>NC_046669.1:11250000-11875000 GCF_004382145.1 Drosophila mauritiana
GCGTTTTATTGTGTCACGGGTTCGCGCGCAGATGGGCAAAAATAAACGACGACGGTGTTTTCCCAAGTGAAAGTCTGCTGTTTAACAAGCCGGCGAGAACTGCACTTTGTTATTATTATTACAATTATAATTATGAACGCAACGAGAACTAAGTTATATGCGTGTGTGCTCAATTAGAAACGGCACTAATTTGCGTGCTGAGTGAAAATCGATATGGCGCAGCCTTTGGCTTTTGGCACTTGCGAGTCAGTTTAGAATGTCCCACACTGCGTATGCGTTACATTGTCGTGTTGATTTCCATATCGCGTCGCTTACTTATCACTTTTCAATACGCGAATCCCACGCACTAACGGTTTAGGTCAGCCCTAACCTAATCTTAATGTACCGACACACTAAATCGCTATATAGTGGGTCGACATCGACGAAATCCCCGCTAAAATTCCAGCCCCCTTCGATTTTTATTGCTCCCACCACGGCGCCTCCCTCCCTATGTCTCTCTCGCTCTCGCTCTCATACAGCGCGCAGGATTCGCGCTCTTTTTTTATCGTCACCTCCACGAATGCAAAGTGGGCGGTGGGTGGCAGTTTAGACGGCGGTGTGCGTGTGTGTGTGAGTGAGTGAGTCCTCCGGTTCGGCAAGTCAGCTAAAATAACAACAACTGCAGCGCTGTTTTCACTTTCCATTCAAAAGCCTTCTAAGCTTAAATTGTGCTGCAGTTTTTAGCAACCTTTGGTTTGTCTATTTTCGAAAAATCGACGGATTAATGGATTGTTCTTTGGTTGCCTAGTGTTGGTTAGACTCGTTTGTTTACATAGATATATAAGATTGACTGAAAGCGATTTACATTTAGATACATTTACATTTAAGATAGTTTTTAGTTGGTATATTTAAACATTTTATTTTAAGCAGTAAAAAATCTGCTTAAAACTAACCCAACTTTAAATATCTCATTCTAGTAGCCTGATTCTACGCGCACAAGATCCCATTAAGTTCCCCTGGAATCCCCTGATTAGCTTAGTAACGAACGCACAATGAACTTCACCCCGTTTGGCAACACCTTTCCCGGAAACATACCCGGCCTGCCGCAATTCACGACGAGCACAGCTCCGCTGGTTTCCACCGTTACTGCCGCCGTGACGGATGTGACAGTGACGGGCACCAATAATCCGCAGCAGCAACAGCAGCAGGATGCTGCCGGCAGCAGTAATCGCTACCAGCAGCAACAGCAGCAGCAGCAGGTAACGCATTTTGGCCAGGCCACTATGACTGCGGGCCAGGGCAGCAGTGGCAACAAGTTCCGTGGCGGCCAGGAGGATGCACTCCAGGGTGACAAGTACAATGGCCACTTGGTGGCTTCATCCCAGCAGCAGCAGCAGCAACAGCAGCAGACGCAATATGCAACTGTTGCGTATGCAAGTGCAACAGCGACGAGTGCTGCAGCGGATGCCCTGCAGGCGGGAACTTCCGGCCAGCAGCAGCAGCAGCAGATGCAGCAGCAACAGGTCACCGCACCGCAGGAACTTACCCAAGATCTGTGCAACGCCATCCTCCAGCAGCAAGGTGAGAGACAAATTGATTGAATTGCTTAGCAGCTAGATGAGATGTTAATTGATTAAACAAATGAAATCCTTTGCAGTACTCCAGAATACCTCGTGGCAAACTCTGACGCCGGGCACCACGGTGGCCGACTACCTCTCGCATCTTCCAGCCAACACGCTGCCCCTGTCGCTGCATCACTTCCTCAAGTATTCCGCGGAGACGATAAAGAAGGAGAACCAACAGAATGTGGTAAGTCACTGTAGATTATTATATTTAGGATGTGGAATAATAAGTGCATGGCTAACACTCATTTTCAGGTGCTGCAGGTGCAGGCGGGACCAGCCATTGGGATCAACACCCTGGGCACGACAACCATAAGTATACCTCAGCAGGCAGAGCAGCTGACGCTGCAACCGCAGCAGCAGGCGACGTTGCAGGTGCAGACGCAGGCGGCGGTCACGGCGACGGCGTCGACGGCGACAGCGACGACGGCCGGTGGATCCGCCGCCACTTCCGGCAAGAAGAAGAAGCGCAAAAAGCGTAGCAAGGACCGGAAGACGAAGCTGCGACCCGGCGAGATTCGCCTGGGCACAGCACTCGACGGCAGTCCGCTGTACATGTGTCCCGAATGCCATGTGGCGTATCCGGAACCGGAACTGCTCGAAGTGCATCTGGTGGGCCATAACCTGGAGAAGCGCTATGTCTGCGACATCTGCCAGGCGTCGCTGAAGCGCAAAGATCACCTCACCCGCCACAAACAGTCGCACAATCCGGAAAGACCCTACATCTGCACCGTGTGCCTGAAGGCCTTCAAGCGGAAGGAGCAACTGAGCCTGCACTTCGTCATCCATTCCGGCGAGAAGCGCCACCAGTGCGGCGAGTGCGGCAAGGGTTTCTACCGTAAGGATCATCTGCGCAAACACACCCGCTCCCATATCGCCCGCCGGGTCAAGGCCGAGCTGAATAGCCATGTGCGGCGTGAGAATGGTACCAGTATGTTGCAACCCGTAGTCACGGAGGCAACAACGGCGGCGCTGCAACATGCCAACCAGCTGGCCAGCGCACAGCAGCAGTTGCAGCAGCAGCAACAGCAGCAGCAGCAGCAACAACAGCAACAGCAGCAACAACATCACATTGTGATCACCCAACAGCAAGCGACTCCGCAGCAGCAACAGCAGACTTCGCAGCAGCAGCAGCAACAGCAGCAAATGATAAATTAGCCAAATGATTTTTGTAAAGTCAGTTAAAGCGAAATTCAATTTAGTCTCATCTGAGTCCTCAAGGACTCGGCTGCTCAAAAAAAACTAACAAATAACTCTCTCGGTCCACACAATTTAATTGACTCTCACAAATCGGATAATACAAACTGGAGGATGTTAGCTAATGTCTTCGAGGATTCTCTCTAGGGATCTCTAGGGAATTCTCAACGTTGTACAACTTTAATCGTAAGCTCGCGATGGAATAATGATGGGAACCTTCCACAAACGAAAGTACATTCACTGGGATAGAACTACATTCGATAGGATCTTTTAAAATTTAGCTTAATTAAATCTGAATTCCAATAGTTTTAGTTCCCAAGCAACTTAAGCTATTTATTTTAAAGAGTTATTGATTTAAACTTTATTGCTGATCTCAAATGTGTAACTCACACACACACAAGCCAATTTATAAACTATTAGTTTAGTTAAATAAACTTTTTACACCACGATTTCCTTTATATTTATAAGCAATAATTAAATATGAATCCCAGTGAGGTTGTCCGCCCCAAAACACTCCGTACTTTAGTTTAAGACAAATGTGCAAAGGAATAATAATTTTATACGCAATGTATTTTAGTGAAATGTATTTTTCTACAATTAGAATCAATGTTGTATGGTATGGTATGTATGTCGTCCATATGTACATACACTTGAACACTGTTCACTGGCAGCGAACTATATATTTATATATATATACTATGTAAACAAATGCAATTTAGATTTACACATACTTGTAGGAACAAATCTAAAATTGTGAATGTACGTATAACTTTTTGCTACACCGATAAAACAACCACAAATCCCTGTAAATAAGCAGTAAATTATATAATTTGATCTAAACCGAAGTAAGACTATTTTATTCTTTGATCACTTTTCAGATAAAAAGCAAGAAAGCTTCATATTTGGGATTATTTATTTGCTTTATTTAAAGTACTCATAAATTACGATTATTATGCACCATTTATTGTAGTCAATTAAATAATTAATTAGCGTTATCCGTATTATTATCTGTATTATGTATATGCCCATGTGTTAGTTTTATATCCATTATTTTATGTACGAGCAGTTTTGATTTACCGTCCATATCGTGCGTACTTCACTAAGCTTAACATTATGACGAATTACGAAATAGGCATTATTTTATGGGGAAAAGGAACGTGGCGTGGAGGGAAAATTCATTCATGGTAAAAAAACAACACGCTGGGTGGAGTTGTGCTTTATACACATTTGAATCAAAAAAATAAAAATGAACCTATTATGTTTCATTTTAATTTTGGTTCTAATGATTATACAACGAGGCCTTATTAAAAATATATGTTTATGATATTTATAGGGTTAGTGTTATGTGAGAATGTAAATGTGCAAAAGCGGGTGTGCTACGATGACCATTGCTCGAATCGCAATCTTCGCTTCACGCCCACTTAACATTCTAGATCGATTATAGTATGTAGTTTCCTCGTATCTCGTTTTTGTTTTGGTAAGTTCTGTTTCAGTTTTTTGCGAAAATAACTACTAAATCACTGTACAAAGAACGAAGCGTTTCTGTGCGGCACCGTCTACGGTCCGAAGAGAAACTTTCGTTTTTGGTCCTCCATGTAATCGCGTGTGGACATCTGGATGGCTTGCTGCAGCATCTCGCTCTCGTTAGCGCCTATCATCAATGGGTAGAAATGTTTAGGTATCTTATAGATATCACAGTTGATTCGAACTCACCTTCATTGGCGTAGGATGCCTCGAGCAGCTCCTGATAAAAGCTAGAGTAACTCTGCTCGCTAGGTGACTTGCTATCCCCGTTCTTCTGTGGCGAATGAGACGACTGCTTCGAGGTGGAGGGACGCTGCTCAGCATCTGGCGTGTTAGCTCGTGCCACTGATGGCGCTGAATCGCGCTTTGGACTCTTCCTCAGCGGAGCCTCCAAAGCCTCGGCGCTGCAAGGTAGGAAGGAACTTAAAACCTCAGTAAGCTGCACCACAAGTCGCCACGAACACCAACCTCTTGCTAGCCAAAGTCGCCTCGCGAGTTTCGTGGCGTCGTTTCTTTCTCAGGGCCGTAGCGCGACGCTGAGACTTGGATCCCTTGCCCGAACGTTGGCTTGCAGCTGTGCTCGGCGATGAACTGCCACCGCTGTGTCCCACCGAGCTGGTGCTACTCATGTCTGTAGCATCACTATCGTAGCCACCCAGCTCGTTAACCTCTTGCGGCAGCTTGTGACTAAACTGGGTGAGTGTTTTGGGTGACAGCGAAAACGCGGGACCGGCGCCATCACCACCACTACCGCTGGTCAAAGCCACAGGTGGATTACCGCTGCTGCCGGTGCCCCCACACACCGAATATTTTGAGGGTGAGGCATCGGAGTCGGTAAGCGCTTCGGCAGAGGTAACCGTCGAGGATGTGGCCGATCCTGCCGCCGTATTGCTGTTGCGCGAGCGTTGTGTATTCTCGCGACACCACTGTAGGTAAGACTCGCGAGCAATTTGCTCCTCAATGGCTTCGTTAGTTGCCTCCCAGTCTGTCGTCTTTAGTTTATCTTCAAACATGGTCTACAATTAAAAAGGGGGTGGGTTAATGGATGGTACTTAGAAATTTTGTTTCCATTACATACCTGCTCGATCTCCAACTGCTCGCTGAGACGCACAGCCTCTTTGGTTTGGATATCGGGCTTGTATCCAGCCAAGCCCAGGCCCACGCCAACGGTGGCGTTGTAGGGATCCAAAATAGCATTGTAGTGTGATCCGCGCTGATAGGATAAACGCAGCGGGGGATAGCCCGCCTGTGACTGTTCGGAGTTAAATATATTGATGGGATCTGGATATATTTAATAAATGAATATATATTAGTGTGTATATTACAAAATATATACATATTCTACGATGACATTTATAATCTTAGCTGACCACTTACTTGACTGGTAACAGTATACCTCGACGGTACGGCTGTAGATCTCGGAAATAGCCTGGATCTCAATGTGGTTGCCATGAGCATCACGGGCCCGTTTACGCTGTATATAGCTGTTGATGTCCTCGGTGACAAACTGACCGAAATATTCCCGATTCTCGTGCTGCATAAGTAAGCAAAATTGTTAGGACAAATTAAAAGCTGCATCAAGAGGAATAATTACAATGTAATCCATAGTGTGTTGGCGGATCACGTCGTGCATCTCCTCGTCGCCGTATATTTGAAGGGATATAGAGCGAAACAGGCAGGCGCCATCCTCTTCGACAGGCTTAAGTTCGTAGCCGCGCTGTTCCATACATTTGGCGAACTCCAGGTCACGGCGCTGCCACTCTTCCACTGGAATCAGTCGCTCTTTGGGCTGATGATGCTCATCGCCGCTATTGTAACCGGAAAGGGTTTCCTCCACTGTTTTTAACAAATTGGCGGCCGCCGTGGACGTAGACATCTGGACCTGAGCTGTAGGCACCGTGGTGCAGCCCAGACCCAAATGTTCGGGTGAGTTTCGGCCCACTGCCGACGGACTGCTACTGCCGGAAGTTGAGGTCGACGGTGGACTGTTGCACTTGCTGCCAGATACACCAGGTGCTCCACTGCCCGCCGCTACCGTCGGATGGACTAGTTTCTCGCGCTCCAGACGATCGCGCTTATAAAGATGTGCGTGCGCTTCGTGGTGTTCGCGACGCTTCGAGCGTGTGCTATTGGAAAGACAGAAAACCGACAATATTAAATGCCGAGCAAATATGACTAGAATTTTGAATTTTGAAAATCTGACTGCCAACTATTGTATTAACAAAATCATTGCATAGTAGATGTGACAATTCAAATGTCAATTTCTTTGTATAAGTATCTAATGCAGTCGTTTTTCGTTTAGGATATATGGCCATAAATTTACAGAGGAAACTCTATAGTAGATTTACCATAGGTAATGGTTTAGGAATGTTATGGGACTACCACCCATCAGGCGAGTTAACCAATTAAATGCAGTTGGCACAGGGCGCCACCCCGGGAAATCCAGGTGGCCCAATGCTATAACTTACCTCTTGTGTGGGCTGCAGCGATGGGTGCGTGCCAGTTCGTCGTAGACCTCGCCACGCCTCTGGGGGCTCTAGAAAAAGGGGGCGAAACGAAGGTGCATATTAATGGACAACTCCCAGAAGGGGCTTAAGAACCACGCACCTGCCCATCGATGACGACGTTACGGTGGTTGTGGGCATGGTTATGGGTCTGGCTGACCACCGACTGCTCCACCACAACCACCTGCGCCTCCTTGTTATCGGGATCCACATTTCCAGCCACGCGTTTCGCGCTCGGTGGGGCGCTCACTGGCTTGATTGTCATGATGGTGCGCTGCTATTTTTGTGTCCCTTGCTGTGCGCTCTCTCGCTCTTTCCTTTGTTATTGACTATCAGATGTCTTTAATTATTTGCTTAGGTCGAGAAGCGTGCGTCATAAAGGGACACCTCCTTAATTCTTAATCACGATCCACACAACGCACGGAAAACTATGCCTTCTTTGTCCGAGATGAGATGTCGTCGCAGAAATTGCGACCCCAGTTGGTTCCTTTCACCAACTGAAATGGGAGTTTCTCTTGTCTGCTGCTAGAGATATCGGTGCTCGTTTATCGTAGGTTTAGTGTGTTCTATAGCCAATTGTGGCAGTAAATCACAAAGTCTCCTGAGCAATACAAAACTACAAAAAAATACAATTTCCAGATTTTCATCTGTTTTTGTGCAAGTGTGTGTGTGCGCTTATGTGTGTGCGCTGTGTTCGCTGTTGCTCACCACTGTTTTCGTTGCCTTAAACTCTGCGATTATTAATGTCTGACTCCGGTATATCCGATTTACAGCGAAATTTTGTCAATGAATATAAAATATTTCGGGGTTTTATATTTTTGATATTCCCTTAGTTCGATTTTTTATTTTGTGCACGTTGTCCAGTGTTACCGCAGCTTTTTGCCGTAAAGATACCAACGTCGTAGGTGTAGCAGGGGAACGACGGAAAATTGAAACACAAAGCTATGAATTTATATTTTCTGTTAATATTAGGGCCAAACTAAAACAACAAAGATAAGGATAGTTTAGGATAGATAGAAAATAACGAATAACCGTACGTTTCTAATTTTCTGGTCTACAAGTATATCAAATATACACTCAATAGAAAATCTCCACACCCGGATTAAATCATGAGTTTAGCGAGGACATAAACAATTATGTAAAGTGTCCACTAAAGACATGACCCAATGAAAGATGTAATTTGTAACGAATGTTGATGTATTAGATCTGATAAAACTTTTCAACACTATACAATTCTTTACATACTTGCGAACTGCTTCAGTCCAATTTATATAAACTCCTTTCTGTTTTAAGTTCTGAATTTAAGTTTTTTAAATAATTTTGTGATAATTTAAATGTGAATTATATTATACGAACAACGCAAATCTTTAGTGAACCGCAGAAAATGTTTGTTTTCTTTCACGCCGTCTACTAATTATAGGTGGCTGACTTTTCGTCATTAGATATTATGCTCTGAAACACATGTGTAAATATTTATCGCGGGACAACAACATTCGATTTATTTGGAAAAGGTATAAAACATCTAAAAACGTAGCAAAAATGTTAGTCGACCAACAAACCGCGATGAAGACACAGGTTTTATTTATTATTCTGTTTTTGGCAATGGTGGCAATTTTGCCCGCCAACTCCGCAAGTTCCACAACTACTGAAGCCTCCGAAACCACGACAGAATCTCCGGCTGCTCCACAGTGGTCTTGGACGGAATTTATACGGTTTTTCAACAGCAGCGGAAGTGGAAACAAATTCTACTTCTTCTTCTAGACCAATTTGTACATTTCTAAAATTTATTTTCTGCCAATAAAATGAAAGCACCTCAATTTAAATGTTTTAGTTTTTAATATTAATTGCCCATCAATAGGTGAATCTCAATAACTATCAAAGACCTACTTATTTTTGAGCTTTCCCAAAGACAGTTTCGTATTTATAACAAAAAGTGCTAAAGTCTTTATGCATTTAAAAAGTAGTTTTTTCAGTTAGTATACATGTAAATAACCCAAAAAATGAAGACATTTTATAATATTCGTATGCATATATTTCACAATCGTGTACATTAAAGTCATGAGCCGTTTAATCTGGGCCCTATCCATTCACAAGGACGAACTCTAATATTGATTGTTCCATCCGCCCCAACCGCTTCCATAAGGACGCCATCCATATCGCCAACTGGGCCTGGCTCCAACACCCACCCAACGGCCGTTGCCCCACCAGTATGGATATTGTCCGGTTACACCGACAGAGCCACCTGGGATCGTAGTTGCCACACCACCGGAACTCTCTGAACCCTCCAAATTGAGACCATTGCCGGACATTGCTCCATTAGCCAAGTTTTCACTGCCTTGTGTAGCGCTTCGGGTCCAAGAATTCGAGTTTTGCGACTGAGCATCGTTTCCTGTCTGTCCTCTGGCCAATCGAATACGAATGTCCGGTGATCCCTGGACACTAGAACTGTCACCCGAAAATCCTGAACGTTGAGACCAGGATTCAGCAGATTGAGATCCACCTGCACCGGATCCAATAGAACCGGAAAGGGATGGACCATCGTTGGCATTCGTCTCGGCGCTGTTGGTGCTCCTCTTGATTAGCTTAGACCAGGAACCCGACGAATCTCCTCCGCTAACAGAAATACCTGCGTTAATGGTAGGTAGGGTTAAGCGAATGGGATTGGATATTTTCTTCGACGAACTAGACCAGGAGTATTTGGACTCTGTTTTAGGGACCGATGAAGTCTTCGATGTAGTGGTTGTGGTCGTAGTTTTGGAAGAGGAAATGGATTTCGGTGCTACAAAGTTCTTTGACGTAATCTTAATAGTTTTAGTTGATGTCGAACCTGTTATTCCGCCATCGATAGATATGCCGGCAGCAATTTTCGGTACAGTCAAAATTTTAGACGTTTTACTTCCTTTTGATGATGTTGTTGTAGTTGTCGTTGTCGATGTTGAGCTTGACTTTCCACCATTAACATTTAGGCTGCCATCCAGTTTAGGCAGACTCAAGTCTATCTTTGACAAAATGTTTGTATCTTTAATAGATGCTGAGCGGGACTCATCGCCGTTAACGCTTATGCTGGCATCAACTTCCGGTAGAGACAAGGATGATTTACTTCCCTTTGTGGATGTTGTCGTAGTTGTCTTTGTCGATGTTGAGCTTGACTTTCCACCATTAACATTTAGGCTGGCATCCAGTTTAGGCAGACTCAGATCTATCTTTGACAAAATGTTTGTATCTTTAATAGATGCTGAACCGGACTCATCGCCGTTAATGGCTATGCTGGCATCGACCGCCGGAAGAGTTAAGGTACCTGACTGTTTACTTCCTTTGGTCGTGGTAGTTGTTGTTGTGGTGGTTGATGACCGGGTGGTCTTTCCATCTTTGCTTAAATAAGTTTTCTTCGTTACTTTAACAACAGGGGAAGAAGGTACGCCGACTTGGTTCTCAGATGATGTTGTCGTTGTGGTGACCTGATTTAAGCTTTCAATATCGTTTTGTGGGATTCCCTGTATGATCTTTACAACAGGGGATAATCCTGAGCTGGATTGGCCCTGATCTGAAGAAGTTGTTGTTATAGTGGTCGAAGAAGTCTTGACCGATTTTCCACTATTGGAAGTTTTCTTTGATGAGCTCCTAACGTTGGGTGTTGAGGAAGTGCTTGTCGTTACGGTTTTTGTAGTTTTGCTAGAGCTTATACTCGACTGACCACCATTAGACTTGGGGACCTTGGAGGATTTTGAAGAGTATTTTGTTGTATTTTCACTTGATGTTAAGCTTGATTCGCTGTTCTGATTATCTGCAATAGTATCTACAACAGGAAGAGATGAGATAACTGTAGACTGACCCGAATTTCCCTCATTGCTTAAATCATTTCCTTGGGTGACAGCAACTCCAGCATCTGTTAGTGAGTCAGATGATTCCTGTACAACAATAGTGGAGCTTCCATTGTTATTTTTGCGTGATTTTTTAGTCCACCGCTTGGTCCAATATTTCTTAGACTTGCCACCATTATACGATTTCCTTGAAGAGCTTGACCACGAATATTTGGTCTGTGGCTTTGAGGAAGAACTTGACGTTACGGTTGTTGAAGTTTCGCTAGAACTAGAATTTAACTTTCTTCCTGACTTCGGAATTCTGATAGTTTTTGAAGAGTACGTTTTTGTCGTTTTATTCCACTTAGGGCTTCCATTATCCTTTAAAGATATTTCCTTCGTTGTTGTAGTGGATGACGAAGACTGAGTGGAGCTGCCATCGCCGTTTGTTCCTTGACTGACTTCCACAACGGGGTCAGATGAGCTGGTGGATTGGCCAGCATCGGAAGATGTCGTCGTTGTAGTGGTAGTTGTTGTCGAGGACTGGGAAGAGTTTCCATTACCATTCGAAGAGGATCCCTGAGTTACTTCTACGACAGGAGCCGAAGAGGAGGTAGTTTGGCCCTCATCTGAAGATGTCGTTGTTGTGGTGGATGACGAAGACTGAGTGGAGCTGCCATCGCCGTTTGTTCCTTGACTGACTTCCACAACGGGGTCAGATGAGCTGGTGGATTGGCCAGCATCGGAAGATGTCGTCGTTGTAGTGGTAGTTGTTGTCGAGGACTGGGAAGAGTTTCCATTACCATTCGAAGAGGATCCCTGAGTTACTTCTACGACAGGAGCCGAAGAGGAGGTAGTTTGGCCCTCATCTGAAGATGTCGTTGTTGTGGTGGATGACGAAGACTGAGTGGAGCTGCCATCGCCGTTTGTTCCTTGACTGACTTCCACAACGGGGTCAGATGAGCTGGTGGATTGGCCAGCATCGGAAGATGTCGTCGTTGTAGTGGTAGTTGTTGTCGAGGACTGGGAAGAGTTTCCATCACCATTTGAAGAGGATCCCTGAGTTACTTCTACGACAGGAGCCGAAGAGGAGGTAGTTTGGCCCTCATCTGAAGATGTCGTTGTTGTGGTGGATGACGAAGACTGAGTGGAGCTGTTATCGTCGTTTGTTCCTTGAGTGCCTTCCACAACGGGGTCAGATGAGGTGGTAGATTGGCCAGCATCGGAAGATATCGTCGTTGTAGTTGTCGTCGTTGTCGAGGACTGGGAAGAGTTTCCACTACTATTCGAAGAGGATCCCTGAGTTACTTCTACGACAGGAGCCGAAGAGGAGGTCGTTTGCCCCTCATCTGAAGATGTCGTTGTTGTGGTGGATGACGAAGACTGAGTGGAGCTGTTATCGTCGTTTGTTCCTTGAGTGCCTTCCACAACGGGGTCAGATGAGGTGGTAGATTGGCCAGCATCGGAAGATATCGTCGTTGTAGTTGTCGTCGTTGTCGAGGACTGGGAAGAGTTTCCACTACCATTCGAAGAGGATCCCTGAGTTACTTCTACGACAGGAGCCGAAGAGGAGGTCGTTTGCCCCTCATCTGAAGACGTCGTTGTTGTGGTGGATGACGCAGACTGAGTGGAGCTGTTATCGCCGTTTGTTCCTTGACTGACTTCCACAACGGGGTCAGATGAGGTTGTAGATTGGCCAGCATCGGAAGACGTCGTCGTTGTAGTGGTAGTTGTTGTCGAGGACTGGGTAGAGTTTCCATCACCATTCGAAGAGGATCCCTGAGTTACTTCTACGACAGGAGCCGAAGAGGAGGTCGTTTGGCCCTCATCTGAAGACGTCGTTGTTGTGGTGGATGACGAAGACTGAGTGGAGCTGTTATCGCCGTTTGTTCCTTGACTGACTTCCACAACGGGGTCAGATGAGGTGGTAGATTGGCCAGCATCGGAAGATGTCGTAGACGTGGTTGTCGTCGTTGTCGAGGACTGGCTAGAGTTTCCATCACCATTCGAAGAGGATCCCTGAGATACTTCTACGACAGGAGCCGAAGAGGTGGTAGTTTGGCCCTCATCTGAAGATGTCGTTGTTGTGGTGGATGACGAAGACTGAGTGGAGCTGTTATCGCCGTTTGTTCCTTGACTGACTTCCACAACGGGGTCAGATGAGGTGGTAGATTGGCCAGCATCGGAAGATGTCGTAGACGTGGTTGTCGTCGTTGTCGAGGACTGGCTAGAGTTTCCATCACCATTCGAAGAGGATCCCTGAGATACTTCTACGACAGGAGCCGAAGAGGTTGTAGTTTGGCCCTCATCTGAAGATATCGTTGTTGTGGTGGATGACGAAGACTGAGTGGAGCTGTTATCGCCGTTTGTTCCTTGACTGACTTCCACAACGGGGTCAGATGAGGTGGTGGATTGGCCAGCATCGGAAGATGTCGTCGTTGTAGTTGTAGTTGTTGTCGAGGACTGGCTAGAGTTTCCATCACCATTCGAAGAGGATCCCTGAGTTACTTCTTCGACAGGAGTCGGAGAGGAGTTAGTTTGGCCCTCATCTGAAGATGTCGTTGTTGTGGTGGAAGACGAAGACTGAGTGGAGCTGTTATCGCCGTTTGTTCCTTGACTGACTTCCACAACGGGGTCAGATGAGGTGGTGGATTGGACAGCATCGGAAGATGTCGTCGTTGTAGTTGTAGTTGTTGTCGAGGACTGGCTAGAGTTTCCATCACCATTCGAAGAGGATCCCTGCGTTACTTCTTCGACAGGAGCCGAAGAGGAGTTAGTTTGGCCCTCATCTGAAGATGTCGATGTTGTGGTGGATGACGAAGACTGATTGGAGCTGTTATCGCCGTTTGTTCCTTGACTGACTTCCACAACGGGGTCAGATGAGGTGGTGGATTGGCCAGCATCGGAAGACGTCGTCGTTGTAGTCGTAGTTGTTGTCGAGGACTGGCTAGAGTTTCCATCACCATTCGAAGAGGATCCCTGAGTTACTTCTTCGACAGGAGCCGAAGAGGAGTTAGTTTGGCCCTCATCTGAAGATGTCGTTGTTGTGGTGGATGACGAAGACTGAGTGGAGCTGTTATCGCCGTTTGTTCCTTGACTGACTTCCACAACGGGGTCAGATGAGGTGGTGGATTGGCCAGCATCGGAAGATGTCGTCGTTGTAGTTGTAGTTGTTGTCGAGGACTGGCTAGAGTTTCCATCACCATTCGAAGAGGATCCCTGAGTTACTTCTTCGACAGGAGTCGGAGAGGAGTTAGTTTGGCCCTCATCTGAAGATGTCGATGTTGTGGTGGATGACGAAGACTGAGTGGAGCTGTTATCGCCGTTTGTTCCTTGACTGACATCCACAACGGGGTCAGATGAGGTGGTGGATTGGCCAGCATCGGAAGATGTCGTAGACGTGGTTGTCGTCGTTGTCGAGGACTGGCTAGAGATTCCATCACCATTCGAAGAGGATCCCTGAGTTACTTCTTCGACAGGAGTCGGAGAGGAGTTAGTTTGGCCCTCATCTGAAGATGTCGATGTTGTGGTGGATGACGAAGACTGAGTGGAGCTGTTATCGCCGTTTGTTCCTTGACTGACTTCCACAACGGGGTCAGATGAGGTGGTGGATTGGCCAGCATCGGAAGATGTCGTCGTTGTAGTTGTAGTTGTTGTCGAGGACTGGCTAGAGTTTCCATCACCATTCGAAGAGGATCCCTGAGTTACTTCTTCGACAGGAGTCGGAGAGGAGTTAGTTTGGCCCTCATCTGAAGATGTCGATGTTGTGGTGGATGACGAAGACTGACTGGAGCTGTTATCGCCGTTTGTTCCTTGACTGACTTCCACAACGGGGTCAGATGAGGTGGTGGATTGGCCAGCATCGGAAGATGTCGTCGTTGTAGTTGTAGTTGTTGTCGAGGACTGGCTAGAGTTTCCATCACCATTCGAAGAGGATCCCTGAGTTACTTCTTCGACAGGAGTCGGAGAGGAGTTAGTTTGGCCCTCATCTGAAGATGTCGATGTTGTGGTGGATGACGAAGACTGAGTGGAGCTGTTATCGCCGTTTGTTCCTTGACTGACTTCCACAACGGGGTCAGATGAGGTGGTGGATTGGCCAGCATCGGAAGATGTCGTCGTTGTAGTTGTAGTTGTTGTCGAGGACTGGCTAGAGTTTCCATCACCATTCGAAGAGGATCCCTGAGTTACTTCTTCGACAGGAGTCGGAGAGGAGTTAGTTTGGCCCTCATCTGAAGATGTCGATGTTGTGGTGGATGACGAAGACTGAGTGGAGCTGTTATCGCCGTTTGTTCCTTGACTGACTTCCACAACGGGGTCAGATGAGGTGGTGGATTGGCCAGCATCGGAAGATGTCGTCGTTGTAGTTGTAGTTGTTGTCGAGGACTGGCTAGAGTTTCCATCACCATTCGAAGAGGATCCCTGAGTTACTTCTTCGACAGGAGTCGGAGAGGAGTTAGTTTGGCCCTCATCTGAAGATGTCGATGTTGTGGTGGATGACGAAGACTGAGTGGAGCTGTTATCGCCGTTTGTTCCTTGACTGACTTCCACAACGGGGTCAGATGAGGTGGTGGATTGGCCAGCATCGGAAGATGTCGTCGTTGTAGTTGTAGTTGTTGTCGAGGACTGGCTAGAGTTTCCATCACCATTCGAAGAGGATCCCTGAGATACTTCTACGACAGGAGCCGAAGAAGTGGTAGTTTGGCCCTCATCTGAAGATGTCGTTGTTGTGGTGGATGACGAAGACTGAGTGGAGCTGTTATCGCCGTTTGTTCCTTGACTGACTTCCACAACGGGGTCAGATGAGGTGGTGGATTGGCCAGCATCGGAAGACGTCGTCGTTGTAGTCGTAGTTGTTGTCGAGGACTGGCTAGAGTTTCCATCACCATTCGAAGAGGATCCCTGAGTTACTTCTTCGACAGGAGTCGGAGAGGAGTTAGTTTGGCCCTCATCTGAAGATGTCGATGTTGTGGTGGATGACGAAGACTGAGTGGAGCTGTTATCGCCGTTTGTTCCTTGACTGACTTCCACAACGGGGTCAGATGAGGTGGTGGATTGGCCAGCATCGGAAGATGTCGTCGTTGTAGTTGTAGTTGTTGTCGAGGACTGGCTAGAGTTTCCATCACCATTCGAAGAGGATCCCTGAGTTACTTCTTCGACAGGAGCCGAAGAGGAGTTAGTTTGGCCCTCATCTGAAGATGTCGTTGTTGTGGTGGAAGACGAAGACTGAGTGGAGCTGTTATCGCCGTTTGTTCCTTGACTGACTTCCACAACGGGGTCAGATGAGGTGGTGGATTGGCCAGCATCGGAAGATGTCGTAGACGTGGTTGTCGTCGTTGTCGAGGACTGGCTAGAGTTTCCATCACCATTCGAAGAGGATCCCTGAGATACTTTTACGACAGGAGCCGAAGAAGTGGTAGTTTGGCCCTCATCTGAAGATGTCGTTGTTGTGGTGGATGACGAAGACTGAGTGGAGCTGTTATCGCCGTTTGTTCCTTGACTGACTTCCACAACGGGGTCAGATGAGGTGGTGGATTGGCCAGCATCGGAAGATGTCGTCGTTGTAGTTGTAGTTGTTGTCGAGGACTGGCTAGAGTTTCCATCACCATTCGAAGAGGATCCCTGAGTTACTTCTTCGACAGGAGCCGAAGAGGAGTTAGTTTGGCCCTCATCTGAAGATGTCGTTGTTGTGGTGGAAGACGAAGACTGAGTGGAGCTGTTATCGCCGTTTGTTCCTTGACTGACTTCCACAACGGGGTCAGATGAGGTGGTGGATTGGACAGCATCGGAAGATGTCGTCGTTGTAGTTGTAGTTGTTGTCGAGGACTGGCTAGAGTTTCCATCACCATTCGAAGAGGATCCCTGCGTTACTTCTTCGACAGGAGCCGAAGAGGAGTTAGTTTGGCCCTCATCTGAAGATGTCGATGTTGTGGTGGATGACGAAGACTGATTGGAGCTGTTATCGCCGTTTGTTCCTTGACTGACTTCCACAACGGGGTCAGATGAGGTGGTGGATTGGCCAGCATCGGAAGACGTCGTCGTTGTAGTCGTAGTTGTTGTCGAGGACTGGCTAGAGTTTCCATCACCATTCGAAGAGGATCCCTGAGTTACTTCTTCGACAGGAGCCGAAGAGGAGTTAGTTTGGCCCTCATCTGAAGATGTCGTTGTTGTGGTGGATGACGAAGACTGAGTGGAGCTGTTATCGCCGTTTGTTCCTTGACTGACTTCCACAACGGGGTCAGATGAGGTGGTGGATTGGCCAGCATCGGAAGACGTCGTCGTTGTAGTCGTAGTTGTTGTCGAGGACTGGCTAGAGTTTCCATCACCATTCGAAGAGGATCCCTGAGTTACTTCTTCGACAGGAGCCGAAGAGGAGTTAGTTTGGCCCTCATCTGAAGATGTCGTTGTTGTGGTGGATGACGAAGACTGAGTGGAGCTGTTATCGCCGTTTGTTCCTTGACTGACTTCCACAACGGGGTCAGATGAGGTGGTAGATTGGCCAGCATCGGAAGAAGTCGTAGACGTGGTTGTCGTCGTTGTCGAGGACTGGCTAGAGTTTCCATCACCATTCGAAGAGGATCCCTGAGATACTTCTACGACAGGAGCCGAAGAAGTGGTAGTTTGGCCCTCATCTGAAGATGTCGTTGTTGTGGTGGATGACGAAGACTGAGTGGAGCTGTTATCGCCGTTTGTTCCTTGACTGACTTCCACAACGGGGTCAGATGAGGTGGTGGATTGGCCAGCATCGGAAGACGTCGTCGTTGTAGTCGTAGTTGTTGTCGAGGACTGGCTAGAGTTTCCATCACCATTCGAAGAGGATCCCTGAGTTACTTCTTCGACAGGAGCCGAAGAAGTGGTAGTTTGGCCCTCATCTGAAGATGTCGTTGTTGTGGTGGATGACGAAGACTGAGTGGAGCTGTTATCGCCGTTTGTTCCTTGACTGACTTCCACAACGGGGTCAGATGAGGTGGTGGATTGGCCAGCATCGGAAGACGTCGTCGTTGTAGTCGTAGTTGTTGTCGAGGACTGGCTAGAGTTTCCATCACCATTCGAAGAGGATCCCTGAGTTACTTCTTCGACAGGAGTCGGAGAGGAGTTAGTTTGGCCCTCATCTGAAGATGTCGATGTTGTGGTGGATGACGAAGACTGAGTGGAGCTGTTATCGCCGTTTGTTCCTTGACTGACTTCCACAACGGGGTCAGATGAGGTGGTAGATTGGCCAGCATCGGAAGAAGTCGTAGACGTGGTTGTCGTCGTTGTCGAGGACTGGCTAGAGTTTCCATCACCATTCGAAGAGGATCCCTGAGATACTTCTACGACAGGAGCCGAAGAAGTGGTAGTTTGGCCCTCATCTGAAGATGTCGTTGTTGTGGTGGATGACGAAGACTGAGTGGAGCTGTTATCGCCGTTTGTTCCTTGACTGACTTCCACAACGGGGTCAGATGAGGTGGTGGATTGGCCAGCATCGGAAGATGTCGTCGTTGTAGTTGTAGTTGTTGTCGAGGACTGGCTAGAGTTTCCATCACCATTCGAAGAGGATCCCTGAGTTACGTCTACGACAGGAGTCGCAGAGGTGGTAGTCTGACTTGAAAGTCCATCATTGATGATTTTGGTTATAGTGTTAGTAGATGCAGACTGATCTGTAATAGAGCTTCCATCTAAGAGTGGTAGCTGCTTTTTTCCATTGACACAATTCACATAATTTGGATTGCCGAGAAGTTCTCCGTCGTGCAAAAGAAGTAGTTTTCCGAAAAGCCTGTCCAGCAGCCACAAGCGTATATCTTTTCGTATTTCAATTAGGGTTTGCCGAACACTTTCACAACATGGCTGTGGCTTAATAACTGGAGTGGCCACTGCTGTTACCGTATTTGATTGCGATTGGGCCGCTGCGTAGGCCAAATAAGCGGCCAAAACCGCGACTAGGAACAAGCGCATGATCCTCCAAGAAACCGGGTGTCGGATCAATTAGATCTGGTGGCCAAATTTAAAATTTGAAACCTTTTATACTCTGGTACGGGGGTCTCGTTATTATTTTGACTATTTGCGTAGATGCTTGTCTAGCTTGCAAAATTTTATTTGACAAAGAACATTTGGTACTTCCATTGTTTTCACGAAAAATACAAAAACTAAGCAAATTGTATGAACTATACTATACGTCAAAGTAAATATCTTTTAAATACCTATTAAGAAACAACTGTGCAAAATATTTGTGCTCAGCTTGGCTTAAACACTTGTTAGATATTTTGACTTTACGTAAATCGTTCGCTCGTGGCAAATTTTTACGTCAGAGGTGCATTAACCGATTTTTTAACAATTCATTTAAAGCACACGAGAACCATTTATTTGGTCAGCCAGTTCTCCAAAAATTGAAACAATCAGGTAGGAGACGAGAAAGTTATTTGTATTTTTGTTTATTCGTACGATTAAAGATAAAATGATTATGCAACAAATTATAAATTTGAACCGAGCACTGTGTCGTTTTCTAGTATTCGTCCTTCTCGAAAGGGTGGTGCGGGTGACCGTATTGGCTGTAATTATTTAAAAACAAATTTGATTAGTATATGACTGTTAACTATAAACTATTTTTAAGCACAAGCTAAGGGAACAATTGGTTATCTATTGCAAACTACTACTGCCTAAGCGTATAAATTTGTTTAAATTATTAAAAGAAAGACATAAATATTGTTAGAGCACAAGCGGGGAGAGTAAAATAATAATAAAGCTAAATAAACCAAACTCAGTAAACACAAATATTAAAGAGAAACGAATATGCGCTTGAAAACATACGTTAAACTCATGTTTATGTTTATATAGACCAGTAAACTTTCTTGATCTTTTCTTCGTAAGCGTTTCCCCTTCCAATAGGTATAATTTTTCATTCATTCGAATTCTTCTTGCACTTCAGATATAAGTTTCTTAAGGCCTAATACTCGTCATGGAACGGATAGTACTTATGGGTACCAGCATCCCTAAATAAATACAAATAAATATGTGATTTTATCGAGTAAAATAACCGTAAGCCCACATGTCATTAATAATGTTAATAAATAAACATTACTTAAGGTGCTAGTAGAGACTTACTTGAGTAGGGGAACAAGGCGGCCGTTGCACTCGAAGCTTTCGATGATTTCGATTTCCTCAGGTGTCAGTTCGAAGTCAAAGACCTGGAAGTTGGACTCGATGCGGTCCTTGGTCACAGACTTGGGGATAACAATGTTGGCACGCTGAACCTGGTACCGAATAAGGATCTGTCCAGGGGTCTTCTTTTTCTTAGCGGCAATCTCCTTGATCTAAAAGTTTTAAAAATGCTTAAAGTTAAATTCAACATGTTGTTATAAAAGCAAACCAACCTTAGCCTCCTCTAGGATGACCGGATCACCAGCCTTGGCCCATGGGCGGTTGGGAGATCCCAAGGGGCTGTAGGCAGTGATTGTAATGTCCTTTGACTTGCAGAAGTCAATCAGCTTCTTCTGGGTCAGATATGGGTGGCACTCAATCTGGTTGGTTACTGGTGGAATAGTGGCCACCTCCAGCACGCGCTCGATCTGCCTTCTGTTGAAGTTGGAAACACCAATGGACTTGACCAGACCCTCTTGGACCAACTTCTCCATGGCCTTCCACGTGTCGACGTAATCAACCGGGGAGTACAGCGTCTTGCCATCCTTATCGGTGGGGAACAGATCGCAGCCCTCCTTGTAGCCCATAGGCCAGTGGATAAGATACAGATCGAGGTACTTCAGCTTCAGGGAGCTCAGAGTGTTCTCCAATGCCGACTTGACAAGATCCGGGCGATGGAAAGTATTCCACAGCTTGCTGGTGATGAACAGATCCTCACTGCAAAATTGTGAAATTCAGTACATGAGATTATCCCAACAACGTAGACCAAGTCTAGAACTTACCGCTTGACAACGCCCTCCTTGATCTTGGCCTCAACACCATCTCCGACCTCATCCTCGTTTTGGTATACATAGGCACAGTCAATGTGCCTGTATCCGGCATCAATGGCAACTTTGACAGCCTCGGTGACCTGACCCTTGGGGCTCTGCAAGCAAATTAGCAACATATGGTGTTAAAAAAAAGGCAGCAACTTGTTGGTAACATATAGATTAGGCCTATTCTAAGTAACATTTATCGCACAATTCTGTTATCACACGTTCTCTAATTGGCTTCCGCACTTTCAAGGGTTAATAAATTATTCGCTGGTAATTTTCGCAAGCAATGTTGTGTAAAGAAATGGAAAGAAGCATAGAATATTCGATGCTCTTAACGGAATTTCGCAATTCGTTATCGAGCAAAGTTTCAGTTATGAGGAGCGTGATTTGGAAATCTAAACTTTGAAGTCTCCCCTATCAGACACTTGACGTCACTTATCAGCCCCCTTAGTTCCCGCATCCAAAAAAAGTTTCTAATGAGATCATAAATAGGTCAGTCCATTTTAGTACATTCGAATTAAAAACGTGAATCTTATACTTTTAAAGGGGAACTTTTTGAAGTATACCCTTTAAATTGGTAATCGAATGCCACAGTTTTTAAAATTTGCTGATTTATGTTTCACAAAGAAGAAAGGTCAACGACTTTCATTAAGTTTTGACATAATAACTATACATTACGGCCACTAGACATTTGTAGTTTAATTTATGGGTTTGTCACCAAGCCTCTTCTATTTTTTAATCTACAAATAGTGCACGTTCACTAAATCAGATAAGGCGTTTTTAAAAATACCCTTATAATACCCTTGCTAATTAAACCCTCCTTATCAGCGTCTTTCCCATATTTATTTTTTTAAAAGCTTTTTCATCAACTTGTATTCTACTTGGACGCTCGTTTTCCGTTTTTGAGGGGCTTGTCTTTCACGATTGCTTACACCTTACTTTTGTAATACTTTAATATAAAAACTGGAACAATCTTGTCGGTTAATCTGCCACTCTAGATAAGAATATCAAATGCTGGTTATACATGTACCCACTATGTGCCCTAAATATATAAATGCTTGTGGAGTATATGTATTTGGAAATGATGTGGCACATATTGCGAAAAGTTTCCACTGCCCTAAGAAGGTAGAAAGGGTCACCTTGACGAAAGTTCATGGAGATCTTCAAATCGCAGATCTATTCACCATGGTGTGCAATAATTAACATGAAGGCAACAAAATATCGGTTATTTTTGTATTATAGCTGCCAGATTCGACGCCGCGCAGAAGATATATAGTATTACATGCATATGATGTATATATATACAGACTGACCGGCAAAATACAGCCGGCAAACTATCAGCAAAGCGACGCGTGTCCATTTTTTATCCCCCATGTGTGTATATTCGGGCATCAGTGCAAAACGAGCTGGGCAAAAAACGGGAAGTCGTGGGCAGCGGAAAACTACCCGATTGTGGGAAGCAGCACTCACAAACACAAATGCATTGATTTGCAAGTGGGGTATAATGTATAAAGTAGTGCAATCACTTGATATTCTACTTACGCCCCAGGTTCCCAGTCCAATGATTGGGACTTCCTTGCCGTTGTTGAATTTAACGTTCGGTACAGCCATTGCACTATATTTTCGCTTATAGTTTAAGGATATATATAGTTTAAATATTTATAATACAATTGGAAATCTTTACGATTGCCGCTACTGAACAAACTGAGCGATTCCACTCAGCTGTTAACCGCTTATATACGCACCGCGAAAGCTTGTTCGAAATTCTAAAAAGCTTTCGAGAACAGGGCTGCATAGTCGACACGCCGAACAGCTGAGCGATCGTCAGTTACGCTTAAATATTGAGTTCTCTTATACTCTCTATATAGCATAAAAGAAAATTGGTATTAAGCTTGAATCAATTAAAATAATTAATAATTTTTAATAAATGATACTAAGATGTTTCTGGCTAAATGTAAATGTAAATGTAAACTTAAATGTAATAATACTTTACATATGTTATGATCACTGTGAAATTGCAAAAGCTCTACAACCATTGACATATAGGCTCTTTATGATTGCTATGTAAAAAGGCGATTATTTATCAAAACTATAGCATAAATATGAAAAACAGACATTGATTTAATATTTACATTGAAAGTTCCGAGTCCAATTACTGGAATCTCATTTCCGTCCAAGCAAACCACTTTTGGAGCTCTAGCATACTCCTTCTGACACCTATTGGTAAAATTATTTTTTTAAATGCTTCGTTTGATTCGCATTTTTTCGAATATATTACCACATAAATCGCTCTGCTTTCCCATAATTCCTCAGCGTAATGCGAAAAACAGGCCTAAACAATTGAATTTTCATTAGAGTGTTCATCTTGCACGCCAGTAAATTTTAATTATTTGTATTGACTTCTTGACTGATGGAATGCAAGGACTACTTGGTTTTAGTATTAAAGCCTAAATGAAAAATAGCAAAATAAATGTGTATATAAAAATAAACAGCCACATTTTAAATACAGCTGAAAATGACAACCAATTCAAAAGCTACAATTCGATTATACACACAGCAAAACAGTTTAATTATATTATATTATTATATTGTATAACAATTATTAGTCTAGACTCCTCAGTACAAAGGAAGTACCTGTATATCATCAGTGTAACTCTGGAGATTACCGCATATAATCGTACTTATCACATTGAAGGCAATCAGTTTTATTAACTACTTGTACTTCTAATATTAATTATCTACTTTGCCTGTACGGGTTCAAAGGGATGATGAGGGTGTCCATAGGCCCTAGGAGAAAAATAGAAAGATTTGGGATATTAGAAGGAAATAAAAATAAACTTAAGTAAGCAACACCTACGCCTTCATGGTCATAAAACGCCCATTGCAGTCCAAATCGTTAATGGCCTGTATGTCATCGATGGCCAACTCAAAGTCCCAGATTCGCTTAAAGTTGTCCAACATGTGCTGTTTGCTTACAGATCTTGGGATGACGATTATACCCGATTGTGTCTGGTAGCGTAGGAGCACCTGTGCCGCAGTCCTTTCGTATTTCTCAGCTATAGCCAAGATGGTCGGGTGCTGGAGCAGTGGATAAGCGCCGGGCTTCTCGTAGGGCGTATGTCCCGATCCCAGGCAGCTGTAGGCGGTCACAGCAATGGCATTGTCATAGCACAGCGTAATCAATGGCTTCTGACTAAGGTACGGGTGGCATTCGATTTGAAGAACCACCGGTTTTAGCTTGGCCACACTCAGAAGTCTATTCATCTGCTGCTCATTGAAGTTAGACACCCCGATGGCCTGGACCAGCCCCTCGTCCACCAGATTCTCCATTGCACGCCACGTGTCCACATAGTCGATGTCCTCGAATGCGGCTTTATTGGTATCCGGACACGTGGGATACAGGTTTTCATTGCCCGACTTGTACGCCATGGGCCAGTGCATCAGGTAGAGGTTGAGGTAGTTGACTCCCAAGTTCCTTATGCTCGTCTCACATGCGGGGCGCACCAAATCCGGCTTGTGGTGTGTGTTCCACAGTTTGCTCGTGATGAAGAGTTCATCTCTGCAGTGCAATATATGGCATAGATAAGCGATTGATTAGGCCTAGAAGCACCACTTACCGTGTGACTACTCCCTCGTCCATTTTCTCCCGGAGGGCAGCTCCCACTTGCGCCTCATTGCCATAGATATGGGCGCAGTCAAAATGGCGATAGCCTATGTCAATGGCATCCTTTACTGCTTGGGTCACCACTTCCGGCGGGCTCTAAAATGGCGAATAAAACGTAAAAAGCTGAGGTGCAACAAAAGCTTTTGCTTGACCCCCAAGAGCTTTGACATTGACCGTGAAATATGCAGTGGAAATGCACATTTGAGCTGGCGATTATTTAATAACAATATATAAATGTGTAAAAGTACTTACCCGCCAAGTTCCGAGACCCAACATGGGCATATTTTTACCATTGCTCAAAAGAAAATTCGGTGTCGACATGATCGAATCCTTTTGCTCCTTGTGAAATATCTTGTTACACTGGCTTCGTTTTTGGAGAGCTTCAATTTGTAATTTACTAAGTGAACTATACTCAAAGGCCTATTAAACTGGCTACGAACAGCATGTCTTGTGACAGATGTGCAACTATATGTGCGAGAATTGTTTAAATTTAGAATCTTTTGGGCAAGCAAAAGACCTTCGCGGAATATAATCGATTCGCCGCAGAGGGAAATTTTAAAATTTAAAACAAGAAACCGTTTTTCTGCATTCAAAGGCCTATTTTATAAACCGAATATAAACAACATGTATTGAATGATATTGAAACCATAAAGGCCTTGTTGAAAACGATGCGATTTTTAAATAATAAAATATACATATACAAAAATCACAAATGGTGTAACAGTTACGCTCTCTGTTACACATACATTTTTTTTAATAAAATAAAATAAAATGTAAATAAAACTTTTGAAAAATACTCTTTACATTATCGCGTTATAAAAAAAACTATCGATAGAAGTTTCCGATGAAAACATGGCATTCGCAGATAGTGCCTGACCTACCTACCATCTCTAATTTTGCCGCCTGCGAAAAACACAAACAATGTTCGGCACCGTAAATAACTATTTATCCAGCGTTTTGCACGCCGCACAGGATTTAGATGGCGAGTCCTTGGGCACGTATCTCTCCTTACGAGACGTGCACGTGCAGAACCACAACCTGTACATTGCCCAGCCGGAAAAGTTGGTAGATCGATTCCTGAAACCGCCACTGGACGAAGTTGTGTCTGCCCACCTGAAGGTGCTGTATCACCTGGCACAGGAGCCTCCTGGTTACATGGAGGCCTACACCCAACAGGCGGCAGCCTGCGGAGCCGTGGTGAGGCTTTTGCAGCAGCTGAAGGATGAGAATTGGTGCCTGCCACTAATGTACCGCGTGTGCCTGGATCTGAGGTACTTGGCGCAGGCCTGCGAGAAGCATTGTCAAGGATTCACACCTGGCCACGTGCTGGAGAAGGCCGCCGACTGCATAATGGCCTGTTTCCGCGTTTGTGCCGCCGATGGACGAGCTTCCGAGGAGGATACCAAGCGTTTGGGCATGATGAATCTCGTAAACCAGCTATTCAAGATCTACTTTCGCATCAACAAGTTGCATCTGTGCAAGCCCCTTATCCGTGCCATCGATAATTGCGTCTTCAAGGATTCTTTTCCGCTGCCGGAGCAAATTACCTACAAATATTTTGTGGGTAGGCGGGCCATGTTCGACTCCAACTACCAGGCAGCCGTACAGTATCTGTCGTATGCCTTCAGCAACTGCCCGGATCGGTTTGCCAGTAACAAGAGGCTCATCCTCATCTATTTGGTGCCAGTGAAGATGCTCCTGGGATATCTGCCCAGCAAATCCCTGTTGCAACGCTACGATCTCCTGCTATTTCTCGATCTGGCTATGGCCATGAAGGTTGGTAATGTGAAACGCTTCGATGAGATTGTTAGGGACCAGGAGCTGGTGCTGATCAGGAGTGGTATCTATCTGCTGGTGGAGAAGCTCAAGTTCCTCGTGTATCGCAACCTGTTCAAGAAGGTGTTCGTCATCCGGAAATCGCATCAGTTGGACTTGGGCGACTTCCTCTCCGCCTTGCATTTCGTTGGCTTAAACGATGTTTCTCTGGACGAGACGCACTGCATCGTGGCCAATCTCATTTTCGATGGAAAGATTAAGGGCTACATCTCGCATGCTCACAACAAACTGGTTGTGTCGAAGCAAAATCCATTTCCCTCAGTATCCCTTTAGTGCATTTTGTAATTATTGTGAATTTTTAAGAGTAAAAGACTCCAATTTAATCAGTGTATTAGTTTACTAGATGGGGCTTGTGAATGGAGGGAACCAACGATGAGAAAAAGAACTGAAAACTTTAATTTTAATTTAAAGAACCTTCAACTCTGTTTGGTTATAATTTTATTAGGATTTTCGAAATCTATATGTATCAAAACAACTTATGAACTAATAACATTTTTTGTCATAAATGTTTATTTTTTGACGGTTTTAAAATAAATACCACTTTTTAAACTTAGTCGAACTTTGGAATTGATATATATCGATTTTTGTGCTCGAACCGATGTATCGACAGCGGAATCGGTTTCATTCGCATCTCTAGGTCCACCGACTATCACTCATCTCTGAACTTTTTGGAACGCAGCTGCAAGAATTGTCGTAGTTGAGCGAATTTAAACAAATTAACACAATACTTTTGGCATTACCTGGTAAATGATTAGAGACTCATTCGCGCAAAGTGTACAATAGACAAGTGGCGAAGATTAGATCTAGTTAGACAGTAGCCCTCTTTCAGCCGGCGACGTGTTGTCATTTTCGCAATCGTAAAATCAATATTACTAATTTTGCTTTGCGTTTACAACGTGACATAACTAAAACGCAAACTACAGAGTGTTTCTTTTCCACTGCATTGCAGAAATCCGCTGACACCGAAAAAAGCGACGAAAGCAGCGCCAAGTCGCCGAATCGCAGAGTACCTGGAATAGGAATAGTGCGTCCCCAGTAGAGGCTAAACTAAACAGCAGACATGGCTGCGCCGGTCATTGTCGAGGCCACGGTCAAGCAAACCGCCACGGTGAGTAGTCCGCGGTAGTCCAAATTCCGGAAGCCCTCGACTAATCACTTGTGTATTGCAGCTGATCTTCATGCACGGCCTGGGTGATACGGGGTAAGTGGGGTCATCCTCATTCAAAATAATGCTCCCAACGACTTTATTCACGAAATATTAAAGTATACGAAACTCTATAGAGTTCTACAGAAATATTATTTGTTCATATCAAAAAGTTCTTTAATGTTCTAATTCTCATGGGAAATAAAACAATTTATAAGTTTTTCTAGATTCAAATAACTGATTAGAAGCCTTCAGAGTATTCCCCAGTTAGTCGTTCCAGTTCTCCCTTTAAAAATGATTAGAAAAGTGCAAACAAAACTTACCCAAGTAAATTGAAGTTTTCAAGTAACTTTTTTGAGGGAAAGAGTTATGTAAAATACTTATTATCACATTAATGAATGCCTTTTTCAACAGTCATGGCTGGAGCAGTGCCCTAGCCGCCATCCGCCCACCTTTCATGAAAGTCATCTGCCCCACGGCGCCCACACAGCCCGTTTCGCTGAACGCCGGCTTCCGGATGCCGTCATGGTTCGACCTGAAGACCCTGGACATCGGTGGACCTGAGGACGAGCCGGGCATCCAGTCGGCGCGCGATAGTGTGCACGGTATGATCCAGAAGGAGATTAGCGCTGGGATTCCGGCCAATCGCATTGTCCTGGGCGGATTCTCGCAGGGCGGAGCCTTGGCACTGTACTCGGCACTCACGTACGATCAGCCGCTGGCCGGCGTGGTGGCCCTTTCCTGCTGGCTGCCGCTGCACAAGCAGTTCCCAGGCGCCAAGGTGAACAGCGATGATGTGCCGATTTTCCAAGCGCATGGCGACTACGATCCCGTGGTGCCGTACAAGTTCGGCCAGCTGAGCGCCAGCCTGCTCAAGTCGTTCATGAAGAATGTGACGTTCAAGACGTACAATGGACTATCGCACTCGTCGTCCGACGACGAAATGGATGACGTCAAGGTGAGTGAGGCACACGGAGCGCCATTTGGAATTCCCCTGGCTGAGAAAACGCTAAGAACTTCATTACGCTCACTCTGTTCTTCTCGATTACAGGACATCATCAGTAAATGGGTAAACTAACTTCCACTGAACCTTAGCACTCTTAGAACGTACGAAAGCCCCCGACCCAGCCCGTTGCATTCCAACTATTCACGCAATATGGAGCGCAGTAAGAGAGTCACACTGAGAGTTATACGAGTAGGCTCTCTCGTAGCCCAATTATGGAAATTATCACTGAAAATCAATTCGAAAAGCAATCAATTATTATACACACACGGTAGCTATACCTAATTAAATGCCAAAATACAAGCAATTTGCGAGGGAAATTCTCCAGCGCGAGACGTTTCAGAGTATAGAAGCAACTTACTTTGATATTTGTTCGCTGCTAATTATTTCGGTTTACTTATTTGGGACTTGTTCGTATTTAAATTGAAATTAATAAAGTTATATAATCGAAGAAAAACCACGAAACCTATAGCCGCAATCTGAATTGGATCACAACTGTTTCACCCAAAACCCGATTGCCAGAGGTTTTCAGCTGGCAAACGGGCGGCATTTCAGATAAAAATAAAATAAAAAAAAATAAATCGCACTTAACATTTGTTTGTTCGTTGTAGCTAACATTAAACCCGCCAATTCTCTCGATTCAATTTTGATTTGATTTCTCGTTTCTTATTTCATTTTATTTCGCACAGCAACAGGCAAACAATCATCTGTAGAGCCGCGACCCCACTGGCTATCAATTGAAATTCGCATTCTTCACTTGTTAAACCCAATGGCAATATACGAACCGGTTGTTCAGATTAAACGACTCCCTCGGGCCCTCAAATGCACACCCTCTCAGATTCTTTATAAACACACATATTCCACCTGCTAATCCTGTAGTCCTGCCGCACCACTCACCATCTCTCATCTCGATCTATATATTTGCAGACACAGTGGGATAGCCAGAACATGGCTAGAAAGGCGCAATGCTGCCAGTTATCGTAGTAGCATCCAGTGCTAGTTGTAGTGAAGGTTCCTTCCTCAAATCAAAGCTCCTCAGCCTAGTCAGGACGTCTCGGGCCGCACGAGAATTGTATTTTAGTAATTATTTTGTACATACACACGATGAAGTTGGTTAAGATGATGTTGGCTGTCCCATCACCTGGTGAAGTGACAGGCAATCCATTCGCCGCAGCGAATGGCCAATAAAGTTATTTGAAGCTCTCAACTGCAATCGGAACTTAATCCAGAAAAGGGGTATTTGTATCTGTTTTTTCAAGTTCTACTTTGAAATTTGCTAACGTAACTGATTTTTCAAATTTTGATGGTAGTGTTGCATAACGTTGTTAAATGTTCTTTTTTTGTAAGCCTTGGTATTATTTATTCCATCTAACTTTTATATCGATAACTTTGGCGCGCTGTTGTGTTCCATTTAAATTTGTTATGGTTGTGATATGTTTGTAAAAACCCTAAATTACGTTATTCAAGAATTGAATGTGCTGTTATTGGTTGCCCTTCTATAGTTTTGGATAAAACTATGCTAAGTATTTATTGAAAACTTGTTCATAAACGTTTTACAAAATTGTATTTCGTTTGAAAAACTTATTCGTTTATTGTTTCTGCGATTCCTAAATTGTTTTAAACTTAAATGATTATGAACTAGTTACATTTGTTTATATAAAATTACAAAATAAATGTATTGCTTATGTATGCAAATAAGGATCTTATTAATAGACAACAATTATACATTTTAGGTACTACTTATTCTTAACTCAGTTGTACGTTTAATCTTATTCATATTTATTTGTTCTTTTCAATCTGGTATATGCTAATTTACTGATTCACAGACGTAAGACTCGAGTCGCGCTCTGTACTGCGACCATCCACTGGCACTTGGGGAACCCGTTGGACTGCGACTCCAAGTGCCGACTAAGCGTCAGTTCAGTTGTTTTCACGCCGCCGTCGAGAGTGGACGCGGTTTCGCCAGCTCTTCAAAAATTTAAGTTCGCGTCGCTTTGTCCTCGGCTAATTTCAGCACATTTTTCGCGGGGAAATTTGAAAAGCATTACATAAGCCAAGCCAAAGTAAGGAGTGATCATAAGAAAAATCAATACTATCTAAATCTGGTGTGCATATGCCAATTAAATCAATTTTCGCGAGCAAGTCAATTTCATTGCGCTCTAGTTTGTTTTCGTGCTTTGTTTTGGATCGGCTCTGTCCACAAAGGGGAGCCTTTTGTATTGTGTTTGCCCAGTCGGATGTGCAACAATGGCATAAGAACTACAATAATCTATATGCTCACCCAAATAATGCACATTGCATTCTGTGGACTAGCAATTCATTTTGTGAGATTTCACTAAATAGATTTCCCGACGATCGTAACTTATCTGAAAACAATGAATTATTGAAGCTTTTTATGATTTCAGCTTGTATTGCATCGTGGAGAGTATTAAACAAAATAATGTATTTATTTCTGATCTTATCTGTTAAAAAAAAAAAACAGTATAAATATGGTGAAATAATACCAAGACCATTTTTAATAAATTCTTGCATGCATTTTAAAAATTTCGAATAAAAAGTACGTTAGTTTCAAAGTTTCAGTTTAAAGTGCTGCTCACTATAATATAACTATTGTTATATTAATTCGACATTTGTAGATGAAGCAACTACACTTCTTAACTTGATTTATATTTAATATATATTTAACCCAAATTCACGATTTAAGATAAGCAAGAATCAAGGAATTTAATTTCATAAATTTAAATATATAAATTGTTTCACAATTCACCGCCGCTTTAGTTAACTCAATATTGTTTCCCTAAATTCCCTCTTTTCTATTCCTGCATATCTTTCTATTTTTGTTGTCACTGACCTATGACTCCAATGAGTAATTAAAAGTAAACAAGTGATTAATCACTTTGTTCAAAGTACACGCGTTTCTTTGTTAATTATTCAAGTGTATGGATTGCGCTTCTACGTGACATGGTTACAATCCAATTATTATTATTATTTAAGAGGGAATTACAATGCAACATCCTTAATTGGCCAATCGGCTTGTTTAATAAGCTTATTTAGGAATATCATTATACATTGTACACTATACACATAAAGAAAACAAAATCGATCACCTCTAAAGCCCAACAATAATTAATGCCAAAAACAATAAAATCTGACTAAGAACGTTAATTAAATTCGGTGCTGTTTGTGGTTTGCTAATGATTGTTTTTTATTTTCTACACACAATTCGACTTTTTAAGCGATTAGTTAACTGTCAGGAATTGACGAATTATTCGAATCCAATTGCTGGTTAACCCAAGACTTTTTTTAGTTATGGTAAGTTTTCGATATGCTAAGCGCTCTGTCTGGGGTCAAAGGTCACGCCAATCCGATGTGCTTCCACATTCAGTTGCCACCTGACGTCACGGACTACAGCACATAGAATAGAATGTGAAATTAGCATAAGTTGAGCTGAGCTTAGTTAGATTGGCATGCATATTTAAGCTTTCAATTAGCTAATCTCGTATCAACACATTGGTTATTTCCTCGTTGTGATTTAGTGTTCCTTTGGGATGCACTTGGCCCCATCTTTGTTTGTATCCCTCGGCGTTGCTCCAGGTTTCGATCTCGAATGGCTTCTTCTCCAGAAACCGAAACGGGTTTTCTGGTTTTGCATTTAGCCAGTCGGCGTCTGTTAATGTCGAATATTCAGACGGCGCCGAAAGCATTAAATGTGTAAATAAGCCAAAAACATTTCCGATTTGGCGACCCAAAGATTTCAAAGTATGTTTGCCCAACAAACAGGAGCAATCTACTTAGCTGCTCGGAATGTTTTAGATAAATAATAAATAATAATAACACGTCTTAATACCTGACAGATCTTATTAAAATCTAGTATTGAGTGAGACACAGATGCCTGTTGGCGGCGAGACAGTAAATAGAATTAAATTTTATCTTGTGCAAGTTAAAAGTAATTGTTTAATTTAATCGGGCAAAGCGAATTGCAATTGTGAAAACGTGATAAGTCTGCGATTTGAACACTCAGCTCCACCCAGAAAGCGAAATGTTCGTGATCCGCCTGTCACTTTTTTTTTAAGTCGTCTCGCCGATCAGAACTTGTTAGTTGTGAATAATATAATAATACCCTATGGACGGCTTTTTAAACAAATTTTAACCAGTTTCGGTATACAAGCTTAATAACTTATAGTTTTTCCAAAAGCTTAGCTTTTTTTAGGTCTCATTTAAATATAGCAATTTGTTCTTTCTTATAAGAAATATATACGATAATATCTTAAGTTTATGACACATATAATATTCCCTTGCTACTTCTTTATATTTTTTACATTTTTTACGATGTGATAAAGAAGCGAGTGAGGAGCCTTCTGCTGCACTCTAAGATCTCTTTGGTTTTTTTCTGATTATCATCTGGTTATTTATGCACTTCTTTGTCGTTTCCATATTATGAACTCTATATACAAACAAAATTATTCCTGGATTTAAGCCGGTTTTGCAAAGGGAATGACGCATTTTCCATTCTTGTAAAAAGTGTGCATTCAGTAAGGATTATGAAGATGTTCAGCAAAATGTTAATAACAACTGAAGAGAAGGACTTAAAAGCTTATAAACATGCTAATCAGCTACATTACGTCGTATTCTAACTGAGAAACAAGTTTTTCTCGACTTTTACGATTGGCTCTGCGGGTCGTCGATCTGTTTGCCAATTGAAATACTTGAACTTGAAAAAGATCACTGCAATTAGCTTGCAATTCAAGTTCAAGTTTAAACTTTACCAGAAGAGCTAACTGGTACTGCAACAATATATTTAAACTTTTACTACAATGTATGGCTAAAACTGCTTAATATTTTAAAAAAACATTTGTGCAGTGCTGAATCTGTGCTGAATTGTGCTGAATCTAACAGCCCGAAAAAACCTTTATCAGATTGCTTTTTGAGCTGCGGAACTCAAGGCCACCATAAAAGTTGATAATCGGCATATGCTATATATTAGTTTTTTAGTTTAGCCACGCTTTTTCTTCGCACACATGTCAAAATCTATAATGATTAATTTTTTATTTGCAGCGCGTAAGACGCCAGTGCGATCAAAACAAAACGGGTAATAAATCTGCAATCACACGGCCATGCGTGCATAAAGAGGAACAATAACAAAATCAAAAGTCAAAAAAATAAAAAACACAACAATAATAATCGCGTAGCTGGCAAAAGTACAACAAAAAAGACAAGAGCGAGTGTAAAATAAATATAAATAAATAAGCCAGAGAGATCCAGCACACATTCCCATTCCAATTCCGACTTTGGTGCGGTAGGTAATGACACATTCGGCAGCCAGCACACGTATCTAGATGCGAGCGAGCATAGTACGTATCTGAATCCGTCAGTGCAAAGCCGGGGAGCCACCATAGCCACCATAGCCATCGGAGCCACCCTTGCCACCCACGTCGTTCATTAATATATGAGCTTTTGAAAGCGGCATTAAAAAACGATAAACAAATTCATCAGAAATCGCCATGGAACAGTCGCAGAACCTACTCGCCAAACAGTCCAAAGATGTGGAGTTCCAAGATGTGTACTACACCGTCAAGGAGCGCAAGAACTTCTGTGAGTAATAGTATCTTGCATACATCTAACTAGTATTTATGCAATAACTAATCATTTAGAATGAAATATTCAATCAGAAACAGTGCTGTAAAATGGAAATTCTGACATTTAGTTTGGCTTAGTACAAGTATCTATATCTGGCTGATATCCACACAGTGTATTACATCAGTTGAATAATTAAATTAAATATATATATCTATCTTTATACTAGTTTAACCCTCGGTTGATCGCAGAGTGTTGTAGTGATCATTTAAATTAAAATGGACCCATTTGCTTGCCGCTTTATGTTGCGTTTTATAAGCGTGTTAGTTAATCGAAGTATCTCCCTGCAGCACATTTAGTTTAATGGGTTAACTCATATTTATGCCAGATATAATAGTGTTAATGTGTGATAACGACACAAGTCCTTCATGGCTTGCGATTTCGCAACTTCTGCAAAATGCCAAATATTTGTATTGCACACTTCTTTTTTTTCTTTTTGCATTCGAGTATATGTATCTGAGCATCTGCGTGGACTTTGTTTTTATGAGCTATGTGCAATGTTTCCTCGACATCGCAGCTAATGGTCGTCTTATGGTCAAGTCGTTGTCTGGACAAGTGGCAACTGCTCCATAATCAACAGCTTGTGGGGGCCAGCTCGTTAGCTCTTTTGCTCTTTTGCCCTTTTCCTTGCCTTCATTTCTAATGTCAATTGCTCAAGTGGTTACATTTGTTACATTGGACACACTTGGCTGAAACGGCTGACGTTCTGGGCCACGTTTATGGCCACAACCCCTTCATTTGGCCAAACGAGTTTTTCCCCCCGCCGTGTTTGGGCGAAAGTTCAAACTTAAGTGCGGATTCTCTGACCATGAATGCCATTGACACAAAATCGAATGGATTGAATAATATAATGCATTCGGCAGAGCCCCAAGTTCATTTTGGTTGACTGAATCGAATGAATGGAATTAAATCTGTCGACATTTTGCAATAGTTGAAAGAATAAGTAATATATAAAGATCATCTTGAAGGAAGTTTGATTAAAGTGTCCTTATTTTGTATGCACAATTTTAAAAGATAAATAGTTAATAGTAGTACAATCAGTTTTGTACCTTTTCTATCATTTAATAAACCAACTTAAATATATACGTTTTAGCCTGCACACAATGTAAGATGTAAAATGTAAAACATGCTTACAAAATTATTATAACCCTATTAAGTACTTTATTTGCCATTTTAATACTTGTCAATCTTAGGGTGCTAAAATAGTATTGATTTGTTGTGCCTGATTTATTCGATATTGCTGTAATTGCCGGATATCTACTTTGTAAACCACTTAGCATTTTACTGTAGTAAAATATTTAAAAGAACGACACTAATATAATCAAAAGTCTAGAAAGCAATCCATAATATTAGCAATATGCCCTTGGAAGTATGTATACTCGTGCCATTTCAATTGCGATTTAAATTCAGTCCGTAAGAAGTGTGATGGCTATAGAGGGCATTTGCCAGACACTTGGTGACTTAATCAACAGTTTAATTGCCTGATTTTGAACCGCTTTCGACCGAAGGGGGAAATGCTAACGAAACTGCTCACCAATAACTTAGTTTTCACAGAAGTTGAGCTTCCTCATTGCAGAGTCAAACTCAAGTACGACTGCTGATTAATTATTGCTCATACGCCATGTGCAACGTGCAACTAACAGTCAGCAGCGAGATGTCGCCAAATCTGGTTGCCATGTGGAAATAAGGAATGATAAGCATGAGAACAGTGCTGCCCATGAATATATAGTGATATATTTAATATATCAAAATGTATAAAAATGTATAATCATTAATTCTAGATCAAACCCAAAGTTATATTAGTTATATTTGTAAAACTTCTGTTTTCTATAGTTGTTGTTTCATTTGGGATATCGCGACTTCATAACCCACTGTTTGTGTAAATATATACCCAGAAGTCGGTATGTGAGCTTAATGTTTTGTGTACATATCTATCTCGGCACATGCATAAGTACACATCGCAGATACATTGCGACTTCCTCGATGTGTGTGCCCCGCATCAATGGAAACTACAGTAGTTGGCGACCAAAACATCCACATCCACAACCTCATCATCAGCACTAGCATCACTAGTCCCACTATCATTATCACCATGATGATCATCATCGTGATCGGCAGCAGCAGCAGCAATTGCAACTACAACGACAGCAATATTATGTTGGCGCACAGTGAAAAGCGAAAATTGCCCAACATTGATTGAATAATTTTCCCCTCCAAAAGTCGTCGAGCTCGGGACACGTTTTCTATTTTATTTGTATTTTTTTTTTTATATTTTTGTAACTGTTCCGCGACATGGAGTGCGCTTTTCCATTCCAAGTCAGCAGGGCCATTTTGGATTAGTCAGCCAGTCAATGTCCGGGTTGCATTCATTCAAAGGGGTTCAGTTTAACTTAAGTAGTCAATTAAATTGAATGAATCTTTAGTTCTGGATTTAAGTTAGGGATGCATCTTAATGCAAAGCTATGAAGTTCTTTTTATAGCCTTTTTTCGGGGTAGTAAATTCAAATCACTGTGCGGTAAACCAATAGAAAATAATTAGCTGCCATCATACTATTAGTGCTATAAAGGGCACTGAAAACCAGATAAATAATTCAAACTTTGCAATTTGTTGCAACCAGTGTGATATAAGTTTAATGACTCAGAAGGGCTTGGAGTGGAGTGGGTGATGTTGCATAAGAGATCGAAGATCACAGTTTCCAGGGTAGCATTGTAACAGAACCTATTCCAATGGCTGCTGCTCAGTGCTGCATTATAAGTAGCATTTATCGGACCAAACGCGACGGGCATGCTAATGGAATTGTGTTAATTAGGTAGAGGCGATTCAATTGCATCAATTAGCGAACTCGCCGCCGCAGGGAGCAGTGCCACCTCCTCTGTCCACCCAGTGCCCCAAAAGGTGAGTCCACAATCGATCTGGCTCAAAACCAGAGATTCGTTCGACCAATCAAGAAACGTGTTTGTTTGAGGCGCAGTTTCATTTATCATATGGCATGGAATTTGTATTACGAATTTTGGAATATTTTTCGCTGACAGTTAACAATGTTTGCCTAGCTGGATAATTTGTTTATAATTCGAAAGGAATTTTCTGATTTAATTCAATTACTCTTTATGGATTCTAGTATTATACTATGAATATCCAACCTTAAACAATGAAGTTCAGCGCGTTACAATGACCTGACTTTTGTGGTCTAAATATATTATTCGTTGGATAATTTCCCCAGCGAATTGTCACGCCTCATTATGTGACTCACGTAGAATCGTGGGAGCAGCGGTTTACAATGTTTGAGGTGTTTGAGGTGGGGGAGCGGTACGATAAGTCAGCCAAGCCAACGTACTGTTGATTGTTGGTCGCCGGTTTTGCTGACAGCATTTTTTCGGATTTTTCAGTTTTTTGATTTTTTTCGGTTTTTTTTTTTTTTGAATGATTTACGATTTTTAGACGCTGCGCGTGCTCAGAACGTGGTGACCAGAATATGGAGCTATGGAGGCGTGCTCCAAAGGCAGTGGCAAATTGATATGGGGCTAATTGCTATGATAATAGGATTATCGACAGACTCCGACTTCTCAGTGACCTTCTTGAATTGCTTCGCTATCCGCGATTCCGATGGTTGTGCAATGAATTTTAAATGGCCACTGGCTGCTGTGTAAAAACTGGGTCAGATATTGACTAGATTTCTCATTTACATATGTATGTCAATAATGAAAAGACATAATTCTATAATTCAATTAAAAAAGTTTATGCAAGCATTCAAAATTCTATCGTTTCCTAGATTGAAAGTTTGCACTCTTGTTATCAACATAAATCAATGCTAGCCATGTTTCCAGACAGACATTGACATTGAACAACATGTAACTGAACTTTATGATAAGCTTATATGTTTTTTTGCAAGGCTCTTTTGTAGAATAAAGTGCATTTAAAAGATTAATCTACAACCTCATTAACCCACGTGAGTCGAACACAGACCAATCCTTCTCATTAACCATCCGCCCTGTTGTACCAGACGTTCAGGGAGAAAGTGAAACCTAGGCGAATCCCAAGAAGCGATTAAAGATTAAGATGCTTGATTACGACCTTCGGTAATGCCTAGTAGTATAGTCCAGCTGCACTGCTGATAAGAACGCCGTTGGCATTGGCACATATTAACTCAGTCGAGACTGACAGATCTGGAAGAATGCAGGTCAGGTTCGCATTGCGATAGTGCGTAATTGGCTGCAGGGTATATAAATAAATTGATTCCTTGTGACCACCAATTCCTGGACCTAAAATGGTACCACTGTTACGGATTTTTCCACACCCAAGTCGAATTTTAATTGGAATAAATTATGCCCGTGCGAACACCTATAATTGTGGGTTTCAGACGGACCTATGGAATTTGGTAGACAGACAGACAGGGCGGAAGCTGGTTTCGTTTTATGCCAGTCATGAAATCTTCTCAAGCCCGTCATTTGTCATCCACGGTATCTTTCCACTCCCAGTCCAGTCCATGTCACGAAAATTATTAAAAATATTTAACTAGATGCTCAGCTGTTCTAAGCCATTCTGAGCCCATTCAATGAAAGTGATTTTCCCATTAAAAACGAAACTTGATTTATTCAGTTTTATGTCATAGCCAATCTTCATTATTTCATCTGTCTTATTAGCAAATCCCCTAAACCAGAATCGCAAGCGTTCATACGTAATAGCTAGAATATATTAGCTTTATAATTTCTGTGACTCATTAAGCCATTGAATATTTTCTCAGATGAGATAAGAAATCGCATATACTTAACATATTAGTTTATTTTATTTGATTTCAGGGCGCGTAACCGGTGAGCGTCGAATTCTGAATGGAGTCAGCGGCAGTTTCCGGAATGGTCAACTTTCGGCTATCATGGGACCCTCGGGAGCCGGAAAAAGCAGTTTGCTCAATGCGATTTCGGGTTTCAGGTGAGAACAATATGCCAAACCAGACCCGACTGCATTCGTCATTATGGTTTAAGTGTAACAAAACCAAAAGCCCATATAATTTGATGGAGCCGAAAGCTAACCGGTTCTATGATCCACAGACTGGTGATTAAACGCTGACTTTATGCCAACTCAAATGCGAAATAACTACAGGGTTCTGTAGATTCTGTGAGGGAAGGGGGTTGAGATAAGCAAACAAATATCTCCAGTAACATGATGCCATTCTGGATCAAAACAAACTTTGCCTTCAAAATAAATGTCGTAGTTTTGAATGAATCGAATGCTTCCTCAAAATACGGCGGAAATTTACAGAACTTGCTACATAATCTGCAAAGTCACGAAACGTAGTTTTATAAATAATAATGTTGGAAAGGCTGTTCGAATTGTTTTTTGTAAAATTTTTCACAAACGAAAAAAGGCGAACGATAAGAAAAAAACAATAATAGGAAATTCATTTCCTTGTTCGATGCATAAATAATAACTTTATCTAACTTTTAATGACTTCCAGACGCGACGGAGTCACTGGGAACATTAAGATGAAGCGGGACAACGCCTGCTATATCACTCAGGACGACCACCACCAGACCCTGCTGACTGTCGAGGAGCTAATGAATCTCGCCTGCGATCTCAAGTTGAAGAATCGTCACAAAAAGGCGGAGATCATGACCGATATCCTGGAGAATCTGCACTTGAATCACCGGCGCAATGTGACGGCGGAGAAGTTGAGTGGCGGTGAGCGGAAGCGATTGTCCATTGCCTTGGAACTGGTGGACAATCCCAACATCTTCTTCTTGGACGAACCAACCAGTGGGCTGGATGAAGTGACGGCTGCCCAGTGCATCCGTTTGCTGCAGGCGATGGCCTACGAGGGTCGCACCATCGTTTGCACCATTCATCAACCTTCGGCCACGATATACAACTATTTCGATAGCATCTACGTCCTGGCCAAGGGTCAATGCGTCTACCAAGGCAGTCCCAGAGCCACCATTCCCTTCCTGCGACTGGCCCAGCTCGATTGCCCCAGGCATTACAGTCCTTCGGATTACAGTGAGTTTTGCCAGTTAATTTCATAATTTCTGGGTTTACTTATTAGGATATCTTTTTTGTTGCAGTTATTGAGCTGGTGGATGCGGAGGATGGACACCTGGTGCCAGCACTCAGCGACCTAACCGAAAATGGCAAGCTGATCTATGTGGCCAGTCAGTCGGATCAATTGGCAACTCAGCAGGCGGTCACCACAATGTTTCTGGAGCAACAGAAGCGCCCATTCCTGCCCGCGTTTTTCTCCGGCAGCGCCGCATCCACGGATGGAACGCTAATTGGAGGCACCAGTGCTCTGTTGGAGCAAGTGAAGGCCTTTTCGAAGCGACTCCATACGGATCGGCGGGATATATCTGGGCTGCGTCAGTTTATCGTCCTCATGCGGGTAATGCTTTTGAGGATAACGCGGGCTCGTTTGGCCCTGACCATCCAATTATTCCATCACCTGTTGTGCGGTCTGTTCTTTGGCCTAATATTCTTCCAACTGGGCAACCAAGGTGCCCGGATGTTCGATCATCTGAAATTCTGCATCGGCGCTGTCCTCATGATCGTGTACACCCAGGTGATGGTGCCCATTTTGAGCTGTAAGTGTTTTGGATTTCTATTTCCTACTCGTATACTTAATCTGGAGATTATCCTGCAGATCCCGCTGAGGTGAAAGTGGTCAAGAAGGAGACCTTCAATCGTTGGTATACCCTTACGCCGTACTACATGGCCCTCACAGTGTCGCGACTGCCAGTTCAAGTCCTCCTCAACATCACCTTCATGGCAGTCACGTACTGGATGTCCGGATTGCCCCAACAGTTCTGGCGCTTCTGCATTTTTGTGGCTGTGGGTTTGATGATCTCCTTGGTGGCCGAGGGAATGGGCCTGGCCATTGGAGCCACCTTCAGCATAACGGTGAGTTTCCAAACCGCACCTGAGGTATACTTTCGGGCTAAAACATATCATTCTCTTTGCAGAATGGCAGTGTGGTGGGTCCGATGTTAATAGCTCCTCTGATGGGTTTGGCCGTCTACGGATTCGACTTTGCGCCGCAGATATCCGGCGGAATGCAACTGCTGATGAAGTTCAGCTATGTGCGTGTGGGCGTGGTTTCTTTGGTTCTAGCCGTCTTCGGATTTCAGCGAGAGGAACTCGACTGTGATGCGATATACTGTCATTTTAGCGATCCTCGCGTGCTGCTCAAATTTTTGGATGTGGAAAAGGTGTCGATGCTGCATCAGTTCGGACTGCTGGCCATGCTGATGCTGTTCTTCCGAGTGATGATGTACATCAGCCTGCGAAAGCGATGCTATGCCTGATTTCGAAACCAATACTCCAGATGAATCTTATCCCTAGCTTTAGGCAATGTCAATGCTGTGATGTTCGATTTTAAACAGACAGATAGATACTTCCTGTACATACTTATGCACCATTCCCCTGAAAAAGAACAAAGGTTAACATAAACATAAGATAGCTTAAGTTAGGATATAGTTCACATACACAAATGCCTTTTTAAAGCCAAATTATCTGCAAAGAAACTTTGAGATTAGCCAAATGTATATTGATAACATTTCGGATAAAATCTAAATGATACGACAATCCCCAAGTTGTTTGTTTGCAAGGAGAAGGCGAGCACATTTTTTACATTTTTTGTGGTTAAAGTAATATCAATTCGAATTGTACAAGAATAAAACCCATGTTTTGGCAATTCAACATTATTTAACTTGTATTTTTATTGATTTAACAATTATTTTGAAAATAGTTATCAGGCCGAGTCCGAATCAGAACTGTTTTTGGGACCATCATCCAAAGTAAAATCTCGAATGGCTTTAAGCAGATCAAAGTACAGGTTATTTCGCCAATTAACTCTGTCTAAACCAGGCTCCATTATGGATGATAGACTAGAAATCATTGAGGATGGAAGGTTCCTGTGCAAATGATCGTTAAGCGCCGAAAATTCGGCTTTTGTAGTCATCGCATTGATAAACGGGCTTAGAATCAATTTAAAGTGCCTGCTAGAGTAGTTCGAATATTCATATTCAGAGTTTTAAAGTTATCTTAAAAAATTTTAAATACTTACCTGCGCAGGATTTCCTTAGAATTCTCGATGAGAAACTGTTTGCCCACGTAGTAGCCCAATGGGGATCTCAATACGGCGCTCAGGATACCGGCTGTCAACGTTCTTGGAACCTTTTTTGAGTCAAGGGCCCAGGTGAGCAACTTTTGCATCGCCCAATACTCCGTGGTGCAGCTGAGGGAATTTAGGAGGATACTCTTCTCCTTATCATTCTCGGACTCAAAGAACATGTCCCGCACCATTATCCAATGAACTTCCAAGCCGTTTCGAATGCCCCTGCAGAGCACGATATCCCGAATCTCCTCCGGTATGGAGGAGCTGGATTTCTGGTCCATCGCCGTTTCAAATCGCTGTTGTGCGTCCGTTAGGCATTCCTTGATTTCGAACTGACATGCCAGCCGGTATAAAATCGCAGACAACGACAAATCCGATTTACTTTCGCTTTTCGTGGAATCTGGAGATTTCGTGGTGTCCGGCGATTTGGTATTGTCCGGGGATTCCGTGTGGTCCGAGGATTCCATGGTGTCCGGGGATTCTGTGGTGTCCGGGGGTTCTGTGGTGTCCGGGTATTCTGTGGTGTCCGGAGATTTCGTGGTGTTCGGTGTTTCCGGACCAGTTCTGGCTTTTGTTGGAAGGGAATTTAAGGTTGCTTTAAAAGCAGGCTCAATAAGTTTCTGCATGAAAAGCTGTAAAGGTTAGGTACAGATTAAAGGTATATATTCAAAATTAAGTTGGATTTGGTAGGACGCACCTTAAAGATACGAAAACCCGTAGTCATTCGCATGATGCTCTGTAGCTTCTCCAAATTGAAAAGCGCTGTTTCCCAAACCAAAACGCTGGTCTCATTCGAAAGATATGAGATCACGTTTAAGGTGACGTTATACGGCAATCGACCTGACCACGATAGACTGAGGGCATCATCGACCAACTGGATGCGACTAAGCTCCGGAATCTGGGTGAAATCCTGACGCAGAGCCTCGCTGATCAGCTGCAAGTTGTATGAATCGTAGAAGACACGAATAGGAACTGCAGCATCCACATTTATTAATAGCCAATCTTCCGGATTAGCGACGTGGCTGAGTTCCAATACATCTGTATTATTTTTCTGACAGCCAAGCCACTCCACCTGAGGCAACGTAAGATTCCTGACGATGTAAGCGACCGGGACCCACCAGCAGTCATTGGAACTGTTGTCCATTTTTTTCTGATTATAGCGATTCTGCGTTATGGTCACCATTTGCTTCACATCGTCGCGCTGGACGGTGAGTATTGGGAAACCTGGTTGCTTAACCCATGACTCCATCACAGTGGGTAAACTCACACCGGTGGGCAGCTGGTGACTTCGGCGCGCTCCTCGCTGGAACTCCTCCCACAGTTCCTTGGATGAAGCAGAGGAGTTGGCGTATCGCTTGAAGAATTCTTGCAGTCCCTTCAAGAATAACTTATCGCCGAGGGCCACCTTTAGCATGTGGGTGAGCAGGCACATTTTCTTTTTTCGTTGCTTCTGGTGTCCGGATTCCTTCACATCGGAGGCGATCGATTTTACTTCGGCCAAGGAATCATAATACAAAACATCTTGACGCGTTCGTGAAAGGTGCGTCGTGTTATAGGCCTCTTTGTCCATGGCCATCACCTGGACGCTCAGATAGTAGTTAATGCCGTCCCGCATATATTCTTCATCCGAATCTTCGAGGTTCACCAGCAGTCCGTTCCATTGCCGTGCTACCAGCTCGGCCAGCGTTTCCTGCAGGCTTTCAGGTCCGTTTTGACCTGACTCCACCATATCCTCGCCGTACACCATCAGACCCTGGCCGCTATACATTTCCGTATATCTAGGCAACACTACATGGTCGACCTTTCTACCCCAATCCGGTCCTTTTGGCAATGGATATGCGAACAAGGTTTCGTATTTACTAAACAAATTGGGCGTAATTTCCGGCACTTTTGCCAGTTTCTCAGCCAAGTGCAGCCGTGACCAGACGGTGATATTCTCACCCGTAGCCGCAGGACCACTGTAAACTTTCTGTAGATGATGCAGTGTCCACATGACCTGGTGTGTGGCTAGCGGTGGTGAACCCATAAATGTCGTCGACACAAAGTTTTCAATCTCCTTGCTGCAAGTAAACAAACACATTCATAAGTTTCGTATCCTAAATGTGGTTTCCTTTGAGGATTTACTAACTATGGTGTCTCCCTTATGGGTGGCATATTGCTGAGTGCAACGTATTTCCGGTCGTGCACCAATGTTATGTTGTATGGCGTCCGGAAGCGTGGGTCATCAAAGCAGGGAAACACGGTGTGGGCATAGTCCGGCTCCAAGCGAGTCATGGAGTAGAACACCTTCGGCGTTTTGTCGTAGTAGCCGGCAAAGTAGCCATATTGCTGCCGCCGATCTAGGTCACCCGAGAAGAACATGTTGAGTGTGTATGTCTCGCCACGTCTGAGTGGTAGTTCCATTACTATCTTAATCAAGCTGGGCTTTTTAATATTTCTCCTTATCTGGAGTGCACCGATTTTTCTGCCACTGGCCCATCGCAGTATCCATGTTTTTTGTTTAGACATGGTTAAGTTCAGGGAATTTAAATAGATGGCGCGAGTGGGTTGTGTCGCTTCAATATCGATGGATACGATGCCTTCAAACTGGTGCTGCTCATCTTCACTCCCTAGGCGCGTAAGAATCGTCAGATTGTAGCGCAGTGGTTTCACAAAGGATTCTGCGACCTTTCCCGATAATAATGTGCAAAATAATACAAGTATTCTAAGCAACATTGCAATGGGAAAGACTGCGACGAAACTAAGCGATCCTTAACAACTCCAACTAGCAAATTTACCTAATTGACGATTTCACGCCTTTTTATGGATCCGGTGGTTCTTATAAGGCTGAAATAAATATGTAAGTCATTGACTTAAGATCTCCACTCGTAAAAACCAGCTATACTATTTATTTTACTACAAATACGAGTGAATACTCGTAAAGTAGTGGGTTTAATATTTGATTTATACCTGCGGCGATCCCCGCAGCCATTTGTTATAAGCTACATCGCTCTTTCATCTCATCATATACGATGCAGCTAAGTTACAAAACTTGCATAAAATATTTAGAACTTAAACTCACAGCTATGTATATTAATTCTATTCAGAAAAAATTCTATTTTTTCACGCTGCCCATTTTCTCCTTGCGTTTCTTCACGTGCTTTTTCACTTTAACCTTGCGCTGCTCGGCTTTCGCATCCTTGACGGCCTTTTTGCGAGCCTTTTTACTCTCCGGAGACTCCTCTCGTGGTCTTGCCGAATTCTTAAACTTTTTGGCATCTTCATCGTTGTCGTTATTCTGCGAGTCGTCTTCGTCCTCACTGCCGCTCGTTTGGGCCTCACTACCATCATCCTCTTTAGCGGTCGAGGATTGAAGCACGTCTGGCTTTTGCTGCACGTCCAGATCCGAAGTCAGACCAGTGATCTTTCCGTAGATGAGATTTTGCTGCACTCCTTGTTTGGCCTTGGCTACATCTCTCTCAAAATGACGCACCTAGAAGCGGAATACGGATTTGTAACGTGCCATTGGTTTTTAAAATCACTGCGCAAACATACCTCGTCCAACCTTTTGGGAATGTAGGTGTTCTGCCAAACAGCCTCATCGATCTTCTCCTGAGCCGAGATGGCGTCGAAATCGCGGTCCTTGATTCGCTCAGAGATGCGTTCCAGGCACTCCTCCATGTTATCTGTGGTTATAGTCTGATCGGTGATGAAATCAAAAAGTTCCTTTACCGTCATCGTTGCCACTGCCCGCTTTCGGAAGAACTCCGATATGTTGGTGCAATCCTTGCGCAGAAAGTCAAAGGAATGCGGATGATCGTGCTCCACTGATTGGCTTACATCGATAATGACCAGCTGACCATCCTGCAGCAGGATGTTAAACTCTGAAAGATCCGCGTGCACAAGACGACATTGGTTGTAGATGCGCCACATAATGACTACGCAGTCCCTGTACAACTCTCGAGCCTTTGAAGTGCTGAGCTCAACATCCTTAAGCTTTGGCGCAGGCCATCCGTCGCGACCGCAAAACCGCATGACCAGTACATGCGACCGTAGCAGGATTGGCTCCGGCACAGGAACGCCCGCGTTGCGCATTCGCAAGTAGTTCCGCATCTCCTTCTCCGCCCAGGTACGTACCATTTTGCGCGGATTGTGCTTGCAGTAGCCGTGCCGAAAGCGGAATTCGCCTGACACATATTTGTCGCGGTCCTTAAAGACCAGAATGGACGTCTTGTAGATCTTGATGGCGAACTCTTCTTCACCATTTTTTGAAACGGCATGGTAGACGTTAGCCTCTTTGCCCGTAGAAATGCAGCCGTTGATTTCCTGTATCATGCCGCGATTCAGCAGCTTGAAGAGTATCATCCGGGTACGCGGATCCATCACCTGTTCCGCAGTGGCTCGGTCGTGTTTGTCACGCACCTGGGTCCTATCGCGTCGATCGAAGTTCACCAGCCGGTTGGCCGCCTGCGCGCTCATATTCGTGGTGGGATCGTACTTTTCTACATTAATGCGGGCGGAGTAGCGTCGCAGCAGCTTTTCATTTGGTTGGTAGCTGCTGACGCGTTGTGAGCCACCAGATGCACCTCCAGCTCCACCGCCGGAGCCACCTCCACTGGCATTTGTTAGCTGCGGCTGGACGTGGAGCTTGTTAAAGCCCGTATAGGCCTCCTCATACGTATCGTAGTCATCTCCGACATCGTCGTAGTCCTCTTCATCGTATTCCTCTGGCTCTTCGTCCTCCGGCTCATCCTCTTCTTCGTTGGCGGTTGCTATAACTTGGGCCAGGTCATCGCAGTCGTCTTTGGGCGTCAGTTTAATATCTTTAAAGATCTCGTGCTTCAATGTGAGGTTCTTCAAGTCTTTTGTCCACTCGGACTAAAAAATCGAAAGGTGTAAGAAAGATTTCATTGTAAATTCAAAAGCACTTTGCTTACACTCCGCAGGTCTTCTTCGTCCTCCTCGGCGTCACTGTATTTGTGGCTGTCGTTGCTCATCGCGGGAAGCGCCGTAATTACTAACAAATATATAATTATTCGTTGTATTTATAAGGCAAAAGCTTTTAATGCGGTGCCAGACTTACATAAAGTTATTAAAGCCCAGAATTTCACAAATTTGTACAACCAGCCGCACGTGTTGCGAATGCCATTCACAAAGAAGCGTCGACATTGTTTTGGTATTTTCCTAAGATGGCTATATGCAGTAAGCAAATGTGCGTAAAAATATTAAAGCGATTTTTGTCTTGCCAAACGGGCTTATTAGCGAGCAAAAACATTATTTGTACTTTAATTTTTAACAACCAAATAAAAAGTAAAATAAAGCACTGGAAATCAGCTGGCTGAACAGCTGGCCGATAAGTTAGTTCGGGAGTACCCTATACGATATAAATTCATTTAATTAGTAGTTTTGGTATCTATTGCATGAGCATGTGGTCACACTACGGCTACACATGGTACTGCAGCTCACATTCAAAACAATGAACGAGCATTAGTTTGAAAGTGAATATTTCAACAATTTGGCGACATGTTCGTGCTGGCGGAGCTAAAGGACAATGTGAGGATTGCGCCGGACCAGTTCAATCTGAAGTTGGTAGACGCCGTGCGCGACGAGATCGACCGAAAGCTGGCCAATAAGGTTTGTAAGTTGTGACTTCCATGTGCACGTCCTGATTCTTGATTTTCTACGTGACAGGTCCTTCTTAACGTGGGATTATGCATTGCGCTGAAGGATATTGTTTCACTGAAGGATTCCATCATTCTGCCGGGAGACGGAGCCTCGCACACGGAGGTGCTGTTCCGGTATGTGGTCTTCCGGCCGATGGTGGGCACTGTGATTACCGGAAAGATTCGAAACTGCAGCCGCGAAGGAGTCCATGTGACACTTGGTTTCTTCGACGACATCCTCATTCCGCATGCTGCCCTGCAGCATCCCTCGCGCTTTGATGAGGCCGAACAGGCCTGGGTTTGGGAATATCCGCTCGAGGACGGTGCCAAGCACGATCTCTTCATGGACGTTGGCGAGCCCATCAAGTTCCGCGTATCACGGGAGATCTTCGAAGAAACATCGCCCATTGGACCGCCGAAAGCTGAGGCTCAGACTCAGCAGGGAGCTAGTACATCCGCTGCAGTTGCATCAGCTACCTCCCAAGAAGTGAAGACACCGTACAGGATTATTGTTAGTTATTTACCGCCCCTGATAAGAATCTGTATTTAACAAGTGCTTCTATCTTTTAGGGTGCCATTAACGAATCCGGCCTAGGCGTGCTCTCCTGGTGGGATCAGCAGGGCAAGGACGATGAGCAGGACGACGAGGAGGACGAAGAGTACGACGACGAAGATGGCGAGGGCGCATGCGAAGAATGATCCTGACGCCTAATCCATTGTATGATAGTTGCCACTAACATTAGGGTTAATAATTCGATTTAAGTTGAAGTCATGACTATAAAGATTGATTTAAGTCTGATTAGATCACAGCGTTTTTTTTTTTTTTGTTTTTTAGACTAGAGCAGATACCATACCATACCATAAAAACAATCAAATTCATTTTACCATTTATTTATTTTATCATGTACTTGTAGAGTTGTGTTCTTGTTGGTTTAAGACTGCAGTTTCCACCAATCGCCGTTTGCTTAATGTTCTGGATGAAACTCTCACATTGGAGTTAAAAACAAAGCATTTACATTAGGTTTGAGTGAGGGCTTTAGTTTAATGAGGAGAGCGGCTCTATAACGTAAGCTAGATATATAGAGTATCTTTTGACGGCCAGAAGTCGATTGTTTATGGTTCGCAATTGCATTTTGCAATTTGACAACAATTTGCTAAACATTATGTTAAATATTGACCTCATTGGTAGCGTGCTCATTATGTCACCTTAAAATACTTTCAGTAGCAGTAAGTTAATTACAGATTAGTCATATGGTACAATCGAAGTTAGGTTTCACTGGTCAGGGTATGCAAAAGTCTAGGATTTGTAAATTTCAATTGCAATTTCAATCTAAAGCTGATGGCAACTTTTGCACGTTTTCGCTAAACTCGTAAATATTTTCAAATATTCATCCTTTGTTGTTGTGTTGCTTCTTTGAACTAATGTAATTAATTGCATATTTTGATTCACTTGGTATGTTTTGTAATTTCTATTTGTTCTTTGTTCGTCTTTTGGGCGCAATGTTTGGTTTTCATTTTTTTTGACTTGGTTTTTCTCTGGTTTTCTTTGCTTTCAGTAGTATTTTACACGTAGTCTGCATGTTTAAATACAGCGAGAGTAGTAAATAAAACGTTCGTTAAAAACTACAATAATATAAATAATGTATATTTATAAATATAAATATATATTTATGTATATGTATATTAGACATATTGTATTGCATGTAAATAAATATCATCTTCGGGTCTTTTGTGGTACATCATCGTCTTAAACAGATCAACTTAACTAAGTTCCGTATCAAATCACAGCAGAAATCAAAATAAGTCTAAAACTATAAGGGATAGAGTACAGTGTTGACGGAAAGTTAAAGTCACATAGCACGCGAGGAACTTGCCGACTGGAGGTTAGGTGTACCAAACTAGCATGTTCGAGTGGTTCGCCGCATCGCTCCGAACCCGAAACCGAACCCAAACCGAACCGAACCGAAAATCAGTGCTCCGGGGATCCGTATCCGTCCATCCGATCATCTGCACCCATCGATTATTCGATGATCAGGCAGCGAGGCAGGTGCTCCTTCAGGTAGTCAAACAGCTCGTGCGACGCACCCGGGCAGTTGGTCAGTTCCAGCTCCTGCAGATGCCTCAGCTGGATCAGGCTGGACAGACCCGACGAGGTAAGCAGCGGACAGCCGGCCAGGGAAAGCACCTGCAGGTTCCTCATCGAGCACAGGTGCTGCAGTCCGAAGTCGCGCACCTGGGAGCACCAGCGCAGGAAGAGGGCGGTCAGCGATAGCATCGTGGAGATGTATCCCACGCCAATGTCCGTTATGTGCACACACCTGAAAGGATAATAGATAAATCTATTGTATAAATAGCTCGATGTAAAATGCGGAAACTCGCAGTTTTAGAGCATAAACAAAGGTTATACCAGTGAGTATATCTCAAATAATTAGATTAATTTATATTTTATATATGTATGCACATATAATACAAATACAAATGCTTGATAAATACAAAAATCTAAGAATTCGAATAACGAAACAGTTGATAAGAAATTCATATGAAAGAACCGGTCTCGCATTTTATGTTTCATTCGTTTTGTACCACGCGTAGAATGCAGTCATCTTTAGCTTGGATTCCCTTGTTCACTCTGCTCCTTGGCCACCTGGTTTCAGCCAAGCTTCTGGATGAATCCTGTGGAAATTCCAAGGAGCTGAGCAGGGCAGGATTACAGGCAGCTGCTTGGATGACAGCTGTCAGTAATGCCACGCATTTCCTGTGCGGTGGCACGCTGATTCACGAACGTTTGTATTAAATACATAATAAAACAATAAAACATTCTCAAATTTAATAATACAAATCCTTGATTAGGCATTGTTTTAACCGCTGCTCGGTGTATTGATCAACAGGTCAATCTGTAAGTATCCCCATATAATGTAGATAATGACATATTTTTTTTGAGGATTATCAGTCTTCGAAAAGCACAACTTTTATACCACTTTATCTTTAGTAAATATCAAATTTTAGTTGAAATTAAAGTTAAATTAAACTATTATTATTATTTATTTCAGATTTGTGGAATTGGGGGCGTACAATATTCCCGATGCTGACAGTATGAACTCTAGAATTCCGGTTTCCACAGCAGTTGTGCACCGCTTGTTCTCCAAATTACCCATCCAAAATGATATTGGATTGCTTAAGCTGTCGTACAGCGTAGTTTTTTCGGGTAAGTTGACAATTATATGGAATTGTGATAGCCGTAAAACCACTCATTCACAGACGACATTCACTCAACGTGCATAATTATGGATAAGAGAATCATGAGTTCCGTTCAGGCGATTCAAACCTTCAAGGCCTTTGCCTGGGCCCCAAAAAATCGAGGTTTGGAAAGCGAAAATCTGCACGCGCTTATCTTTCACAGGCTAAATCAAAGCGAGTGTAATATTAATCCCAGTTTGAATCAAATATGTGCTGGTGCCTCAGATGGAGAAACGAGTGGTCTCTATTATGGAAATCCGTTGACTAAAAGTGTCACTATTGCTGGAACTATCAAACGCGAAGTTCAGATCGGGATAGCGAGTTCTAGAAACCCAGACCGCAATGGACCTGTTGTATTCACAGACATTACATCCCATGTGGACTGGATTGCGGCCAATGTGGAGAGATTGAGTTTGGAGAACTCAGTGCAAAATGCAACAGAAGAAGCAGACATTTCAACCGGAAACTCAAATGCCGGAAGTCTTAGTAACCCGGACATATAAGTATATTGTATAAGGATTGTGGTGGCGATACCACAACATCGCTACAAATGGGCTTTGTTATTGGAATCAATTTCAACGCGAATGGAGTTTTTATCACTGAAAGTGAGTAATAGTTTCTAAAAATTAAAATAATTAAATTAATTGCCCTAATTTCTTCTAGATTTTTTTCTTACAATTGCCAGAGGCTTGCCACAAAAAGTGTAAGTAACATTAACTTGATTAATAAAATATGTAGACAAAGCTATATCTTTTTTTGTAGATATGTTCTACTGTTGGAAACAAATAAAACTATCAGCAATCGTCTTCCTGTCGATTCGATCATTAGACATGACAACTCAGGATATCATAAACATGATATAGCACTGCTCAAACTTAAGCAGCCAGTCACCTTAGGTAACTATTTCTCAGAAGGTATCAAGCCAATCTGCATGCTTCAGATGCTAAGGCATCAACTGGAGGTTGAATCTAGTGCGTCTTTAACCAGATTGGTACCAGAACTAAGTGAAAATCGCTTATTCATTACTGAGCACACTGTTGAGCTAATTAGTCACGAAGAATGTGCAAAGCAAATTAATGCAGAAATCGAACAGAATCAAGTTTGTGTCGCTGATTCTACCGGAAATACTAAGCCAAATTATTTGACAGGCGAGGTGTTGGGTAAAATTCTGATGTATTCGGCAAAGAAATGGGTTGCTCTGTTTGGCATTCTTAGTTATTCCACTTCAAATGTTCATGTTTATACAAATGTTATGAGTTATACGAATTGGATAGAGCAAACTGTGAAATCTTATTCATAACTGGCATTACCATTAAAAATGTTAAAAATGTAAAATGTAAAAAGCTGACTTGCTTTGCTTAGATTTTATTTGCAAAATGATAACTATTTTATTTGTACTACTTTACTTGGCAAGCGATGGAATAATAATTGTATAAATAATAAAATTAAAAATAAATATGTTTAAGGGTATGCATTTGAGATCAATCAATTGTTGTTTCTGATTTTAAAATAGTTCTGCTTTTTTTAGCGGCTGTGTTTATGGTTGCTCATAACTTAAGCGGGAAAGTCTGATGATTTTTTGTGTCTGCAACTCGCTGCAGTTTCCGAGGACTAATGGTTGCCCCTGGAGATGAGGTTGAGCTACTCGGCGACGGAAATTGAATTTTACTCATGAATAATTACGCAGCCGGTTGGTGAGGGGCAATGAGGAGACGCGACCTTGTGCACTGGCTCGGTGGACTGGTACTCACCTATCCAGCGTCAGCTCCTCCAGCTGGTTCAGATCACAGGCGATATACTCGAGCGAGGCGTCCGTGATGCGGGGACACCAGGACAGGTCCAGGGCGCGCAGCTTCTGCAGGTTCTCGGCAATCAGCTCCACTCCATCATCCGTCAGTTTGCTGCAGCCGGAGAGGCTCAGCACCGTGAGATGCGGCAGGGAGTGCACTGCAATTGGAGGAGAAAAACGGGCAGAGTTTGGCATTAGTTTTGGGGTATCAGCTGGGACTCCTTCGGCTCACGTAGACGCCTGCAGATGCTCCACTTTGCAGTGAGCACGTCCCAGGAAATGAGTCCTCTGGAGTTCGAATATAAGTATGTTGCTCTACTGAAGAGTTCAGTTGGCCCCCCCGTTTAAATCGAAATTTAAGTTTCACCCCGTTAAGTATACGCAGTGTTGGGTCGAAATGAAGATACATATAATATATAGTAATAAAAAAACTTAGCTGAGTGGTTGATAGAATAGATATGATGATAAATAGTTTACCCCCTGCTTAATTTAAGATGGCTTAAACAATTCAGCAGAACGTAAGCTTATAACTTATAATACAAGCGGAGTGGTAACTAGGCTTTGTGGTTACTCGGCAAAAACCAATTTACCTAAATCTGACTTGCTCCAGATTTGTTACTAAGCTGCATGCAATCTTGAGATAGACAAATGTGTCATGTATCTAATTACCACGGCTATTTAAAGCCCACAGCCTCGGCGGCTGTTCTACTTATTTAAACTGAGGCAGTTCCTCAGCTCGTTCCATTTATGTCGCCTTCGGTTTACCCTGTTCCACATTTTGCCATGTCATTTTCTGGCTTGTTTGTGCAGCTTTGCTCAACTCTCCTTTGCGAATCTGGGAGTATTTGTCAGTTCTGTGGATAAAGACACTACTAACCAGGTTTTGAGGGCTTGGCTTAAAGCATGAGAACTAAATTTAAAGAATATTCTTTTACAATATTTTTATATGTGGCCAGAAAGTCAAAGGGTTAACTGCGCCTGCTGAGCATGGATAACCAATAAAGGATAACTTGTGACCCATAAGGTGTGACGGTAGAACTGCAATTACCATCTGTAAGCCGCTTAGACTTTGCTAATGGGAATTAGCCATATTCTTTGGCCAAATATGTGAGGTGAACGAGTTTGGGGCACGTGCGGCGGCTGCGTAAACAAAGATAAGGCGCCCAAAGACAACAAACTTCCATGTGTTTGTGTTTGCGGGAAACTCCCATCCCCTTGCTACCCAAACACTTCATCCCTTGCCTGAAGTTAAAAGAAGTCGAAAAATGCATGGGTCCGGTTGACTAAGCCGCTTTGTATTCACTACGTACGAGTATGCAAGTGTGGGTGGGTAGTTGGCCCACTTTGGTTACCGACAGCTACTCAGAAACTTGGATACTTGCTAGGAGCAGCGGAGGAGCGCTCCTCTTGTCTGGCTTCTGACCAAAAAAACCACACGGCATACGCGAAGAGCTTTGAATTACAAAATATGCGCCAACTAGCGAATCCACACGAAGATAACCGCGATACTAGCTTCTGGGCCAAATGGAAAACTAACGCAAACAGCCATCTATGAATGGAGGAGGCCTATGAAAACTTAACACAAGCAACTAGCTCTGTTCGGCTGCTCTATTGACTTAACTATGGTGAAACGAGGCTTTTATGCGCTGTATATAAAGAGTTTTGAGTTTTTGGGGGAGTTTTGTGAAGTTTAAAAAGAACTGAAGCCCCATGATGGAAAAACGGATGAAAGGAGATTAATAGGCTATGCTTAATGCGGTTCAAAAACTGAATTCAAAGCTTGTTTGGAGTTGTTTTGCAGTACTTAAAGGGTTCTTTAATTGTACTAGTTAGTAATATTTTGAAATGTGCTTTCAGCATATATGTACATATACCATACATCAAGTTGCAACATTCTTGGAATTCCCTTTTCAAGGAGATCTTAGGTGGAGAAATGGAAAATCCGTTGCTCATGCATATTCAGTCGTAATTGAGGAGGCGGTGCTGCTGCTGCTGATGGGAGGGAAGCCACAGCAGTGACAATAACCGTAACGCTGACGACCAACTTGGCCAAGTTGCCATGCGACGCAGCTCCTCAAGGAGCTAACTGTAATTGTATCTATCAGGCGGCGGATGCAGTACAATCCGCAATGGCGAAGGCAACGGCGACGCCCCAAAAGCTAAAAACCGCAAAAAACATCCAACGACAAAGGCGCCTCTGTGCAAACAAACATCTAGTGCGTACAGTGCAGCCTCGGTAAGGTGAACCATGGACTAATAAATCATGTTGCAAAGCAAAATTCATACATTATACTGGGAAAAACTAAGATAACTTTAGGGATCGATACTGACTAAGCTAGAAGTTACCCAATTTGACTCTAAAGATAAGTGCGATTTAATGGGTTTCTACTGTACAACTGTTTATTTATACCCAGCACAGACGTAGCTACAGTTGCGATGCACTAAGTCGGCTGCCTCGTGATGGAAACTGTGATTAAGAGCCGCCGGCGACACTGGGCAGACCGCAATGCTGTGTGGGATTGGGGATAGTCCAGGTTGGAGCAGGGCGGGGCAGAAGAGGATCGATAGTGATCGCAGCCAGAGTGACATCGATTGAATTACACTCGGAGCGAGTTCAGAGCATGGGCATTAGCGTTAGAAGCCCCTCAGATCGCCCAGATCTTTCAGCGGAATCGTCGCTTATTTATCGCGCCTGCAATCATCGCTGAAATTCATTTCGTTATCAGCGCCCATCGATGCGCATCCGTCTCGTGATTCCTGATCCTCAGTTCTAATCCCTATCCGCAACTAGTTTTGAAACACCACCAAGTGCATTTTAATGTTAATATTGTTAGTTTTAGTGACAAATCCTGTGTTGCAGTTTCGTTTTGTGACCGACACTAACGGGTAATTGTTTGGCCAGCAGGATTACTCGTTTTTGCGATCACAAATCATGAAATTGCAGCAAAATGCAACAAAAATGTGGAACCAGTGAAAATATATAGAAAATAATAAGTTTTGTGTGCTTGCGAACTATAAGTTTGCATTCTAAGATGCATTAATCGAAAAAATTGTGAAAGAGTACAGTATTTATTAAATAAAGTTAAAAAAGAGTGCTGTCAAATTACAATAAATATTAAATACAAAGCAAACTTTTAAGGTATGTTGCATAATGTTATATATGTATATATTTATTTTTTATTAATTTGTATTTTCCTATATATAGCATTATTTACTGTGTGCAGTTTATTGATAAGGCAATTGAATGCCAAGCTAGTAAATATAAGTTAATCTTGATAATTTTACCCTGGCGAGTTCAAGAGAGAAATGCTGATTATAGAATAGGTCGTCAGAAATGAATGTTCAGTGATTGTAAGCTAGTGACGTTGGAACTTTTAACATGTAATCATGCCTTTAAATTTCATTTCTTGATTTCTTTAAATGATAACATTTCTATTCGGGCCAGTATCACAAATTCGTGGTAGACAGGAAAAACCAAATTATCAGCCGCCGAAGTTGGAAATGATTCATTCGTTCTATGAATAAATTGGGTTCATTTTCTGGGAATTTCCGGCGGATTAGGAGTTTGCATAGGCGACGTGAGCAGGGAAAATCCACCTGCCTGCTTGATATGGAAATGGAAATTCGCGCTTGACAAGACAACGCATCAAAAATAGTGGCCCAAATCGTGGGTTTATATTCTTCAGGCACACGCACTCGTTGAGACAGAGACAAGTGTCAATAGAAGGACATGGATGTGCGGAATGGAGCACGGAATGGAGAAATGTCAGGCAAACAACTTGTAACTTGTGTATCTATGAGATACATTTACATTTCCCATAACAACTAGCGACGTTTATGCGAGGCTCGTTTGCCATTCAGCCTCTGTTTTTTCAACTCACACTCAAAGCGCCACTTTCACCATTTTTCACACACAAAGAGTCATAAATATATATATATATATATATATATATTTTGGCTGTCCTTGTTGACGATTGGAACTTGGTTTTGCCCATTAACAAAAAGATTTCGACCATAAGGTTTCGATTGAACAATGGTTCAAACGATTATTTTTATACTTTTCTAAGAACCCATGTTCTATTATACAAAATATAAAGCAACCCAGTTCCAGTTTTGAAAAACCTTATATTCCTGGACTGGGACAACTCGCAAATTTCATGTTTATTGACAGCTCATGGCTCTCGACATGGCATTCATTCTGCTCATTTGGCGTGCCAACGATTTATATTGATTTTTTGGGTTATTTCACATACACATGTGGAAAGTTATGCTCACATAACGGTTAGCATTTGTTTATGACATTCATTTGATGATTGCTGATTTTTCAAATTGCCTCGTTTAGGTCCAATGGGGGAAATTGCATTTGCTCAAAGTTGCGTATGAGTGATATGAATATTGCGCATACGCACTGTATGATTGCACACTTATAGAAAAGTTTTTATTGCCCTCATTCATATATATTTATATATGGCTTTGGATTAATAATTTCAAATTTTAAATATGTTGCTCAACGAGATTTATTAAATAGGCCTTTAATGCTATAAATGAAATCTATTTAATATGTATTGCTTATTGGAGGTGCGAAGTGATTATTTAAACCATTTTAGGCCGAAGAAAATCAAATTTAAGCCGAATAGCAGACTCCGTCCAAGAAAATTGCAATTCATTCAAGCGAAGTCCAGCAAAGCTGCTTAAAGTTTAAGTTCAGTTGGCTGCCAGTGGCAGTGGACGTAGATGGCAGTCATTATGCCAATTACTCGGAAGTGGAGCAGGGGGACGGAGGTGGGGGGAATATGCCATGAAATTTCACTGTGGCAACAAAACTTTTACGAGTATATTAAATAAGGCAGCAGAACAGCAGAACCTGCAGGATGAAAGCATTTCAGCTTAATCTGCCACTGCTGAATCGAAACATACCAAAGTCGCTTTTCAGTTTCTCTGGAAATTTAATATTCGAAATGGTTTCTTCAAAGGAAGCGCAGTAAATAGCTCATTGTTCGGATACTTTGTCTCGAACACGATTTCCATGTCAATAAACACTTTATGAAATTTCGAATTGTTTATTTAAAATTATTCCAGGCATATAAGTCCGTCATTCATACAAAAGCCTGACAGAAAATTAATGAAAGATTCCTGGAATTTCTATTTGCTTCACAACAATTTCATTGTACTTTTTAGTATACTTTAATTTAAATTACGAATTAATAAATTAAATTAATAGACTTCGGCTGACAAGCGCGTTTGGAAGTTGAAGGTAATTAAATTAATTTTTCAGGGAATCCTTTAATGCTAGCAAGTTTAAGTTTTTCTCCACTAAAGATTGTAGGCAAATCTGCGCGGCTAAAATAAATCTTAACCAATTTCCCGGGCTGCCGGGAACTGAGGCTTAACCGCTTTGGGGTTTAAGTGGCCTGCCAATTACCGGCAAACTTTGAGGCCAAACAATGAGTGCGTAAATGAGCAGGGAAAGGTGGTACTGGGGTCAGAGGTCGCGGCTCGCGAACTGAGGCCCCTCGCGATAGGCAAATAATGTTCGAAACGTGCAGGCCTCATTAGGCTGCCACTCATTACTGTCGCCATGGAAATCGGGAAGTGGGCGGAAGGCGAAGGATGGGTGGGTGGCTGGAACTACCGCGAATCGAGATGAGGTTGCGCAATGGCAGATTAGCTCCCCTTCAAGTTTGCGGCTTTGAAGGAGTCAAGGGGTCGCAGCAATTCAAGAGACTGGAAGAATTAAAGCTGGCGGATTTAAAGGACCAAGGCAGGATTTTCTAGCATGAAATTGAAAGTTATATATGCTCACATAAACTAAAGAGAAGATTCCTGATTAAGGAAGCCCTAAGTTAATACGTAATGTAGTTGTTTAATATACTAAAAATATATATTCTTTAATCTTAACTATAAGCTATAACTGAAGCTTTTTGCTTACTAGTCCTAGGCATATTGCTACATATATATCCATCTAATGTGTTTCATAAATTCGGCTGATTTATTTCCTTCTAATGTTTTTATTTCTGCTATCTTTATATAACCATAAATCTCGCACTAATTTATGCAAACGATACAAAACAAATTTGCCACAAAGCTGAAGAAAGAAAATTGAAAGCGTGCCACAGCGAAATCAGCGAAAACAAGATTTAGCTATCATTGCAATTCTTTTGGCAAACTGACAAAACTCACTGCCGTCGAACGATTTCAATCAGAAATAATTTTGTATCTCTTACTTGCGACAAGGTTAGCTTGTCAAACCACTAATTGAGATAACTATGTTTGGGAAAATAAAAAAATATTTATGAATTGATTACTGGCTTTGAAAAAAACCTTAACAAATAAATGTAAAGAATTTATCTTCTTTGATTTCTTTAAGTCTGTAAATAGCAATTTTTTTGGCTATTGAAAACTCGAAATTTTAAATCTTTTAAGTAATATTTCTACTACTTGAACATGCTTAAAATAATAATTATCCTAAACTAAATTGACCTACAGAGACTTGTTTTGGAACATCTCCACTGAAGTGACTCTATAAAAAATGCATTAAAATCGCTCCGCTGGATTGTCGGCTAATGGTCCCCGTGTGCTGGATCCTTCCACAAGCCCCAGTGCTCTGTCAGCGAGAGTAGTTTTTCCCGCTTTTCCCACATTTTCCAGCATTTTCCACGCACAACATTTGGCGCAGACCACCGTGTGTGTGTGTGAATTTGATTGGCAGTGAGCCGTAGAGCTTCTAGGGTCCTCCCTTGTGACTTGGCTCACATCTTTTCCTGGCATTTGGAAAAGCGAAAAAAAAAGAAAACAGAAAATTGTTAACCCAGTTTCGTGCCCTGTTGTCTGTTCGCCTACTTTTCCGCTCTGCTTCTTGAGCATTTCCACTGAAAACTTTAATGACGTCAATTACTCCTGCCCCGTTGAAGTTAAATTGCTCCAGTTTGACTTAAGGATTGCCTCTTAATTGCTGGGAATCGGTGCAGCAGTTTAGTCCAATTTATTATTTGATAGCTAATTTGAGTTTGAATTTAAGTAAACAACAACTTGTAACTGCCATTATTTAGCACAATGCACTCTCTTTAACTCACATAAACAAATTTAAAACCATTTGTTTCATAAATGTAGTCGAATTTATTGCTATTTGAGTTGAATACTAAAATGAAAAGTTTTCCTGTTTTAAAGCCTTTTAATTGGTAGCTTGCAATTGGGTCAGCAAATGCCATAAATTTGTAGTCAACGCCTTTTCACCCATATAGCAAATGTAGAAAGTCTGGTCAAAATTAGCAAGTAGCATGTCCTGTCCCACTTTCCTCATAGTCCGGTGAAAGTGACACAAAGTCCCCTCCCAGATGCCACTTTCTCTGCAGGATGGTGGGCTAATCCCGCCCAGCAATGGCCGGTATAAATAGAGACTTGAAAGCAAAGTTGTCGGCGAAATATGACAACATCATCAACATGAAATTCAGCAGCCTGATGAGATGGCCACCACTGGGAGTTAGCTTGTGTGTGGGCTTTAATGCATTGACGGTAAGTAATTTTCCCTCATACTCTTGTGCTTGATTTTCCGGCTTGCGTCATTGCGTGCAAGCATTTCCCACGTAGTTTCGAGTGCGTGTGGCAGACTCAGCTGACATCAAATGCAATTAAAATTGAATTCCACTCAGAGCCCACACACACAAAGGCTTTTCAGCCCTTTTTTGCCGTCAAACTTGCTGCATGTGGCAGCCTCTCAAATCGCATTACATAAGCCAGCAATTATGTTCCTTGTGCGCTGGCCCTCAACTTTGAACTTGCATGTGTTTGCATTCAAGTTGATGTTATGTGCGTATACACTATACACTACCCAGTGTGTGTGGCATGGAAATTCAGGGAAAATCTTTCGGAAGCGAAGTGCAAAACAAAAGTGTCCTTGCCCTCCATCTCAGTCTATCCAACTCGGATGGAAATGCATGTGCATTTTATATTTATATTTCATTTGGTTTTGGGGCCTGCTCTTGGCAGTTTCATTAGTTATTTATTTTCCCAGCATGCTTCTATTGAATAGCAAATCTAAGCTGCTTACTGCTAGGGTTTTAGCCATTTAAATACATTCTTTGCTGTATTTTGATTGTGTACGGATTTTTAAACATTTTTTAATTGTATGTTTAGACCAAGTTTGCTAAGAAACTTATTTCAACTAAGTTTCAGACAGATTTCCGTAAGCTCCAAAAATTTAAGAAGCTGCATTTAATTATATTAAATTGCTGAGATTGCACTTTCTATATCGTATGCACTGCACTTTAGATATTCCTTAAATCGCGCTGGTTTGTGCGAATTACGTTAAGTTCAAGGTCACTGCCAGCTGACAATTGATCGACAATTTGGCCAAATACCCAGTGCTCGGGGGGGAAATGCGTGCCGGGGGAACGACGGCATTGCCCCCCAAAGAGCTTTCACAAAAATAAAGTTAATTAAAAATTGTTTAGCGCGAGGGAAAGAGAGAAAGATAAAAAGAGAAAGAGAAAGAGCGCAACACAGGAGCAACATCGAGTGCCTTGAAAATGCAAATGTAATTAAATAAACACGACACCCGACGGACGCCCATCAGCATGGGTGGCTCTTGGTCCCAACCGCGACTAGGATTAGATGGGCAAAGGCGAACCGGGGAACACGGAATTCCTACAGCATCGACCCCATCCCCAAAAAAGGGGAGGAGCTTTATCAATTTTAGGGTCTCGGGCGGACAGCTGGCGGATGCTGCTGGCTGAATAAGATGAACACGATGCCTCGGCGAGCAGGAATTTTGTCATTGCCAAAGGCAACGAGGGTAAGAAAATACGGCAGAGGTAAATAAAGAAATTCCCCCTGCTAACAAATTCAAGATTTTGCCACATTTTACTTAACTTTTTAACATCTAGAACTAGAATGAATGTTCAAAATATGTTGAAAGTTGGCAACAGATTCTCGCTAATAATAATTGCTAGGCCAATTATGAATAGTGGGGCGAACAAACTACTCAATATTATATTATTTAAATAAATATCAAGCCCAAATATTCTAGATCTGATTTTTACTTTAATATATAAACATATTATTTATATATAACAAATATTGATACAAATTGATGGTCTGCATCCCACTGTAGCTGCATCGTGAGCACTTACAAAGTGCTAGACAAACAGATTGAGTGGCAATTCACTCTAAATTTGGGGATGGCCAAAAGGAATCGAGGGGTGCATATGCTAGCTGCTTCTGGCTTGCTGCAGTTTGTGGTTAAATTGATGGACATGTCGCTTTCGCGTCGACAACTGCAATTGTTCAGGCGGGAAACGAACCGCAACCATTTCATTAGCAGTGCAACCAGCATTTCAGCCAAGATCCCAACATTCAGGCACTTGGCAATGAAATGGCTTCGACTCCAAAGGCGTCTTGAGTGGGGGTCAGGAATATATACATGTCAAACTTCAAATATAAGGAAACTTTACCGAAAGTTTAAACTTAAATCAATTTAAGAAAATATCAAATTTGCCATATTTATGTTTTATAATTTAAAGAAACTGGCATGAATCTGTGTTGTACGCTCGCAGCAATTTGTGGTAAATATTTAATTTGCATAAATTGTAGACCATCAATGAATAAACTACATTCGTTAAATATTCACATTGAACATTTGCCTGCTAATGGATACACCCCTGTTTTATTCACCAGCTGTTTATGCTATTCACATTGAGCGAAAAGCTTCTAGATTCAGGTACATGAATTTGATTTGTCGCCGGACACGAGGTTTGTAGTTGCCTCAATTCATTATTTCTTCGCGGGATCTGCTAAATGAAAGGCGGCATTTCTGTTGACACTGTTAATTAATGGGGGATTAACTTGTTCATTGTTTCGCTTACATTTCGCCACTCGCAATTCGCTATTCGCAGTGTTCGCTTTGCTCACGTGCGAACTCATAAATCACGCATACGCCCGGTTGAACGACCTCGTCGCCAATTAACGACGCAGCCAACAAGGGCGTCCTGTCAATGTGTCAGCCAGTCATTCAGTCAGTCAGTCTGCCAGTCGCGCTTCCGGTTCCGCCTGCGGAACGGATTGCGTGCCAAATGATGTGTCACCTCGCATTCAAATCCCGAAGTAGCAACTAAAGCCACATGTCCTAGCCAAAAAAAAGCGGAACCTCTCACGGAGAAAAATAGCAGATAAATTGGACAGCTGGTCAAAATTGGACAGCACCTATTTATTTTCTGTGCTCGTTATGGTGTATTGAGAAATATATGATAAATATATATTTTTCATAAATAAATATATACATTTTGTAGATATTTACCACCAATGAGCAATAAACATAAAGTTAAGTTACTTTTCCAGCTTTTAAAATTTGAAAGGTTATATAATGCTGTTAGCTTTTTATATTTCATATTAAATTCTGACATTTAAATGAACAAAATACACAATTTCGCTCCAGTGCTGGTCCATAGAAATGACATTGGCCGAGTGCCAACGGAGTCAGGAGACCTTCGCTGTCTGCTGTGAGCGGAGCCATCACTATCACTCCGTGCCAGAACCTGGAGCCTGGCCCAATTCAATTAGATGCCAAATGCAATTAGCTAAATGGCTTCTCGATGTTGTGATAAGCACCCACCGGCACTTACTCCCCGTTGGCTCCTGTCGCAGCAGTTTTCATGGCCGCCGGGCTGCGGAAGCGGAGGACTTGTGAGTTGGGAGTTGTTATTAAAAGTTTTGCCACCGCCGGGGCCAGAGTTCAGCATCAGGCAGCTGAAAACTGCAAAACTGAAAACTGAAAACTGAAAGCTGAAAACTGTTAACTGCGAACGGGCTTAGCCAACTTCTGACAACGGTTTACAACTGCATAAGGTTGCGCTTTAAATGCGAGTTCTAAACTTAAGCAAACTTTGGCTACCACATTGCGTCAGTCAGGCAATAAAGCTGGCTTACACTGTAATAAGATATATATAATCAAATATAGAAGTTTTATCCATTGAAAGTAACTTTTGCTTTAAAATTAAACTGAAATGTGCTGGAAATGCAAACGGAATTAATTATGTTCAACGATTAATGTGGATATAAATAAATGATTAAAACGTCCCTCGCGTATTGAGTGTTAAGGGTTTTCGAGGCCACTGAATGGCTATTAATTAAACATGCATTTCCGGAATGCGGTCACTTGAGTTAAATCGTAAAATAAATACTCGTTATTTTGTTCTCTTCCCTTTTTTCTGATTTTTATTTATGCTTGCTGGGCAAATAGTTTATGATTGGGCTGCAATTTATACAAAATGCCGCCATTAAATATGGCGCCTATTTGCTTTTGTCCTCACGATTCCTAAGCCACGCCCCCACCTTCCACAACGCCCTAAGCAAACACAAACAAACAGACAGACAAACAGACAGACAGTCAGACAGACAGACGGAACGAAGCCAATCTTTGGTTTACGGGGCGGATGTGTAATATGCTTTGCCTACTTTTGTTACTGGCTTTTTGGGCCTTTGATGCTCCTTCATCCATCAAAATGTTTGCAGACACACAAAATATGCTCAGCACAACGGTTGTTTACATGTGTTTTAATATTTTGTAAATATTGCTATTTCCCTAAGCTGGAATTTAGGCTGTAGTTATGCTGTTTATGTTTAAACTCTTTAAACAAGAAGCTTATGTTTATGATGGTAAGTTATTCGCCATATTAAAGGAGCTGACATAAAAGGACTAAAGGGGTAAACTGTACACAGCAAAATTTATAACATTTTTTCTTTTTTATATATGCCTAAATTTCATTTAGTTTAATGTAAACAAATTTAGTTATATTTTAGCTTGCACATTCACATGTTTTAAATCACCTTACTTATACCTTTCTCTTATCCCTATTTATATACAACATTCTGAATAGATTCCGCTGCATTTTCTTTCTAGGTGCATCTGCGCAAATCACTGTCAGTGGCATTATCCCACCATATCCTCCAGGGCAAACCTGCGACTGCCGCCGCATCTCGATGATCAGTGAACTGCAATAATTCGATTTCGATGCGCAGCTCTGCAGCTCTGAAATCTGGCTGGTTAACTGCTGAAGCCGTAGGAGCAGGAAAATGCAGAGGAAAGCCGGAGGGCGGGAAAACCGAGGGAAATCGAGGTGGCCCATCTACCTGGGGCGCCTGCATCAACCGGCATCTTAATTTGTGGCGCAATGCATGACGAGATGGGGGCAGAAAGGCTGCCATCGCCTTTGTTGATTGCGGAAGAGGCAGGGCAGGAATGGTTGGCAAAGAAAATGACGTGCCATGAAATTGATTGCAAAGTTTTCCCCCTTCCACCCGCTTCCCAGAAAAGCCAGCTCCCTTGAGCGAGCTGAAGAGCCAGCTCCTGGAACTCGGGACTCAGGTGGGCGTCGTCAAAGGTCAAAGCGGTGTGCATAGGCAAGACAGCGCAGCGCAGCCAGCCAACCTGCGACCCTTAACCCTGCTCAAGTGGGGGGAGGGTGGGGTTTATGTTTGCCAGCCCTGTCGATCGCATATTAAATGAGTTTACGTTCTGGCGCCTCAAAAAGCCCCTGAGCACGCCTTAAAATTGCTCAGCTCCGAGGCGATGTGCACGTCAATTAAAGTGGTTTACGGCCAAGTTTATCCGGAGGATGTGTTCCAAGAAAACGGCGCAAGTTCCTTGGGGCTTGGGAAAATTCCTACTTTACAGCATATCACACTCGCAAATATGGGCTGTAATAAAGGTGACTAGCTACAGCCTAGCATCATTTAATATTTGAACTTTAGAGCGACCTTTCTCAAGTGATATTTAATATGGTAATGCTATCTGTAATCACAATTGACATTAGGTGAAAGTTGGTGTGGATTTCACGCTTTAAAAATCAAAAATATGTAAAATATAATCTTCATAACTTTTCTTAGCTTTTCCGCTGCTTTAAACCAATTTTTATTTAAATTTTGTACTAAGCCGCCGCAAAAATAATTTCGTTATACAACTTTTCACATTTTGTGTTTGCTTTCTACTTCCTATGGCCAAAACGAGGAGCTCTTGTGGGGCTGGACCCTGCCAATTTGCGAGTGACAAGGGTTCTTTGGCGACGTTACGTCAAAAGGATGTAAAAATAGCTGCTTACTCTGTTGGCCAGGAAACAGAATCGCACAAAAAGTGTCCCACAAAAAGTTTCAATTAGTTGAGTGCAATGTTTAGACAAGATGACGAGGTCCCACAGACACCCTATATTTTTTTTTTCGGAAGCAGGACAATCCCGTGCGGACTAGGAGGACTCCCTAGCCCCCAGCACGGCCATTTTATTTGCAATATGATGTTCGCATTTCTCCTACAACTCGTGCTCCGTTTGGCATACTCCCGGAGGATATTCTGAACAGCTTTTTTGGAACACTATCAGCACGGCTGGAAGGAGCAACATTACTCGCCGCCACTCGGTCATCCTCAATGCTGGATTAAACATTATTACCGATGGAGGAGCTCAACCAAACTGAATTTGTTGTGTAACGAAAGGCTTTCAATTTCCCATCGATAATTAATTTTACGGATATTATTTACGAGCAACAATTACGTTATACGGTGCAAGACATTTTAATATATTTAAGCATAATTTCCATTATTTGTAGATCTTTTGTTTGCGATATATCTTCGAAATAATCCCCATTTCCTTTCGCCGAATTAAATATCATTCAGGACCCTTCAGAAACCCATGTGATATTTTTTTATAAAATTTTTGTCCGTGCAATTTGTGGGACAAATTGGATCCGCCCGCCCCCTCCATTCGATCCACATGTTATTTGATTAATTGGCAGGGGGCAGAGTGTCGCTTACCGATATTAACGATGCCATGGTTGGTTAGTTCCCAGCACGACTGCAGTCGCAGGATGCTGAGGCTGTGGCTCTGTTTGGGCGAGAAGTAGCCGAGTGCCGCATCCGTGACGTGGTAAGCCTGTTGAGGGGCGGAAGGAGATTCAATTAATTCGATACGGGGTGCGGCGGGGGGTGAGTGGGGGAGGGTGGAGGAGGAGCAGCTGTAGGAGCTGCGGCAGATCCCCATCAATCTGAACTTGCCTGCAGCGAGAACTCGTAGAGGGAGGGCAGGAGCTGGGCCACCGCGCCCACCGCCTCGTCCGCGATGTTGATGCAGTCCGCCAGTGACAGGGATACGATTCGGGGCGTTAGACACGCCCACAGTCCCGCCTCGGTCACCTCGTTGCAGCCAGCCAGCTCCAGTTCAAACAAACTCTGCAATTTAAAAGGAATTGGTTATTGCAAGGACACTGTTCGCAAAGGATTTTATTAAAAATATTACGCATCTACTCTAATATGTGTATTCAATTTATAAAGTCCTAATAAGTTCGACTAATAAGTTATGAATCGACAAAATAAATTGTGTGTTCCCTGAAATGCCATTCTAAATAAATAAAATTGATTAAATTAAGTCAGACTAATATAAACGATTCGATATTAATTCACATTACACAAGCGAAAACCAAAAAAAACCACTTGTAAACAAATGTTTTGCATGGAAATAATTCAAAAAACGTCCTTGAACTAAAGTTTTTCAAAATTCCTGAACAAAAATGTAATAATTCTTCAAATATATTTTCAAAGAACTTTTATTCAACAAGAGGTGTGTTGTTATTCTTGGCAATGAACTTGAAACCGCAAATATGAAAGAAAATTACTTAAGGAATTCATGAGTTTCTCTTAGTCTCAAATTCGATATATTCGTCTATAAGGGTGACTTTTCTGTCATGAAACCGTCAAATGTTTTTATGATCTGCCATATTTAATTCTCAAATAATTTTGGACATTTCACAGCGTTCATAAACGTTGACACTTGGCGAGCAGGAGAAACAAAATCCAATCGGAGGCGAGTGAAAAATAGCAAAACGAAAATACCTCTGCACATATATTTTTACATAAAACACCTATATATATATATATATATACATATATCAATATGGAAAACTTGGGCCTCAGGTGGTTTGGATTTTTAAGTATCTGCTAAAGAACATTTCATATTGCCACATCATTAAACGTTTCTTTCAATTCTCCTTGACGTCTACGAAAATCGCGGCCAATGAAAATATGCTGCTTTTTAAACAAAATGGAAAAGCAATCATTTTAAGTTTTTGAAGTTTAAACTAATCGGTGTGCTTAATTAAACGCCAAATTGCAAAAGGAATGTCCCAAAGCTAGGAACCTAATTGCATTTTTGCATTTACCCCATAAATCATTCGGTGAACCGTAGACAAAACAAGGAAAATTGCACTTTGAAAATCTCGCGATGTGTTGGATTGTGTGCGTGGAATGCGGGAAAATTGAATGGAAAAATAGACCGGAGTGATTCAAACAAATTACAGCTGCCACCTGGTGGGTGCGACGCGAATCCATTAAAAATGAAATTAAATTGCAGCACTGCCAACTTTTGATGCCAAAAATTTACGAGTCAACAAACTGGGCAAAACTTCTCTCCTAGCTGATTTTGCCATTTTTTTTTTTATTTTTCCATGCGTTCTACGAGCAATTTAAGTCCCCATAACAGGATTAACTTTGACCTTTTCAAGAGCAAAACATTGTCGACGAAGTGGAAGCGGGAAAAAAACACATAGCATCTCGATGGAGGCGACCCGATTAGAGTGGCAGACTTTGTGTCGGGATACAGGCGCCATTGCCATTGGATCCCTCGAATTCAACCCATTTGCCTGAAGTCCCCCCCCCCCTACCTTCTCACACCCTCCCAACAACCGGAAACACGGAAACAAAGGCGATAAACAGCAAATGCAGCCGGAAGTGCGATATAAAAAAAAAGCAGAATGAAAATCCCAAGGATGGCCACACAATTTTCCCGCTGCCGCGGCTGAACAACAATTACTTTTGTATTGTTGACGCAAAACTGGAGAAATAACAAAACGTAAACAGCTAAAACAGCAAGATACCAATTTAATCCGTATCCTTAATGCGAATACCCGTGAGTTCGAGTAATAAATCAAAATGAATCCATTCGACATTCATTTACTTTCGCAGCGAGAAGAGCAAATGAAATTCAGGGCAAAAGGTTAGTAAACAACATTAAAGATTTAGTTATAGATTTCTGTTTTATAATATATCTTTGAAGAGGCAAATGCACTAATATATCCTTTTATCCCTTTAGTATCCTAATTCTAATCGCATCTGATGTTCCAATTAGTGACCAGCGAAACATAGGGATCCAACTCATTAGCGAATTAAATGGTCTAATTACGAATGTGTTGAATATACATACATACATGGCTAGTAATTGGATTCTGTACATCGGTTAACTTGGCCAACAATCAGCAAAAGGAAGCCCGACAACAAGGAAGCCAAGCCTTTTGGCATGACTTCATTATGGCTGGTAAATGTTCGCTTGTTGTTTAGATTTCACCGCCAACCATTTTCCGCATTTCGTTTTTATGGACAATTGTGGAACTTTTTCCCCTTGGCTTGTTCAAACCGAACAACACAATACACGTAGCCGTAGCCATGGGAAACTTTTTTCGGTACCATGTGTTGGTCTCGTCGGGCAGGAGGAGTCAAAATCGATAGGAAAAGTCAGCCACGCAAAGGAGAGTTCCACATAGAAATGCTAATGGAAGCACACACACATGCCAGGATGTGTGACTATTTAGCCGGAAAAAGTTTTCCCGTGTTTTCGCCTCGCTTTTTTAAGTTTTTTCGCTGAAACGATGACAATTTATGAGTGGTCAAACTGAGGGAAAATATATTCGTTTGCCAGACTTTTAAATTAGGAACTTAACTGCTTACATAAAATATAATGTATTATGCACTAAATTATATTAAGTAGTGAAGTACCTCCTGCTTTTTTAATAACTTGATTCTGTTCAATTTTATTCCTAGTAAATACTTGGCTGCTTGCTGGCTGATATAATCCCTCAAACGAGCGATGCATTTTAAATAAATTAATAAATTTAATACTGCAACTGCTGGTGAAAAGGAATACGCATTTAAATAGCCAGAGGTGCCAGAGCGTAGCCTAAGTTTCTGGGTCAATGGGGTTGGGTTCAACGAGCTCCGCTCCGGACTCACTTGTAAAAACCCCCCTTTGAAAAGTCTGGAGTGGCAACTTTGGAGCGGCAATGCGGAAATCGCATATATATACACTATATTTGCACTCGCCTGAGGCGACTGCAGTGCATTTCCGATTAAATATGTATGGGAATGCAGGAAAGTCGCCGCATTTCCGCCGCTCATTCAGCAGCAGTAACTAGCATTAATTTAGCGCGTTGCATGTTCGTTCGCTTTTCCTGGAAAGTCAGTGTGCAAAGGGAGGAGTGGGGGGTTCAAATTCCATATGGGCACTTACCATACACTTTCCGCAGAGTCCCCAAGGTCAAATTCCTGAGCCCATTGCGGTTGATCCTTTCGCATCATGGCCAAATCCAACTTGTCCCCAGTGTGTCATTGTTGTTGACATTGCCAGCGACAACAATTTGCAATCAAACCATTTGTTAACGCTTCCTGGGCACCCACACACACACACATCCACATAAATACACACGCACACATGCGAAAATTTTATACCCTGGCAATGGAACTAGGCTCATAAACATGACGTGCACTCGCAGTGGATTAATTCTGACATCAGCACTCCGACGTATGACGTATGCGCAGCAGGGTGGACCTTATTGGTGGCAACTTAACCATAAGTCACTACAACTCTTCTATTTAAAGGGTACTTATTACTGTGAGCAAGATATCTTAGTAGCTTAGAAAGATGTGGATGTTGCAGCTAGACAATATTACCCATACGCAGTGTTGGCTGTTCATATTCAACAAATTTAGAAATATAGAATATGCAAGTGCAATCTAATATAAATCACTCATGTGTTGCTGTTAGATAAATTAAAATAGTAAATTACGAATATTACTACTAAGTAAATATTTCCGCATATGATAGTGAGGATCACCCTAGCAATCAAACAAGCTGAAAATCAAAGGGACTGAATTGTGGGGAAAAGTGATGCAGTCAACCCAATGGGTGTGTGACTGGCTGAGCTGACAGCACCGCAAATTCATGTAGAACGTTCCTTCATAAAGGACTTGGCCACAGCCAGTTCACCAACGTTATCCACTTTACTGGCTCCGCTCGTGTGTATGTGTGTGTGTGTTCTGAGTATTTGTATTTGTGTTGTCTCAAATCCCACTGTGTGTGTGTGTGTGTTTGTGTGGGCCATTTCCGGTCCCATGCTGGGCGCCTGGTGGATTAGGTTGCCCCAGATTGCTCGGGATTGGTCCATGAAATGAATGGATTAGTTTGCCCAGGGCTCTCCCCAAAACAGTTGGCCATCAATTAAGCTGCCCACTTGTTCGTCCAAATTCGATTGAGTTTCCTTGGGATTATTGAGGCAGTCCGGCAAACCGAAAGAGATGAATACAAACCGAGTGGAATGACCAAGGATAAAATGATGGCTTGTTATGAATGAGAAGTGTGAATGAGATTGCTGCGAAAGGAATACCAATCTTGGTAAATACATATAAACAATTTACTTGTTATATTTGGCTCATATTAAGTGGCCACTTTAAATAGTTCTCACATCCAAAAATAAAGTTCTTAAATTGTAAACTTTTATAATAAATTCAGATTTCCATTCACGTCTTCCTGCTTTTATTCTAATAAAATATGGAATTTTCTCCTGCCATCGGAGCGCAACTCATAAATGATTCACCTGGCGGCGCGTAGAAATTATGAATGCACAGTGAGTGTATTCGATTGAGCTACACTCGCACACATTTCGCACAAATTAGCGCAACTAAATAAAAGGCTAAATTAAATGAAATTTATGACGGAGCTTTGATGTGATTTGCATCTGAAATTGATCGCATCAATTCATTATGTGCCGGCCAGTCGAGTCGAGTGACGAAAGTGGAGGGTTTATTTCGGCAAAATTTCGCCAGCCGATGACACACTTTTCAGCTTTGACACGTTTCATTTCTCTGGCGCGCGGCACAAGTCCCGAAATAAAATGAAAATAGTTTTCATTTCAGCGCACAGATACGGATTCGTGTGCGAATCTGTATCATTTTATTTCGGATGTGCTTGTGGCTGTGGCCCAAAAGCGGGACTGACCACTGTCAACTTGCCGCTGCCACTGGCCAAAACTCGAAACGCCCACAGGCGAAAAATGCTCTCTTTCTCAGACATTTTCCGAAACCATCTCCGTCGGGGGTCCCAGAAAAAAAAACAAAAACCAAATCCAGTCGGATGTGGGGCCAAATGAAAGCCAGCTGAGCACCAAAAAGCAGAGATGCTGCAGAGCTGGGAGCACTTGCCCCGGGATGGGATGCCCTTTGGGGCCAGATTTCCGGACATTGCCGTCTGCCCATGGGCCAAGTTGTCTTGCATTTTAAACAAATGACAGCCCATTATTCCAGCTTATGTGCAGACGGCAATTTTGTTTACACATAAATACACAAGTAGTTTGCACTTGTATCTCAAGGGCGCAAAGATACGAAAGCCGTTTGCCAAACATTTTTTGGTCGGCTCTGTCTCACTTTTATCAGCGACATATCTTAATGAGTCGTATGGGTTGAGATGAATAACCATTTTAAGGAGATATAATTACAACTTATTCTTTTATTAAATTAATCTCTGTGCATCTAGGATTTTACAGCATTGATGGAGATTTAAGAGGAAATTTTAAATTGTTTTATGCTCATAATAAAAGCCAGATTGCCAATGCACTTTTATTAATTGGAAATTTCAAATAAATGAACGCATTCATTCGGAAATTGTAAAAACAATTCGTATTGAATTGGTCGCAGGTAAATTAAAGCCAAAAGAGAGAATAAATATAGTGAACCATTGGAATACTTTTTTAATCTACAAATTGTGTCAAGTTAACAAATTTATAAAGAAATTGAAGGAAAAGATTCAAGCTCACCTGCAGGTGGTCCAGCAGTGTCTCCAGTCCCCGGTCGCTGATCGAGGAGCAGCGCAGGCTGAGCGAGTGGACATGCTTGGCGGCGAGCGGGAAGGAGTGGACCACATCCAGGGCGTCCTCGTCGGAGGCGCCGACCAGTCCCAGGGCGTGGAATCCGCGCCGGATGAGCGAGTTGTAGAGCTTGCCGCGATCGCAGCCTGGCATTTGGCGCAGCTCGCGGCACTGCAGCGTGGGCAACAGGCCGCTCCAGTAGCGCGGACTGCGGTACAGTGTGTCCCGCCACTTGATGCACACCTGGGCGAGGATGCGCCGCTCGTAGGGGGAGAAGTACTGGAAGAAGCGGCTCAGAAAGCGAACGTCGAGCATCAGCTGCTCGATGCTGTGGATAGGCGGCGGGTGGAGCTGGTGTTGCATGATCAGCGGCGATGCTGTGCTGATGCCCATACTGCCATACGGATGGTGCAGGTGAGGATTGGGCAGCTGTTTCCGCAGCTGCAGCGGTGTACCTCCAGCACTGGCCGCCGCCTTCTGGGCGGCCACCATGCCCATGGTGCTGAAGGTGGGCGAGCCGGGATTTACTCCGCCACCCGGTATGGTTATGTTCATCTGCTTGGCAATGGACTTCACTGTCGGCGTGGGCGGGGCACCCAGAGGCATGCCAGTGGGCGGGACTGGACCCACCATCACATGGTGGTTGGAGTTGATCAGCGTGGAGGCCTGCAGCTGGAGATGCTGCTGCTGCGACTGTTGCAGCTGCATATGCTGCTGCTGCTGTTGCTGCTGCTGCAGGAGGTGGTGTGTGGAGTTCTGGACCTGCGACTGGCCACCTGGCATTGTGATACCGCCGGGACTGGGGCTGCTGCCCCGTGACGGTTTGTCCGGCGTCTGTGGAGGATTGGCGTTGCTGGCGGGCGAAGTGGCAGCGGTGGCAGCCGCTGAAGAGGTGTTGCTATTGGAGCTATTCGATCCTGAGTTAGAATTTGAGTTGCCACCGCCGCACAAGGCGTTCGTTACGCGCTCCATCACCGACGTCTTGCCGCTGGGCGCTGCCGGAGTGGGCGTGGCTCCTGCCGGGGATGCAGCATCGCCTGCGCCACCAGCACCACCGGATGTGCTGCTGTGATGGTGCTTCGAGCGCAGGCCCAGGCCATTGATCCGCTTCGACAACTCAGCAGATGCTCGCTCGACCACGCCCTGAGCCGAGATCGATGACATCGTGTGCTGGAACAGATTCACCTTGCCTCCCTGGGAAACGAAGCGCTCTGGAAAAGTGGAGTCCTTCGTCCTCTCCTCTCCGTCGTTTTTCAATCGCTTATGGTGTCGGCTTTGCTTATCCTTTACATCCCGTTTGCCCTGTGTATTGCTAACCTTTTTCCACCCGGCAATTAGCGAGTTTCACCTGCAACGAGGCAACACGATACACAATGGGGTTAATTGGCTAGTTTCCGGTTGCAAAGGTGGCTCAGCAAAGGGATCTCAGAAAATATGGACTTGTAAGTAATAATATTAATAGTATGGTTCCTATTTGAAATAACATATAAATCTATAGTTTGCTGTAAAGTATAGGGTATTTTCGGTCTACTACTGTTCATTAGCTTTTGAAGCTTTTAAAAGCAGCAGTTTAAAAAACCCATGAAACATAGGCAGTCATTTCCGGCAAGAACCACAGAAATTACATGATTTGTGGGAAGTTGCCATCTGTGGTTTGTCACTCCCTGTCAATAGTTAATAGTTGCTTGAGTCTTGCCCCATGTGGCATACGCGAAACTTTCGCGTGGCTCCGCAAGACATGACCAAATAAATGGAGGCCACAACCGGACAGATTTATGGCCCACTTTCGTTGGGTTGGCGTGCAGGCCGTAACCTCCGACCTCGATTCTTCCATTTTTGCGACTTGTTGTGGCTGCAGAAAGTTCGCCGATAAGGCAAACAATATTCCAACTGCAAACTAACTAAGCCAAGGTAATCCGCCACCAGGTGCAATGCCTTTTGAGGCGCGATTACGGACCGGAAGTACCTGGTCCCGCGACTTTTGGGCAGAGCCACTGGTCCCAAGGGGCTTGGCGGATTCACTAATGGATTATGGTCAGCATACTAAATAGTAACGTCCTTAGACTAAATCCCTACATTTGGCATGTTGCAAGTAATATGGATTTTCCACTCAACAAAAGAGGCAAATCACATTAATCTCTTTATCGATTTGGAAATCGATAGCCCATTGCTTTCATCCTCGAGCGCATAAATAAAAACTTAAATGGCCAATTAAAGGAAATGGCCATCGGGAAAGCTTTTCTTTGAGTTCGGCTTATCGAGAGGACACGTTGCCCCTTTGTGAAGAGGACCAATTTAATTGCCATAAATGCGCGGATTCGGCAGAGCTCAGTTCCGAATGAGGAACCTAAGCCTCAAGGTGAGCCTCCTCCGCCGAGGAGCGCTTATCGTCGGTCTTCGCCTCGCTGCATCAACATCCTTCATCCTTCGACGTCATCCTTTCCATTTAAGGGCTCTGCCCCAATCTTCGCAATCGTTTCTGCCTTTCCGTTTCGACGTGCGCCCAAACAAAAGGCAGTCATCTCGCCGCCCACATGGGCGTGGCAGAGACATTGACTGAGCTTTCTCTGTCATTTCCGGTCGGTTTAAATGCGGAATGCTTTGCCCAGCACTCTAAACTTGGATAAGAACTTCAACTTTCTCAGCAAATTACATTGAAATTTCATTTCATTTCATTCAAAAATAAGTTATAAGATCTATGTAATAATATAGAAACGATTTTAAAATGCTTTCTCTTCATATTCTCTAATTAATAGTAGGCTTAAATAAACTTTTCATATTGTTTTTAAGCTTGTTTTTAAGCTATTATAAGAGTATTCATTCTTTGGCTTGCCATTTCAAATGTGTCTGGTTTTTATTGTTGAGATTTGATTGTGCGACAAATGCAAATACAAATTTGGTGCTCGAAAGTTGGCATTACCCAAGCGGGCTTCCTCGGTCCTTCCGTCTGCCACAAGTTACACAATCCTCCTTGACTTTGCCAAAAGGACCCGTCGAGCGGCAAAGAAAAAGGGGAAATGGAAGTGGGCGGTCCTGGCGTATTCGGAATTGTGTTACTCGGAGTGGAAGCGAGTGTCCCGGTTGGGTGAAAATTGGCTTGATAATTTTACAAATCACTGTATATGTGCCTTCACAGCACACACTTTTCTGCTTATGACTTGGCTAATTCACGACAGATTTTAAGCCAGCACCAATTTAAGGGCATATGGTATAATTTGATTTGAATTATGATAAGGGATACTGCTCTCTGGCGTCATTTATCATAATTAAAACTTTCATTGCTGATGTCTATCTATACATTTATAGTATCTTTAGTCTCACGAGGAGATCTTTTCACTGAAAACCCTATTGCCCATATTATTTCAACTGTATCTAGCTAGTCGCTAAACTAATAAACAGTTTACCTTGCCTTAGTTGTCCCCAAATTGTTTAAATTAACCGAGCTTTCAAGAGCAATTTGGCACACAGGTGCAGAGCCACATCTTTGCCCTGCCCTAAAATGTTTAATTACAAGCTAAGTAATTTGATTAATATTCCGGAAAGTGCATTTTCCCACACAGTACCACGCCCACCACCTCCTGAAACTACATTTTGTAGAAACTTTGGCTGTTTTCGGGCGAACGACGAGCAAATTTGTTGCATACTGCGAGGCGCACTTGCAGCAAGAAAAAAACTTATATTTGTGCTTCGAAAGCAAAAATAATTTCTGAAGTAAATAACTATTACATTTAGGCAAAAAGTTATGGATTTTATTTTGGGCTAATTGTTTTAGATAAACAAAATAAATAAATTTATATTAAAGCAGAGATATTTTGTTTGTAATCCCATATAAATTGGTGCACTGCATCTATCTAACATATATCAAAAACTTGTTAAATAAAATCATAACCCTTCCAGTTTTTCGCTCTGTGTAGTAGTTAATATGGGTCTTTTTCTGGAGTATGCTCAAGTGCTTGGGGGTGGTGCTGTTTGCCTGCCAGTGTATTTCATTTTTGTGTGCCCTCCGCCTCGTGCGCATTTTCCGCAGCTTGGCTCCATGTCTATTTTTGGAGTTGGTTTGAGTTCGAGTTCGAGTTCGCGTGCTTATTGGATTTTCCACCAACCGCCCGCCACCGGCCACGCCCCCTCCTGTGTCCAGAGCCTGCTCCACATTGCCATAATGCACTCCGCGCCGCCTTCGCCCGAATCCGGGCTTCCAGGGTCCGGGTGGAGAGTCCGTATCCGTAAGCCTGCGTGCTGCCTGGGCAGCAGTATCGATTTTCGCCCCATGGTTTTCCCCGTGCTCTCTCTCCATTCTGCGCTGAAAACAAAACAAAGCACGGAGGAGACGGAAAGGAAATAGTAACCCACCCGAATAGCGAATGTCAATATTTTGCCACCGCATCCCGCTCAAGTTCAGTGTTGTACCATCCCATCAGCTGGGAAATCGTGAAAATGTGTAACAAGAATGGAGCGAACAAAACACGGGAAATGCGAAAATGTTGCACGTACATATATGTATATGTTTGGGGGCTAAAGTTCTTCGGAATAATTGTCGCAGCAACGGACGGACCCTTGGGATTTTGGGATGGGACAACCATTAAATAATTACGACAATGTTCTTTCGTAACTGGCAAATTTCTACTTCGATTTTAGTTTCTTTCTTGGGAAAAGTAGAAGTTTATATTCCAAATATTCCAAATGTATGTATAATTAATTATACAAAATATTAAATATTTTAATGAACATTTAATATTTGTATGAATATATTTTATTATTAAATTTGCTTGCATATTTTGGAGAATGCTCAAATTTGTTGCACATGGACTAACTGAGCGACGCTTTTAGTATGCCACGTATTTTCCAACTGCTTTCGATTTCAAATGATTTATTCCGATGGCATCGGTAAATGCCTCTCCACTTGCCACTTCGTTGCCATGCAAATTGAACTGGCTTATCCCAATCCCCAGGTCATCTCAATCCCAATCCCAATCCCAATCCGAATCCGAATCCCAGCCACGACTGGATTCGCCACAACTTGTATCCGTACGTCAGTGTTCGTTTCTGGGTCACACTGCAACTTTGACCTGATTTGCGGAGTAGGCCGTCTATATACACATCGACTATATGCACTATATAGCATAGAAAAGCCGTGATAGTTGATAGTTTTTCCAGATATCGAGCGTTATGCAAAGAGGAGTTCACAAAGGGAATCTGCAAATCAATGAGCTCAATTAAACGCTGGTGCGAGGACGCGCCAGGATGTCTAAGACCATTATTGCGATTATGCCGATGGGCGGCGGTTGGTGGGTGGTATGACATCACAGACGAGTGGGCGGTGGTGGGTGAGGGGTGGCGCCACCCCCTGGGGGCGGTTAGCGACCGGCTCTCTATCTTTCGAGGGTGAGCCGCGCAAGAGGGTGAAACTGGCCAACAACGGTTCACGTGCAGCCCACAAAAATGATGCACTAAGTCCAGTAATCTTATAAATTCTAAATATTTTTTAAGCACATTCAAATCATTCAAGAGGGCTTAGAAAACCAACCTTCTCCTTGCTCGATTCTTTATATAATGCCTGAACTCTGCGTCTCATACAATAAAAATCAATTTGGCAAAAGTTGCGGCGCCGCGTTTTCCCAATTTTCCTTTGTGTTTTTTATCGTGGCTCTTCCTTTTGCGTTCCGTATTCGCACACAAAAACACGGAAAGAAAACACACACGCGAACGGAAAAACGAAAGCCGCAAGAAAGTCCGCCGTCTCGCAGACAGCAAAGGAAACTGCAGTAAAACGTTGGGAAAGAAAAAACACAAGTTTTTTATTTGCACGCTTTTGTCGCCTGTAATTGTTGTGGCCGCCGTTGGAAAATTGTCGAGCGGAAAAGCGTGGAAAACGAGCGTTAGCGCGCACGACTCAAAATTCAAACTGCAGGCGGATGCCACCAGCGAAAGTGGGAAAGCCTGTTTCTGTTTTCCCCGCAACCAAAGAGAGAGAGAGAGCAAGAGCCTGCGCACTGTCCGCTGCTCTCTCCCTCGCGCGCGGAAAAGCTTTTCCCATGGACGTAGTGCTTTAGGGGCTCCATTGCTTCCTTTTCGGAAAAGCGTCCAAGCACTTTCGACCTACTCCCCTGTCCGTGTCCACTTCTCTCGCTGAGTCTGCGCCCTGTCCTCCGCTGCAAGGTAAACAAGCTCAGGTGGAGTTTCCGCGGAGTAGTTTCCCACCCTTCGAGCGACTGGGCTTTTCCGAGCCATTCAGCCAACTCTGCAGGCTGGACGCCCGTGGGTGTTCACGTGCTGCAGTTGGCACTGTAAACATTTTAAGAGTTTAATTTAATATTTATTTAAATATTTCAATTTGTACAGAAACTGAATTATAATAAGATAAAACATCTTGCAAATAATTGAAGATTTGGTACAGTAAAGATTAAGATGCAACAAGTATATATGTATTTAAAAAAACCCTTTTTAGGAATTTTAGCTGAGAAGAGCTACAAAAATTCAACATTAAACAATAAATGCAAAATTTATAGGTTTATATTTAGTTTTAATACTTTAAATGCTAATTTGATCATTAGTTTCCTATGAATCCATCAAAGATAGAATCTTCTTGATAGGATTTCTAGTTAAACACGAGTTTTTCTTTGAAAAAGTGATTTCTTTGGAAACTCATTCATCGTGTCCCATAAATTTGGCTACATTCTGTCTGTTGAATTGGCATTTGTAAACATGGAGCAGCTGATTCGGACTTAGCATTGTGCGTCCAATTATATCCATGACATTCATCGAGGACAACAGAAGTGTGTTGGCTGCCAAATAAACACGCAAGGAGACGTCTGCGCCCCCGACCTCTGACCCCGTGCAAAGTCCACCCCCGCGGCGGCTGCTTGGCTTCTGCTCCTGTAGCAGTAGGGATTTTTTGTGTGGGAGAGCCTCGTTCCGGGGGATTACACCGGAATGCACTCGAGCGCAAGGCGGAGTTCGCATTAAAAAATAGACGACCCTAGACAGCGGAGCATGAAATATTAAGCACTTCGAGCGGATAAACAAAGGCGGCGAGAGAACGACTTGTTGGATTATTTTCACTCATTTCTGCGGTCAAAAACATTTCAAAGCCAACTGCGCTCATATGCGAAGTTGTTAGTAAAGCCATTGCATAAACATGAAAATGTAGTGCGTTCAAATCTGGCAGATACCTTAGTAGTAAAAGTTGTTAAAGGGTCACTTGGTTTCTAAAAAAAGATTTTGAAATGTATGAACAAATTTTTACAAAATGTTATCGAGTTAACAAAAACATTATTGGCTAAAAGTAAATATAGCCTTCACTAAATTAATGTCACTAATTGAATGTTTTTCAACGCTACGTTTTTGAAATTAATTTTTCAAAAGTTCGGTATGGCAATGCCCTAAATTGTGCGGCCAAAAAAACGGTTTGAATCGTAGCTACCCTTCTAGCAAAGTGTTTCACCTAATGACGAGGCTTATTTAGGGTTTTTCTCATTGCTTCGAGAAATTTCGAAGTAATAACTTTGGCCACATTGCTGCACAAAAAAGAATTTGGCGGTGGAAATTTTACTTTAGTCGTGGAAAATCATACGAAATACGGTCAAACAGGGAGCAGATGACTGCCGGTAGACCCATGAAGATCCACGAACCCACTGCCTGCATTGAATAACCGCAAAGTGCTCTGCTTCCGGAGTTCCGGTTTCGAGAGACTGGTAAGTGGCGTGAGACCACCCGCAACAAAAGGAAAAATCAGTTTATATATGTAAATAATGCCGATCCTCCAGATAAACACACAATGTCGTCGACATCGACGGCTGCAGCGAACGCAGCGCCAGCGAAAACAGAGGTGCGGTACGTGACTGAGGTGCCCAGCAGCCTGAAGCAACTGGCGCGCCTCGTGGTCCGTGGATTCTATTCCCTGGAGGATGCGCTCATCATCGACATGCTGGTGCGGAATCCTTGCATGAAGGAGGACGACATCGGCGAGCTGTTGCGCTTCGAGAAGAAGCAGTTGAGGGCCCGGATAACCACGCTGCGCACCGACAAGTTCATCCAGATCAGGCTGAAAATGGAAACGGGGCCGGATGGCAAGGCGCAGAAAGTCAATTACTACTTTATCAACTACAAGACCTTCGTGAACGTGGTGAAGTACAAACTGGATCTCATGCGCAAGCGTATGGAGACGGAGGAGCGTGATGCCACCAGTAGAGCAAGTTTCAAGTGCTCCGCGTGTTCCAAGACATTCACGGACCTCGAAGCGGACCAGCTGTTCGACATGGCCACGCTGGAGTTCCGGTGCACCTTCTGCGGCAGTTCCGTGGAGGAGGACAGCGCCGCAATGCCCAAGAAAGACTCCCGCCTAATGCTAGCGCACTTCAACGAGCAGCTGCAGCCACTGTACGACCTGCTCAGAGAGGTGGAGGGCATCAAGCTGGCGCCAGAGGTGCTGGAACCGGAGCCCGTGGACATCGACACCATTCGAGGACTGAACAAACCCAACGCTACGCGACCGGACGGCATGGCGTGGTCGGGTGAGGCGACGAGAAACCAGGGCTTTGCCGTGGAGGAAACTCGCGTGGACGTCACCATTGGCGGCGACGATACCTCGGATGCGGTGATTGAGCGCAAGTCGCGCCCAATTTGGATGACAGAGAGCACTGTGATAACCGACACGGATGCTGCCGATGGCGCGGCCGATGCGGTGCAGACGGCAAGCGGATCTGGGCATCGCAACCGCAAGGAAAACGAGGACATCATGTCCGTGCTGCTGCAGCATGAGAAGCAGCCGGGCCAGAAGGAGCCGCACATGAGGGGAATGCGAGTGGGCTCATCGAACGCCAACTCCAGCGATTCCAGCGACGACGAAAAGGACATCGACAATTCCAAGATTCGTAAGAAGCACCAAACATTTCTCAATCTCATCTTTTATGGGTTCTAATATACGTTTTTGTGCTTGCAGCTGATGTCGACTTTGACAATTATATCAACTCGGATTCCGCAGAGGAGGACGACGATGTGCCCACTGTGCTGGTGGCTGGACGACCGCATCCGCTCGACCAACTGGACGACAACCTGATAGCCCAGATGACACCGCAGGAGAAGGAAAACTACATACACGTATATCAGCAGCACTACAGCCATATATACGAATGAGGGCGCCTGCAATTAGCCACGATTTCTACGTTTTCCACGAGTTTCCCATCTCACGCATAGAGTCATTGTAATTTAAGTTACCCATTAGTTCGAGCGAATGTGTACAAATGAAATGCGTATAAAAATGTGCATAAACAAATGACGAGTTGATATTGGAGAATGTTTTTTGCTAAAAATTGTATATTATAATTTATGGAAGCCATTGGAAGTTTTCAATAATCTCTATAGAATTTTGGTTTTAATGACATTTATTTTCAATGGCATGAATTCATAAAATGTAGCAAATAATAACAAATATCTGAACAAATTATAAATATTCTTAAATTAAAGTTCGTTATTTTCTCTTGTAAGCAAGTGTCATCTCTAGCTGGACCAACTCCCATCCCTAGTCGGTCCAATCAGCTGTGTTGGCCATTATTGTTTTTTTTTTAGGTTTATTTAAGTGTTGCTAATAAAAAACCGAGCGGCCGGGCGCCTCTTCTTGTTCGTCGGTGGGCGTATTCAGTTTATAATAATTGGTGTGCCGCAGATAAGGCGGATTCGTAAACAAACGACGGCAAACGCAAGCAAACATGTTGACACTCGGCTCGTAACGCCAGCGGCTCCATTCAGTCGTGTTTTGGATGTCCAACTAGCCGGAGCCCTCGATTTCCGCGGACTGTGCGTGGTGCGGCACTCGATTCGTGCTAAAAATGCGACAAGTTCCCTGGCACTTCGAATAGCCAACGAACAAAAGTGTTGATTCTTCGAAAGGAAAACGTATTGGACCAACTCATCGGATTCCAATTGGAGCAGAAACGTGATCCCGCGTGCAAAAACACACATGCAAAATAAATAACAACACCTGCTGGCCCACCACTTTGCATGTGTTAGTGTGCAGGCACATGCTCTTTCTGCTTGCCCTCGCATTTTTTGTGAATGAACTGGAAAACGCGCTAGTTTAGCAACGATAGTATTGATCTTTGTGTCGCGGGTCATAACGTAATTACGCCGAAATGAAGGCCACCATCGATAAGGAGCTGCTGCCCATGAAGGCGCACTACTTTCTCTTCAATGCCGGCAAGTAGCCCCTCCCCCTCCCCTTGCAAACCTATTAAGTTAAGCACCGCGCATCGCTTACATCAGCCGATAATGTTTTCCCGTTTTCAGAGGCACGCACGTGCTGCAGGTTATATGTATGTGTGTGTGCGTGTATGTTCATCCATATGTACATAAATTTAGCTGTTAATTGCGAACTTTTGATCTGTAGCTTCGATTTCGTCACTGGGCACTTATGCATTAATGAACATATAGAGCACCATGTTCGGAGATAAGCAAAACACCCGGACTAGAAACCATAGAGCAATGAAAGTCCAGTTAAATGGCGATAAGCTAATGCAGGCCGATTCGGGTTACGATTCGATTCTCATCGTATGATGTAGCACTTTGCTGGCTTTTAATTACAAACGGAGCAATTCCATTACGTTTACATCGTGTAATCGAAACTTAATTAGCTGAAACCCTTATAACTTTAAGCTGTTACAAAATATGCAATTATCTTTCAGTACATATGGTACATTTTTGTATTTTACTACTATTTAAACATTCATATTTTACTTGAAAGTACGCCCATATATGTACACATACGTAAACAGTAATTATAAAGAATTTTGGAATATTTCTCATATGATAAGTATTTTTCGTGGAAATAGTTTCCTATTCGGCAGTACCAGTGAAAAACACTCAATTCTCTATAAAATCATCGAAAAATGTTTATTTGGAATCACATCAATTAATATAACTTTTCCATGGAAACGGATGGAAAATTTGAAGTGTCTGTAAATGTCTGGTGTCCAATTAATCAAGCACTTTATTTGAGTTAAGACCACATGGAAACACAATAATACAATTTCCAATCTGGTGTCAATTGCCAGAATTGGCTGACACCATTCATTTTTGGTAGTTATGGGTAAACATAAGATATTATCCCACTGATATGATGATATTCGTACTTGTAATTAGATGTTTTGAAAATCGGGAAGATAGTAATGCTATAAAGCAGACTATTCTTGGCCATGCAAACACAGACGTGCGATAAGGTACTTTATACCCCGAGCTAGACCATGACTAAACCGTTTTCGAAATGATGAGCGCGAACTCAACGCAATTCCACTGTCAGAGGTGTCCAAGGGTTAGGAAACGAGATTTTGTGACAGCCCCATGGCCCAGAGACCTCCATGCCGCGCCCGAAAGTCATCAAAAGTTAAGACGTGCCGACAGGCAAACCACTTTCAGCAATTAAAGCTTTTACTTTTCAATTAAATTAACAGTATGTATGTTCTACTTCGAAGCGAGTCGACGATGTCTAGCTAGTTGCACTTGTTTGCGGTTGACTTTGCTTATCGGCGAGGGAGAAACACCCACTGCTTTCGAACTGCCCATATGCATATCTCCACCCACTCACTCACTCATCTATCTACTTATCAGCTCTAACGAGTCCGCTAGATAATCTAGTGTTTTTCTGCTTTATATTTATTTAGGCACCGCTCCCGTCGTCCCCTTCATGCCCACCCTGGCCGGCCAATTGGGCTACTCCCCCGCCGTTGTGGGCACCATGTACACCATCCTCCCCATCATCGGAATGCTGGCGAAGCCCCTCTTCGGATACATTGCGGACCGGTAAGAAAGATGATCCCTCTGACTTATCTGTCCATGTAGATCCCATTTCCAAGACCCAAACACGTTTGTTTATCACACTTTATTTAATTTTTTAAACGCAACGTCCTACTCAGCAAAATGTTACGTCTTTTTGTGATAAGTTTTCAAGTGAGCTATACTCATAAAGTGTCTATTTATGCATATCCCCACTTATTAAGGAAATTATCAAACCAAAAAAAGATAAAGCCACTTTAGAGTGGCATCAATTATATCTGTTTTACCATAGAATTTGAATATTAACTGAGTAACACTATCAATCAAAAGCCAAAGTAGAAATGTTCAATGACAAAGCTGATAGTTGATTTGCTAATTGATGGATACATTTATTTATTATCGGAAGATAAGTTCAAGTGCACTTGTACTTGTGTTTAGGTGTCACTTGTTGGTTGTCTACCGATTAGAAAATATTAATTCAATAATAGAAAAATAGGAAGACAATTTGAAGATTTCACTAATTAGAATGGTTTTCACCCATCTAAAGGTACCATCGCCATCGACCCCTTTTTCTGGGTGGCCAGGTCCTCACGGGCATAGCCTTTTTCCTCATCATGTTCGTGCCGGGAATGGAGAAACCGCTGCCTAAGGTCGAGTTCCACTGCCATCAGGGCGTATCCGACGTAAAATTCTGCTCGGAGTACGGTGAGTGCGTGGAGAGGAATCTTGAGCGGTACTACGGGAATAGGACGCTGCAGTGTCAACTGAACTGCGAGGCACAGCCCTTCATGTGGGACATTGTGTGTGAAGATTGGCTAAAGAACAACACGGAAAACTGTGTCGCCAATCGAACCAATAGCCAGCTGGAATTTGGAGCCAGCATAACTATGCAAAAGATTGAGAATGATGGCAGCTGCATGTTTTCCATGATTCCGCACGATCAAGGCCAGATTGCAGGCCAGAATGTCACGATGTACTGTCCAAAGGAAAAGGAATACTTCAAATCCAACTGCACCATTGACTGTCGTGAGGACTACCTCAAGGAGCAGCTGGCGGAGAGTGCTGTGATTAACACGAGTAGTGCCGTGACCATGCCGCAGTTTTGGCTGTTCTTCGGCCTGCTCATCTTCAGCTGGATCGGCATGGCGGTGGTGGTCAGCATTGGTGATGCCATATGCTTTGGCATCCTCGGCGATCGCCATCACCTGTATGGCAAGCAGCGTTTGTGCGGCTCCCTTGGATGGGGAGTTTTTGCCCTCTTGGCCGGCCTCCTTGTGGATCACATGTCGTTGGGTGAGGTGAACAAGAACTACACGGCCGTGTTTTGGATGGCTTTGCTTATCATGGGATTTGATGTGTTCGCATCATCCAAGCTGAGGGTAAGCATATCACAGACAGAAAATCCTTTTCTAAAACTAAAGTTTCCGTACTCCAAATTACAGCACACGCCAACACATTTGTCCTCCAACATATTGAAAGATGTGGGTCAAATGTTCCTCTCGGTGCGCTGCGTTATCTTTTTCTTGTGGTGCGTTGCCATTGGACTTGGAACGGCGCTGATATGGAACTTCCTTTTCATATACCTGGAGGAGCTGGACAAGGCGTTCGAGGGATGCGACAGCTCGATTAAGACCTTGGAGGGCTTGGTCATGGGGATTCAGTGCTTTGGCGGTGAGCTGCCGTTCTTCTTCCTATCCGGTTGGATTCTGAAGAAGATTGGCCATGTAAACGCCATGAGTCTGGTGCTTTTTGGATTCGGAGTGAGATTTATTCTCTACTCGATGCTGCAGAATCCCTGGTACATCCTGCCCATCGAACTGATGAACGGGGTGACCTTCGGTCTTTTTTATGCCACAATGGCCTCCTATGCGAGCATTGTGGCACCGCCAGGCACCGATGCTACCATGCAGGTGAGTTCGATGATTGTAGGGAGTGAGTCCAAGAGTAAGCCTTATTGTGGCCATTTCAGAGTCTGGTTGGAGCGATATTCGAAGGCGTTGGTGTGTCAATGGGCAGCCTGATCGGTGGACAGCTCTTTGAGTCGGTCACTGCACGCACCACCTTTGAGATCTTCGGAATTGGTGCCTTCATTATCTTTGTGATCCACGTTTGCATTCAGCTGTATCTTCAGCGCAACAGCAAAATCGACGAAAATGGTAAGGGTTCGGTCGCTTCTGCCTCTGCCACTGCCTCACCCTCTGCACCCTTGGAAACAGACATTCCTAAAAATACTGACCATAAAGACGGTGACGGGTTCCGCGAAGTCGACTTGAGTTGATGGTGACCGTGATCCTCTTCCTGAATTTTGAATTTTGTAGTCTTATGTAAATTGACGGATTTAAACTTATCTAACCAGAAGCTAGACTCCTTAAGTATTAACCATTCAGATGCAGTGGAGCCGGATACGAGTTCCACATGGCCATTGTACTTAAACCACCATATATTTTGTAAGATCTGCCTTAGATTTGATAATAGAATATTTGACGAAAACAGACCTAATAATTCTCAAAATGAATTTATAATATTGTCGTCCTATGAAATAAGCTTTGTAATACTGAAACGGAATGATGATGAGCCATATCATACTTTGTCAATTTAAATGTATGCGAACTGAAGAAAACTTTAACAAATAAAATGGGTATTCAATTTCTTTGAAAAAAGAAAAGAAAAAGTATTTCAACTGCCTATATGAAACCTAAATAATTTATAAGAAGTTAATACTCTTACAGTGGAAAAACAATGAACTAACATGTAGACTAACACTTTTGGCCAGCCATAATTAAATATATCTTTTTTTTTTGGCATTTTAGACAAATCGATTTAGTTCCTGTGTGTAATTTAAGTAGGGTGTTTGTTAGATTCAATCCCCTTTAGCTTTTACTTGTAAATTTATTATTTAATAACATAATATAAATGTTTCACTAACTCTTCTGAATATTTTTAGGCACTGTCAAGTATTTCGCACCGACAGATGCAATGCACATGCTGAATGATCAGGAGTATAGTAGAGTTAGCTAAACAATGTTTGTATTGGACGCATCACCACCCACAACACCAATCACCAACGAGCCAGCCCAAAAACAGCGGCGACAAGAGGCCACGCTTCTACAGTTCAACTGAATGCTGCACTCCAATATATTTCTACTCCCGAGCTGCATGTTGAATCGATGTACTACCTGTATTGTAATCGTGCTTTAATTAAGTAGTAACTTATCTCAGTAGCCCCACACTCACACGGATCGCCACCTACGTGCATGTCGCGTAAGCGAAGCTCTTCCTCATTTTCTCATTTACAATTGAAACCAATGTGAGAACTTAATTATTTGTAGAAATTCAAGCGCAGCTGGTTGTTTGCATGTTCTAGTAGTTAAAAACAATGTTTACCGCGAATTTTAGTATAAATAAGCCGCTGCCTTGGCGCTGTGATTGTTCAACTATTGTTTCTCCACACCATCTTAATGTTAAACATAAATATTTGTATATTTATAAATAATATTTGCAGCTAAAAGTATAGTAGTGTTTGGCTTCCCACACTCATTGGACGCATTTAGCTTATTTTTTGCGAACTCTCTTAAGTGCTTACTTAACTATACACAATATACAATGTAACTAATCGCAGACATACGATAGCCAGGTCTTATAACGTATACAATTACTATTATAGTTATTATTATTATTATTATGTATTCAAATGGTTTAACTTTTGTTCAACTGTTATCTGTTACAATATTGGCTTGTTGTAAACGGAAATCCCAATGTAAATGCGCCTTTACGAGGTGAACTGGTAGCTTGAAGATTCCGGGAGACACCTGGTTAGGTGTTGACTGATCCCCTGCTTCTACTGGCTGCCAATGAGCGACTCCTCGTGCTGTAGCCTCTCGAGCTTCCGCTGGTAGTCACGCTGCTTGCAGGCCGCCACGTTAGCGGCTCGTTTCTGTAATCAGCAATTCAAAGCTAATAAACACTTTAATCAACAGCGGGATTTTAATTTTTGATTACTTTCTTTACTGTTTTATTATGGGCTTTTTCTTTGCTTAAATCATTTCTCACCTTTAACTCTTTGGTGCGCTGATAGACGCTCTGCATTTCCTTCTTGATTTTTGTTAGCTTATCTTTGTATCGCTTTACATCGCTCATCTATAAAAATGGATATGGTAATTGAGCCAATTAATTTAACTCTCTTATGGCAAGTTACTTTGTTGGCTGTTTGTCTTTAGATTAGATTGTGATTCCAGACGTAGGACTGCACCCACTGATAAGATTTCGTTCAACTTAATTAGCTGAGCTATCTGATACTTAAGCTTTGCGATGGATAGTGCCTTATAGAATGGCCCTAATTGGTCAGAATTATTGATAGTGGCCTCGAAACAGAAGTAATATCTGAACGGCTTCAGTCGACTTGGGAAACTCGGGTATACTGGACTTTGTGTTTCGGTCTCTGATCAATACTTATATTTTATAAATGTGTTTTGACAAACTTAATACAAAATAAATATTGCCCTTTAACTTAATTGAAGGTTTTTATGATTTATAATACCTTTGAATATTCTTAAAATAAATACGATTTTCGATTTTCTACTACATATTTTTGTTATTTTAAAAAACGGGGCTATTCTACTGAAAGCCAAGTGAAAGTTGTCCAAAATACCTCACCATTTAGCTACCTAACACTTCCTGAGCTGGCCAAGTGGTACTTACCATGTCATTCAGTCTGGCCACTTCGCTGCAGTCCAGTTTATATTTCTCCTTGGACAAATCGATGTATGTTTTGTTCTGCCTACCGCTGAAATGAAATTTGCAGTTCATTAAGTGATCTTTAAAATCCGAACCACGGTGCTTACATCAATTCCCTAAGCTGGGTGCGCACATGATTTAGTGGAGGCTCCGCTATTTGCAGGACGCCAGCCGACAACTGCAAAGCGGTAAGACTGGCCATGACTTCGTTGTCCTGGGAGGAGCAACAGGTTTCCGCATCTTGTTTTGGTTTTCCATTGGGGTTAGATTGGGCGGTGGGATCCCTTGCTGACTCATTAGGGAGTTCGTTGAGCACACTACGAATGTCAATTTTACAAAAGCACAATGTATAATACACTCAATTATTTAGTTTACCTATTTATATTGCTGCTCTTCAACATAATATCAAATATTTGAAAGCAAAATCAAAACAAGCCAATAAGAGATTAAAACACAAAAACAGCTGATTGTTAAGAAATGAAAGTGTTATCGATAGGCTGAACAAAATTCGTATAATTTAAATGAATTACTGAAACTAGAATGTCATGTGCTAAATAAGTCTATTCTTTTTGTTGCTTAATCACAACTTGTTTTCCATATCCTTAAATAATAAGGAAACGATTACTAATTATCGAATACCCAATCATATCAAACTTATCCATTATCCGCTCGTTCAGCTAAGTTTCAAACCAATTTAGTCGTCACACAATTTACAGTTTGGTAGCCTGATAATCAGCTGTTTGTTTGTAATTTGTTTAACATAAAAATATTAAATGCGCTGCGCTGTGAAAAATTGCGGTAATAATAATCGCATTTCCAATAGAACGAAATGGCGATACTTTCACTTCCCCAAAGAACAGCCAAACCTCCAAAGGTGGATAGATTTTTGCCAGCGAGATAATATAAACCCCAACACAGGTATTGTTTAACAACAACTGTTTAAAAAGTTAACAAATTATATATGCATCTTTTCAAACAGCGTGCATTTGCAATGAGCACTTTGCACCCGATGACTTTGAGCGAAATATGCAGTACGAACTGGGCTTTAGCCGCAAAAATCCAACAAAACTAAAGACCGGCTCATTTCCGAGTGTGAATGGACCCCAAAAGTTGGCGAAGGAACTGCGAGGAAGTATCAAAAGGGGCTCCAAAAATGTTTTCTTAGCTGGGTCTACGAAAATATCCAACATAGGCTTTGATCTACTCCAGGAAGGAACGCAATCCTCGGAAGGCCACGAAACCATAGAAATCGAACTCTGTGATTTTAATACAGATTATGAGGGCTTCGAAGAAACCGAAGATGACGACAGTCTTTCAAGTTCCAGGCTCGTGGAAGTAGAAATATTGGATCCTCTTAACCCGCAGTCAAATGCCAAGGATCATGTGGAGATAATCGATTCGGAAGGGGACAACTATGTAAAGCACTTGGAGCTCGAAATGTAAGACTACATGTTTTTTGTGACATTAAATCATACATTTACTATTCGTCCTTAGATGCTCCTTGAAACGTGAGGTAATTTTCCTCAAAGACGAATACCAGAAGATAAAGGCTGAAATGCGTAATCTCAAGGACACAATTAAAAGATCAGAGGAACAACTCGCAGAAAAACAACTCCAAGGTGTTGTTAAAAGTATAAAGGTTTGTTTGAGATTTTGATTTATTCCTTGAGTAACGTTTTCTATTGTTTTAGAGGAAACCCCAGATTTGAAAAAGACCAGATATCAACGAAAACATAAACGACTGACCAGTTATTAAAAGCTGATATGAAGCGTAATTAGATATACATAAATGTAGAACAAAATAATAATATATTATGTATGACTTATCGAATCTGTATTTGAATCCAACAGAATTAAAAGTTATGAATACAACATAAAAATGTGTATGTTTTCATATTCGCTAAAAATTTGTATTTAATCTGGTGGATTAGGAAAGCCTTTTACTGAAAATATGGAATGCAGACGTCCCGTCTTGTGCGTCCTTAAAACATTTTTGTCTACCTACTTACCCACACCTTTTTCCTTTCTCTATCGACTTGAGCACTTTCCACAAAATCAGCGGGTATTCAAAAATGTTTTGAAGGTGTTCGCGCTTATCTTTCCTGGAAATTTTTGGGTAATCGCGGTGTGGTAATTTTTTGCCAAGGTCGAAGTCATTACAGCAGGCAAAGGACTCTTATCCAGCTGAATTCCCAATTTGTCTACCTGTAGGAGTATATAAAGCAGTGGTCGATTTGGAATCGACCTGCACTGCAAGCGATGTTCTCCGACCGACAACATCCACCGCGGACCGACGTCAGCTCCTGGCGGAGCTTCACGTATCCGGCGCTGGATCTCTGAAGAATCAAAGGACGAGAGCGACGTGGAACACCACACATCCTGGGAGCAACTCTAAGGATCCAATCTTGAAGACCATGCAGTGTCAGCAAATTAGCCGAATTTAGACAATTGTAAATTCTAGTTAATTGTATAGACCAATTGTACATTTTAGTTAATGTCCCATTTCGATTGTATATATACATCATCAACACAATTGTATATACCTAGTTAGTTAGCCAATTTAGTCTAAGTAGTGCAATTGTACATATCAACCTTAGCCAATTGTTAGCCAATTCAATAGACCAAATGTATATACAAACAAACTATAGATAATTTAACAAATTTAGTCAAATTTTTAGTTCAATTGTATATAATTTAGTAAATTTTCAAAATAAATTGTATATATTTTAAATATTTGTGATATTTTTGAAATAAAATGAAATTTAAAAGAACCCAAAACGGAATTGCTACATTTTTTAAAATTCAAATCTACTTTACATTGGACAATTTTCATTAGTAACAAAAACTTCTAAAAATCGAAAAAGATGCCAAAAATGTTATTCAGATAAACATAATTTGAAGAACATTTCTCTAGAAAACCAATTTTATATTTATTAGTTTTTAATAAAATATATCTAAAGAGCCTTTCAATATTGAAATATTCAGGTGTCGTTTTAAACATTATTTTAATGTTTAAAATTGTGTACATTGTTGCTGCTAATTAACAATTGCATCTCTGTTAAGTGTATATTGTAAATAAACTAAAGAACGATATTGCGAACGTAAAAATTATGAACCTATCTGTGATGAACACAAAAGATGCCCTAAAAGTAAGAACTTAAAAACCAAATTTGTACTAACTAAATTAGTTGGTAATCAATATATTTGGGCAGGCGATCGTGGCTGATCGATTGAGATGGAGGGCTCCGTGGGCAGTTGGAAGCGAGCCGAACAAATCGCTTATCCCTTCTTAAAGTCGAGAAGATCGTCCAGAGCCGCTAACTTGCCGGAATCGTCCTTTTCCAATTCCGCTCGCGTGCATCTTCCACAACAGTCAGCCGAGGGCTTGTTCTCACACTCTCCTATCGCTGGTGGCTTGAAGTTTGGAGTCCAGGGTCCCAGGCTGCCGCTGGCGTAAAAGTCCATCGGATAGGCGTTGTTGCGTGGCGACGAGTTATGCGGCGTCCACTCGACATCGCCCAAAACCACGGACAGCTCGTAAGGATTCAGCAACGGTTGGCTAAATGCGGATCCCCAGTCGATTGAAAGTCGCGGACAAGCAATCTGCACGAAGGCGTCGATGTCGGCGAAGAGAGCCAATTTCTGTGGGAAGATCTCCGACAGCAATAATGTGGTAGTTTCAATACCCTTGGCATGAAGTCGCTTCTCCAAAAACCGATGCACTCTTGAACTGCCCTGTCTTCCGAGTGTTCCAAGTATGATGCCAATGCGACGCGCCTTCTTAGCCCGCTGAACAGCGTCCAGGCGCAGATTCTGCATCGCCAAGTGGTCGTACTGCTCTGTGGTGAACTTCTTTTCATAGGGATCGTACTTGTAGGCCTAAAATAAACATAAATATATTATATAAGTAAAAAAAGAATTGGTTTTCAATGTATGATGCATACCTTTAGCAACGGGTTTGCTATCATTGCGGATTCCAGATGAAAACGTCCGTCACCCAAATATATAATCATCTTTGTGGTCTCTGGCAGCTGAGGCGAAGTGCACCCCAGAATCTCTCCAGGACTAAGTGGCTTGGCCTGTGGTACTATCACATCATAACCGGCTGCTTTAAGCTCAGTAGATGCAGCCTGTAGCGTTGTCACGAACTGTATTGTGCTGACTAAAGCTATTTGTCCCACTTCCGGGCGGAAGTTCAGCTTTACAGAGTCCAGGAAGTGCAGCGGATCGATTTTTATGTCCACAAAAATGTACAGCACCTTGATGCCACACGTCTGATCCACGGGAATGAGGCAACTGTGGCCGTAGTGGACCAGCAGATCAGCTCCCAGCGCCTTGGCAGTGTAGTCGTCCACGCAGCAAGCTCCATAAGTCACATCGCCCATTATCACAGTATCTGCGCTGGTGAATCGCTCCACAATGTCGCTGATAACCATGGCGTACATCAGCAGGCCCTCCGGCAGTTGCAAGGCCACACGCTTGGCCTTCATCTCCCGTATGCGCCAGATCGTCTTGTGCATCTCGAAGTTGTAGTTCGAGGGCAGGCGGTCGATGGCCTGCTGCAGCTGTGGATCATCGAGCAGCTCCTGGGGAATCCGATTGATGCGCGCCTTTGGCTTGAACACCTTCTTTGGCCTGGCTCGGACCACCACAACATCGGTGCTCTCGCTGGTCGGGAGGTTGCTGCTGGGTTGGATCACGTCCAACATGGTGCTGCAAGAGCATAGAATAATGGGAATATTTGTAATCGTATTATTTAAACCAAATTGACTTTGATGAAAATGCTTTCTTTTTTGCCTACTTAATTCTCCTTAAGTATTTATGTTTTTGTTAAAAAATATATTTAAAATACTATATTATTCCATTCATATATGAACTAGACACGTTAAGGTCAAGATTGTTTTGATTATTAGAAATTATGGAATCGTATTTAAATTTGTTTGTGCGGCGAACGGCACAATAAACAATAAACAAAGACACAGCGCATTATTTGAACTGGATTTGGATGATGCGACTGGCGTACGTGACTGCTGCTGAATAGCATGGAATGGGAGGACGTGGTCCGGCCCCCTTCGATTGCAGCAAACCGGAAAAGCAAAACCCGAATTCTTATAATTAGCCCACGCCAGGTGGGTGAATCACTGAATGGACAGCCCCACCTTGGGGAAACACTTTGGAACAGGCACTTTCAAATCGGAGCGGCCTCAAGGTCTGAATTAACAATTGTCAATTAAATGGCAAAACAAACTGGCGTTCTACTTTATAGTAAACAGCTTAGTAATAAACTAATATTGTTTAAAATACAGAAATTCATTCCGAACAAAGCACAGACTGATTTAAAAGTAGCACGAAAACTATTTAAACGTCAAATGTTTACCACTCTGTTTAAACATAACTATAGCAACTTCACTGGCTGGCCTTTGTCTTACCCGTTGTATTTGTTTAGTTAAGAAAACACTAATATTTAATAGTGGAACTCGGATCGTTCGATACCTTTATCAGTTGGACGTTAGACGCCGTCTGAGTTTCAGGGGTTGCGTTTGGCGTTTGCCGTTTGCTGCTGCACAGAAATTGGTCACTGAACTTTCCGTTTGCGTTGCGCCATTGATAACTGTTTCTGAGTCACGTAGGCCGCACACCATGCAACATGCAACGGGTTACTTTGGCTACCTGACCAATTGAAAGCCGTTTTTAGAAAGTCGCTTGCAACTAGCAGACCTAAACTCTAGCGCTGGCTTTGTTAATTCGCACTCGGGAACAACTATTATATCACTTGGCACAGATAATGGTTGGTCTATGGCCCTTGAACTTGTAGCCAAGTGTACTCCTGGCACGTTTACTCGCACAGCTGATGCGAAATTGTTGCTTCGCCGTTGCCGTTCTCAATAACACCGTCTTTTGATTTGTGTTTGAATATGCTTTAAGTTGGTCTGTCTTATAAGTTACTTACAATTTTCGTTCTTCAAGCGTGCTTTAAAAACGTTTTAGTTATATCTTTCCAATCCCGCGTGCGAATGTCGAATGACAACAGCTGATTGGGCCAATTGGCTCGTGAACTTGTGAGCCACAGCTGGAACTGACTCCGATCGGAGCAGAGAACTAGAAGCAGTTTTATCCAACACTGAAACTTAAAAGTGTTGTATAGCAAACACCGTTTTTAAATAGATTTTTAAATTTAACTTCTACTTATACTGAATTAATTAGTTATTTTTATTTCCTATACAAATTCCCTATAACGTGTAGATTTAACAAAGAAAGGACACAGTTCACTTTGGAATTTACAGCTTCGAGCTCTCCGCCTCGGACACATCAGCCTCCTCCGCATCCTCTGAAATGGAAGATTAAAGAACACAAATTAGTGGATACTCCCGGAATAGGGGTATACATTTCTAAACCGCCTTCGTTCACCTACGCTTTCCGCCGGGCAGCCGCCTTTGGCGTTCCTGTTCCACGGCCGCAAAGTATTCCGAGGCGGCTTGCTCGCAGGCTGCCTCAAATGGAGCCATGTTGATCTTTCCGTTGACCATCATGGTATCCCCCTGATCCTGGCCATGGTTGGCCTTGACCTTTAGCTTGCTTTCCCGGGACTTGGCCTCTAGGATCTTCTCACGACGGTTCTCACGCTCGAACATCTGCAGATGGAAAATGTGACTCAAGATTCTAGAATGCTGGATTCCCAATGGAGACTTACGGCTGTTAGTAGAGGTTTGTCGTTCTTGGCCGACATGACCATGTTGTCGGAGACCTCAATGAGAAAAGTTGCTCCCAGCTGGCTGCCACAGCTCACGAATTTGCCGTTCTCGTTGGTCCGGACACAATATAGAGGTTCATCGCACACCTTGACCGTGAGAACGGGCTCGTTCTGCTGCTGCAGCAGATCCCAGGTGTCCAAAACGCCATCCATGCGAGTGATGAAGAATTGGGAGACTCTAGAATTGATTATGGAGATTACGTTGAATACCCTTAACTTATGAATACTCACTTTGTGTAACTCCAAGCGCCATCGGTCAGCATAGAGCTGCTGCTCTTGGTCCAGATTATGGAGCTCTCTCTGCAATCCTCGGACCAGATCCGAGCACACCAGTCGCCCACCGTTAGGAAGTTCTTAACAAAGGCCGGATTTCGGGTAATGGCATACACCGGGCCGAGGTGGCACATCATCTGTGGGGTTGCAATACTAAGAATAGTAAATGCCCTGAGATTAAGGCCAAAGAGCATACCCGTATCTGAATCTTCTCCGTGGGCGTCTTGCCCTTTCGATTGCAGGAGAAGAGCATGCCCATCTCAGTTCCCGCCATGAATCTTGTCGGTATGGTTGTCTCGTACTCTAACACCGATATGCCGTAGGATCGGGAGAGATCCTGATCGTCACTCTTCACCGGATCCATGAGCAGACGGTCCAGCGGTTCGGTAAGCTTCCTGGTATCCCACCACAGCACCTGACCATCGGAACCGCCGGAGAAGAACTCTGTGCCGCTCTTGGAATTGTTCCAAAGCACCGAGTTAACCGGATCCCGATGGCACACCTCCCGTTCGCTGATCATAACTGGTAGTTTGCCATGCCGTGTGTCCCAGGCGGCAACCTGACCATTGTACATGCCACTCACGAGACTGGTTGGATCCTTCTGGTTGTACTCGAGACACACGCACGGCACCTTCGGTTCCAGGGTGAGGAAGGGTTCGTTGGGATTCTCCACCTCCCATATGTACGAGTTGCACTTCTGATTGGACTTGTCGCCCTGGAACCGCATGTCGCAATGGCTGACGGCCATTTTGATGCCACCATCCGGTGACCAGGACAAATGCTTCACTGGCACCTTTATGGGATTGGGATCCCGGTACACATTGACCGTGCGCGACTTACAAGGCTCGGGCAGTGGAGCTGGATCGAGATTTTCGAAGTAGTTCTCATAGATGTTGACCGCATTGTTTTGGTGGATGTAGTGCTCCATGGGCTTGGTCAGATTCATCACCTGGGTGATATAATTCTCGTCTTTCTCGATTTTCCGCTTGTATCGCACCGTCTGCTCCGGGTCATGCATGTTGATGTCCTTTGGCCATCCGCCCTCATTGTGGGTGATTCCCGTACTCTTGTACGTTGCCCTTTCCGTATTGGCCACACTCAGTGAGGTTTGTCCGGCGTATTGCGTCACCCGGTCCACGGGATTTTGGAGTATGTAGCTCTTGACTAGCTCCGGATTCGAGTTCTCCGTGAACACCACCTCATCCTTGTCCTCGAAGTGGACACGGGCTCCAAAGGAGCGTCGCTCCTTCTTGAATATATATTCCATTCCAATCGGAAACTTACCAAAATATATGACTGCTCTTCGATTTCACAGCCAGGGATATGAAGAAAATGTTGAGAACCTATAGTGAACCATTGATTTTATCCATGGCAACTGACTGCTTGGTCAATAGAAATGTCGCAATCAACGGCCTTCCGGATAAGCAGACACAAACATATGGCTTTTCATTTTATTCCTTATACTAAATTAAACAATCAAAGTAATCCACAATTATTTGCAATTTTTATTTTAAACATAAAATGAGAGACTTATTTCGCGTAGAAATGTTTGCAAACAAATGATTGAGAATGCTAAAACTTTCGTACTTACAATAGTAATAGTTATAGTAAAATTAATGTGATCAAACTGGTATTTTACAGGGAAATCTTGGGGCTTGGATCGGGGTCTCTACTAAAGGGCATCTATACACGTTAACAATATCTATATTTTGGAAAATACTTGGCTTCCAATCTGTCTGTGGGGTAAGAGGATTACTCTGCTGGCTGGTACGGCATACCATAAAATTACTCTTATTCTGGCGACGATCTCTAGTTTTTGTATATGTATAGCATTGCTTAGCGACAAATCGCTTGAAGATTTGTTATCGTTAGGTAGGTGTATTCGTTTCTAGCTTTGCTTCCTGCAACATCACATGATTTTCCCCACGCTACGCCTTCCACTCGGGACTACAGATCGAATCGGACTGGGTAACTACAAGAGCTGGTTTGATTTGATTTCGTTTGATTGGAACTTATAATACGATTTAGCACCAAAAGCAGCTGATACACGTTAAAGAAACTAGACTTAAACGCTACAATAGATCGCTCAAAAGTCATGCATAAAAGTGTATTTCTCGTTTTGTCTCAAAAAATGAACAAAACGTTAATTATACATACTGGTACATTAAAAATAGTTTCTCGATACACGTTCTGCAATAATCAGTTTGACAAAAAATAATCGCTTATTCTCGTTTTGTGGCAGTTCGTTTTGCGTGTCCTAAATAAGTCTATAACCACTCCGACCCCAAAGATTAGCGACCCAGAATTGGACCCTGGCAACAGACACGCGCGAGTCGATAGATAAATATGTATGTAGGTCTACACAACTAATAGTAATCTTCGGTCCTGCACAGATTGCAGATGTGGTAATACAACTGGTTGGCAAACAACTGAACTGAAACCACGTCCTTCACCGTGGACAAACTGCAAACCAATCGAAACGAGTCTGGCGATTTACGTATAAACGTATGTAGGTATAGATTAGGGATTTCTTTATCACTTTGCTTTTTCTGATCCGCTCCTCGACTATCAACTCCTCTCCTCCTCCTCTGCTCCTTCTCTCCTCTCCAAGGGTAAAACTTTAACACACGCATAAACAACCTATCCACTGGGCCGTAAAAATACTTTCGATCTATCTCTATCTCTCTCCCTTGGTCCGAACATCCGGCTTACAACGAGAAGTACTTAAGAAACTGGGCGGGCGGAACTGGTTGGGCCAGAGCCAACTGGCCACCGGCCTCCTCAAGCCGCTGCTTGTAGTCCGGACTCTGATCGACGATGCACGGGTGTCCATCCGACGGCCAGAACAGGCAGCAGCAGGAGCGGCACAGGGCCAGCACCTCGGCGAACTGGTAATCATCGTTGACGCCATAGGTGCGCCGTAGTTGATGATATATCTGCTTCCAGTCCTTGATCTCGCCCATCTGCTTGAACTTGTCCAGGTCGAGAATGGTGTGAATTTGGCGCTGGTTGAAGTGAAAGCGCGTCAGTTCGCGCCAGATGCGCTGCTCGGATACCAGCTTGGCCATGGTCTCCCAGGCCTCGGCGGCCGACTCCAGGTCCCGATGATCGGCTATGCACAGGATGATCTCCCGCACACACTCCTCCGGCAGTTCGTGCAGCTTTGGCTTGGCCTCCGGATCGGGCTAGGATAAGTTTATAGTGATAATGAGTAAAATCAAACTATAAATATAGATTTCGGCGCTTACCTCGCGGATTTCGATCTGGCTGGCCACGCGCTGGATGCGCTTGATGGTGGCCATGTGCTCCTTCCACAGGTACGTGCTGCCCAGCGGCTTGCCCCAGCACTTCTGGTTCTCCTGGCTGACGATGTGCTCCAGCTTCAGGGCCAGGCCGCGCAGCACATTCGGATGCTGCTGACTGTCATTTACTGGGTAATAGAATAATGTTATTAGTTTAGAATAGTTAATGGTTTGAAAATAGTTAGCTTACCATGCGAGGCCACCTCCTCGACCATTTGGAGCAGCTGGCGCTGAGCACTGCCTGGCAGACTGGCAATGCCCTTGTTGGACACGAGCAGCAGGAAGGCGCATATGTAGTGGAACCGCTTGCGATCCCGCACCGATCGCCTGAAATCCAGACGCTTCACAGCCTCACTGAGCCCATTAAACCCGGCTATCTCTCTGGTACACCGGATGGTGATGTGGTAATGCGGCGGCATCACCACCTCCTCCTCCGAACTGTCGCTGTCCTGGTAGCTGCTGCTGCCCTCTGAATGGTGCCTGCAAAAGGATAGAATATACAGTAAATTAGTTTCGTATATATCTGATAATCTTTAAAAAACTTCTGTATTCCAGAGACAAAGTAGCACCTTATTTTATAACTTCTTAAAGCACAAATCACACCACCTTTTTCCCCCAGTGTAAGCCCATATACCATACCATTGTCAATGCAACATTTCGGAAGTGATTCGGTACAACGCCATGGCACTCCCCTCAACATGGGGCACCATCCTGTTTGGCCAGTTGTGTGTTATGCCAACTCTTGCACGGCAATTGCTGGCAACATTTGGATTTGGTCGGCTTACAAGTGTTAAACGCTCGTGAGCCGATTTTCCAGAGGCGGAAGCTGGCCAATTTCCCACCATCTGATTCACGGCCCTGTCCGGTTATTAAATTAAGCAATTTGGAGAGGAAACCCAGCCGAGTGTCAAGTTTTTAGCCATGTTTAATGAAATTACAAGCGGTGGGTCGCGTAATTTGTGAAATTGTACACATTTGCAATTCCATTTCGAACAAAGTTAGGTGTCACTTGGGAAATTATGTCGTTTAGAAAATGTGTTTTTGTGCATGTGTATGCAATTAGATATGTTCTTCTTTACCTTACATTTATTTTCTATTTATTATCTGCTATATCGTTTTTTATTCAATATAATGCACTTAATGTGTTTGCAGCTATCAATTTTCCAGACAGATTCGACTTAAAATGCCATTAAGCCGAGCAAAACCCATTAACGACCTTGAATATCGACATTTGCAGCATTTGAAAGTTGTGAAAAAGCCCGGACTAAGAAAATGTAATTACAAGGCAATTATGGGGGGGAAAACTTCAATTAGACAAAGTGCAGTCCCAAGAGACACGAGAGCACAGTTTGACCCAGTTTTGGGGTAAATCAAAAACAATTTTACGGCACCCAAGGACAGGACGTGTCCTCGTCGAATCCACCAGCCGCAAATGGTCAAGGCGCATCGATTTGGCTGACTGGTATTTCAGGTGCCCGTCCTGCTCATGGTTGTCCTTCTCGCAGGCAGAACAAAATTTAATTCCACCCCAGAATTAGGTCCGTAATCAGTGGTAATCCACTCACGCTCCAACCAGAAGCTGCGACTAAAGATGCTCCAAGGAGAGCAACAACAAAACAAAGTGGGACGCCCAACGGAAAAACTAGAAAGGAAAACGCACAAAAGCTCCTAGGCGAGTCTAGAGTCGAGAGCCGAGAACCATCGTGGGGTTGGGTTGGCTTGGCCCGGTCTCCAAAGTAGGTCACCCGCTTTTATTGGCCAACGTTTCGTATACGTAATGGGGGAACGCTGATGTGCTGATGTGCATTGTACACCCATGTGTTGCTGCTATGATCTGTTATTGTTATGGTTTTCTTTTCCAGCTTTGGCACTGTATTTTCGCATTTCAATTTAAAACCAATTCAAATGACTATTCTACGCAAAATATATACATATATATCATTTATAGTTGTTAGATTGATGTTTATAACCATTGGGAGAGATAACTCCAAATCGACTGTTGCGAATCGCATTACTCATTATCATGGCTGATAAAAGAAATAAAGAAATCGGACCATTCCAGTCAACACTTTATTATTGCAATTTTCAACGCCAATTATTGTGTTTTGATTATTTTTCAGCGCTTTCCCGTAGTTTTGCTCGAAATTCGTGATGTTGTCGCTGCTCTGCCTGTGTTTTAGGATAAATGTGCAATTACATATCCGTGGATCTGTTTAAAAATAGTCAACGAACAATAAAATTGTTGCGCTTGCACGGGCTGCGGCTCTTGCTCCCTGGATTCCTCCAACTGCGGATCCCCGGCGCAATTGGAGATGGAAAACTCCGGCGGCCCTGCCCACAGCCATCATCCATCCAGGCAAGCCAGCAGACCGAATCCGCGGCCGACGACCACGTGAATCATATAAATCACTCAACGACGTCACCATCAAGCGTTCGTTTACCTTTCTCCAAGCGAATTAAACAAATGAATCGGAGTGCGGGGCCCTTTTCACTGGCTGACTTGAGTGGCAGGCAGCAGGCGCAGCGGGAAAAACTACGAGCTGCAGCGGAAAATTGCTTTTCTATTTATACGCCAGTGACCTTTTTCGACATAAATAATTGGAAACGGAGTTGAGGACCAGAAAGCGCTTCGAATGCTTCTAAATTTATGCTCGAAAATTGAAGGAAGTCACATTTGGGAATGGAAATCTTTGGTTGCCAAAGATATAATTAGGCCGGTGAGCATGTGGTGCGGTTGCATTTTATGCTAGAAATGCAATAAAATTAATTTAAGTTGTTAAAAGTTTGTATTTTTATAGCCAAAAGCAGAGCTCTTCAAAAAATAAATAAAAATGTAAAGAGAAACTAAACTGAGTTTCATCGGGCATCGTTAAGTTTAATAACTTCTTTTCGTGTGAAAAACATTTCTAATAAATATTATTATATTTCCAAAACTATTAATTTTAAAAGTACAGTTTAGATATAGAAAAACTTTTCATAATTTCATAAATTTCTGGACACATAAAAACTTTCGGAAAACCGCTCGAAATTCAAGTCGATTAATCACAAAAATTTTTAGCACTCATATGAGAGGCCATTTTTCGCGACCTCATGCATCTTGATCGAGTGGAAAACCAAAGTAAAGAAAAATAGCGAGAAAAATGAAAAGGGGAGCGAAAGACGGGCGGGAAAATCGATCAAATGGCGATCGTTTGTCCACAGATGTGCAGCGAAGAGTGCAGTGAAAGTGGGTCCGATTCCAACTCCGACTTGGTCTCCGACTTGGAGTGGCGTCCACGTCCGCGTGTGCACTTTGGATTCGCTTTTCCATGCAATCTGGCATTTCTAATTATTATTTTCAGGCATTATCTAATGGGTTCAGTGCCGGGCGACGACCATTTGAATTTTTAATTGACCAGAAAGAAAGTTGGGTAATGCTCAAAACGAGTGCTTAACACGGTTACGAAATGGACACGCAAGTTCGACAATAAAGCGTGTAAAAGCGTTTCAAAATAACTAGGAAATCTATATTGTAATACAATTTCAGTCACGTAAGCCTAGAAAAATGTGGAATGCTCCACTTCCCGAATTATGATCAGCGGGAAATAATAAATGAAACTAAAATTGATGTTTCAAAATCTGCGTAGCTGTCGAAATCGAAACCTTGGGTTGCTGATTAGAAGGCATTACTAAATCGCTTGATTTTGAACTCTAAAAGTTTATTTCCAGATAAGCCGCGGAGTTACATAAGACAGAGCATCGTAAAAACGACTAAAATAACACACAGACGGAATATTGTCAGGGGAAAATCGAGGGAACTTGAAGTGCACTTTTGACAACTCATAAAGAACGCACCAAAATCCATGGAGGGGGGCGATTATTTTTGGCTTTTCGAGTAGTCGTAAATGGGAAAAATGCGGAAATAACGCCGCCACTCATGATCTAGTCGACCCAAAATATACAGCTGAGGCGAAAACTATAGAACTACTATGTATTTGTACACATGAAAATGAATAAATATGCTCTAATCTGGGCTCATGTATCTAAATATTAATCTTAATTATATACTTTCGACTGCAGTTGTGTAAAAAATATAGTCGCCAGAAACTTAAAAGTATTCCAAAAATAGAAAAGCACCCAAGGTGGGCACCCAAATGCATAATAAGACCCATTGGAAGAACTTTAAGTGGCGGGCAGACATTGAAGTGTGACCCCTGCTAACTTCCAAGACCCCAAGGAACACCTATGCTAGTGCTAACCGTTCACCAACTAACCGTAGGCGGAAAACTCGGTCAAGTTTAGGCCAAACTATTGGGATTGTGAGAGAGCTTGCAAACGACACCAAAAGCTCAAGGTTCCGCACCGCCCACTGACGCCCACTTTCGACCTCCCAACTCCGCGTTTCCGCCCAACTTCCCCCTCGAATCGATTTGGTATATGTCAGTCATCAAACGGGTACTTTTCATAAATAAAGGCATATTGAAAATCCATCATCTTGTCAAATTAAAAATGCATTAAAGCTACAATTTGTACATTATATGAAAGATGATTTTTTTATATAAGGAAAGAAAGGAAAATATGTATTGAATTTAAGGTATGAGCATAAAACCTCATGGTTTTTGCATACCCCATTCTGACTCTCACCATCCATTGTCTTAATGTCTGTTAAACTTTTTGTTCCACTCGCAGTTTCCAATTGCATTCGAGCGGACAATAGCAATCAATCAAATGGGCAATCGATCAGATGGCTGAGATACAACTATCCATGGAAACACTCTAGATACGGAACTTCTGCTGCTTTCTCAGCCATTTGCAGTGACTCAATTGTTTTTGCAATAGGAACAGGTCACTGTAATCACTAGATACTCCATTGCGTTTTGAGGAACTTTAAACGTAGCTTCTCAGGGGCATATAACACCTTTAAATATGCAAGCATTGTCACAAAATTCGATGGCATTTTGCTGCCCGGGGGGCTTTAGTTTGAGAAATCATCGATTTGGCCAGCGAAGGGAAGTGGGCTCCATTGTCTGAGCCACAACAATTATTCGCCAGTTTGCTTTGGCCAACTTCAATGGCCCCACTGGGTATTGGACCCAAACGCAGGTCTATTAAACTGAATGATTTAAAGATTTTCGATATCGGCAGTGAAACTGCTAGACAATGGGACTACTAGATTGTCAATATTAGCTTTAAGGTTTAACGATAAGGCTAGCCACTTTCTGATATATATGATGACAATATAGGGAATACTAGGAAAGGTGTCGAGCTCAAATCAGTTCAAGGCAAACCTTTATCTCTGAGGAGATAAGATAATATTTCTGCACGGGGTTTTTGCATATACAACCTTGTTTTGCGTAAAAACATAAACAATACATTTAAAAGCCGAAATCTAGCCATCAATGACGATACGGAAACCATACCTTTGCTCTAATCTCTATAATATTTTTACTAACAGAAACGTGACTTGAAACTATGACTAACTTAAATGTCACAACACAATTTCAGTTCATATACGATTTCCATTACCTTCTGAATTCTATTTAAACAAGAATGTATTCTTTTCGAAACGCACTTTTGACATCAGTTACTGTAGTTTTATATATCTTATCGTAGTTCGAATAAAACTACGTAGTTTATTAATTGGCTGAGTGAGAGCTTACTAACAGATGCCCTTATAAGGAGCGATGAACGAAAGTGCAGTGTTTATCGCATCATACTATTATTATTTACATGGCTTAATGAATGATATAGAATCTCAACCGTATGTTCAGTTTAGCTCCTACATTATTTAACAGATAATAGTCATATCGTTTTTATCTATTTCTTTGAAAAACATCTAGTAGATTGAGCAAACGTTTAAAGAAATGCAAAATAGTGCGTTTAGTTTCCACAGCATCTGAAGATATTTTAACTATTTGGAAATCGCCAATCAAAGGCCTTTTGAAGAAGCTGCCTTGTTGGCCGCTTGTGGAAATGTTGTAAGCTTACCGCTTCCGCTTTCCGCCGCACTCCAGCACCTTGGAACGCTCCCAGCCGCCATCGGTTTTGATCCAAGTTTCCCCCGGCGACCGAAAGTCTTTCGAAATGAACGCCATCTTTTGTGGACCTGGATGCGGATTGAGTTGCCTTTGTCTACGTTGCACTAATTTCCGAACGATCGCTTTATTGTTTTTTTCGCGTGAGATTGTAGATTTGTATTGTTTGTTTACTTTTTACTGCCTAAGCGGACGGCGGTTGACGAAACGCGTTTTATTTAGCTGCAAGAGGGAATTTCATAATTAATTGCAATTTTCAGCTACCTAAGCTGTAACAACAAAGAAATTAGAGCTGTTTGATTGGAATTGAAACACCAAAGGAATAATAATAATAATAATAATTACTTTTTTTTAGTATTTCATTTTAACACACTTTCAAAAAACCCTAATTAAGCAAATTGAGATTAATACACTTTGTAGTGTTTAACGACAAATGAATGAATGTCTCCTTTTCAGCAGGAAAAATGAATATTATAAATTTGGCTACATTTAAGGTAAATATTTTCGCGAAAAACAGGAATTATAAGAATCACGCTTTTAAAAGTCAACTTAAAAGAAAATGAAACAATAATAAATAGAAAAACACACGATGAACCAGAAAAGCAAATCAAAATAAAAACAAAAGTTAGTCCATAAAAGGCGAGAACAATCAGAGAGAGAGAGGGAGCGCGAGAGAGAGGGCTTCGCGACCAGCTGTTGGGCTCCATAGTTGTGGACGGAGGGGGGATAATGGGTCGCGGGGCAGGGGACGGTTGCCCCTCTCTTTCTGTGGCTCTGGTTCGTCCGTAGGTACACAGCTGATTTCTGCAATTACGCGTTTGTTTTGCCTTTGTTGTTATTGGCTGTAAAATTTTCAGAGCCGTTTCCCCAGCACGCAACCGAATTTGTACTTTCATTTCCGCATTTCAAAGTCATCGCCATGGCTCTCGTTACCACATTGAGCTTAGAAGAATCACTGAACTGACGGATCTGCGTACGCTCTTGTGAAAATGGGGCACGTTCTGGTATTGCGGAAAACGCAGTTTTCCCCCGAGCTCTAATTACGCACTTTGCAACGCAATTACCGAGAAATTGCTGTGGCTGACTTGCAGGCAAGTAGTGGCGCACTGTGCCTGGAAAAGCGCTCTTCGCTGCCGCACTTCACGTCGCACTCGAGCCACCAACGAAAGTGAACTGCCAATTCCGCAGGGCCCCAAATCGAGGAAAACTAAACTAAGCACTCGTTGTAACGGACGCAAACGCGCAGCTCGCGCTGGAGTGACCGTACGTGGGGGCGCCAAAAGATACCACGCAGCCACGGAGCTGCAATGCTGCAGCAGTGCTGCCGGATCGAGCCAAAAAGAGGTTGATTGAAGGAATTTAAAACAGGCATTGCTCATTAAGTGCAAAGCATATTCTTTTTTATTAAGGATGAAGGAATGAGGGAATATTTTTTTAATTTTCAGAAATAGCGAAGTTTATCCATAATTTATTTTATCTTTTTAAATTTTGTTGATATATTGCAAAAGGTAACACAGTAATCAGACAATATAGCATTTGTTATTAACACAATGAAAATGACAATAACAGAAAAGTACTGTTCCCAGCAAGCTGTAAACTTAACAGTGCAAAGCCTTGTGAATTTTGTCAGTGTGACCGCTTGTTCCATCTAACGGTCAGCTGCGGCCACACTATTACAGTGCGACGGATTTCATAATTCTCAAATCGGCGAGGAAAGCACGAAAAAGGGCCGTTTAGCAGAGTTTATAATGTCGGCGTCGGAGCAGGGACCTAAGATCAAGTACGGGGAAAGCGCTCCGAAGCTGGACAAGGCGCAGCTGCAGTTCATGAAGCTGATCGAGGAGCAGAACCTGGACCGCGTGCAAAAGTTGAAGCGCATCCGCCGCAACAATCTACTGACCGCCGGCGCTTTGGGTGTCTCTGTTTTGGCCATCTACGGCTACTCCATCTTTTCGGTGCAGCAGGAGAAGTTCCTGGACGACTTCGAGGAGCCCAAGAAGGTGTCTTCCTAGCTACTGTCAGCGTTAGTTATTCCTAGTTCGTAAGCGTTTTCTTCATTTTACAACAGCTTTACACTTATTGAAGTCGTTGCACAACAGGGTGAGTCCGGATATCAGCCCACTCCATTCCATTTTATATTACTTTTTATAATACGCTTATAGATGGCCCAACCCAGTGCCCGTGTGCTCCAGAGCGGCATGCGCCTGCCACCAATGCCCACAATTCGGGAGTTGGTGAAGCTCTACAGACTTCAGGCCAGGAAACAGCTCAGCCAGAATTTCCTCATGGACGAGCGACTCACGGACAAGATAGTCAAGTCGGCGGGACGCATCGATCCCAGAGATTTAGTTCTGGAGGTGGGCCCCGGGCCTGGCGGTATCACGCGCTCTATTCTGCGTCGTCACCCAGAGCGATTGTTGCTTGTGGAGAAGGATCCGCGCTTCGGCGAAACACTGCAGTTGCTCAAGGAGTGCGCCAGTCCGCTAAACATCCAGTTCGACATCCACTATGATGACATCCTGCGCTTCAACATGGAGCAGCACATCCCGGACACCTCACAGCGGATCCATCTGATTGGCAACCTGCCGTTCGCCATATCCACTCGACTGTTGATCAATTGGCTTGATGATTTGGCCGCCAGGCGTGGTGCTTTCCGGCGCATCGACACCTGTATGACTCTGACCTTCCAGCAAGAGGTGGCCGAGCGAATTTGTGCCCCCGTAGGCGGCGAACAACGCTGCCGGCTGTCGGTGATGTCGCAGGTGTGGACGGAACCCGTCATGAAGTTCACCATACCGGGCAAGGCGTTCGTTCCGAAACCACAGGTGGATGTGGGCGTCGTCAAGCTAATTCCCCTGAAGCGCCCCAAGACGCAATTGCCGTTTCACCTAGTTGAGCGCGTAGTCCGTCACATCTTTAGCATGCGCCAAAAGTACTGTCGCCGAGGCTATGGCACCCTGCTTCCTCCAGAAGATCGCGAGGAGGTTGCTCAAAAGCTATTCGAGCGCGCCGAAGTACAGGATACGCTGCGTCCCTTTGAACTAACGGTGGAGCAGTGCCTGAGATTGGCCGAAGTCTATTCGGAGCATCTGGTGACGCGACCCGACGTGGCTGCCTATGATTACCGGGCTCCCAAAAATGCGGAGGTCCTTTAAAGCAACGATTTCACTCCTGTTTATAAATATGGTAAAATGTATTTAATTAGTTGAGTAAACACAAGACTCTAAAAGCTGTAGTCATGTCAAAAGGTTGTACAAAAAGTGTGGAATGTTGGACGGAATTCGTCGTTGCAGAACGAGTTAGTAAGGCACTTAAATTCTGCACTCGGGCGGAGATTCTAGCGTAGAAGCAGAGCAGGAATAAGGGTGAGAAGACCGATTACGGCAGACGTTTGCAGGCCACTGGCGCCATTGCATCGATGATCGAGGAAGCAGAAGCAGAACGTGGTGTCCGTGTAGTAGTCACGGCGCACGTCGTGCTCCTTGATCGTGTGGTTAACATAGTTCGCTAGCTTTTCATCGTGGGCGGCAGGACGACATCCTTCGTATTTGTCGGCGGGTATGTCTTTGCGGAAGCTCAGCGCGCTAAGGCAGTCACGTGTGATTGTTTCCCTGGCTGAAATTGAGTTTTATTTGTTTATGGAGCTCGGATCACAGAGGTTTTTCGCTTACCGCCGCGTCGTTCCGTCACCTTGACGCAAATGTCGTCCGGTTCCGGGCAGTGCTCGCCCAGGAATCCTATTCCCCGCCAGTTGAACTTCTCCGTACAGCCGGGCGTGGCCGAAGTGCAGCGGTAGCACCAAATTGCAGAGCCTGTCAACAAATTGTCGTAAGTTAAGCACATACATATGTAATCATTTGGATAAGAATTTTGAAAACACTACTTACCCTCGTGAATTAGAGCTGCCAGCAGCAGGGCTACGATGAGATTCGTCAGGGAGTGCATGTTTTGTTCAATAAAGCGGGGTTTCTTTTCAAAATAACACAAATACACAACGTAAATAACAAAAAAAGATACGCCCTAGAGAGCAGTGTGACCGCAAATGAGTCAACAAATGTAACCGTGTTGCTCAGATAAAAAATATACCAAAAAAGATAAAATGCAACACCAGTCGTTGCACAAATATACTAAATAAGTGTTAGTCAACACTAAAGTGTGAGCATATGGCGCCAATTCCAAATATTTAAAATACATACAGTCCTTTTTTACGACAAAATACGTTACAATATTCTATTTAAAATATCTAATTTGATTACCTAATTTTTATCTAATATGCTAAAAAATTAAAATTTTAAATGTCCCTAAAATGTAACAGCAAGAATAAAGTTAGAATCTTTGCATCAATTTTATTAGACGTAAAGTTAACACTTTCGCTTAATAATAATGACACATTTAAGATCTATTTAAGAACAGAACCCATTAAAAATAAAATGCTCACAAGCCGTATCAAGCAGTCGGGTTGCAATGGCTTTTCTTGATTGGTTTTAAAAGTCTAAGTTCAACTTCTATTTTCGTAACATCCGCTCATGACAACCTCAATTGCTAAGGCTCGGGCATTTCCTGTTGGGCCTCATAAACCGGGCTATTAACTTATCATTCACATCAGGCGCACAATCGGCAAACCGTAGGACTCTCCGAGCAATAAACTTTTGATCGTATTTGGATCTGCGCTGCGGTTCGTTTCACATGCGGCATGTGCGATGTTTGCCCAACGAGTGGTCCGCAGATGAGTCAGCCGGCTATAATCTCGTGGATTATTGACAAAGTCCAAAAAAAGAAGAGCGCGTAATCCGGTGGACAGCGCAAATAAACCTCAAATTTGGACATGACTCTGCCAATCACGTTTTCAAGTCAATACGTTAAAGTAAACATTTGCATATTTCTGATTTTTTATTACTTCGCTTAAATCTTATGGACTAAACATAGCTGGTGGATGGTGGTTAGTCATACTTGCAAATATCGCATACAGGGACTTTTGAATAAATCAAAACAAAATCGAATTATGTTCACATTTTCAAACATGACGGGTTTTTTAAGGTTTTATGCAGATAATGTGTTATTTACAAATTAAAATAAATAAATTAAGAATGAAACACACACGCACACACAGTCGCTCGCTCTCGCTTTCACTCCATCCATCGTTCTCTCTCTCTTTCATTCAGGTATTACAAAACTACGAATACATTTCATGTAAAATCACGTTTCAGTTGCGGCTATATAGGATGGATCCATACATATAGCCGATCTACAGCGAGACGATAAAGTCCTTGCCGGTCTTGAAGTCGACGCACTTGAACTGCGGACAGCACTTGGGGAACCGCCAGTTGGGGTCGCTGGGCAGCTCCTCGCAGCCAGGTGCCTCCACATAGGGACAGGTCTCGATGCTGATCTCGCGCGCCTCCAGGCTGCAAGTCATCGCCGCGCAGATGCCCTTCGGTTTGTACTCCTTGTCGGGCAGCAGGGCCTTGCGGGTCAGCTTGTCGAAGCACTTGCCAGGATGGGCTGCAAGAAATAGAAAGAAGAAAGGCAAATGAGTACAGAGGAATGAGGCAATTTTCTCCTATATTTCCGAACTAAGCTATAAACACACTACTTGCCATAATAAAAAACCACTTATGTTATGAATTTTCCTGGTGTACGGAAACAATCAAAATGTAATATCTGTTTCCAGTTTGGCAGGGTCAAGACTCTTAAGTTTAGTGCTCTTAATGCAAAAATAATACATTCCGCTGTGGTAAAGCATAAAAATTGTTCTCAGTTTACTGTGCTGCAAGCGGAAGTGGCCAGTCTTCTTTGTTGCTTCCCCGATGCTGTCGTAGTTACTGCGATTTATTTATGCGCTGTCCCCTGTCTTGCGAGCTCATGAGGAAGTGGCTATAAATCGTGATTGTGCCCGAACGAAATTTAAATATGTGCATATCGCAGACTGGACTGGGTTACAAAACAACAACAAAATACCGAAAACAAACCAGCTCAAGGGGGATTTCCGAGTTTAAAGAGTATTGAGAGCAAACAAGGTAATTCCATCCATATGTATTTTCTAAATTTAAAATGGTTTATGAGTTCAGCTGAAGCAATGGAAACTTTTGCGTCTGAAGAAGGGATCTATTTTTGTAACTATCCATGACTTGCACGGGCGGAGAAAACGAAAGACTTAAGGCACGAACTTGACAGTCATTCGACAAGAAAATTGGCACACAAGTGGCGGCTTTATGCTTGCTGGGATAAAAATACATCAGAGACAAGAGGAATGGGCAGCCCGCGGTTGTGGTTACGATTTGGCGCACCGGGAACTGGCATTTATTTTTAAACCTCGAGCACTAAGTCGAGCTGACAGATGGCGATGTAGCGCGCTCGGCGTATGGCGTACTCGTGCTTTTATTTATAACGAAGTGCCTGCGGCGGGGAATTGTTGAGTTGTTGGGTTCAAAAATAAATTACCGAATAGAAGGGTAAGTTTGATTAATGACACTCGCCATTAATTTACCACTCGAAGAGTGGAGGAACACGCATTCCAGCCAATTGTGCAATTAATCGCCGGCCGCGTGAACTCATCGCCTATTTTTAAGCAGTCCGCGATAATTTCTTATAGATTAGTAAGCCAGTCGCCTAGATGCCAGGTATTCCCAGGCCAAAGACGTCGGACGACCTTCACACATGAATAATTCAATGAATTCGGCAGCAGGGAAATATCTGGCGATCTGGCGATTTGGCGATCTGACCGGGGGATAATCGATAAGTTTTCTAACTTAAATCCGCATAGCGATGCAAATTAGTCGAGCGTTTGAATAATAACCACATCAGCACATTTCTTATGCTAATTTTTGGCAAATGCGAAAAACCCAAAAACACAAAATTCATATCCATCTATATTTGTATCTGTATCTGAATCTGTATCTGCTACACAACCGAAAGGGGGCCAATAACTTGACAAATTTCATCTTGTGTTGTTTTCGTTTTCGGCTTTTGCGTTTCTCGTATTTATTGTTTTCTTTTGTTTACCATTTCGATTTGTGTTTGTTGACGTCAGCGAAAGCAGCCAGGTATCACAAACATATCAACCCATAACTCACATGTCCGACATCCTAATCATAAACAAAAACTGCCCGATATCTGACGTCAAAGCTCTGTCTGTGCCCAAAATTTATTCTTGAAATCTTCTCTATGAGTCGATCCACTAGATTGAAATTCCAATTGAGTATGAGCTAACACTAGACCTCGAAAAATAATCGAAACAATCGTAAATCAATCACAAAATCGACTGACTATCAAAGTTTCCTTTTTTTATTGTTTTTCGTGGCTGGAAAAGGTCGCCAATTAATTAGAAACTTAATTGGAAAACTGCCTAAGCATGTATCAAGTTAATGGAATTTTCAATCATCTCAATTCGCATACAGCTTTAATCGAAACTCTAATGGAAAGCTCACGTTTTTCTCAATGTCGCAATAAAACTTATTGTCCGAACAATTTTAACAGATGGGGTCGTAGTTTATATATTATAGCTTTTAGCTTAATTGGTCATTAAATTGGCATATCAATCTGTTTATATGTTGGAAACAATAGCAACTGAATTTAAATGAAGTTAACTCAAACTAAGAGCAAAACAAAAAAACAAACTAATAACAAATTAATTCTGACACAAAAAAAGTTAATATTACAACGATCTCTACTTCATGAATAAATCAAATCCTTACCAGGATGGAAGATGGCGGGCTGGGAGTAAATTGCTGCATCCACAACGCTGGCGAAGATTGCGATGAGCGCGATGGCGGCACAAACTTTATCCACTTGCATTTTGCAGTTGAGTTATTTGTTTGTTTAAGGTTTAAAAAGAAATTGTATAATTGGGTGCGATTCCACTCTCGTATTTTTCTGCACTTGCGGTCTTTTGCGCGTTTAGCTTGAGGTGTTCAGGTTTTTTAGGAGCTGTGTACGGTCTGAGATTCAGTAACCAACTGAAGCTACCTCACTGGGAGCACCCATATTTAAGTCACTTGGAATCGAGAGGCGCAGAGAGCCCACGATCGGGCTATATCTCTCTCCAGATCTGGCTCTCGATACTTGGGCCCACAGCCAAGCACATGTTTTGCTTCTTTCTTCGACGCGGGGGCTTGGGATATTCCGGAGTTGGGCGAGCGCCATAAATCTCACGGACCTCGTCCCACTCCGTGGCTATGGTTTCGCTATAGCCTTTAGAGAGCTATCACCATGAGCTGGCGAAATGCTTTTACAGCTCCAATATGCCCGGCCATTGTTCTGCATTATTTTGCAGTTTTGCTCAATTAATTATGCGGCCCGTTTTGGGGCCTGGTGTCTGGGTGTGCCTAGCATTGGAATGCGGGGTCGCCCACTCCTGATCTTCATATATGGCAGTCCTCTTCGCTCGGCAAGACGAGCCCCACTTAACCGGCAATTGTCGAGGCGCATCGAATGGACGGACTGCTAACTGAGCGAATCACTGCTAAATGCGGCTAAGAGATCTTACCAAATTTGGCAAGTCGGTGCTTTGAAGATGTGCAAAAAGCTCAGGGAAAATGCTGACAACTGATGATGACCTGGAATGGTGTTGAAGATCGAAGAGTAGGAGTTCAAAGAACAATTGATATGTCTAAAACAAGCTAACATGGATTTCTTAAATATTTATTGTATGCAAACTTAAAATCGCAAGGTTTGCTATATTTAACTAAAAAGTACATTTAGCTTAATATATTAGCTTAAAAAGGGGAAATTCATCCAATTCTCTGCTAATTATCCATTGTTTATTGCATTTGGCTTAATGTATATATTTCGATAATTTACCCAAACTGTTTGCAATCAAAAAGGTATAAACATTTAGGTGTCAACAGCATTCTAAATGTTTGATATGAATTCCTCGTGTATTTAATTGCAGCTTGCTTAAATTGCCACACTTAAACAAAAGCCCTAAATGTATTGGAAATATTTTTCCCCGTAGGTTGATGAACCTGGCTTGGAAGCTCAAATTGCTGCTGCCGTTCTCATTATCCCATTTGGCTGACGCCAACTTGTCGCCGTCCGCCACTTTTTTGCGAACAGAAGGCGTAACTCTTAATGAAAACTAGTCGCTTCCCGACTTTTTAGTGCTTTTATTACAAGCTGTAGGCCTGCGCAACAGTCTCTGCAAAAAGTTTTCACACTAGGACATAGATCAAGCAAGCAAAGTTGGTCCTTAACTGGGTATGTTTCCACTAACTTCTGTACTCAAATGTCAACATTGCGTATGAGCAATATATTCAAACGTATACAAAATGACATGAAAACCTTCGGATTTTATAACTATTTATCTGTATAAAGAAATAAGAAATATTTTTCAATAAATAATAACTTACATATTACAGAAATGCGTCAACACTGCGTATGCTTAATATGCAATGCTCAGCTTAGTTATAGGTGCTTGCTAATATCTATCCTCTGACTATCTTTGCATCTATTAATCCGAATATTTTTTATATTGGAAAACTGGAAAACTGGTCAACTTCTCGATCAACCCAATTGTTTCGCGCGTTGTTTTGAAAACCAGGCAACATTTTTGATTAAGACCCCGTTGTTTGTGTTTGCTTGGGATCTTGGGGATCTGGGCTTGAACACTCGAACACTCGTACCCGTTTAACCCGTTTCCATTTCCACCGGCAAGCCTTGATACGTATGTCGCACTTGCCGAGGATCGCCAATATCTTGGGCCAGCGTGACGTCAATTTGTGTTTTGTTTCGTTGTTTCGTGTTTTGTTGTTTGTTTGGCCGCAGCTCCAGCTCCAGTCGAATCCAAAGAGCGAATCATCCAGCGGCGCACGCTGGAATTTATTAATTATGGCCGGACTCGGACTCGGACTGGCTGTATTCCGAGGTATTTGCTGATTTCTTGACACAGGGCTCAGGGCATGGCGATAAGGTCGTTCCCCAATGAACTATGCTAAAAATTCCATTCGTAGCGTCCGATTTGCGCTTGATTTATTGTTGATTCGTTTTGATTTTTATTGCCATGGGACTTGTTGGCCTACGTGCCATAGCCAACTCCGTGTCCATCGATATCCAGTGTAAAATATACAAAATATACATATGGTATCAGGCCATTCTGGCGGCTAGTTGGTTGGAGTTCAGCCGGAGACAAAAAGCCGATAAATATTTATGTGCCTTAGTTTTGTTGTTTTGACGCCGCGCATAATTAGTAATTAATATTGTCTTTTTCCACCTTCAGCCCAGCGGCGCACACGGTAGCGAGCAGGTAATTTCTGCCTTCAGCCAATAAACGATCAATTTATATAAAAATTAATTGTTGATTAATTGCCGCTGGGGCGCGATGCATTATGCATGAGTCCGTCGTAAACATTCACTTCGCTGGAACATGGCACAGGTTTTGGCCCATAACTGGATGGCCGAGGACAAGGGGTCTTAACGCCGTTTTATTGGCCGTCACTACACTTTCGTCCTTGCCATCGCATTGAGTAGGTGATAAATATATTGTCTTATAAGGGTATATATTAGAATGTACCATTTATAATGTCTATATTCTTGATTTCCTTCTTCTGCAGAAATTCATTGACCTTTGAGCTGTAGAAAGAGTATACTTTAAGATAAGTTAATATTACGATTATGATTTCCTAGAAAAAAGCTTGATATGCTAACTTATTCTACTCCTGATAAGACCTAGATACATATATATTTCATATTACCTTTGGGATTCCCGATTGTTCTACATTATGCTAAGGAGTTTCAAACCCTCATCTCCTACCATTGAATATGAATTTATGATGCGCGTATTGGGTTGGCATTTGCCATAAAATCTGTCAGATTCCCAAAATTTACTGTGGCGACTTGGAGACGCGACAGCAGACGTGGTCGCATCTGGAATTCCTGCATAATCGCCGTAGAATGGACATAGGAAAATAGACCGGTCCATCCGGCTATATCTCTATATATCCACGGCGACAGTAGCGAAGGCAATGTGTAATAAAATCTTCACGCCGATCGGCTGAGTAAAAAACATAGCCGTCTATACATATATATTATATACATATATATATCAAAGATAGCCAAAAATCGATTAGCACATGGAGCGGACGTGGAGCTCAAATAACTTGATGGATTGTTGGCAATTTCTTTGGCGCCAGACTCGACTCGATTCAAATTAGCTTCTGCTCGTATGCGGATTTCGATGCTCGGGGTTTTTACTCTCGAACGGTAAACAAAGCCATCGTGTTAAATATGCAAATTCGAGTCGAATTAATTTATCGAGTCTGGGATTAAAGAAATTTCTTTCCCTTTTACGTCGCTAGCCCACCGTTTTGGGGAATACCTGATAGAGCCATTAGCTGATTGATCTTGGATTCAATTTGCCAAATTGGGGCTGTCGAACTGGAAACGCCTTCACAATTGGGCATCAATCTAAATGAAAGTGCTCAACTATTTGCCATATTCTAAAAACCTACAGGTTTTACATAACATGTAGTATTTAAATAATATAGAATTCGAAACGCACGTTAAAATTCATTAAATATGTGCCGGTTTATGCAAAGCTTTCGGATTTTTTTTCTCTTTTAATATAACCAGAACGGAATTTAATTTAATTTGGAATCTAGACTGGAAGCGACTTAGTCATTAACTTTGAATTGGGATTGAATTTAAATCGAATTTTATCGTCTTAAGACCATTTTTTAGAACAGCCATGTCTCGTGATGCTCAAGATTTTGTTAATTTCATTGTTTGCATGGTACTTCCACAAAATAAGCTTCAAAAAAGTCATAAGGAAGCCTTTTCGACTAATTTAGTTATGCCATGACTAAGTTAATTAGATCCACCGCAGTTGAACAAGAATTTCGACATTCCTAGTAATTAACATTGAGTTTAATCTTGTCTTACAAAAAACTTATCTTTAATACTTTTGAAATGAGATATATTTTTTGTAGTGATATTTCGCTTTTGATTAAATCCCGGAATATTCGATTATGCAAAAATCAAATCAAATAAGGAATGGATAATTTTGGGGAATTTCCGCATGCCAATCATGTGACTAACAAGGTCCAAAAGCCGTCAACTGATATGCCCAAATAGGTGTGCATATCATGAAATATTGAATATCTGAGGCAATTTCGTGACTGGCACGCGCTCATTTATTCGTTGAAATTTCGACCAATAATTCAGAAATATTCGTAGGGGAAAAAGGAATTTTATATAAATGGAAAATAAATATGACACATGAATGAGTACCAATGGTGATTATATGCTGCTTAAATATCGAAAGTATATTCCCTTTGAATATTTTCCTAAATTCACCATTAACAATTGATTGATCGCATTCTACCAATGACGTTAATCCACTTTATTATCAAACCATTAAGCACATTCGCAAAAGTTGCTAGGCAAGTTTAGACTATTTTGTAATTTTTAATGCTTCGATACGCATTTTTGTTTCAATTAATCGGATAAGGCACTCTAGAGTGCCTGAATAAATCCGCTAATTTTATTTGCCCACATTCGAAACGCTCAATTTACGCGACGACTCCCCCGCATTTTGAATTTTGAATTCAACGCTCCGCTGGCAGAAATCACTTAGCGCAGAAACCGGCATAAAAGTTGAGAAAAAAATCAAGTAAGCTGGAAACGATTAAATTACATTTATGCCGGCGACTAACAATGCGATTGGGATGAAGAGATTTAAATTACCAAATTCTTTGTTGGCTTTGTTCGGCTCCATTTTCGGGTTTAACCCACTGGATCTCCCGATCTGGCCGGCGACTTTCACGATCCGGTTTCGCGGCAAGTGACGTGAATTAAACATAGAAAACTCGTAGTAAACACTGCCAGCGATTTTCGTTTCGTTTGCCGAAAACAAGCCATAATTATGCGTATTTGCCAGCGAAACAAACCAAACAAATGCCGAGAGAGATGGGCAAAAAGCAAGAGGGTAAAAAACAAATGCGAAATGCCATCTAAGGTCGTCGCCGGAGAACCTGAACCACTGGATCCCCAGATGGACCACGGGGCCAGGGCTATGGGCATGGTCACTAGGAATTCCCAGATCGCCGTTGCTCATACGACTTGTTACCGGTGGCGAATGAAATATTCATTTGAAACTCGTCGCACGACTGAGTTTCTTGGTCCACTTTTCATTTGGCTTGTGAATCGTGAACGATTTGTTTTGATGCTATCGCACCGTTACGATTAATATTTGTCACTGGCTAATCTTTGATCGGTATTTTATTATTATTAATTTCCGAATAAAATATACAGACTGGTCCATAAACTACAGAAGCGTATAATATTTGAATCTTTGGTTAATTCAATTAAATAAATCAGCATATTAATTCTATTAATACATATATTTATACCTGCAATTTATTTAATAATTATAACATAATGCTAATAACTTTAAACAAGACAAGTCCTAAATTTATTTAATATTACCGCAGAGACATTTGAATTCTAAAATTCAAAAATGTAGAATAGCTTATTTCTTGCTTAACGTTTTCCAACGCTAATAATATAGTAGTATTATACATTTAATTAAAATTTTAGTTGTAATTTTTCCCTGTGTGACAACTTTTCTAAAATGTTTTCTTTTTTCAAATTTGGCGGGAAATCCATTTCCCGCTGTTAAGTGTGACCAAAGAGTATTGGGATATGTAACGATATTTCGGTTGCAAAGAGTTGCGACCACACTGAATTATAGCCCCCAGTTGTTTTTGTTGTTTTTGATTGTGTCTCTAAACTTAAGGCAACTTAAAGTATTTACGCGATGGAATCACAATAAAACCGCTTGGTTATCTAATTCGTTGCGCAACAAAGCGGCGAGAGTGAGGCGCTTCCGTGCGGCAAGCGCAATTCGTTTCGATTCCGGACATCAACAGGTGCGGCGCCGGAAATGGGTGAAGTGAAGGATTGGCGGCCCTTCGTTTACGGCGGAGTCGCCTCAATCACGGCGGAATTTGGTAAACAACAAGTACATAGCAGGGCGTACAGCACGCCACGCCCCCTAACTGGGACGTCGGCTATATGCACTGGTAGCTGCTATCGCCGCGATCGAATCTTTGTAAACAAAATTCTATTCATTGCAGGCACCTTTCCTATCGACACGACGAAGACGCGCCTCCAAATCCAAGGTCAGAAAATCGACCAAACGTTCTCGCAGCTGCGATATCGCGGCATGACCGATGCCTTCGTGAAAATCTCCCGCGAGGAGGGGCTGAGGGCCCTCTATTCCGGGTAAGAATCTGTGGGGGTTCTCCGGTTGGCACGTTGTCAAAACATGGTACCATCATGCCATTCTTATCGCGCCAAACGTGACGGTCACGTGTTCGTCCGCTAGGGAGCATAATGAGTGCACGGACAGTAGAAACTCTTTATGGTGAACTAATGAATGAGTTATTCTAAAAGTCGATGAGAATTATACTTAATAACACATCTTAGTGAGCTATTTAAATGATTGTATCAGCATAATTGCAATTTCTTTAACTTTAACTAAACAGCACAACATAAATTGCATACGTAAGGTTTCAAGCTATTGAAATTGTACCGTAGGAGGCATGTATTGATAATGATTACTCACGGCCGGCCAAAAATAAATTGTTTGTTGGGGCGACACGTTTAATCAGTCGGTAAACTTTGCCCGCCAGCCAAATCATTAGCTATCTGATATTGATCCCAAGTCATAGTTCACTTCAATAGATTATATAGTCCTAAATCGATTTTTGCTACTGGTTTTATTGCATTTTGATAATTCTAATAATCTTGTTATAGTATTTGGCCAGCAGTTTTAAGACAGGCGACCTATGGCACCATCAAGTTTGGAACCTACTACACCCTGAAGAAGCTGGCCAACGAACGCGGTTTGCTGACCAACGAAGACGGCAGCGAGCGTGTGTGGAGCAATATTCTGTGCGCGGCGGCGGCGGGAGCGATCTCTTCGGCAATTGCTAATCCCACGGATGTGCTGAAGGTGCGGATGCAGGTGCATGGGAAGGGACAGCACAAGGGCCTGCTGGGCTGCTTCGGTGAGATCTACAAATACGAGGGCGTTCGTGGACTTTGGCGCGGTGTGGGTCCGACGGCTCAGCGCGCCGTAGTTATCGCCTCCGTTGAGCTGCCCGTCTACGACTTTTGTAAGCTGCAGTTAATGAATGCCTTCGGAGATCACGTGGCCAATCATTTCATGTAAGTGGCGTACAACAATCGCGAGCATAGTGCGCTTATATGCCTAATTTTCCTAAATTGCAGCTCGAGCTTTATTGCCAGTCTAGGCAGTGCCATTGCCTCAACGCCAATTGATGTAATCCGGGTATGTAGAGCCTACGGGCCTGTTAAACTTGAATGCTCATCTATTCATCCTTGCAGACGCGCCTGATGAACCAGCGCCATGTTAGCATAACTATGAATGGAGTGGTCACGGCAGCAGCCACACCAAAGCTGTATAGCGGCAGCCTTGACTGCGCTGTACAGACTATCAGGAACGAAGGACTACCCGCCCTGTACAAAGGTTTCATTCCCACCTGGGTGAGGATGGGTCCGTGGAATATCATATTTTTTATAACCTACGAACAACTTAAGAAGTACTAGTGCAGGAGATGGGAACGTCCAGGGAATTCAAGTACAAGACATATTTTAGCATTCAAACCAAAAAGATCAGATCTGCTGCCGGACTTGGCTTAACTTTAAGATCGCAGTCACTAAAGTGCCTGCCTCACAGCCCAATTGATAGCCCTTTAAATACCTGCTCCAGTGTCATTTTGCCTTGGGCAAGACTAAAACGGATTGGTCGCATTTAAAAAAATGTTGGCGTATTCAAGTATTTGCATTTTTGGCGATTTTCTTCACCAAAACATATAAGTTGTTGCTCTGGCATTTAAGTTGCAAAATTTGTTTTGATTTAAAGAACACTGTATTTACTTTAATTTACGCTTCTATTTTAGTTACATATGTACGTAGTGAACATGAAATATTTATAATGTAAATTTTGTATTATTAGCGCATTTCGCTTGCTCGAAGCTCAGACATTTTCGATCATTTTACATGTGCATCTTCGCTGTAAATATATGCATTTAGTAGCATATGCTACTGAATACAGAATGTACATTTATGAATATTTACTAAATAAACTGTTTGTTGGAAATCTCAACTTTGGATTTTATTTAAAAGGGTCTCGATTCGGGGAAAATATTTAAGGTCGATAATGATTTCATCTTCAAACGGATACATTACATTACAAGATCACAACCTAAGAATATATAATATGAATAGTTAATTAATGTACATGTTATGTTTTTAAATTTTATTTTGATGGTTTTGGGCGCCAAAAATTAGTCGATATCCATTGATCAAGCTCATCGATCGATTTTGATACCATTTTCAACACTGGCACTTATCAAAACAAAACGGACGCTTATTGCAAGAAAGTTTTTAAAACTTGGCGTCAGTTTAAGTAACCGTTTTAAAATGGAATTTGTAAGCGCCATTTCGACAGTTGGTAACACGGAAGTAAGTATGTGGGATTATGCTGTTTTATGCTTTTCCGTTGACTAAATGTGGAATATAGACAGTGGCCAGGGAATTCGCCATTGCCTTTCTGCAGGCCGTGACCTCTGACCCAGATAACTGGATTGTGAAGGTGTCACACCAGTTTGTGGGCCAGTGCTTCCGCGTCCTGGGCCTCAACTTCAACGTGAGCGTCCATGCCTTCAGCCAGACGCAAGATCATCCTTATCGCGATGCCAATCCCAACTATATCTTCGATCCGGTGCCACTGGTTATGACCGAATTGGATAAGTTCCTGGATCGCCTGCCCCGTTTGCTGGCCCAAGTCGGCGAACTGCTGGCCAAAGATTCCCAGGGCACCAAGTTCGATCAGCTCACCCAGCCGATACCCTGCTACCTCAATCTGATTCTGAAGTGGATCAAGGTGGTGCAGGCGATGTACAGGAACATGCAGCTCAGCAACAGCACCTCCGTGGATAGATATATCTGCGAACCGCTAGCCAGAATGTGTAGGTTGTATAGTTATCATAGAGTCCAATTCCATATAGCTGTGCTGTCTTCCCACTCGAATACCTTTTCCAGCTTTCAGCATCCTTGGCGGACTGGCCAAATTGCTGCCCAAATATGAAAACTTTTCGGGCTTCAAGGGAATTTGCCTAGCGCTCGCCGTGGACGTTCGCTATGGCATTTTGTAAGTAAAATAAATTTATAAGCTAATATAAATTAATATTGACATTCCTGGTTATATTGATGACCGACTAGCTATCAGGAAACCTGCGATGTGGTGGTTCCGCCCATGCTGGACATTTTCCGGAAGCACTACAAAACTTTCTGTGGCCCCGAGAAATCCGCGTTGGATTTTGTATATTGCATCCTGACGGTTGTGGTAATACTTGCTCCATTATTTTTATCAGTAAATCCATTAAATATTTTATTTTAATAGATGTCCGACGAGGATTGCTATATTAAAGCTTACGAGTTCTTGGAGTCAATGATTAGGAAGTTTGCCGAAAGCCCACAACACAGTCATCATTTGCGTTGCTTTACCAATGAACTGATTACTGTGAAATATGTTGTGCTACAGTTTGAAACCCTCAAGGACAGCAATTCCAAACCCTTGCTCTTGGCCACTCTGAAGTATTTGATGACTCTTCAGAGGTATGCGATCATATTCCATATAATCATAAAATATTCTTTAATTATATATGATCTGTTTACATGAACTGAATCTTCGTTGTAGAAATGTAGCCAGTGCAGAGTGCTTCACAAAACGTTTCCACGAGGAGCTCCTTCATCTTGTCCTGCGAATGTCAGTTTCGTCGGCGACTGTTGCTTCTATGGCAGCCAAGGTATATATTACACTATCCCAGCGACAGCACCAAGAACAGGAAATAGAACAGCACATTCTGGAGACCTACGTGAAGATCCCGCAAAATCCCAGAAAAAATATCACCTACGAACAGTTTCGAAATGAACTGACGCGCTATCTAAAGACGCTCATTCAGTATTTTCCCGCGCTACAGGAGTTCGACTTCTACGCCCGCGTGCTCACTGCTCGGAATGTTCGTATGGAATTGAGTCTTATTGCTGCGCAATGTGCAAGCATTATCTTTGAAATGCATATGGTAGAGTATACCTCCCTGCCTGTGGCTCGTGACCAGGTCAACGAATTACTGCGAGTCTGGCCTCGGATTTTGAAGGCCTCATCAAAACAAAATGGAACTCGACCACTGATCTACGGTATTTATGATTTGATCGATTTTGACTCAGTAGCAGAGTGTGATGCTGAGGTAAGCTATAAAAGTATTCTAAAAGCTATATATTGAATACTTATCTATTACTTCTATTCCAGTTGCTTTTAAACTTGGAGAGCAGCTGTCTAGAAAATTTTCTAAACGATGACACCATCAATGAGTCTGAGTTCCAAAGGCTCTATGTGAATATATCGCGCTCTGTGGATGCAACAGGGAACATTCAGATACACACTACTACGTCGAGGGCTTTGCGAGATGAACAAGCTGCATTGCAGCTCCGGCTGAACAACACCGACCCCGAGAGCCCAGAAATGCAGGAGCTCTTGAAGGAATATGCCTTTAGCTATATGCGCATTCATGCTGTCCTAATGGTTAATAAGCTTCATGTCCGCTATGTGGCAGACATTTACGAAACACTCGCCAAATTTGTGCTAGAAATGCCTACACTGAATGAAAATATAAGTAAGGTATGAAGATTATTAGAAATGAACGCTTGAATAAGGTTTTCGAATTTTAGCTCTTTATGGCTCCGAAAGTTTGGCTGCCACGCTGGTTCTTTTGCACGGAGATCTTAAGGATTCGGACATCGAGATGATCGACAAGATATCTGCATTGGTAAAGCAGCTGCAAGACTTTTGCGTTTCTGAACTGAGAAGGGAAAACATAAACTTAAAAACATCAAAGTTTTTTGTTTGTTCTACTCTCATAATGCACATCAACCAACTGCCATATTTAAGCCTGGACTCCGCTGCATATGACAAGATTTTGGAAGTATTAACCTCACCACCACGTGAATCACCGCCTGAATTAACTTCAAATACTTATTTTGCCGATATGCACTATATGTTTCGTCTTCTCATAAAGACGGATCAATTCGACCTTCCCACCAATCGAATATGGAAGTTACTAATGCAATACAAAATGGTAAGAGTTTCTTTTTTTATGAAATCAAAATGATAAGTAAAACTTTGTTATCGTTTGTTTAATCCTAGTCTTCAATCAAATCTTTGGACACCGAGATAGAAGAGCTTATAAATGTTTTCATAAAGTATCGGATTGAGAGCTATATCCATTATATGTCGGTAATTCAGTTGCATATCTACAAAGATTCCAACGTGAACAAGAAGGGTTCCATTGCCTTGACTGCCCATCTTCGACTGATCGATATGAACTGCAGTGCTTTGGACTCCTGGCTGCTGCGTTATATTATCTTTAAAGAATCGCTTAGTCTCTTGATCAGAAACATGCGTATTAGAAGATCGGAGGTTACAAGTTCAAGTCAACGGAATCGTCTTCTGCCATTGAAGTATATTCTAAATATGGTGGTCAACTTGCGTCTGGATGAAGCCCAATTTTTAAGCATGTGAGTATATAATATTCAGTTGCAAACTCTTATTAACCGGATGATTTTATGCAGTGCTAAAATGCTGCACGTTTTGAAGGACGAGACAATTGGGCCGCAAGAGAATTCGGAAATCGAGAACTTTATCACTCAGATCAGTACATATAAATATCGGGCCGAGGATGAGCATTTGGAGGCTACAAAAAATGAGTACTTCGAGGGTAGGCTAACACCTTTGCCCGCTGGTCCATTGCATCTTTGGCAGCTTAAAACTCTTTTTAATACAATAGATTTAACTGATTAAGAAATCCACATAATATATTCTCATAGACAAAACCTCTACATACGATATAGTAAATTGAATGCAGAGGCTCAACATATGTCTAAAAATACCCATTTACTTTCGACACAATTATGAAAATTATGAAAATATCTGAATACAGAATGTTATTTTAGTAATATTAAAGAAAAACAATATCAAAGTCGACTTTGCTGCTATGGGTGAATATTCTTATCAAAATCTTCTACGTTCTCGATTCAAAACACGATATATATCAGTGCCTAGTGCGGAATAGAGTAAATCATGGCTGCTAGCAACGTCTCTGAAGCAGGAGACACTTCATTGGCTGAACTGGTACAGGATCGGATGGAATGGAAGTCCCTGGTTCTTTGGCGTCGCCCTGTACAGACTTTGAAGTATGGTGGCCTGGAGGCCGGTCATTTGTTGGTATCCTTCACCGCAAAGCTGTTGAATCTGTGGCTAGTGGGCGGTCTGCTGCTGTTGGGCATGTTTTGTTTACTGCCCGGACCTCATGCAGATTTCGTGATTTTCTGCCAGCAGAGGTTCGGATTTGCGGTTTACTGGCTTGGCCTGGGCGTGCTCTCATCTGTGGGGTTTGGCACCGGGCTGCACACCTTTCTGCTCTACCTGGGCCCTCACCTGGCAGCAGTCACTCTGGCCGCCTACGAGTGTCAGACTCTGGACTTTCCCTCTCCTCCGTATCCGGACTTGAAGGTCTGCCCACAGGAGCCGTACAAGCGCAATTACCCAGATGTGTGGCAAATTTTGGCAAAGGTGCGTCCGGAGGCGCTACTCTGGGGCATTGGCACTGCTCTTGGTGAGCTGCCGCCGTACTTTATGACACGTAGAGCACGGCTCTCCGGCAAGGAGTTGAATGGAGCGGAGGAGCAAAAGTTATTAGATGAAAAGCGAAGGTGCGGAAAGCTAGGCATTTTCGACCATGCCAAGCTGTTCATGGAACGGGCGATGCGAAGAGTGGGCTTCCTGGGAATACTATTCTGCGCCAGCATACCCAATCCTCTGTTCGACCTGGCCGGCGTAACGTGCGGACACTTTTTGGTGCCCTTTTGGAAGTTCTTTGTGGCCACCCTGATCGGCAAGGCGTTGGTGAAGGCCACCATACAGCAGTTGTTCGTTATCGCGTCCCTAACCGAGAGTCTAGTCGATAGGTTTGTGGTCGGTCTGGGCAAGCTACACTATGTGGGACCACCAATGCAGCGCATGATCAGGGAACTGCTGCGGTCCACAAAGCAGCAAATGCATGGAACAGTCAATTCCGATTCCCTGGCCTACCTCAGCCACCTGGTTCGGGCGTTCGAGCTGTGTGCCCTCATCATGGTCACCTGTTTCGTAGTATCCTCGCTGAACTGCCTCGCACAAATCCATTGCAAGCGCAAGCAGGAGAAGAGGCGCAAGATGCGAAACCTGGAGATGATCCTCTATGCCGAAACGGAGGCATCATCGTCGGAGGAGTTCAGCGTCTAAGCAGCAGATACTGCTATGAAGCTAGAGATAGCTAATCACTGAATTTGTAGACCTACGTCTTGTAATGTCCTATATCCTTAATCATCAGTCAGAGAAACACTTGAATTTAACGTTTTATATTCTTTATTTTAATATAATTAGTTTCTTTTGGATTTGGGTTCTGTTTTCTGCATGGTTCTGATGTCTGGTGTGTTCTGTGGATGATCTGTGTGTGTGAGTGTGTTTGATGCCATCGTAATTATTATCATTGTACAATTACATTTATATTCAACAGCAATTTAACACAAAGCTAAGCATTACTTTACGCGATCCCCTAGGCTCATTCATTCGATTTTTTGGTTTAGTATGATCTCCCAGTTATTTCCCTCGCTGTATGCAATCATTTTAGTTTGTATTTAACCCAAGGCAATAAATCTAGAAATTGTGATCTTTCTGTGTTTGGAATGCGTGCGGTAAATGAACTGAATCGAGAAAACTCCCTAGAGGAGTTAAGAATCCGGCATTGGTTCTATGGCAAATTATTGATATTGACTAACATTTGCACTACGATTTGCTGTCCGTGGCTCTTCTGCGGGCTTAGACCTAGTCAATCTATGCTTTAAGTAGCCTTTAAGCCCATAGTTATCCTTCGAGGGTACTAATTCTTGGCCATTCCACACGAAAAGTACCTAATTTACATGGATTGCCATCGAACTTAAAGGATTCGTTAGTTATCTGAATCGTGTGTGGATGTAGCAGGAGACTTTAAAATGACATTTTCGGAATATTCGGTTGCTATTACTTGGGTACATACACACATGTACCATACATTTACATATACTCGTAATAATTAGAGTTAGACTAATTGCGGCAAAGTCTTTTCGAGATTGAGAGACAATAGAAGGTAGAAAATGATTCTTAACACATTGTAACACTTACACTGGGAAACGAAAAGCTCTCCCCACCATCCCCAACCATCCAACCATCCATCCAAACTGGCCTACTACTCGTACATATCTTTTACAAATCATCGCGATCCAGCCTGGTCTACAAACTACACGGTATCGATTGCCGTGCCGATTGAATTGTATTAAGGTAAATATGTATATTTTAACTACACTCATATACGGACATGATCTATAACCGATTTTCACCAGTGGGGAGTAGGCATGCGATTACGAGTACAATTACGATTAGATATTACAATACAATCTTGCCTAAACGTTTTATTCACGCATAATTTTTTCAGTATTTCAATATTCCTGTATTGCATAAATTAGCTTTGTGGTTATTCAGTTATTAATTAGTATCATTTATTATCATCGTTTTTAAGTAATTAAGATTCATTTGTTGCCATGCATGAATGCGATTTTAGCCCATACACATAACATATATATCTTCTATTCAATGGCTTTCATTCTCTTCTAAAATTTGACGCCTAATACAATTTGCTTATAATTTTGGTTAAAAATTCAATTTATCATAATACCATTTTCCTATAATTTATGATATAGTATAAGACGCTTGTAGTTTGTCAAATTAAAGAAGGGTCCAAAGAAATGTGAAATTAAATGATATAAATTCAGCGCAATTTATGCCTAGAAGTTAATTAGTTAATTTAGTTTTCGGGTGTTCCGTTACTGCTAAGTACAAAACTAATTTAATTTGACTTAATCGCATTGATCAGGTTGAACGTACACCTAACGCTCTCCTCTCTTCATTTTTATATTTTAAATTATTTACTTAATTTGATATTCTTGTTTCTGGCTTAGCAAAGGATCAAATATTGTTGAATTTCGTTTATTATCTGGGAAATGAAAATTTTGGGAGCCACAAAACTGTTAAACCTTTAAATTAACCCGACCTATGGAAGTATTTCGAAAGACGAACTTTAGCAGCGGAAAATTCTTACTTATTGCTTCTTAGTTTAAGTATTATTATTAAGACTTGCATCTGTATTTGTAGTATGTACGATATATTAAAAAAATATTAACGGCGGGAAGTACTACAATCGTTTTGAAGCATTTTAGTTTGGTTTTTTCTCAAGTTACTCGTACATATCATGTTTCCTCACACACATCGTCGTCAATATATAATAATAATATGATCGTTATCATTCGATTTTGTAGCAAAATGTTTCAACTCTGTTTATGGTGTTTTTTTAGTTTGTTCAATTTTGTGTAGAATTCCATTTGGTTGATTGTAGAAAATTGTATTTCGGACACTTCTTCAGTAGGTTAAAATGCATGCCGCGACACCTTCTCAATTTGGTTGTATCAAAAGCAAAAGATTTCACTGTATTGTCCTTAATGTCTCAGAATATTTCCGTTTAGCATTGGTTTGTTTTCTCGGTTCTTTGATGAGGAATGAGTCTCTCGGCGAAATGTTTGCTTCTATCGGAGATTCTGGATGATCCCCAGTTGATCCGATGCTGATCATCGGGCAAGCGCAGACTTCCAAGTGGACGACAATGGTGAGTGGTAGGTGAAATTGTATAGATGATGACAGTTGCGTTCGAAGTTTCCATTTATTATTATTTTGGTAAGTATATTGTCGACTACTTATGTACATCCCTTGTTTTTGTTGATCTTCTTGTGTCCATTTTGTGATTAGAGTTCAGCTTAAGTTCTGTAAAAACGCCCTGGCCAACAGCACTGCCAGTTGTGTATCTCAAATTTGTAAGATTCGGAAGTTGTATATTAATGACAGTTATCGGTTATCCTTGTTGAGCTTTAATACTTCTTTCGGTTTCTGTTCACAATTCAATTAAATGCTTACGATTGTTTCGCTCAAATGTTAGTTTACCTCTCTGAATCGGCGACTACATCTGATTCGTTATACAATTACTTTGGGTTATCTTAATCCGTGCTATGCCAACTAACACAAGTGTTTAATCGAAGAGCATTAATTCAAATCTAATTGCCATCTAAACATATGTAATTCTCTAAATAAATGCCAACATACTTGCACAAAATTATGATTGAGGGAGGGGAAATCTTCTGTATTACATATCCTTTTCGAGGATATTTGGATTGTGGGATCTTGTGTAGCCAGCTTGTTGTTGTATTGATCAGCCAAATCAAAATGATATATTTATAAACTATTTACAAGTGCATTGGTTATCCGACAGAACTGGCAGGTTCTGCCCAATGCGTTCGAGATTCTGCTTGGGTACGAGTAGAGATCTCTATATAATACACCCTGCGCGGTGATGTCCACACTAATTGTTGTTAATTATAGTCTTACAGTCCTGGAAAGATAAGTGGATTGATCCAATAAAATATCATAGTATATCATATGGTATAATGACTATCACTTAAGCTTCTACTCACTTCATTTAATGCTCTGCAAATATCCATAAATTTACTTAATAAAGTACAGATTATTGTGCTCAAGTCAATCGGTCCTTCCACAGTGTTGCCTGGCCCTAGACGAACCACTCGTCCTTCTGCGCAGCGCCGACGGCGTTGGCATTGGGATGTCCAGTTCCGGCGATATTCGTCTGGCTGAGCCCGGCGGTATTGTGGGAAAGATCTTGACCTAATTGACGGAATTTGCCAAGCACCAAATGGGACGGACTTTGGTGGCCATCTTCAAGTAGTTGTGTGGAGTGCGGTGGTACCCGGATGGTCCCGCAGGGTGATGCCAGTTTCCCGACGTCGGCAGTTGGGTGTGCTCCCGCGTCAGTGTCCCGCCGACACTGATGCCGTGGTAGTGCAGATGTTTCGACGACCCGTTCGTGTCGGCCGTATGGTGCACTGAAAGAGAATCGAAAGGGTCATATATAAGTGGAAAATGATCCCATATACCAGGACTCACCTTGGAGCGCGGTGTTCTGGTTGGCGGCATTCTCATCCTGGCGCCGGCACACACAAATGGCCACTGCCACGATGAGCGCACTCAGGACGAGCAGGACACCCACGACAATGAGGACGAACCAGGTCATGTCCAGGCCGAAAACCGTGCTGCTCGTCTCATCTGCAAATTAGAAGGAAATAATAACCAATTAATGTATATTTTGTTAATAATAAGAAATTTAATGTGTATTTTGTTAATAATAACAAATTGTTTTACAAAACTAAAGGGCATTGTTTTAAATTGCTTAAGGATAACAGTGTACTCACTCTGGCACAGATTCTGCACGGATTCGTCGGAGTTGTCGCCGCAGTGGTTGATGCCATCGCAGAGGAGATCGGGATGGATGCAGAACTCGCGGGTGGCGCAGGTGAAATCCTTGCAGGTGTGCTCTGTAGGGAAATGGAAATGGGTATGGGTATGGGTATGGCAATGGTAACCGCAATGGAGGACTCGTCCTCCGCCAGCACTTACTGGGATCCTTCACCGACGTAATCACCAGCTTGAAGCCGTTCGCATCCGTTCCCCAGCCATCGGTCACGTACTTCAGTGTCACAAAGTTCGTGCGCGTCAGGAGCGCGTTGACGGTGTTCTTTGTGTTCCGACAGGAGATGTCAATCTGCAAGCCAAGGTATCCACAAATTAGTATTTGCTGTCTAATCATCAATTACACTAACGAGCAATATTTACCATACTAACTATGGAATTTGCCTATGATTAATTTATAGCTTGCCATTTGGCATGAAAGAAATTCATATGCATATCAAGGTTGAAGCTTAATCATATGTAATATATAGAAGCAGGGAAAACTAGAGCATCATTTTTCCCAGTGAATGAGCATTCAGAAGCCATCGGTGAATTGGCATCCAGCCGGCAGATGCAGCAGCATGATTCAGAGCAGCAAACCCGCTTAAACTGCGGGCCACGTATTGATGTGCTCTGATTCTGTGGTTAATTTCCCATCAGCAGATGCACCTGCACAGAGCACTGCATTCGGAACAATGAGAGGTGGGCTGGTGGAGGGTGTAGGTGCACTCGAGTGGCATCACATTCCGCTCCCACGACACCTGGCCTTTTGGGCCCGCATGCAAGTGTGCAACAGTCTGCGTGGCATAATGGAAATTAAGACCAATTTACACCCAGGAATTTGCATGCCACACACACACACACTGAAGATTACTTTCAATCGGATATATTATTTTATTATATATTTTCCACATATTATGTGTCCGTAATATAATATAATACAACCATATGACAGCAATTTTGTGCTTTGAAGGATGTTAATTTTTCAAGTGAAAGAAATACATTTTTTCCAGCGAAATATTCGCAAACTTTTCGCACACTCAGGACATTGCATTGCCTCATTGATGAGCCACAAAAGGCATTTAATTTGATTCCGCAATTAAATTGCAGAGCTTGGCAAACTTTTTCCACTGTCGTCTGCTGGTTGGTCACGTTATCGGCATCCTCATTCCCAGGCTCAGTGGCGCCCTGCCACTGCCGCAAAGTGCAAAATGATGATGATGTCGCCGCCTCCTTTGAGGTCCTTGCCACACCCCGGTGCCCCACCGCTTGGCACGTGTATGCGTCACGTCGCCTGGTTCATCACCAGGACCTCCTGCCCAATCCGACCACTCCGCCCTGCCCACCTCCCGCCCGCAGCTGTGTAAATTTGTAATGTTGTTGGCTTTGGCTCATGAAAGTTCCACTGGGGGTTCATCAACGTCCTGCCAGCATCTCCTCCCCCGACATTTGTAGGCTTTGCTGTGGCTGCCTTTCTTCACACAGCAGCATGGTCTTGGTCCTGCCTCGTCCTGTGCCTCGCCCCCCTGTCATGTGTGCTGCTGCATCTTCGACGTGCCGCGCTTTGTGGCATATTTTAATTTTGTTGCAGCCCCGAAAATGCAAACTTTTGCTTGCCTCTTTTTGTGTGTGTGCTGGAAAATTTTAATTTTGGATTTTTGCGGCCACCGCCCAACTTGATGCAGTGACAACTTCTTTTGTCAAAAACTATTTACATATTCGTAACATTGTATTCGTTTCCCCCCGATCTTTTGACCTTTGCTGTGGCCAGCGTGGAGCGAATTTACATACTTTTGCCACTTTGCCACTGCCCCCGAAGTGGCAGCAAGTGGTGTAAAGTGGTCCCAACTCAAGTCGAATTCATAAATCCTGGCCATAGATCCTAGCCCCCCCGCCCACCGAAAAGGGCAGACAACTTACAAAGCTGCTTAGGTAGCAAATACCGCAAGTCGTCTGATTCCCAACTTGTGAATCTTCAAATATGCACAGAGGGACTGCAAAACAAGTCACTCGAAAAATATATGTATCCGCCGAGGTACTTATCGCAACCATTTAGATGCCAACTGAACAGGTGAAAGGATCCTAGCAGGCTTATTAAAAATATGATGCTGAAGGAAATGAGCGAAGAAGTCTCTGCTTTTCAATTTTTAGAGCTTTAACTTTAACATTGTTGAAGAACTTTTATAAATTAATTGGTACCAGTTGGAGTAATGTTGGCTGTATGGCTTAAATAAATTATAATAAATTTATTATATTACTGCAAATATATTTATTGCAGTCGTAGCTGGCAACAAATTAATATCGCTGTTGCTCGATTAGAGTGTCTTCATTTGACAGGCGGCACTGCATCCATCTAATGGCCGAATGAGGCGATTCCGGTGATTCAGTGCCTCATCCATTCTCGTTGTTTTGGCCATGAAGGCGTACGTGCGTGCTGACCTTGTTTGATTTAAGGTTGTGGCCCCGTCCATTCCCATTGCCATTCCCATTCCACCGTGCGAATCCCTCGTTCCCATTCCCATCCTCGTTTCTGGCCCATTGAGTGATGGCGCCTGTTGAGCTCGCTTGTTGTGGTCCTTTTCCATCGGCGTCGCTGATTTGGCAGAACGATTTTACGATACTTTCGCTTTTATGGCCTTCCATTCGCCTGCTAACTTATTTACGATGGGTTCCCTTTCAGTGGAGCGAACCTGCTGGCAATCACTGTCCTCCTCCATGGATAATAACTGTCACATGAACACGGCATCTCGAGCACTGAGCCCTCATAATTAAGGTTAATTTTGTTGCCATCGATATTGATGTGGCATCTTCAAGTGCTGCTCAATAATGTTCGAAGATGGCTCTTATTTTGTGGATGCAAAAACCAACAGAATTACTTTCCTTTACGACCTCGTTTGAGTTGCAATTTCGACTTGCTTCTTAGCTTTAGCTTTTGCAAGAATTTTATTTCGGAAGTTTTACCATATTTTTAATATGCTGCTTTGGATTTAGATGAAGTCCAAATTACGCTCATTGCGAAATATTGATTAAGACGTTTTTTAGTATTGGCAATGATCTATAGATTACTTAGTTAAAATAGGCAACTGTGCGTATACGTAATATTCTTAAACAAATCAGTGTTGCTAACATGGCGTATACTCAATGTGGATTTCTTTAAAGTTCTTCTTTTTTAAGGTCTTCAATGTTCTACGTAGTGTTTTCATTTATTTGAAACTCTTATATTTTCACTTATTTAAGATATGCCTTTGTGCTTTGAAAAATCCCTTAAGCAACATAGTTTTCACCCCCCAATTTGAACAGCCGTAGTGTTGGTTGCACTCAATCTTTTCCCTGGAAGATGACAGCGCTTTGGCAGTGGCCCAGTGTCACTGGCTCCGAAGTCCGGACAAGTAGCCCTAGATCCACGAGAACCACCACTAGAACCATCAGCCAGATGGGAAATTGGGTCGCGCGCCGCACAGGCGACAGAAAGCGGCTGAAACATTTTTGTTTTCAGCTTTGGCACATGCACTTTCAAGGTTTTCCCCAGAGAAAAAATCCAGATAGAGATAGAGAGTGAAAGCGGGCGGGGGGCGTGGCGCTGCCTTGGCTGGCATTTTTCTAATTTTCTAGTTGAACATTTTTTATGCATATTTTTTAGTGCCACTGTCGCAGCTTCCTTTGGCAAATAAAGGATTTGGCTTATGCGCGCTCTATTTGTGGCCACTTTCCTTGGCTCACATTGCACACAAGCCAAGAGCAGTGCATTTGCCATTGCACCCAACCCAAGACCACCCCCACCTACCCCCGCAGACCGCATTAAATAATGCAGTGAGTGGGTGGAAAGGGGGTGAGGGCTGGTGGTGGCGAATGAAAAATGGAAATTGTTGCTGATAAAATCACAGAGCTATCAGCAGAAGAAGCAGCGCCACCAGAAGCTGTTGCCGCATTGCAGCCGCAGTGGTAGCCAAACACCCATCCGCCCAGCCACCCACTTTTCCAACATCCTTGCTGGCTGTCATCATTGCAAATGTTGCAGCGACAAAATTATGCCTGCATGTGTGTCCGGGTATGTGGAGCATCCCATGTTGGCTGAGCGGAAGCCCCACAGGGATTGAACCTAAAATGTCAGAGGCATCAACGTGATCTGGATAATGCGGTGGCTGCGGCTGCCACGCCCCCAGATCTCCGCCTGCTACCCCCTCTCTACCCACAACAAATTGCACTGGATTCATATAGCCGGCAGACCACCCAATCCACCCAAACCGCCTTCGAGTGCCGCAAACTAAGCAATGATTGGCCTTAACTATCGACATGTGATGCCAGCGCATATTTGCATATACGTAAGGATGTGCGGCGACATTGGATTCCTTAAACGTTGCTTAACCGGGATGCAGCTCCAGGGATGTGGCATGTAATCGATAGGGGAATGCATCAATGGGTTCTGGGTTCTCCCTGGCCAATTCCACGCAACTTTGACAAGACATTACCAAAAACTGAGATGTAACTCAGACTAAAACTCAGCAAGGAATTGAGAGATGATCTCTTCAAACAATGAATACATGGATGTGATTGAAGCTGTAAGCATTTTTTATATTTTGTTTTAAACGAACAAATATGTTATGCTAAAATGCAGAATATGAAAATGAGTTTTTTCTGCACATTTGGCCAACAACTTTTTTTTTTTTAGCGCAGTGCATGTATATTAGGCTATTCATGTTTTTATACACACACCTACGCGAAAGCAAATGATTCCATAATGAAAGTAGGTATGCAAATATATGTATGAATATGCGTGCTGATGGCCTGGATGGTATCTTTTCCCATCTGGGACAAATTAAATATACATTACCCGCTCCATGTAAACACATCGGTGTTTCCGATGTTTAAACAAACGAATCAAAAATCTATAAATAAATATTTATATATTTCTGTGGGCTGCTGTTCATTTTTATTGACACAAAGTGAGATAGATGGTGGGCGAAATGTGATTTGCACACTATGCTGCAGGAGAATCAATGACTTTTATTTGATTTCGAAAATGGAGAAGCAACATCACTTAATTCACTTAGCATATATATCCGCATTTGCATACATATCGTTCTGCCTTCTGCCACGAGTGATTCAAATTTGAATTGCCTGTTTCACAGTTCAGTTCCTAATAATTCAATCTACTGTAGCACTAAGCCCACATCCACACATCTCCTCGTATCCATCCAATCCCTCCCCCTGCATATGCACATAATTACAGCTCCGCGCAGATTTCCCATCCTCGAGAATCCGCCGCCCAGGAATTCGATACACATGTACATAGAAGGCACATGTGGCAGGAACTCCGACTGCGTTCCTGCCGCAATTTAATTGTTCACACGGCGTTGGGTGACTCACTCATGTGATTAGCCATTTCCAGGCGAATCAATAAGCTGATGGTGCATCCGTACACTGAGAAAAAACAACTTTGAATAGTTCTCAGCGAGAATTCTGTGGGCAAACTATAAAGACCACCTTTAAACTAGAATCCAATTCAAGGATAGTTAAGATTATGTTTGAATGAATTACCTTGGTATATCAAACTGAACTATCCTTGAAGTTGATAATATAAATTTATAATTATTATGATAATAGTGTTGGTCTAAGAAATCCTTAAAGCCTTTTTCTTATTTAACATTTCGCCATTAAATATAATGAAACCAGCTTTGCAATTTCCTTGAATCAATAACTACGTTCTCATAAACTTCCCCTAACATCTTTGATTATTAAAATTTTCCTTAAATCTACTCATCTATAACGTCATGGGTGTAAAATGCCGCCGAACAGATTCACTTTGCCTTTTCGATTTGCATATGCAAATGCGGAATTTTGCTAATAAAAATGCGGGGCACGTATCGCATCCACAGGCGAGTTTTTCACATTCTCCAAAAGGCAGATGCCAATGTCGGCATAATTACCCCACCAAGAATAAAGGAATTGAAGTCCCTGAAAACCATGTACTCACCTTGGGCGTGGCGACGGCGTGGGCGCCATCGTAAACCAACAGGTGATCGTTGCAGTCCAACTGCAGCATGTCGAAGCGGAGCATGAAGCGCTGCAGCACCGAGTGCGTCTGGAAGGTAATGATGCAGTCCAGATTCCGCTCGTTCTGTGACCAGAGCACGGCTCCATCGATCTTTCGGTACAGCTGCTGGAGGAAGTGGTTCTTGCACAGCGATTGCATGTAATCTGCAAGGAAAGGGAAAAGCATTAATCTTAGTATCGCGAATATACATAAAACTATTAAAACATTAGTAAGATTAAAAATTAGTCAATTAGTTACCAAACATATACATATATAAACATATATGAAACAGTCTATATGGAGTACTCATAAAATTCACCTGTAATATTTATCTCAAAACATTCCTCTTCATTTGTTTAATTTCATGTTTTTAATTTGAAATGTGACCTCTGCACATTGTTCTCATTTACATCTCCATCAAGCTTTGTTTTACATATTTCTTTAAAATAATTCCATAACCCACATAAAGGATAAACTCGACTGCTCCAGCTAGGACCTGAATGAAACCCACCACTTGCCACAGAAATCTGCAGGACGTCTCTCCGTTGGCAACTTCCTTTGGCTTAATGGCGCTGCGGCGTCTCGTGCGCTGCGCCGGAAAATGTGCACTTAAATTTTAATGGAAGGATGAAAAATTCATTTACGCTCCGCTACGCGTATTACTTGCACATGTTTCCGAGCTCACCAGTTGCGTTTATTATGCCCTCCCAGACTGCAGTCGACTGCAGTTTGGCAACTGGATGCGGTGGATTTGCATAATGCCTGATCAGGAATTCAACGCACATGTTAATACCTAATGTACTCGCAAGGGGAACTTAAAAATAAGTGTAAATATCTTTTAGATGTTAGCGGAAGTATTATTTTTCCATCAATCGTCAGTCAATGAAGAAAGCCTTTTTTAAATAAATGAAATAAGGATAGCAAACCCGTTTTTAATTGGCACATATAAAGTAAGTTCGAAGCTATAAACTAATGGAATGGCTTTAAAAAAGGAAAAGTTGCAATGTTTTTCCCCATTCCACTTTTGGCCAGAGATATTCCTATCTTATGATAGGAACTTTTCCCCACTTTTAGTGATAAGTTTGAACGGTCCAAGGGGGACAGTTTTCGCTGCTGAACTTTTAATTTGCCGCGGCTCAATCAAAACGACCTCAACGACCCGAGGAGAGCGCCAGAAAGTCGAAGCCAGCTGCAGGCTGGCAGTCAGTCAGGCAGTCTGGCTATCTGGCAGGCGGCAATGCGAAAATAATATCGCATTATTTAAGCAACTTTTAATTAGTTTGATGGCGCAAACTATGGCGCTTAAGTGCCAAATGCATTAACATGAAACGAGAGCCATTTGGAGGAGCTGCTCTCCTCCGGACATCGTGGCATGCAAATGAACCAGCGAACCCCCGCATCCCACATGCTATGCCATAAAACCAACGCAGGACATCGGCCGGATTTTTAATGAAACACAATAATGTTACTGTGTGTGTGTGGAGCAAGGGGGGAGTGGTTGGTTTGGGACTGAGTTTAAGTGGGACACCCCCCAAGCTTACGTGCGCCTGATTTCAGGCAATTTCCTGCCTAGCAACCGCTTCCGCTCCCGCCGCCGCACTAATTCAATTTCGGTCCCAATAAAACGCACACGAAAAGATGACGCCGCATCCTGGGCAGCTGGGTGAGATGTGGCGTAGCAGCAGGAGCAGGAGCAGCACGCCCAAGGAATTTACTACAAATTCGTTTTACGCCCTCAGTCGCAGGAGGCGGATGATGATGGGGCAAAAAGGACCATCATGTGAGCTCCTGGCTGGTCCTGGCTGCTCCGCCCTGTGAATGCCTCATTTTCGGTCACAAATGTTGTCCTCGTCGCGTTGCCAACTTCAAAATTGAATTCACAATTTGGATGGAATTGCTGACAGACTTGGCTGCCCATTGTTTTAGACCCCATAGCTTTTCTACACAGAGCGAAATTACAAAGGACTGCCAAACGCTCAGTCTATAAAAATATGTAGCATACTTTTTGGGGCACACTGCTTTGTAAACTTTGCTGACCATAAATGAACTTTAATGATGATGTGATATAACAATGCCCCACTTAAACTGAAATTATTTTATGCAACTTATCTAACTTTGAATTTCTTTCTGTGCTTTTCTGCCAAATAAAACGGATCCTAACTCCCTGACTAGGTAGACAGTTTCTTTGGCTTTATATGTAATTGGCAATTTCGTTACACATTTCGCTTTGATCTCCGGCAAAGTAAATAGCCGAGTGTACCAAAGAGCTGAACTGGGCGTATTGTGGGTGGTGGCCAGGGGGCGGGGCGTGGCGTGTTGCCGCCCACCACCTCCTTTGCCACCTGCACAAATTGGCCGCAAGCCACTTGGTAAGTAATTTTCCGTGGCCTTTTCGGTAGTGGAAATTTTTGGCGGTAGCTATTCCGCTTGTGTTCTGTACTTTGCTCAACATTCAACATTCTAGTGAATAAACAAGCCAGAGAAAATAACTCACGAGTCATGGCCCTAACGAGGGATTAACAGATTAGCGTTAAGTAATGGTTAACAATCATGATACGAACGAAATATGGCCGTAACATAGCGGTCAGTTTGTTTTAGGGCTGGCTAATGGCTTTTTCATTACGATTTAAATAAATAAAACAAATTACTTTAAGAACAAGCTGTGCACAATATAAATGAAAGTGCTTTATAACATTTTATTCAAGGAATATTAAGGTTTGTAATTCCATTGACCAACTAAATTGTAAGCTATTTTGATTAGAGTTATATGTATCTATTTTATTTGAAAGAGATTTGAGTTTAATTGTAATATAACAATAGATTAGTTAGCATCATATACTTTCACAGTAGTTAAAAACATGTGAGATAGTTTTGAGAAATTACACGACTCTGTCGAGAAATCTCTGAATATGTATATCAGAAGTTATGCCATCGGAGTTCCTTCTTCGTCCTGATAAATTCACTTCCAGCTGCTGCTGCTTGAATAATTTCACTCTGGGAGTGGAACATCGACAGCGACAAATGGGCCAGCACCGAGATCCATGTGCATCTGTATCTGTATCCGCATCCGTATCTATATCTGCATCCCATACGGCAGCTCGAGGGCGATGGAGGTTTGAGTGGGAAATAGAAATAGAATTTCTGCACAATTTGCCATTGAGATATGTGGGGTCGGGGATCGAGGGAGCGAGGGACAAAAGCACAAGGAAATGAACCGGCAGAGACAATTGTAAAATATCAATTACGTTGTGTGGAGTGAAAATGGAGCGCAAAGTGCTCGGTTGCCGCTTCCGTTATCATTGGCTCCTAGGCGGCCAGAAATCCCTCAATCATTTCTGGACAGGATTGCGAGGCGTGCTGCAGAGTGAAGTGGAGTGGCGTCGAGCTGGCTGTGTTTACCCCCCCGCCATGTACGTATCGGGATTATCATGCATCTGCGCTGATCCCCCCCGGGGATGGGAGATATACCGGATAGATGTGGGGGGCGGCAACATTCAGTGGGTGTGGAAGTGGAAGTGGGAGTTGGGCGAAGGACAAGAGCAAATCGTGGCTGCCTTCGGGCTGTCGGGCTTTCTGTGTGAAGTGAAAGACAAACGAAAGCCGCGCAGGACGTGTGACATTCATGGCAGCCACGGGATGGAGATGGAGTCGTTTCCCATCCAGCAGATACATTTTCTATAAATTAAGGCATTTCTGACACAAATGCTGGCAGCTTCAGGGAAAACAATTCCATTTGCCGAGGAGGCGGCGTCGCGGATCTGTTGGCTGAAATTGCAACATGCTTCAAGTTCGGCTCGTCCATGAGCCAAAGTGCATGCACTCAGAACAAATTAGTACCAACAAGCGGTAGAAATTGAAATATATTAGCAATATATTAACTTTCTGCCTAAGAGTTTCGCAATATTTCTGGCTTTTTAAATGCATTAAATTTCAATATAACCATAAAAGCCTACGTATTGAAATTCTATTAATAAATTATTTTTTTAATATTTTTTTTCAGTGCCCATTCATATAGATATACACACATAAGTATGTTTATCTTCAATTTGTTTATGCATTCGCAGGGAAAAGCGGCAAAAAATAAATGGGTAGCAGCAGAAAACAGATAACGACAAGGCACAGAGCGGGCATAACCACTCGGATCTGGGATGGGATCTCGGACTGGAGGGCAGGGATTAGTTTTGATGGCTGGGCAGCCAAAAAACACAGGAAAATGGCCTGCTTGAAATTAGGGATAAGGCCCGGCTTAAATCCTGAGAGCGTCCCACATCAAAAGGGAGATGGCTTACAAGGAAAAAAAATAAGAAAACTGTTCAATCTGGACGGCGTGTTCATGAAAATATCAAATCCAAAACTGGCTGAGCCTCATCTGCCAGTGAAAGCCAATTTTTCAGTTAATGGCCGGGATTACCCGGTTGGAATGTCATTTGCTAAGACTGAGCCACTGCCAAAAGGAATTAAAATTTGTATAATTAATTTGACAGCTTTGTCGCCCGCCTTATTAATCGACTAATAATGTTTTTCCAGAGTCGTTTAATGTTGCCAATCGAGAAACCTTTCTTTGCAGCTCTTTTGAAAGTTATCGCGATGGCTAAAATCCCTCAAATTGCCAGTGGCAATTCGCAAACAATCTGCAAACGTCCAAGTTGCGGGTCGTCACCATAACTCGCGGCACTCGGAATCGCATTGGAAATGGCCCTTGCTGGCGGAGAAGCCATTCCGCAGCTTAATGCTTCCGGTCGGCGATGGCGAAAGGGATGCCGGAAGTGTTTTGGTCGTCCTAAATGCGTTTTGGCCCGGACCTCTTCGTGCATTTCTATCGCCATTCGCCTCCCTGGACACTAGATGTCTTCGTTGACTCTGGCTGCAAAATTATGTTTACTCTGCTTTCTAACTTTGCGCTCCTCCCGTTTCCTTGGAGCACAGTCACACGCATGAACCGACCTTCGCAAATAAAGCCATCCCCAGTAGCACAGTTGGCGAAACTAGAAAGTTTTATGGACGCTATATTGTAAGGAGCTGGAAACGAAAGACACTGAAATTTCTTTACGTGTAGCTCAGTGCCGTTTTCTCCTTGAATACAAGTCATCGCCAATGAGGACACCTTAAGAGTATCGGCAAATATGGCATATAGAAGCTAGGTGCTTTGAAGGCGGAGAATTATTATATTCGTTGACACGAGTAAACAAGAGAGTTCCAGCTAACGCATTTCCCAAAGGATATTCCCAAGGATAATCACTGAGCATTGCAAATACGCTAGCAGGTGTATGGCATACTACAGACGATAAGTTTATTTGATGAAGTTAACTTTGTGCCGAACTGTGATTAGAGAAAGTTTCGAAGATGCTTTCGCAAATATTTCGCTGGCTCGGCAAAAGTTCGGTTGGAAAAACAAAATATATGAGTAGAACTTCAATATTTATTGACTCTTCATGTTTTAGTTGCGCTAGTTCAATAAAGTGGTTAAATCAGTTTTAACTTTTTCGGAGTCCTCACTTGAATGAATTTGAAAAGTTTTTCAGCTACTTTAGTAGTTGTGCTCTTGGCACCATAAAATATATTCAGTTCATTACTTAATCTATGTTGAAAAGCAGCTAGACAAGCGCTAGCAACATGACGTATACTTTATATTACGTATCCGCCCAGTTTCAACAATCACAGCGTCAACATCTCACACAGATCCAAATCTCGTAGATACAGGCTGTTATAGCTTTGGGGCTTTTATTTATTATAGTTCATCAAGGGGTCTACTTAATTAGCCTTCTGCCCCAAAAATTTTCCCTGAGCCCGGTCAGCATGGTAATGCCTATTTAAGGGCTTATACTTAGCATTTCCTGCTGCTCAAAATTCCCAGACATGGTGATGCAAATTTAATGTAAATATTTTATACTAATTTTCAGTGATTATGCAAAACCACAAATAAATCTGCAGCAATGGAATAAACGAGAGGATGCCCACCGTAAACGTTGGATTTTGGCTGCTGGATGGTGGATGCCACAAGGAGCAGTAGCAACAATGGATGGCTGGCTGGTTGGATGGCTGGAGGTAAAGTAACCGCAACCGAGGCAAGCTTAGTGCGTGCCCCAAAGCGAGGATTGGACGAAAGTTTCGTGGGTGGGTTGCATGGTGGAGATGGTAGTAATGGTAGTGATGGGTTTGAGGGAGGTGGTTTTCGGGGGTCAAAGTTGGTTTTGCTGCTCTGCTCGATGCAGAGTTGTGGCAAAAACTTTGGCCCGAAATCTGTTCGGTTTTCGATCATACCCGCCCACCAGGCCGCCGCCTCTTTTACTCCGGATGTGCCCGGCAACTTGGCTGCAACAAAATAATTTCGCTGGCTCGTTTGTCAAACTAATGGCAGGAATTTGAGCAATTTAAGCAACAAAGGTTAAACAATGAATTTCCTGTGCTCCTATATTGAATTTTACTGGCCCTCGAGTGACCCTCGACGTTCGTGTAAAGTCATTGCCCCCACAACTATACACTGTGGCTCTAGAAAAAATGGGTATGAAATCAAAAAAAAAAAAGAAGAGATTCATTACATGGAATACAAGCTTAAATGGATGGGCTTCAATTTGAAAATATCAATCCCTTTTATTTTCAGCTAAATTTAAATTTGAGAATGGTTCTATAAAGCAATTCAGACACTTGAAAATTGTTTCCAGTGCATTGTGGCACAACCTACGCTCCATCCAGTTGACTAAGCTATAGCTGCTGGCATCGACATCTGGTGCCGGACTCACACGCTCCATTAGCGCCACCAAAATTCGATGGCATCTTGGAGGCACTGGCGATGGCCTGCGCCACAAGGATTCCCAGATGACGCCCCTGGTCTTTGTCGCTGCTGTTGCTGCTTTAATGAAATAATTGAAGTAAATGCCTTTCGCCTGGCCGACTTCGTCCATCCAGCTCATCCATCGAAGGCGTTTGCATAATGAGCATAATCCCCATTCACTTTCCCTGCATCCTGTCGTTTCCCTTGGGCTCCCCGGAATGCCCGTGTCCGTGTCCGTCAAACCATTCACGTGGCCCATTGAGCTGCGTCCGCCGCCGGCGGTTTGTCAAAGTAATTGGGCTATTTACGTGGCGCATTGGACAGAGCTTTTAAGTTTCGCGGATATTTATGTCAGTCGGCAATTATGACAGGTCGCATTAGCTTGTAATTACCCAATGATTGTATTGCTGCCATGCGAACTACTTAGCCCACTCATCAGTCATGATTTTGATCAAATAAATTGGACACTGACCAAGTTAATACGATAATGATGATTTTTCAGCTGTTTATGACAGCTAATTAAAGGTACTAAGAGAACAAGCCTGCTACTCAGTTAATGACTGGAGCCACCAAATTGTTTCATTTCAGTTACTGCCACAAAGCACACCACATCGATATGAAGATCTACCAGGACATTTGGCCTATATCCAAGCCTTCACAGATCTTTGCTATACTACCATTCTATAGCGGAGACGTTGAGGATGGCTTTCGCTTGGGAGGATTGGGTCGCTGGTACGGACGTCTGGTGGCCCTGATTATACTGATCGGTTCACTGACATTCGGCGAAGATGTGCTCTTCGCCTCCAAGGAGTACAGATTGGTGGCCAGTGCCCAGGGTGATACCGAGGAGATCAACAGGACCATCGAGACGCTTTTGTGCATCATCAGCTATACAATGGTGGTATTATCGAGTGTGCAGAATGCATCCAAACACTTTCGCACTCTTCACGATATTGCCAAAATCGATGAGTATCTGCTGGCCAATGGATTCCGGGAAACCTACAGTTGTCGCAACCTGGCCATTGTGGTCACCTCTGCAGCAGCCGGTGTCCTCGCTGTGGCCTTCTACTATATTCACTATAGAAGCGGCATTGGCTCCAAAAGGCAAATCATCCTGCTCCTGATCTACTTCCTCCAACTGCTATACTCCACTCTGCTGGCCTTATATCTGAGGACACTCATGATGAATTTGGCACAGAGAATTGGATTTCTTAACCAGAAACTGGATACGTTTAATCTTCAGGATTGTGGCCACATGGAAAACTGGCGTGAGTTGAGCACGCTTATAGAGGTCCTTTGCAAATTCCGCTACATCACCGAGAACATTAACTGCGTGGCCGGAGTTTCGTTGCTGTTCTACTTTGGCTTCTCCTTCTACACGGTCACAAATCAGAGTTACTTGGCCTTTGCCACATTGACAGCCGGCTCATTGAGTTCCAAATTAGAAGTGGCTGATACCATAGGACTATCGTGTATCTGGGTTTTGGCTGAAACCATCACAATGATTGTGATTTGCAGCGCATGTGACGGCCTGGCATCCGAGGTGAATGGCACGGCACAGATCCTGGCGAGAATTTACGGCAAGAGCAAGCAGTTCCAGAACCTCATCGACAAGTTCCTAACGAAGAGCATCAAACAGGATCTTCAGTTCACCGCCTACGGATTCTTCTCCATTGACAACTCAACACTCTTCAAGATCTTCTCGGCTGTTACGACCTATCTGGTGATTCTCATTCAGTTCAAGCAGTTGGAGGACTCCAAGGTGGAAGACATTAGTCAGGAAGACATTAGTCAGGCATAAGAGCAAGTTTAGCTATAACATTGTTTTAATTTTAATTAATTTAAATGTATCTTAAAATATTTGCTTCATGTATTTTAATTAAAAATTTCACAACATTTTTCTGCCCACAAGGATGTTAAAAAATTGGGTCTCCCTTCTATGGATACCAATACCCCATGTGAAGTGCCCCATTACCTACACCATAATTTGTCGGGATAGCTCGTGATGGAAATCAATTTCAAGCTGACAGCAGCAATATTTCCAATGATCCTGCTCTCGGTGGTGAAACAAACATTGCAATGCGTACAGCTCATCAAATCGTGGGCACGCGGTGGATGCCAAGGGGCATGCCACGTGCAACTTAAACGCATCATTAAACTTTTGTTACTTTTCAGAATGTGGCAACCTCAGACCAGAGGCACTCGAGCGTGCAGCCAAGATGAAGTGCCAAACTAATGAAGGAACTATGGAGCGACCGATGGGGGCGGACCATCCACCAACACGAGCTGGCGAAAAGGACATGCCCCAAATGGGCCAGACGATAAGATTCACCCAAGTCGTCTGCCTGTCGCTCGTCCTTTTCCTTCCATTCCCATTGCAATAATCAAGCGAATTGTCGCTTGTCAAAATGTTTGAATAGTCAAAAGTTTCGGAATTTATATTTCACCTTCTTTTTTTTTCTTTCTTTTGTCCTGCGGCACAGTTCAGCTCCGATAGCTCTGACTTTTGAAGTGAAATTTTATTAAAATCGATGGTAAAACTGAAAAGTTCCGCCAAATGACTCTCGTTAAACATTTAGTTTTGCTACTTCAAAGATGCAGTTGCAAACTAAAACTTTCTGCTTATATCATGATATTAATGATCTACTTTTGATATCAAAACTTAATACATAAATATTTGTTAAAATTAATAAGATATAAGCTAATATTTTGAATATTAAATTTAATTTTTATAAAGAACATTTCTTAATGATTTCCATTTATTTTCGATAAAAAGCATCCATTTCTTGAAACAAAACTATCCTTGCATTCAATCGTCAATTTTTGCCCATTTTTTCCCCGGATTGCTTAAGTTTTCTTTCTGATTGAGTAAACTTTGAGTTTAATTGTGCGCGCTTTTCAACTTTTCATTAAGAACTTGTCAGGGAGCTATCAACTTGTCATGCAGCCATCGAAGGGCTGCTCAATCTACCGCGGAGCAGATCATTTCCGGAACGAGAAGGTAAGCCCAGATGAGCCCCACCGGATATCCGGTTGGATGTACGGTGCAAAACGCCGGCGGGCCTTTTGTTTGTTTATTTTAGCCCTCTCGCAAATTCTTAATTAAATTTCGCACTGCCCTTGTGGGCCGGACTTTGGCTGGTCTTAACTGGCCTACGTACATATACATATATATTTTTCGAAAATCATTTTTCCTCTTATTAATTCCATTTTTGCTGCTGCTGCTGCGAAACAAAGCGAAAAGTTTTTGCATAGTTTTCCCAGCGAGCTTAGCCCTACCGTTAGTTTATTACGCCATTGTTGGTGCTGCGTCTTTTCTCTATTATTTTTTTTTGTATTTTATTCTATTTCATTTAATTTTTTTTTCTTGTTTTTTATTATTGTTGTTTACTTAGTTCGGTGCTATTGTCTAGGCGCTTCTTGTAATATTTTTCCTTCAGCCACCGGCCACGCCCACCGCCCACCGGAATCTTGGCTGCGGAAGATAATTTCGCCGCTTTGTTTTTTCGGGCGGCGCGTGGATTCGCCGTGCAACGCCTAAGTGGATCACGCGCACACTAACTTGGCTAAGGATCCAGGACACAGGACACAGGACACAGATACACACACACCTATATATATATGAAAGTATATCCCTGGCCGAGAATACCCCGCCGATACAATGCCCATGATGACGACACGAAAGAGGTTTGGGACTCGTAGTGGCTTTTTGCTTGAATAGAATACAATTTTCTGTGCATTTGATTACAAAAGGGATTCGTGTGCTTAACTGAAGGCACAATGCCCGGAATGTTCAACTCATTTTATGCCCCTTCGTGGCCCGTTTCATACACTTTCCCTCCATCTTCGTTCCGCCAGGATTCGGAATCCATCAATGCAGCACTCAAGGATTGTGGATGGAGCTTTAAGGTTTCCAAATTAGAAGGCGAAACTGGTTGATCGGATTTTCTGCAATCAAAATCTTGTAAGCTATTGCGATGGCAAATTTGCTCGAGCTTATACAATTTTTTTCTATAATAAATTCCTCAAAATCAATATATATTTTTTGGGATTTACCACAAACATTTATCACTTTAAAATCATTTAGAGTTTATTTGCACCAACATGAAACACACAAATAAATACTGATTGCTTGACAAAAAGTAAGCCTTTTAAAGCCAATTAAAAATGGGTCAAAAGTTTGCCAATTCCCCAAATTCAATTTGTCAAACCCAATTCCCGCAATTGACAGAATGTGTATTGCGCTACCGCTTTTTTTTCTGTGGTAATACATAAATTAAATTTGGAAATCGTTTTGGTTGGAGCAAGTGGAACACGGGTCCGCACTCACTGACTGGCACATATGTACATGTATAGTCGTACATATATGTATTGCATTTATCGACCGATTTCGCATAATAAGCGATTACCTACTACCGATTCCAGCAGCAGAGCGGAAATATTGATAAATGATCCGCCCACGTTCGTGGACAATTTCACAAAACCAATTCGCAGCGAACGAATTCATTGTTCGCTGTTTTGGGGCTTCGCTGCTAAAATGCTCCAGTGCTCCAATGCTTCAATGCTCCAATTGGAAAATGGAATCGGGAGGGGCCTTTTTGGCAATGACACCATGCCGCGGGATGCCAACGCATCAATACTCGATTTGGCATCGCTCCCTCGCAAACTTCGAAATTCGAAAATTTCGCTCCCAGTTGCGAACTACAACAAATGGAATTTATTATGCGTTGCCTGATTTCTATCCGCTGGCTGCAATTTATCTTCCATAAACATTTATCTGCGCATTTGACTGTGACCTGTCCCATTTCTCCAAGGATCGCTGAGCAGCTGAATCATCGCCACTCGGCCAAGATTTATTATTATTATTATTATTAGTGGAGCTGGTCAAAGGTGGCACATAATAATGCCATTTTCAAGTCTAAAGTATGTTAGCTTTAAGTTAGATTCTAGCTTTTATATTAAAGTAAGTCCTTAGATTTTAAATCTGGCATAAAAGGGGTTAAGCGTGCAAGTCAAATAATGCCACTCACAATTAATCAAGATCTGCCAGACAATCATTTCCTCACTTAGGGAAGTTTTTTAGACAGTGAAAGGAAAGCGCCGCCAGATGATTGCTGCGGCTTGTTACAAATCTCATTTCGTATGCGCAAGGATTTGGGGAAAATTAAAATTTATTGCCCATGGAAAGTCCTTGCTCCTTGCCCCGTTTATCCCCTCACCCCTACCCTTATTTCTTAGCCCTTTTGCCTTTGTGAATCCAAGCGCTGACGTGGGAAGACCGCATTGGACTCCTCTTTCTCGGTCGAAACTCATTTTGGAATATTTGTATGTAGGCGACGGGTTGGAGCGTTCTTGCCGCAGTGGACCAGTTGGTCCCATTCTCGCCATTCCCATTCCTATTGCCACTCCCATTAGGATGCTTCTGCTCCCAAGCCTCAAGTCCAAATCCGTTCATTCATATTTATGCCACACAAAGAGCAAAAGTTTTATGCCACTTCTTCGTCCTGCTCGCCGTCGACAGTTGTTTTTCTCACAAATTTATTGGCAGTTGGCCATCAGCTACTGTTTGAGTTGGATTCGGGTGAACATTTTGTGGATCTGGGATTGGATCACGGGCAACGTGACATATTTTCAAAATTGTATAATGTTCGCATTATTGCAAGAATCGCACAATTGGATGCGAGAAATGATGAGGGATTGGGCATCATGGACAAAAACGCATGACAGTATCCCTTGTCAAAATATATACGCATTTTAGCCATTTTCAAAACAATTTTTACATTAAAAAAGTAAATTCTTTTAGGAGTACAACCTTTTGGTTTTGTTGTATAAACCATGCTATTATTAAGCAACATTTTCAATGTTTGTGTAGAAATGAGCTTGAATTAGCTTAGTTCAGCTAACCAATTAGTAAATGAATTTAATTAAAGTGCTAACAAAATGCATTAAATGGCAGAACACTATGTTTTTCCTACTCATCAAGCCCGATCAATGAACGCATGCCCAATTTGACTAAATTGAGAGCAATCCAATTATCAAAAGTGATATACTTGTAACTACATACATACATATATGGTGATATAATTACGTGCAAATATTACGCACATAATTGCAAATAGAGGCCAGAGTTCCGGTTCGTTGACAGTCGCAAAGTTTTTGGTAGATACACCATGAAGAGCTCACACAAAGTAATTATGCAAACCACTTGCAAATGCCTGTGAAAACCCCACAAAAAAAACATCCTTTATATCTATATGTATATATGTGTGTAGGCAAATATCTATATGCCTGAGTACACATTTACTTGCGAAAGTAAGCGCTTGCAAGTGTTTTGCCAGAATGGAATTTGAGTGAGAGCCAAACAAGTTCGTCCCCCGACTGACTATCCTGCCCGTGCGACTCATTATAAGTTACGCTAATCAAGTTGAACGTGCGACCGCATTCAGTGGTGAGTTGGGTGAGTTGGGGGGAAAGGGGTGGAAATGGGGGATAAGGGGGCGGCTGAAGGATGTGGGAGTAGCTGGGCGTGGCCACCAAGCGGATGCCTGGCAGACGACACCAAAGTGGCTGCTTCGAGAGCCGAAGAAAGGAAATGACAATTCAAATTAAAGACACCAGAGCAGGATACTATATTTTTTTTTTTTTTTGGGCCAGGATGGAAAGATGGTAAAATCCAGCAGTAGAAGAATGGGGCTAAATGGAAATATGGGCTGGCTGGGCATAACCACGCCCACCACTCGCATTGCCACTTAACATGAAATTAATTATGAAACTTTTGTGCAAAATTTTGTTGAACGAGTTGAAAAGTCTTCAATGCTGCTGCTCGACAGCGTAGTAAGTAGGGGGTAAAAGGAGTTGGCAGCCAGCAGGGGGGAGGGGGAGCAAGGGAATCAGGCAGTAAGTATGTGGCCGGTAAAAAAGTTAACGGCGATGAGCATGGGAAATTAAGTACACGCCACGTGGGCCACAAGTCTGCTGGGGACAGCGAAGGGATGCCAGGGGAGGCGGCACTTGCGGTTCGCGTTTGTGTCTGCGTTTGAGTTTCACTTGGAGTCGGGGTGTGTGACCACAGCAAATAAGGAGCAGCAGGCGCAGGATCGGGAGCAAAACAAGGAGCAGGACGTGGAGCAGGAACTGAAGCAACAGCGAGTGCAGCTAAGCGTCGCCCGGAAATGAGCAGGAAAAACGACCTCGCAGGGTTGCACAGTGGCACGCGGTGCAAAAGTTTGATGGGGCAACTAAACAGGTTATTAAATAAAATATCTTATGCTTGCAATCCTTTCTAAACTTATTTTTTAAATAAAATAAACTTTCTAGATGTTTCAGCAAATACTAGATATTTTTACCTTGTCTATGATTAATGTAATGCAATCTAATGCAAATTTTACGATATTTTTTTGTATATACCCAAACTAGAGTGTGTTGAATGTGCAGACATGCAAATGCTAGTTAGCATCGACACTTGTCACCCTATATATTCCAGCGGAGGCTGCAATTAGGCTGCGTTGCAATCGCGTGGAGGAAAGTGCGGGAAATGCTGTGCAAGTGGCAGCAGCCGCGTCAGCAGCAAACCGGAAACGGGCCCAAATAAGTATCCAACGAACTTTTTCAGCGCCCTCGACTGGCAAACTTTTGCAAGCAACTGCGTCTGCGACTCCGCGTGGCGCAAAAAGATGGAGGCGGCGCCCCCAATTGCTGGCATGTAAGTTGTTTTACTTCAAATTTTAATTATGATTTAATGCTAAAATACGGAAATAATTTGCGCCAACAACGTTCGTCGCCGCAACGCAAACTGGCACGGGTACGCGGCGCATGGAGTCGCTGCGCCCGAGTAATTCCATTTCATGGGTCGGCAATCGCGGTCACCATTCTCTGTTTAGCCGTATCGGGGAAACCATATATACACCGCTACATAATCGGACTATTTCCGTAGCCAGGCTGGTTAGGCACAAAATACTTTCCTGACGAGACGGACAATATTTTATAACTTTAAGTTTGTTATGTTTAATGGAAATGAAATAGCTAATGTCTCAAGCAACTTGTGTTCGTTTTAAATCTTAGTAGTAGCTATCTGTACCTGTGTAATTTCTCAATTTCTAATTTAGTTGTAGATCCATTCTTATCAAGCAAAAATTCTTCATCCAATTTAGGATGCACATAAAAACGATTGGCCCAAATATGTATGTATATATGTCTTCGCACGTGCTTTTGTACACATGTAAATACTTCAGTGTTGCACGTTGACATTGCATCGTAAAATTGTGTATTTATTTTCTGTTTATTTGCCGCATAAACAATATATGCGGAAAGTGAATGAATTACCACACAATGTTATCGCACCCACCCACATATATGAATTTATATACATTTGCGTGAGTGCGTGGTTTTTATATGTTTATAGTTCGAGGATTTACATTTCTTTTCGGATTTTTTCTTCCGTTCGGCAACATTTAAATGCACTTTTATTACATTTGCTCAAACGAATTTTTTATTGTCGAGCAAGGAAATCGCACAAAAAACATAAAACTAAGCTGTTCACAGATTTCATTGTACAAGACGAGCAAAGTTTATGGACGGTGGATAATGTTCTCTTTGTACATATGCTCGCATAAAGTTTCGAAATGCCAATGCCAGGATATATATATATCTTTTTGTATTTTGTAGCACATATTGGTGATAAGCAAAAAAAGACTACATGGAAAACACTTGAGAGTTGTTAAGGATATTAGTAAGTAATAGTTTAAGAAATAGAAGATGAACAACTTAACAAGTTAGACAGAAAATGTAGAAATGTAGAAAAATTATATAATGAAGTAGTTTTGAAAGCAAAATTTTTGGGAATATATCATATATATATCAAATATCCCGGGGGTATTTTTTCAAATTAGCTTAGCAATTAAGAAACCATAAATCGATTGTCTCATAAATATTTGAAAAGGGTGTACTCACAGTGTTTACTCTTCTCGGCGGCCACCTGGCTGCCTGGTGTCTGGGCGAGAATGGCGAGCAGTCCGATGAGGATTAGCAGCCATTGGGGAATGCCCGACCCCGAACTTTGCCTTTGGGTTAGGGTCCCTGACCGCCGGACCGGTTCATCATCATCTGCCGCTCGCGTGGGGATGCGGGCGCGTTTGGGGCAGGAGGAGGAGGAAGTGGGCAAGGACATGGGGCCGTGGTCGGTGGGTGGACCCGGCCCACAGGATGTGGGCATCAACAGCATCGCCGAAGCTTCGGTGGCTCAATTTTCGTGGCTTTCGCTACTGCTTTCGCCGTCGGGCTGCCTAAAAAGTTGGCTTCGCTTTTGTTCGCTCGCGATGATTTCTTGTCGCGTTTGTCATTCTCCGGCAATTAGAAGCTTTCATTTATGAATTTTCCTTCCCCCGGATGTGTCGCCTCATTGGAGATTAACGGGTTTCGGCCAGCGTTCCAATTTCACTCTGCAAACAAAAAGTGCATTTGGTAAGAAAAAAAAGTGCTATTTGGTGTCTGACAAAATTGCCAAAGCAATTGGCAACAGCTTGCGGCCAACGGATGATATTGGATAATAGTCGGGGAAATTAATTTTCCACTGCTTTGACACTTTCATTTAAAGAAGCCGAAGAAATATGCTGCCATATATATCAAAACTATATTTTTTCTTGGGAATATACAATGATTTCTAAGTAAGAGATCTTAAAATCTGATTATGCTAACTTTCCCCCTTTCATCTTAATCCCCCATCGCAATGCCCATTGGATTGGGTCAATATTTGAAAGCGTTAAGACATCTCATAAATCGAGGCAATCAATGCATAAATTTTGCCACTGGGAGTGCAAAAGCAGTGGCTCGCACTAAAAAGTGCATGTAAAGTGAAATATTACGCATACGCCGTGTGGATGGGTTTATCATGGCAGCGCAGGCCATGAATACATTGTTGCCCCATGCAGATGCCACCCACACGCAAAAGAAAAAAAATAAAGGACGTGTGTGCTGGTGTTAAAATGTAATAAGGAGCTGGCGTTGATTCCCAAGTACTGCCCAGCTGCTCCACTTTGTTCCTTATCCGCTGGCGAATGGAAAACGGCAAAACGCCATGGGGCTTCGCTGGCAAGTTTATCACACTTAGAAATCGTCGCCAGCTGCTCCACATAAAGCGAAATAATAATGAGAAATCAGAGGCAGCCTGCAAAAAAAGAAAATGCAACACTGGGACGCATCCATGGACTCCACACACACTCTTATACTTTCATAGTGGAATGAAACTGGGAGCCGCACTCAAATCGGAGGACTTGGCCAGTGACCGTGTCACACACATTCTGGCGTGCCTGACATCCAGCCAACGCTCCAATTTCGTGTTTAATTAAATCTGATTATAGCTTTTCACTTTGTCCTCCTTTGTGAGCCACTTTTTTCTGTGCCTGGCATCTCCCCACGGGTGGCTTTGTGTACAGCCAGGTCCCATGATGAATTTAATTTCTATAAATTCCAATGCCCAAGCCAAACATCTTGATTTTGTGTTAGACGAGAGCAACAGACATGGGAATAGTTTAATTTCAGAGTAAAGAATCGAAATACTCTAGTGTACAGTTTCTCTAGAAATTTACAGGGAACATATTTTGTATGTGTCCCTAAAATATTGTCAAATTCAACATATAAGCTGTAATTATATTTGAAAACAGCCAGAATTTTAAAGAAAACATATTAAACTAAGCGAAACAAAAAGTACTTTGCAAAACTTTCAGTGATTAAAGTACGATGTGTATCCAAACTTTTTACGAAACAGCAAACAATCGAAAACAAGCAACAAAATGTTGGGCAAGGAAAACTACAATTAATAAAATACCCAAGCGAGGAAATCCAGCTACAGCGATTCGCTTTTCAGGAAAAACACACACACGCTCACACACACACACATGTGAGTGACCTAATATTCACACTTGCACACATAAAAGGAGGTGTATACGAAATACAGGCACATGTATTTCCATGGCTGCTATTTTCCTTTTTTCCTTCATTTTTTTTTATTTGTGTTATTGTCCTGGCCGCCATGGCAACCAATTTTCTGGGCAGTTGAGAAAATCGCTTTCGAAAGGACATTAGAGGATACATTTTGCCAGTTAGCGACGACCAATTTTCGTGCGAAGCGAAATAAAAGTTTACGCTTTGATTGCCCTCTAATTTACAAATTCGGAAATCGGAAAATACAAATCAAAGCGAATAATTTTGACTTGGCCGAATGGAGTTTTTTCCACCGCTCCCTTGTTGCACAGTGGAAATGGTGAAAAATGTGGAAATGGTGGAAAGTGTGGGGGAGTGAGTGGGGTGAGTGAAGCCGCATAAATTACCAGCACTAGCAATTCAACACAAAGAATGCTGAAACGCAACAAAAGCCGCTTTGCCGGGCTCCGGCTCCCTGGAAACATGGCCAACAGTTCCAGCAGGAACAATAACAGTAACAACAGCTGAAACTATGGCCAAAATGGCCAACACAACGTAACTGTGAAGAAAAATTAGGCGACATACAATTAATGGCCCTGTGGGGTTTCATCGTCAAATCGCTTTGGAGCCCACATTCGTGGGGATTTTTTTTATTTTTCTACTTTCTGGATATATGTACAATCTTTTGTTTGATTTTGATGCCCGAGTGCGTCCTACTATTTACCATATTCTATGGAGCCTTTCTAGAATGGCCTAAACAAAAGGATTTGGAAGTAATGATAATATGAATGGAAGGTTTTCTAGGCCGAAGTTGGCGTTGGCTGTCAGATCCATTATTATTTTTGGCCACACAACACAATGGCGATTTGTCATTAACTTTTATTGAGATTGAATTCCTTTAGATAGTAGCCTTCGAAGTATAGCCTTTTGGCACCATTAGGAATAGGAATCCACTAAATATTTAACCCACAGCACACTTTGAACACTGTTTAAAATAAGTTTTGCACGCTTCATTTTACTAAGTTCGTTACTAACTTCGTTCAGCGACATTATTAATATTTGTGCACAATGCATGACATTAAATCCTGTTTGCTCCACACCTGAACCATTTTGGACAGTGCGGTAAAAGCACACAAAAAACGCTCACTTTGGCTTTCAGTAAATACGACGTAGGAAAACATTGGCAGTGGGGGCGGTAAGAGCGGTGGCAACAATGGTCGAAAGGGGCTGTTTCGAGGGGATACCCTTTGTTGTGTTGTCCTGGGGCTGAAATCGCGGGGGGAGCATTCGCCGACACCTCGGCAACACACACACATACACACACACACAATGCAAATGTATTAACTGCAGGACGTTATAAACAAAAGAAATTACGTTATGGCGGCGAAGTGTTTTATGTTGGCAACACTTCGCCAACACCCGCCATCAAATGCGAACGGATTTCGCATTTTTCTTCACCCGCATACACAAAGAGAAAAGACTATCTAATATCAATTTCATTTGAAAAAGCTAAAAAAAAATCATAAAAAAGCACAAACTTTCTTAACAAGGTTAATAAAAGGATAACACTTTGTTCTTTTGTGCTCAGAGCTAAAAAAAAGTTGTTATTATACAATTATTTAAGTCTATAACATTGCCCTACTATATGCATTTTTCTTGGTGCATGCATGTTTGCCAACCGCTTTTCACCCTCTGTCCGCCTGTCCGCTCGTCCCTGGCCTCCAGTGTCCGTCCGTGTCCGTCCGCATCCGCGTCCGTGTCCGTTAGTCTCCGTCCGCGTCTGACTCACGTCTGCAGGGGGCATGTCTATTTGTCTGCTGAAAACGGAACCGAGCTGCCAACAGCGACAGCAGCAACAACAACAACAACAGCAGCTCGAACAGAAACACGTCACTATGGGTAAGTGCAGTCGTGCTCCACGGCGTATGAGTAATTTCTGTGGCATGAAGCGGTCGTTTTTTTTTCGGAGCGGCAAGGAGATGGCCGCATTGTTTTGGCCATCGCTTTCGCTTAGCTCTTTTGTGCGGAACATGCTTGCGTGTATTTTTGAAGTCATTTTCTGCTGCATTTAGTCTTTTTATGGGTTTTCCATGATGTGTCTACAGGATCATTTTACAATGGTTCTTTGCACTTAAATTCAACATCACATGAAAATCAAGCGGGTTTATACGGGTTCGCTACAATTTAAAGATATTCCGGCTGAATTTTCATTAAAAAAAAGAGCCAGAAAACCAAAATATCCGTTCATCAATAAGTATACTTTAAAATTAAGCTTTTAAACAATTTTAAAAGCTATTTTAGAAAACATTTTTCCATTTTGAACGCCACAAATAGCTTTTATGGTGTGTTAACAAAACCCTTCACTCTGCCACTCACGATGCCCATTTCCTTAAGCTGCGAAAGTGCCAAATCATGAGATTGCGCTGCCATGGCGATTGCGATGACAAACCGTGAATGTTGCGGACTGTGGGTAGAATGGAGCCTAGGACATGGCTTACAGGACGGGTGTTGACAAGAAACCCTAACGACTGACAGCTGAGACAATCCCAAGACGCAAAAAAGCAGCCACAATGATGACAAGAGCAATCGGAAGCCGAAGTACGAAAAAATCAAAGCCCTCGATTTGCCTTTTGGCCAAATCCCAGCGACAGATTAATGGTGGCCACCATCCCGAGGGCGAAATTCACGACCAAGACCAGACAAGAAACCGCAATCGCAATCAAATTTATTTATTTATTTTTATGTTTAGCCGTTGGCAGTTTTCTCATTTGTGCCCAGCGCAGCACATAAGCTGACAGCCCCATCAACTTGATTTCGCCATCGGTGGGGCGATGGGGGTATTCTGGGGCTGGTTCCAAAGGGTCGAGGTCAGGCTAATGATTAATACGCCTGGCTGGTCCAGGCACTTGGAGTGGCGTGTCCACCACAACAGCACAGTGGCGTTCTTCCGCTCTGCTGTTTAAATTAAACTATCCGGAATTTCCTTATCACCAAAGAAGTTTGTGGAAGGCAGCACGATAAAATATCTTTACTTTAAGATATTCCAAATTTGCATTTATAATCCATTTGCATTTATAATATAAAAAAAAACATCTCTGCATTTAAACCAAATTAGGAAATAATAAAAATATCTACTTTTTTGTATATTTGCTATCCACTACCGTTCCATTTAATGAATCCTTACTGTTTTTTGTATGGGCCCCTCGAGTTGCGGCAGGGATTACGCTTTGTAGTGAGAACTACTGGGCTTTATGGAGTGCGGACAGAAATAAATCACCTGTCGGGGAGTCATGGCTAAGACCTGGTCGAACAAAAAATATAAATTAGAAAATCCAAAACGGAGGGCGGTTGTGGGGCAAGCAACAGAATAATCCTCCATTACCACACTTCCTGACCTGACCCTGGCATGTGCGAGTGTGTGCGTGTGTGTGTGTTTGTATGTTTGTGTGTTCGATGGCACTACTTTCACACATTCGCCTGCTGTTATAGTATGTACTCCTGCACACGCACACATGTGCATATAAGCCAGGGATATGCGTGAAGGACCTTCGCCATCGACCACACCACAGCAACGGGTGAGCGAGCGAGACAACAGCATTAACAGAAGTCCTTGTGCGCTCACAGAGGCAGCGAGAGAAAGAGACAGGGCAGGCTCTCGCAAAGAGAGCACAAGAATACTACTCGCTCGTAGTACTCGCAGTCGGGGGCGTAAAATGTGTAAAACTCAACATGACGGCTCCGTTTTGCGGCTCTCTGATGAATGAGATTAACCGGCGAGCCAGAAACCACCCCCTTTTTGGGCCTCGCGACAAATGAGTGCAAATGACCTCAACACAGGACGGGGAATACGGCAGCAGCAACCCTCGATCCTGTTCTTATTCCCGTTACCGTTACCGTTCCCGCTTTTCTGCTCCTTTTAAAGCGGTGCCCATCCGCAAAACTCGTCCTTTTTTGTCATTTTTACGACACTGTAACTGAATTTATTATGCACTTGGCTTGCGTTGTTTATTGGTAATTCCGTAAAATTCTAGGCAGTCGCCTTTTGTTAAATCGCATGATATTTTCGCATACCATACAGAACTACTCACTCAATCAGTTAATCACTTCAAATGCACAATTGAACCATTCACTGCTTTTTGTGAGAAATATCCAGCGGACAATTTAGCAAATCAGCTTTGTACATACAAATTGAATAATAAGTTTCATTTTCGATAGTACATTTTACACAATTGCGGGTGTTGCACAGCGCGACGAAAAGCTCCTCACTCAACGTTTCAACTGCGACTGTGACTCGTTTGTGTTTAATAGCGAATATTTTGGCGTCTCGCCTTAAACTTTTACCTTCAAGCACTCGCCGCCGAAAGCTAACAGCTAGAGTTAACAGCTGTCAGCAAGTGGACAGCCCCGCTGTTAGGCTTATCGATTGCCAAGCCGTGTGCGAGCGAGACGGCAATGCAGCTCCACTGAGACTCCAAAAAAAAAGGGTGGACAGCTTGGATTTTTGACTTGGCGACTGGAAATGTTTATTGTTCGCGTAATTATCACTGCGAATTCAGCGCATTGAATGCGTCTTTGGAGTTCCTTTGTATTTGTTTATATTTTCAACGCACTGGCTAGGCACATATTTTCCAAACGAATCATCGTGGTAACCGGAACGGAGCGAAGTTGACGGCGAACTGAAGCCGGCGCCATTGGTGGTAGAAAAAACCTGCCACCTAAAATCAACCACCCCATGCGGCGCGCTCTCTTAGCACACATTGCGAAACTCCCCCTATTTTCTGTCACTCTCTCCCTTAGGCACAGTTCACTGTACTCAAATTTGGCGCCCTATCAGGGTGAAGTTGTTTTTCTAAGTGCCATATAAGCAATACTACATAATTGGTACTAAAACTTGGCACCCGAACGGGAATCATTTTAACATTCCTTTGATTTTCATTCACTCCCAATTAAAAAATATAAAATAGCCCCGTAAATACAATCATAACTTCACTAATAGTATTGGCATAGTTTTTACCCTAAGTGGATCATCTTACTCAGGATTCCACAATTCCAGCTCTGGCTAAAAAGCCACTGAAAAATGGGTGGGTGGTGTCGTGAGCTCTTATCAGATGGCGAGTGTAACATGAGACTGGTGCGTCTGCTGTCTGGACTTGCCTTGGAATCAAATCGATTGCGAGGCCGCACCACCCCCAATTCTACTATCGATGAGTTGGCGCGCAAAAGGAGCCGTGTCCTGTAATTTGTCGCCGCACGACAGTGACGCAAAGTGCCTGTCAGTCTGCCACGGCCACCCACAGAAGGTTCCTCCACCCTGATTCCTGGACAATTTAATTATACCCGAAGACGGAGCGCAGACGGAGTCGGCTTTAAGGTAACCGGAGCTGGAACGCTCCCTACTTTCCGACGCAGTCGAGCCTAAAAGCGCCTACGTCAGAAACATCAGAAACATCAGAGACAGCAGAAGCACGCGTTTTATCTCGTAATTAAATTTAAATGGGATAACTTTGTGGCCGGGAGTCACTTCCGTAGCACAAAGAAATTAGCGACTGTCTGGCCTTAGCCACGCAAAAACACACCAGATAGCGAGTCTGAATTATAATGGGCAGACCTTACTTGATAATCGCATTTCATCGGGCTATTCCTGATTTACCAAGTAATACACTATATTCTTTCCTTACAACTGAAAAACAATAATGAGAATTATTTAAGATTAAATAAAACATTACTTTATTCGTTTTGTATATCCCAGACAGATAAAGTAATTTATTGAACACTTCAACTGGCTAGGTCGTATTAGAGTCTGCTTGTAACTTCTGTGTCAGTAACCACTCTAAAATAGTATAATGCAAGTAATTTTACCCATCAACCCATTGTATATATATACTTATATTCAAAACCCTTTCACCGCATTTCTAAGCCTAGATTATGGATAATGCCTCTAATATGTAGCGAGTGCTTAGGTCACCTTAGCCAGGCGCTGGTCAACGCATTTCTGGCTGCGAAGGTCGAACCAATTTCCCGGACTGCAGTAATGCAAAACCGCTTTACCATTCAAGCAAACATAATACTTGTTATGCTGCTTGACGTCTCCAAATCGTGTATCCTCTTTCACTTTGGTGCAGTCGGGGACTCCCTCCGCCAGTAATGCTCCGTGTGCATCAGCCTGAGATTCCACCAAGGAGCACTGCACCAAGATTGGGTAGTTACAAAAGTTGGATTTTATGTCAAAGTGTAGACCCTGGGGGCACTGTCGAGGTATTGCCCGTCCATTGGCGCAAACATAAAACCTGCTACATGACTTTGGATCTCTAACATAGGCGCCATTCCGCAAGGACTTACAGTCGGGAGGCGATTCGGTGTCCGAGGGCTTTTGAGTTACATTTTCTGGGGAGTCATCGAGTGGACAATCCACTAGACTGGGAAAATTGCAGACTTTCCTCTTAATGTCGAAGTACAGATTTCTGGGGCAGTGGCCAGCAATTGCTTTACCATTTAGACATACATAATATTTATTGCATGACTGTAAGTCCCGCAGAAAGACTCCATTCGGCATCTTGCTACAGTCAGTTCTTTCCTCTTGATGACCAGGGGTCGTTCCAGTTGGGGGTTTTAATGTTGAGGTTCCAGATTTATTACCCTCGGTTGTATATTTTGGAGTCGGATGGGCAGTATACGAACTTGTGGTACTCTTTATTGGTGGATTGGGCGTAGATGGAGTCATGCCTGCTGGCGGAGATTCCGATGAACTGTTTCCGGAATCTCCAGGATTTTCCGGGGCACTTGGCGAGGGCTTAGGGATTGCTGGATTATCGGTCGTATGCGGAGCTCTACTAGTGGAAGTGATTCCGCTTTCAGACCCACTGTTTCCGGAGTCGTCATCATTTTTAGGGGTACTTGGCGAAGATTCTGAGCTTGAGGGATTATCGGTGGTACATGGAGCTCCACTTGTGGAGGAGTTTTCATTCTCAGATCCACTGTTTCCGGGGTTGCCATCATCACCTGGGGTACTTGGTGAAGGCTCAGAGCTAGAGGGATTATCGGTGGTACAAGGAGATCCACTAGTGGAAGTGATTCCGCTTTCAGACCCACTGTTTCCGGAGTCGTCATCATTTTTAGGGGTACTTGGTGAAGATTCTGGGCTTGAGGTATTATCGGTGGTACATGGAGCTCCACTTGTGGAGGAGTTTTCATTCTCAGATCCACTGTTTCCGGGGTTGCCATCATCACCTGGGGTACTTGGTGAAGGCTCAGAGCTAGAGGGATTATCGGTGGTACATGGAGTTTCTCGCGTCGAACTGTTTGGTAAAGACTCTGTTGGCGATGGCACCTCTGTCACTTCTGTAGATGACTCGGTAGACAAAGGACCTTCAGTGCTGGAGCTACTTTCTTGGGTCGTACTATCTTGTGAAGATTCTGTAGAGGAAGATTCATTAGCTGGTTCTGTAGATGATTCAGTAGATAAAGGACCTTCAGTGCTAGAGCTACTTTCTTGGGTCGTACTATCTTGTGAAGATTCAGTAGAGGACGACTCATTAGAAGGTTCTGTAGATGATTCAGTAGTCAAAGGACCTTCAGTGCTAGAGCTACTTTCTTGTGTCGAACTATCTTGTGAAGATTCTGTTGAAGAAGACTCATTAGCTTCTGTAGATGATTCAGTAGACAAAGGACCTTCAGTGCTAGAGCTACTTTCTTGGGTCGTACTATCTTGTGAAGATTCAGTAGAGGACGACTCATTAGAAGGTTCTGTAGATGATTCAGTAGTCAAAGGACCTTCAGTGCTAGAGCTACTTTCTTGTGTCGAACTATCTTGTGAAGATTCTGTTGAAGAAGACTCAGTAGCTTCTGTAGATGATTCAGTAGATAAAGGACCTTCAGAGCTAGTGCTACTTTCTTGGGTCGTACTATCTTGTGAAGATTCTGTAGAGGAAGACTCATTAGCAGGTTCTGTAGATGATTCAGTAGTCAAAGGACTTTCAGTGCTAGAGCTACTTTCTTGGGTCGTACTATCTTGTGAAGATTCAGTAGAGGACGACTCATTAGAAGGTTCTGTAGATGATTCAGTAGTCAAAGGACCTTCAGTGCTTGAGCTACTTTCTTGGGTCGTACTATCTTGTGAAGATTCTGTTGAAGAAGACTCAGTAGCTTCTGTAGATGATTCAGTAGACAAAGGACCTTCAGAGCTAGAGCTACTTTCTTGGGTCGTACTATCTTGTGAAGATTCTGTAGAGGACGACTCATTAGAAGGTTCTGTGGATGATTCAGTAGACAAAGGACCTTCAGAGCTAGTGCTACTTTCTTGGGTCGTACTATCTTGTGAAGATTCTGTAGAGGAAGACTCATTAGCAGGTTCTGTAGATGATTCAGTAGTCAAAGGTCCTTCAGTGCTAGAGCTACTTTCTTGTGTCGAACTATCTTGTGAAGATTCTGTTGAAGAAGACTCAGTAGCTTCTGTAGATGATTCAGTAGACAAAGGACCTTCAGAGCTAGTGCTACTTTCTTGGGTCGTACTATCTTGTGAAGATTCTGTAGAGGAAGACTCATTAGCAGGTTCTGTAGATGATTCAGTAGTCAAAGGACCTTCAGTGCTTGAGCTACTTTCTTGGGTCGTACTATCTTGTGAAGATTCTGTAGAGGAAGACTCATTAGTAGGTTCTGTAGATGATTCAGTAGTCAAAGGACCTTCAGTGCTTGAGCTACTTTCTTGGGTCGTACTATCCTGTGAAGATTCTGTAGAGGAAGACTCATTAGTAGGTTCTGTAGATGATTCAGTAGATAAAGGACCTTCAGTGCTAGAGCTACTTTCTTGTGTCGAACTATCTTGTGAAGATTCTGTTGAAGAAGACTCAGTAGCTTCTGTAGATGATTCAGTAGTCAAAGGACCTTCAGTGCTAGAGCTACTTTCTTGTGTCGTACTATCTTGTGAAGATTCTGTTGAAGAAGACTCAGCAGCTTCTGTAGATGATTCAGTAGACAAAGGACTTTCCGTGCTTGAGCTACTTTCTTGGGTCGTACTGTCCTGTGACGGTTCTGTCGACGAAGACTGGTCTGTCACTGCTGTTGATGATTCGGTAGGCGAGGGACTTTCAGTGCTACTTTCTTGGGTCGTACTATCTGGTAAAGATTCTGTTGACGAAGAATCATCTGTCGCTCCTGTAGATGGTTCGGTGGACACAGGACTTTCCGAGCTTGACCAACTATCTTCCGTCGAACTTGAAATAATGGGTGTTGATGATTCCGTAGGCACGATACTTTCAGAGCTCCATATTATATCATCTAAGGATGCTTCTGTGCTTGAGCGACTTTCTTGTGTGGAACTTTCTTGTATAGAATCAGTCGATGAAGCATCTTCAGGCACTCGTGTGGAGGATTCCTGCGTCGAACTATCTGTTGCACCATCAGTTGAGTATGAATCCAAAGAGCTGAATTTAATATCCTTATCCTTCTCAGCAAGATTATCCTGCGACAAAGGTTCAACTCCAACGGCACTGTTCATAAATTGGAAATGGGCAATTGGGTTGGGTTTCAAGGGCGAAGGCGTTGCCTCATGAGAATTGCCCCACAGACTGGCGAAGAAATTGAAGTTTCCGAAGATGTTGAATATAAGGGGTCTATCCACGCTGATATTTTGCTTGATGTTTACTTCCTTCTTATTATCATCTGATTTTTTGATAGATTGAGTTGCATTGTTCATAATCACACATCCCTGCGTTTGAGCATCGAACAAGTATCCATTCTTGCAGGTATTTTTTATAGGGCCAATGAAACCAAGGCAGAGGTAATACGATTGGGGATCTGCGGAGTCGACTGCTCTGGATCCAAACGATTGCCCCGCACAGAAGTCCTTTCCCAGGGCCTTGGGAAGGATCCAAAGAAAAGCCCAAAGGACTTTCACTGCAAAAAAATTCTTATTAAATATCCGTGGGACTTCTAAATTCTACAATAACGTACCGACTTGCATTTTAAAAGCACATTGAAGAAAATGCAACGGCGTAGAAGAATTTCATCGTTTTTATACTTTAAAGTTCCGCAGAAAAAAACAAGAAAACAATCTCAAGTGGTATGTGTAAGTAAAATGTTAAGTACAAGTATTTTAAATAAATTAGACACTTACAAAAACAGAATGGTTCTCGGTTGCTACAGATGTTCCGTAATGGAGTCGCAAATACATACGTAGCTCTCAAAAAACCGTAAACACAATTCTTGTTTCCAAGAAAACCTACTGATTGGCCATTATTATTTTTAGTTAAATATGGATTTGATACTTATACTTAAGACAAACAGTTGCAGATACTATCTTGTTAAATTCTTTATCAAATGCCTAGCTCTATCATTTTAGAAAGCTTAGCATAGAAATTTCATAGAACAACTTTTTCAAAGATCATCATTAGCGATTATATTGTCTTCTGAATGTTCTCCTAATCTGGACGCAAAATGGGGCTGTCAGCAAGCCTTTATCTCGGCTCACCTTGCGTGGCCGCCAATGTCGACCGTTGGAGGCCTGCGGACGATAGTGTAACGGCTGCCACAACCCACATGGGGTGCCCCCTGTGTGCCCCTTTTGGGGCGAAACCCCCGGCCTGCACCTACATAGGTGGCAGCCCACACCCACCGCCACCCAACGTCCCTCGGCGGGCCAAACATTTCCGATTAGTTGTACAGATAAGAGGGCCGTCTCAGCACTTATCGTACCCGTATTCTTGCAATGATTACTCAAAACCCCGGGGCACTTGCTGTTGTTGCCATTTGGGAAGGGGCGGGACAGGTGGGCGTAGTAACTATTTTTAGAATGATAGAAAGCTCGGGGCGGCAAGCTCCGAACTCCGCACCATATAGCATATAGCAGTGTTTTGGCCCGCACTCTTATCGTAACTTGTGTGGCTTCGAATGTACCTAGTTGAGGAAAAGTCCCGTGTCGGATTTTGTTACCTCTGGTATTCGAGCCAATAAGTTCGGCCACGAATTCGCATTTTATCTTTTTTTGCATTTTTATTATTTTCGATTTTTTGGTTTTTTTTTTTTAATAATTTTTAAATCACCTGCAGCGTATCATTTTTTTTTGGCAGTGCACGGGGTCACCTGCACCCACTAAATTTGCCATAATTTTCAATGTCCCTACGTTCACTAGCAGCGATATCAGTGGATTTTCTGCTTGGTTCTTGGTGAGGTTTACCACTTGGCCCACCAACAAAATTTAATGCAGTCAGGTTAATTTTGATTTAAGTGGCCTTAAATCGGTTTGCCTATCAGGAAGTTGTGCTTGTAGTTTCAGACCTGGGATCTCATGCTTATATGATTGAGGTAATGTGTGTTTTTTTCGTATGACATAATAAAATACAATCTGTAATAATCCTTTTTTGAAAATCATATACTCAAGGGTATTTTACGAAAAGAAGAATGCGAAGAATATTGGCCTCATAAACGTGAACGTGCATTTGTTACATATAATCCTGGTCAAATCGCCAATGTCCAATCAGCAAAGTAAGAAAAAACCCAATGGAGTTGGCAAGAAAATCGAGATGAATTTGCATATTGTGGAAAATGCTGCAATGGATTAGAGTGGTCTCGAAACTACACATTTCAGTGCATGGGCAACCGGCGTATCCGGGCAAACTGCATTTGGGCCAGTGAGCCGAGCACTTGCTCATCCGTTAGCTAACGAGACCATTCCAAACACGATAACGATCAGGAAAAGAGCTCATATCAAGCTGGAAACTATCGGCTTAGATCCATGGACAGCACCCCCAACCCCCGGCAGGGTCTTCACTTGCAATTGCATTCCCTATAATCAGCCAGCTATCTCCTCAGCTGCGATAAGCGTGCAGTTAAGGGCTGGACTGTCAGTAGATTAAAAGCGACTCGGAATTGAGTTGAGATTGGATCACAAACAAAATAAATTCGATTTTAATTGCAAGATGAGTGCAACCTAGCTGCTAGTCCTAGCTGGTCATCTCCACCGATTCCATGCTCCTGTACTGTTCCCGCTGCAGACGATTGCCATAGGTGCGCGACACCAGATTCCAGGCGTCCATGAAGCGATCCATGCACTGCGAAATGCATCGCTGCTCGGTGGAGTCCAGTGATTTGCCCGGCTTCTGGATGCACTTCTTGAAGCACTTCTCCGTCATCTTCGAGAGCATCTCCTGGGCATTGGCCAATGCGATCTGTTGTTTCACCTGGTTCATCAGCTCACCCTTCTCCATGCTGGCAGCCGCCATTTCTCGGTGGCTTGCTCGTTAAACAATTTAAATTTAAAATATCCCAAAATTTGAACGAGCTAAGCCTGTTTAAGTCCAAACAGGGAAAACTCGGACAGAAGGAACACAGCTGACTGTTTGTCCAATATTACAAATGTTTCAACAAAAATAATGCTTCTGCGATTCGTTTTTGCTTGTTAATGTAAATAGGAGAATCAACAGTCTTAGGTAATTACAAACCCACTTTAAAATCAAAACTGCATTGGTTGCATAAATTTTTTATGCTCATATATTTGTGCCAAAAGTGATTACCGCCAGCTAACATTTTTACGATTCCTCAACACTTACAGAAATTTGAATTTTTCCTAGCAATTTTAATTTTATGAAAACATTAGATACCTTTTAGGTAGTTTTTAATCGGTATCAAAGTACTATTTCAAATGCTCAGGCAAATGTAGCTCTTGAATGTTTCTTTTTCTATAAAAATATAATTTGTTATTTGCTGTGTGTGTGTGCTCTTATTATATATTTTACAATATTCGTTTAATTTGTTAAGACACTTTTAGTTCTTGTTCTCTCTGATAGTAATTCCCTATAACTTTCTAAATTTGTTGTTATCAGTTAAGGATCGATTGAAGACCCAGTCAGGCGTTTGCTTTGGACGCCATCTCATTGAGACACTGAAAGCAATTCGGTGAATATTAAGTGAGAAAAAAAATACAATCAGAAAGCATCTGTATCTGTGCGTTATTCTGCTTGCAATGCCTAATTTCTTTAGGAAATTGTAGTTCTCTATTTACTTTAAGTAATTAGAAAAGTGAAAAAAAGTTAGTAATGATTATTCTTCGTGCAAGTTTTAATTTTAGATATTACAGACCAGCGAGCTGCTAGAAGGTTTTTAATAATCTCTTATAGAATTTTAGCCATAATACTGAACTTTTAACTAACTACTTCAAAAGAACAATTGCCAGGTGACGACAACAGAACGATACAAACAAATTACTAATATATTTAATTTTCTGAATTCCAAAGGTGCACAATAAAATTGATTGATTTTTAAATTTATGTGACCAAATGCATGTGCAAAGATATAATTTATAGTTATAATTACATTTAGATGTCCAAAAGAATGTTGTTTGCGGTCGTTATAAAATATTTACATCTGAGGCACACATTTTACGAAATAATACTACTACTGTTTTGTTATTTATAATATTGGTATATGGAATGTACAATCACTTTGAGTAAGTAAGTATTATTGCGATCGAAAGAAGACAGGCACAAACATATATTAGTATTGCATTATCCTAGGCCTGATTGTCGGTAGGCAGAGTGTCCCAAGAGGTTCAAAAGAGCTCGTCCCTCGGATCTGGTCAGTTCCTGGACACCGAGCCCAGGCGATGCCAGTCGACTAGCTCCTGTCGCAGGTCATGCTTCGACAGATCCAGTTCGAAGCCTCCAAGCAGCTCGTTCTCCTGCAGCGTGTCGTGCGACCAAACCGTAACCTGAAGGCGGCGCTCTTGAATAATATTCAGTGGCATTCGGTACTCCAACTAAAAAGATTTATAAATACAAATTATAAAGATAATCCAGGATAATCTGCCTCTGCTTACCGTTTCCATGAAACTGGGCACACAGGTCTTGCGCACCACTTTGGTCTTGCGTTTGGTCTCCTTTTTGGGATCCGGTTTTAGGTAGCACTTCACATATGTGTTGGGCTCCTGACCGCCCTGTAACATGGGCAGTCCTTTGGCGTGGTGTATCTGCAATACATATACGCTCGATTAATATTGATCAAATTGGGGTTTATCTACCATCACCCACCATCACAGTAAGTACGCCGCGTTGATATTGCAGCGATAGTCGTAATTGGCCAATCTCGTTGGGATTATCCCGCGACGGTTGTTGCTTCACCTCTGCAAAATCCATATATAAATATTGCAATTCAATTTGGAAATTAGTGCATTGTAATTTACCCTTTATCTTCGGCATTCCCAGCTTGGCTTCCTGCTGATCGCGCAGCAGCGGGTGAAAGAATGTATAAACGAGCTCGGAATGGGCTATTTCCTCGGACGCATCGAACAGCGATTTCAAAAATCGCTGTATAAGAGGTAGTCGTTTTTCTGCCACGGATTTGATGTTGGAACGGCCCACATGCACACCAGCCGGCAGACTTAAATGGATTGAAAAGATTTAAATTCAAATGTAAGAAAAATAATTATAAGCTGTTCCTTACATTAGAAATAATTAGAACTTGATACTCTGTAATCAAATCAAAATGGTAGTGTAAGCCCATAATTAAATGTTTACACTATCAGATTATTCCCAATTACAAGGCGACTTTTATCGCCGAAAATATGGGGCTGCAGCTGTTAATGGTCAAGTTATTATTACATTTCATGGTGTTTATATAGTCAGTGGTTTGTCAAGGTGCGTTGACAAATCATAGTACAAATTCGCGATTGCTTATCACTGCCGAAGCCCATGTCACTGAGGTAACACCGCTAATAGCTGATAAATCGACGAATGAAGCAGACTGATTTCACCAAATCGGAGAATGGTAGAATCGTACAATCGGAGAACCGGAGAACCAAAGAGCCCGAGAGCAGCAGATACCATATAGTGGGTGAATGAAGAGCGGGCCGAGTAAACGATATCGGGCCGAATCGCTCCGATAAGCGGCGACTACGCTGCCAAAAGCGGTAGCGCCAACGTCAGCGCTCAATCAGTCGACGAGCGAGCTGGTTAGCGGAGCCGAGAGCGGTCCGATTAGCGACGTGGTGAAGTTTCATTACACTTTTGGCCACAAAACAAAGGGCGACTGTGCCAACCAGCGACTTTATCCAGAATGCCGAGCCAACAGATTTGCTGGTGAGACACGCAGACATGGCCCAGCTGAAGAATGTGGGCCAAGGTAGGTGGCCAGCTCGAAAGATGCCCGCACTTTTCACCAACCCCATCATTCCCCAGCAGGTCAACAGGCCGTTGTTGTTGGTCCACTGATCGCATCGGCCATGTTGCTCATGGGGCTGATATTCGCGCTGTTGGGGATCAAGTTCTTCGGCTTCCGGCGGCGGCTGACTTTCGAGCGATCGCAGGTGCAGCGGCAACAGCAGCAGCAACAGCAGCAAGTGCCGCCACGTTACGCAGCTTTCGAATCGCAGGTGCGTATGCAAATCAAAAGAACTTAACACCCGATGCACGCAGTTAATAAAGGTTAATGTGATACCGATACCACCACAACTGAAGCTATACCCATACCAATATTCATACATATGTATATCTGTATGTTCGATTCACAGCGATCCAGCGACGAGTGGTTCTGATAAGGCAGGGCAAATACAAACACAAACATTCGCAGGTGTTGCGTTTATATGATTTTAGAGAGTGTGTAAGTTGGGGATTGAAGATAGCGATGGGGGCGTGAGGAATGCAAATCGCAAGCTTTCACTTATTTGGATCTCAGGTAGAATGGGTGTTCTACATTCAAATTCTTAAGTGTTTATAGTGAGGTGGAAATCGATTGAATAAAACCAATAAATTATGTGCAAAGAGTAAAATTGTTAAATGTATCTTAAGGGAACAGGGTTAGGACGACAGTAGAATCTAAGTTCAATAATTAATGATTCATCTATGAGAATATATACTTAAAGAGAAACCAAAGGCTCCAAAATCTCCTCTTATCATATGAACGTGTTTTAATAAACGTCTGAGCTGGCGTGTCTGTGGTCATGTGTAAACCACTTAGAACGTCCACCGGTGACGCATGCAAGTGAACAGCCCAAACAGCTGTATCCACAGCTGATGTGCTCGATGTTAATATAATTCCGAGTATCGTAATAGCCTAAAGTACAATTTGTGCAACTCCCCAGGTTAACGGCACCGATACCGCTGTCCATGGAGTGTTCCGACGTCGCAATCTCGAGGAATTCGAAAGCCCATGGCCATCGGCATCAGCAACGACAGGTGAAGATAGCAAATGGAAACCATTCAATTGAAACTACAGTCGAAATACTCTGACTAGAGATATTGAATGGTTCGACGACCTTTCACTTTGGAAACTATTTTTTAAACAAAATCCTACCCTGCAGGAAACAACTTCATCAGTGGCAGTGTTCCAAATCTGCAGCTATATGGTGCCAGCCCAAGACAGCCCAAATCAACGGAAGAATCACCAGTTTCCTATCGAGAGAAGTCGGCGGTACAACGACACCAACGACTGGAGGTGCACAGTGAGCACTATGAATTCTATACCGCTCCACCTACCCGCAAGCCACCTTCTCCGCCAGCACAATCAGAAGTACTAGCTGAAACTGCCTCGGTAGTTTCCCTACCTAAGATACCAGAATCCTTGCCTGCTCCACCTCCTAGGACCATGAGAGGAGCTGCTGCATCCAAGCCTTCGGGAGCTGCAGCTTCTGTCGACACAGCTCCCGAGCCTCCTAGCGAACTGGGAATGCCCAACTTCGATCACTTTGCTGAAAAGTACGAGTTGTTTAGTGTAAAACCAACGACTGCGGCCACTAGACCAACACAGTTGCGAAGCAAAAACAGCGGCCGCTACGTGAAGTTCGAGCCAGTGGATGATGTGCCGGAAATTCTCACTCCCGAGGATCCCGTTCCCGAGTTACTGACTCCAGATGACGGTTTGGGAGGAGCGATGTCAGTTACCGCTGTGGTACATAGGGGAGCCATACCCAAGGAAGAAACGGAATCGAAAGATGAACCGCATACACCAAATGATCCCGATCCCTTCCGGCGACCCAGCAATACAGACTCAGCTTTTGTCGTGGAAATCATAGCAGGAAGTCCCGAAGCGGAAGCGACTCCTAGTATACAGTCCACCTTTCAAAATGGCCTATTTGAAAACCTTGAATTACCACAAGGTGAACAGGACAGTGATTTCGTGCGAATACGTTCGTCATTTGTGATGAACGAAGCCGACATCCTGGATTTGGATCAGCTGCAGCTGCCGGCGGCCAGTAGTCCACCAGGATTTGGTAAAAGCATCGACGAGGACTGGGAGAACTTTGCCAACCTAGACGGCATGGTGGAAGTGCCAGAGCCCAATTGGTCCCTGCATCCGAATAGCTTAGAGCAAGTGCCCACTGTGGAGGCGACGCTAAATGAGGCTGCCGTCAGACTGGACAATGTGGAACAGGTTGAGGGTCTGTTCCATCAACTTGAGCTTATAGAGCCGAGAATGGATATCTTCGAGCCTGAACCGCCAGCTCCCATTATAGATCCACCGCCGTACGATCCTGGTCTGCCCTACCTACCAGATTACGAATCCCTAATGCGACTGGATATTGCCAAGAGCGGTCAGAAATTGCCCGACTACACCGAGGTAATGGAACAAAGGTCCAAGACATCCAAATTTGTAAACAGCATTGAGGATCTATACGCGGATCTGGATGTTAATGAGGTGGAGATAAACGGTTCTCAAGTCAATCAGACCAATGAAATCCACAATTTTGAAGCCTTGTGCCAGGAAATGGCTGTGGTGGTGCCATCAGAGCGTCAAGCTCCTCAGCCCGCGCCCAGGTCCACCAAATCAGCCAGATCCCTCAATGTTCGTGGTAGTACTTCTCCCCTTGCGTGCTATCAACCTGAAGAGCTACCCAGCTCCAGTTCCAGTGATACCGATGGGGAGGAGGGAGCACGATCAGCTCCAGAACCTGCCAAACGAGATCCGAAATCGCTCAAAGTCCGCTTTGATGTGGATAATCTGCAGTACTACCAGTCCGCCGAGGTGGTAACATCAGGTGATGAGTCTGAAGAGGATGAGCCAATGCAACAGCCAACTCCCATGCAGCGTTCGATCATTTTTGAACCGAGGAATACTGGAGTGCCCACCCTATTCGGATCCCAGGTATCCCAGGAAGACAGTGATGACGACGATGGCTTTGGACGAGCTATCAGCCAACATCGCTCCATGACTGCGACACTTAGGACAAACGCTGTTAGAAACCATACCGATGCCTAGTCCGAAAACAGGAAACTGCCGCAAGTCTTGACTTCCTTAGTAAATACAGTATTCTATGTGTTAAATTTAGCCAAATGGCTATGACCTATTTATGTACATACATATCACTAAAAAATTGCCATATCATGTTGACTACATAAAATAATAAAGTAATAGCAGGAAATCCATTAAAGATAAAAATGGGTTCAAACTCTCCAATGGGAAGTGAATCAATAGCGAATCACATTTTTGCCATTATTAAATGTCTAGATAATGCGCCTGATAGACACAAGACGTCAGCACGTTGTCATTGTCTTTTGTCTTCTTTCGAAAGCGAATCAAACGAATAACTCTACTTGTAGTCTAAAAAATAAACAAACTAACACTTACCTGTGCAGTTTAACCAGCGGGAAGTGCATGCATAGCTTCTGATGGAATTCGGTGAATTCCCGATATGACCGGAACAAATGTGTCGGATCGGGCTGTCCATGTCGCGTCACTTCCAGAATATACATATAGAACTTTTCCATGCTGTAGTGCTTCTGGAAACACACCACCTTTACAATCTTCAAGCGACCATCCTGCTGCATTCTGCAATCGGAGATATTTGTAGATAAAAGTGATCAACTTAAGGATATAAAAACTTACGTATATTTTCGAGGCACGAATGAAAGCAGCTCTCCTGATCCCTCGTCTGGGGTGAAACGCATCTGGGCCAGATTGTGTAGAAAGAAATTGAATTGCGTGAACCAGCTTTTCAGCGAGGATTGAATCATCTTGGCAAACGTGGCCGCCGCCTCGGGATTCGATTGAGATGGCAATAGCGCGCGACGTACATATTGCACAGCATTGGAGTTAACTCCCGGCATGCCTGCTGTAGCCATGTGGGCCAGGGTGTGCAATAGCAGATCAGCATTTTTCCGCACGATATTGAAGGCTCGACAACATAGGTCCACGAAATAGTGAAAGTGTGTCGAGGGCTTATCGCCGCCATTTATGACATAAGCCATGTCGGAAGTCAGGACAAATGGGGTGCGATCTCTGTGAGAAGAAATAATATGTATAAGGCTTTAAGAATTAAAAATACCATCAATTTCAATACCTCTTGAAGTTTCCAAACATCTGGGCATCGCCAAGAAACTTGCCAAAGTCAATGTGAAACAAGTGACCCGAAGTCTTTAACATGATGTTGTCATTGTGACGATCACAGATGCCTAGCACATACGTGGCCACACTGTATCCAGCACAGGATAGCGTAAAATTTCGCACCGCACTTTGGTACTCGAGCGGACTGGGATTTTGCTTGCCTAGCCACTCGGCAATGGGGCGATCCTTGAAGGACCCCGTCAGACCGCACTCTACTTGAATTTTTCTCAACGTTTCCGCCTCGCTAACCAGCTCAATCATACCGCTCTTGTATCCCGTTGGCACACAATTAAAGGTGACCATCTTCAGGTCCAATCGTTCGGCCAACCACATTTTGTTCATAATCCTAATTAGCTGTATAGTTAACTGATCCTGCTGCAGGTCATCTCCGCACTATGAAAGGTTATAGTTATATATACCAGTTTATACATATAATTTGTAGATGAATATTTACTTTAAAGATAGCCGGTAAGGACTCGGCATCTGGTCCCACAAAGTTGATCTTCAGCGGCAGCGTGTTGGAGTTAAAGTAGCTACAGTTACGCACACTCACTCCAGATACCTCAAGTTCTGGTCCCAGCGGTAGACAAGTGGGCTGCTCCAGTAAGTCTTGGTGAACCTCGTCCATGCCTGCGGCTAGGCTTTTTTGACGCATCGACTCCTTAGCCTCTTTAACCGACTCCGCAATAGTAGTAAGTTTCTGCGAAAGCAAAACATATAATTAATAATCACGAATTAAACAAAGAGCGCAGACTGGTCTCCGTTTTTTCTTTGATATTCTTTGAAATTAAGTTACCTGACACATTCGGTGCTGGTACATAAATCGCTGGAGCATCTTCTCGCCACAAATTGCCATTAAAGCACGCAGCATCATTTTGTTCCGGCGGTAGTAACGGACCTGGGTAACCTGAGACTCGTCATACTCCTGATCCACCATTGCTGCTCCAATAGAGTTGTGAGGATCGTCAGGCAGACTGTGCACAAGCAGCCAATACATATGATGGGCAAAGCGCGGTGACTCCAGGCACTTGGACAGCAAGAATCGAGCCATTGCCGAGCCTTCGTATGTGTCATGTTTCAAACTTTGCACTAACTGAGGCAGAAAGTCGACGAGCTGGTCGTTGGGCATCTTGGAGATCCACTCCACGGCTTTCTCGCGAACCTTAGCATCCGGATATCGTGGCAGAAGTAGCTCCAAGGACTGCAACGGCGAGAGTGGTGCCCAGGAGTGTAGCAGGGCATGCAAATCAATCAAATTGGCATAATCCCAACTGTGGGCGGCATGAAGAACCTTTGGCAGGGCATTGGGATAGTTCTGCAGGTATAGCCGTTTTTCCCAGAACACTTCACGTCGTTCTGTGGCTCCTGTGTAGCCCAGCTCTGCGGTGTCCAGCAGCTCCTCTTGAAGATTGGCATCCAGAGAGGCAAAATCGTAGCTGGCGAGGATTAAAAGATTTCGTCAGAACTATATTTAACCATTTATGTATATTCTGTACTAACTGTGGAGCAGGTTTTGGCACCTCCTGGTGCTCGGGAAACTCAATGCGTCCTCCATACGGAGGTACCTCAATGCTCAAAACAGGGCAAAAGTCGGGTTGCGGATGACAGCCTCGCGCTGGAGCTGGTCCAAGCATTTTATCCGTCATTGGTGGCCATAAAGACAGTAAGTAGGGGCCGCAGATCATCACTCGCTTAAAGTCAAACAGTTGGATCGAACACCAACCCAGTTCAGTGGTCACCTGACGCCTCTCTCCATTCTGTTCAGCGTTGGGTTCGCCTTCACTGGCCGCCTGTTTTCCATACAAGACGAACGTAAGGCGGGCCTCCCTGGGCAGAGTGCAGATAGGATGCTGATCGAAAGTCAGCCAGGCACTGAAGTTAAGACGTGGAAACAGGCCTCCACTTGTATCGTTGGAGCAGGTCAGCACATTCGGCTTCGACAGCAGGCGCGTTCCATAAACGATTTGTACGCACAGGGAGTAATCGTCGAACTTCCAATTCGGCAGCGGCCTGTGTAGGCAGCTAATGCATACCACAATTGGCTTGGACACACAGGAAATGGGTATGGGTGCTGCAAGAGTACGTATAAGTTAAGTAAACAAAGTAAATTAGTTTCCCATCGGCACTCTTACTTGTTGAGTAATCGGGCGTCTTCACAGAGAATGCCACCCGGAAAACATTCGCGTACAACTCAACCAGCTCTTGCACTGCGTCTCGCAGCTCGTTGCACTTGACCTTGATCTGCTCCAGCATGGAGCGCGGACGGAGTACAACTTGAGCGTAATCACCGTAGTCACTCACAATCTCTGGGTTGCTAGCGCCCGTCGAGTACTTCTTTTGCTCCACCTCGCAAATGCGCTTCAGATCGGCAACGCATCGTGCAATTTCCATTGTGTCGATTGAACCGAGCAGTGCGCATATGGCCTTCACTGCTTGAACAACTCCGGAGCAGCTCACGACACTCCGTCCGGGTACTCCGTCGGCCGCCGATTCCAGCTTGTCAATCTCCATTTCGAGCGTTTCGATGAGTATCATCATGTTGTCGTAGGTCACAATCGGCACCACCTCGTTGGGAAGAAGATGCTCCGGCAGCAAATCCGCATCGTGCTCATCATCCCGCTCTGTCCGTGCAATAGCCTGCATGTTTGCCGCCGTACTAAGGCACAGGCCCAAATGTACATCCTTCTCCAATTGGAAGCTATTGTGGACGCACTCTAGCTGACTCAGTCTCGAGGTGGGTGCCAGCCACTCCAGAAGACCAATGGGCTGTGGATAAAGAATTATTTCAATTTTAAGTTTGCAAAAACCTTCGATCTAATGTACCCACCTTGACGGCATAATCTGTGACGGTACCCTTGACTTGTCCCTCCAGCGAGGCCAAAGCTTGTGCCACCACCTGTGCCACAACCGAGTCAACTTTTGGATAAAATTCAAACATTAAAGGGGCATCCAAACATTTTAGTATCATACTTACTATCGCAAGTGAATGTCACTGGCATTCCATACCCCTTCACCTGCTCCTTGCCCATGGACGCAGCCAGGACGTTTGATTGCAGTGTGTTTAGAGCCGGATGCACAATCACTTTGATGCTGGTGTCCATCATGTAATGGTAATTAAACTCGGCGGCCACAACATGTCCCACATTGGTGGGCGCATCGTCGTGCGGATAGCGCGCCCTCACCTCCTTTACCATGTGGTAAAATTCCAAAAGTTCGGGATCATCAGTGCGCTGGTCGCTGATCAATTCGTACAGGCGTGTACAAGTTTTCCGCCGGTCCAGCACCACGTTGGCCGGAATGCTGGAGGTGTAGCTGTCCGTCAAAACAGAAGACTGAGGAGGCTTGGAGACCGGCATGGGTGCCTGGTTTGATTCATAGCACTGCTGGTTCCTGGGCGGCAAGGGCGGAGGAGGCGAGATACTTCCAGATCCGTTCTCCGCAAGCTTCAGACTCTCCTCTGGCGGCGCAACACCATATTGCGATAAAGATGTAGATGGCTTGCTCAGAAAATCTTGGCGCCAACCGATCAGACCGACATTCGGACTCACGGTGGCCACAGTTTTGTCCCACCTGTTGACTGCTTCATACATTGGATCGGAATATTGAGTTCCTGCATCTCCGCTGTACAGAAAGTCAAAGGGATCGTATTCCGCATAGTAGGAAGTGCTGTCGGAGGCGGTGTCGTTGCCTGCAAGTAGTGAGTGCATGATCAGTTCCGGGTTAAATCCAGTTCCCACCGAGAATATCGCCAGTAGTTATGCAAATATGCTCGAGAGCCGAGGCCTACTACTGCGAGAATCCGGGCACATCACATCGTGTGGCCAAAAATAAATGAGACGGCCCCTAAAGTCGCAGCAGTGCGATGTGGATCGGTTGGACTAGCACCACTGGCAATGCGAGAACGCTTCGCAAATCTACGCTAACAAATCCGAGGCGAGTGCCATCGCTAAAAGCTAATTGTGATTGCTGTCATTCGTCGCCCACGCTGACCCAGTACAGTGGAACCAATATCATTCGATATTTGTTTTAAAAATAAGGTCGTATATCGAAAGCACAAAAAGAGTAAATCTAAAAAATGTTAATGGCTTGCTAATTTAAATTAATATCAAATCTTTAAAGAGAAGAACGTATGTGCTAACAATGTATAATCACTGTACCTAAGTGTGTATTTTTAAATCGCTTTGTTTATATTCATTCTAAATCTGTCCCCTCTGGTGCCCATACATCTGTTTCATTTGCCACAAAAGGGAAAGCTATTTGCTAAACACGTCGTAATTTTAAAAGCGTTTGGTTAATACATCTGTTTGAAATGCATTGCTACTTTTGGGGGAACTTTGAAAGCCAGCAAAAATAAGGGTAAGCGTACAAGTAATTTGACAAAAGTGCAACGACTTGAATGCAAATCATAGTAAAGAGTTAGTTGATTTTCCAATCTCCCCAGAATGTAATAAATAAATACATACATATGCTCGAAAAGCTCAAAATCTAATGTCAATTATTAGTTAGAGAAGCGTGAATGTGCGTTATTTAATCTTGTAATGGGAAATAGAAGCAAGCGAATAATAAAACAACAACAGACTGCAATTTGTTTAAGAAATTATTTATTTGTTCTCTCACAATGGTACACGATAGAATTAAACATATGTATGTATTTATTTTTTGTATATAAGTGTATTAATGGATATATGTAGCAGCAAATCACAATGTGTTCATTTCGTAATACATGGTTATAAAAAAGAAGTGATTAAATCTTCTCATTTGATCACTTTTCACTTAAATGACAGTCGATAAATTCTTTTAAATTTTGAAGTTTTTAGTCGCGGGAATATACATAAAAACCAATTCCAAGCATTGCGAACTAGTTTTGAACGACATTTTGGACATCGATATATATGCTGACTTCAAAATTGTTCCGGCAATAGCGGAAGGCACGAATTTCGATATGAGGGCACATATATGTATATATATTTCTTTAGTATTTTCGTGTAATTAGGTGGTTCTAAGTAAGTGCTGTTATAGACACTAATCTGTCTTTGCCTCCGAAACGAACCAATCTGACCCGAAACCCTTTAGATGGTGTAGTTGTTGTGGGTGTAAAGTAGTTGCTTTTTTGAATTTTTGGTAGTAGTAGTACTGATAGTAGTAGAGGACAATTAAAATGGATTACTTTTTCGACACTGCAATATAGAGAAACGGAAACATTCAGTTTAATTCTTAACTAAAAGCGAGCGACAACTTGCTACGGGCAATTCTAAAAATTATCTCCTACATCTAGCAAAACTAATTGTTGCAAAACAAATAATGGGATAAATATAAAATTAATAAAACCTATTAGTAAATACCATACAAATACAAAATCGTGTGTTTGGTCCTATTCAAGTCTTTGGTAGAATGTTTTGTTTCAGTTCTTTTCAATTTATTATTCCTCTATCCTAGAGATTCAGTTGAAAACCAACTAATTTTATTATGCCAATCATTTTTATTTGCAGCTCAAATGAATGCTCTGGCCAAGAATCGCAACACACGAGTTTTCGACTGTATTTCAAGTTTAGTTTACGGTGCGAAAAATTTGGGGGGATTTCAACGAGGACCGGGAGCTACACGTTATTTACAACATTGAGGCTGCTTACCAGTATTGTCGTTTAGCAGGGGATCGAATGCCTCCAGCACACTCACACGGGAGCTGCAAAGCAGGATGTACGAATGTTAAAAACACAAACCAATAAGTTGCTAACGCTAGTGGATACATACTAGTCCTCGTGGTTGAGGTCGATCAAATCGTTGCCCCTGCGTGGGCCAGAGGAATGACCATTGTTTCCGGTGTGGCTACTGGAGCTAACACTACCAGTCGAGAGCACTTGGCGACGCGCCTGGAATGCTACTCCATTGGCCTCAAAGGAGGAGGAAGTGGAATGGTTGGACGGTTGGCTGTGATGATGACTTGTTGTCGGTGCTGTTTGTTGAGGAGCTGGTTGCGATTGGGGTCGTCTTAAATCCATGTGCGTGTAAGCACCTCCAAAGCCATATCCCTGTGCGGGATACTGCGGCGGCATAAAAGCAGCCGATCCGGGAACTATGGGAGCCGTATATGGTGTAACCACAGCTCCGGGATAGTACATATAGGCGTTTGGCTGCGGCACTGGAACCACGGCCATTTGAGCGGGCATGCTGTACAGCCGCTGGAGCTCCTCGTTGTTTAGTGGCCTCTGTTGCTGGACAGCTGGTTGGTAAGGCACCAACTGCAGGTCACCGTAAGCAGGTCCACCCACAACTCCACCTGCCACCATACCGTACGGTGTCGGCTGAGCAGTTGTTGGACGTTGCTGGTGAGGTGGAAACCCGTATTGAGAAGGAATTGAAGCCGACGCAACTGGACCCATTGGCACCAGGGCTGACTGCGGATTGGTCGGCTGCATCCGCTGCAGATCCTCGATAAGTTTGCCAAAGGGACTGCTACTCTCTGGCTGCTTGCTGGTGGGACTTGCGAAGCAGATCAGATCGTTATCCGTCCCCTGGGCCGGCGGTGTGCGCGATCGTTCCACATTTTCCGGACTGATGGCCACCTGATGCACCTCCGAGTGCCGTCGTGGTTGATGTAGGCTCTGACTACGATGCGCCGGCTGGTAATCTCGGCTAGCAAGGGTGGAGCTCTGCTGATACCCGGAGCCGTACTTCTTGTTTCGCCTGTAGTCATCGAGGGCATGCTGCTCCAGACTCAGGGCGGTCGCCTTGGCCAGGTCATCCTGGAATTGTTTGTCGTAGTCGATATGCGCTTGATTTGACATTATCCCCTCGTCTGAAGCGTCCGGTCCGTTGAGCTGCGAAAGAGAACCAGAACAAAATGTGAGCGCTTTCCAAATTTTGTTAAAATTATTTTCGTATTTTCTTTTCCAATGCCTATTTGTTGTTCCCGTGGTGAACAAAGGTGTTTGCTTTTCGGATTGCTTATCTCTGCGATAACGAACAGGCGGTGATAAAAGTGATTATGCAGTGTAAATGGCAATGGTACTATATGAGTACCTGGACGAAGAACAGGTGAGATACCATTCGATGGGGGGAAGACCATTTGCGACAGAGTGGGGGTGGCTATCACTAGGTTTTTTTTAATAAGTTGCAAAGGAATATTCGCGATCGATAATGAGCCGGCGGGCAGTGATGATTCAGAAAATAGGGAAAAACAGATTGATCGCTTTAATAGTTTTGCGAGCTTCTTAGTGGTTGAAAGGATATGATGACTACATTTAAAACGCAATTACTAGGATTTTGGATAGCCAAGGCAGGAATGAGAATTAACTTCCTATTTAAGAAGATAGTAACTTCTACTAGAAAAGTTCGAACATCATTATGTAAGCATGATATTAAGTATGATAAGCAGAGTTTCGACATTCAGTACAAAAATCGGCAAAACTATGTATCTCATTGTTTGTACATACAAATGTGTTAAATACTTGTGTACTTTGCACATAGAAACCATATCCAAGCGCTCCAAATTTGCGATTGCGATACAGCAGAGTGGCGCAAAAAGGCGCAATTGAGTGCGCGATTGTAAATAAATAAATAAAAACAAACAATAGCGGCGGCATCAATTTGCGTGAATGAATGCTGCGAGTACTGATTTCCCAGATTTTACACATATTTACATATATATGCGATATAAACGTACATATATATGTCAGCAAGAAAGCGTTTTGATTTTTTTCCCATTGAAGCCATTCTCGTATGCAGATAGGAAACAGCTGTTTAATATAAACACACCCACAAAAGCACTAGTGTGTGTGTGAGTCCGTGTCGCGAACGGGGACGGAATGGCAGATAAGAAAATGCGAACCGGCTAGGAATGGGAAGCGAGGAAGAGAGAGCACGAGAGAGAGTTCCTTGCGGCAAAGGTTAAGGTAAATCAATAGATTGCAAAAAAATATATAATAATATTAGTGTTATTCATAAACAATAAATGAACCCAATTGAATGCCAATTTATTCCGGAGAACGTAAGAATGAAATTTAAAAACAACGAATATCGGGGGAAGGGCGAAAGCAAATGATAATGGAGATAGTCATTAATATGCAGACTTGACTTCTGCTTTGTGATTCTCATTCGCATATTGCCAACTTACTTGCTTTTTGAGGTGTCACCTCCGCTGCTTTTTATACCCGTTTCTAGTTTCTTTTTGGTTCAGGTATTCCCTTGATTGGGCTACGAACATAGACCATCCGGTAATTAGTTTTTCACTTTTGTCCCCTTGGTTGTTGTTATATTTGACGAATAACAATTGTTTAAACTTAACCAAAGGTTTTTTTTGTTTTTAGGAGAGTTGTCTTATCCTCCTACACACCTATACACCTACACACATACATGCGAAACGAACATACACGAACACATAAATACGAACAGAAAACAGTGACAAAAAACGGAATAGACGCAACACCAAAATACTGAACAAAACGTTATTTTCTTAGATGTTCTTGCACCATCACATATTATGTACAAATCCGTTAATTTACAATAAAAAACAATTCTCTTGTGCGCAAGAACTTCATACACGAACGGCACGAAATAACACAAAACGGAATGCAACAAGCAGTAGCGATGGTACACGAATCGATATTTTTTGGCAACTATCGATACATCGAACAGATGTTTGAGTATTGGCTAATCATTTAGCCGGTTTTCACTTTTCTATGAATTCAAATTTTTTAAATTTGTAACGAATAAAAAATCTACTTAAATTTCGAGCGAAATGCAAACTTGTATCTTCTTAGTTTGTTTATAAAACATATAATAATTGGCAAGTAATACATTTATTTATCTCAGTGTTTTATTGCCTTTATAAATGCTTCCACAAATGTTTCCACAGTATCTACAAAAATGCCTCGTCGAGATTCAGGCCGTGATCCATGGCCACCTTGGAGTCGTCGTCCAGCCCACCAGCCAACGTCAATAGGTAGTCGGGATCGTCGATGGAACTACTGGGCGGCGCATTGTACATCCTGCGGTAGGAGGCTTCGATATTCTCGTCCAGCATTCGATCCACAATGTCACTCTGGACCTGTCCCGGTTCCTGGGACATTTTAAGCAGCAGATCCGCATGACTGGGTGTCATTTGGGGCAGTTGAAGATCGGTGGCTGCTGTGGGATTTCCATTTGCCCTTCGCTGGGCGATTTCCGCCGATTCCGCGCCCATTTTGCAGATGGCACACCTGCTACGAGAAATTCTCTTCTTCAGATTGACCAGTGCCATACGATCCTGCGCGACCAGCATTCGTTCGTGGGCCAGCTGGGCTTCCTTTTCGCCGATCTCCTGGCCCCGCTTGGCCATGATCTTAAGCTTGGCCTGGAGCAGCTGGTCCGCCTCCTTAGCCTTCTGCTCGGCCAAGTGTTGGCGACTGGTGGCCAGGCGATAGGCGCCGGTGGCTTGGCCCAGTTCGTCCTCCTTGAGATTCAGGGCGTTCTCCTTATCCAGAAGATGGCGCTTGCGCTGCTCCATTTCGCGCTGCAGCTTGTGGTAGCGATCCCGCTCCTCATCCGCCCGCCGAATAGCTTCGCGTGCCACCTGCAGTTGGGCCTCCAGTTCCCGGCGATCTCTGTCTGGGTCGCCGTGCTCATTGAGCTGTTGTCTTAGCTCCATCTGCTGGCGTTCCACTGCCAGTTGATTGCGCTCCTGCTGGAGATCGTGGTGTAGTCGGTCCATTTCCGCAAGCTGCAGGGCTTTAAGATCCTCCACACGCTTCTCGTCCCGCTGCATTTGCTCGCGATGGAATTCCTTTTCGCGCTCGAAAGCCTTGCGCTCCGCTTCCAGACTGGACATTCGCTGACGGAGCTGCCAGTTTTCCTCGGCGGACTCCTTGGACAAACGGCCCAGCTGCAGCTCCAAGGTGCTCACCAGTTCCATCAGGCGGCGCTTCTCCTCGTCGGCCGTCTCCTCGTCCATCTTTAGACGCCTTTCCTGGTCGGCGAGGCGACGTTCTCGCGCCTCCAACTGCCGTTCCCTTTCCTGGTTGTCACTCATCCCGTCACGAAGTTCTTGAAGATTGCTGGACGCCAGACGCAGTGTGTCCAGATAATTTCCATGATCCTGCACCGCCGACAACTCGACCATTTTGGCCTGACGAATACCCTCGAGGTCCAGCTCGTGGGATTGACGCAGCTTGCGCACCTCATCCTCATGATCCTGTCGCAGGCTGGAGATCTGCTCCACGTAGTCCTCCTTCTGCTTCTCCAGTTTTTCGATGTAGTACTGCCGTAACTCGCTGTTCTCGTCCTTGAGTCGTTTCTCTACGACGGACAAGTGCTCCTCCAGCACCTTGATTTGTTTTCTGGACATCAAATAAAATTCTCTTACTCATTTGCATTATTCTTCCAGCGGCTGCTTAAAACTTACTTATATGAAGTATCTATCATTTCGATCTCCTGCTCATAGTTGACCTTCATGTTGGCCACCAGCTCATCGAGTCGCTGTTTCTCCAGTAGATTGCGCTTGGCATCCATTTCCAGCAGAAGCAAATGCTCCTGTTCCTGACTGGTCGCCTTGTGGGGCTCCTTCGTTTCCGGTTCCGGTTTCTCCGCGAGCGGCGTTGCGGACACCACTTCCTGGACACGCACTGGCTGCGACATCATCAGCTGGAGGTGCATGTTGATCCGCTCCTGCTGTCCTTTTATGTGCTCCTCCATTTGCTGCTGTCGCTGCAGCTGCTGTTGGATTAATGCCTGGAACTTTCGATCCTGATCCTCTTGGCGACGCTGCATCTCCAATAGAGTCCGCTCTTGACTCTTCATTTGGGCGGCAATCACCAATTGTGCCTCCTGCTGCTGCAAGGCATTGAACTTGTGGCTGCTCTCCAGGTTGAGATTGCTCAGCATGAGGATATTTTGGGTGGCGGCAGTGACGACGGATGGAGCGGGCACGGCGGCCATTTCCGCCTCCTGCTCCAAATCGTTCTCATCGGAGTCGGGCAGGCGCAGGATGTCGGCTGTATTCTTCGAAGGACTTTCACTTGAGGGCTGTGCCTTGGCGGTCTGCGCTTTAGGTGTAGTTGGTCGCTGATCCGGCTCCTGCTCCAGACCCAGCCAATCCGCGGTGACTCCCCGTTTCTTGGAAACGGGAGTGGACATTCCCGAAACAGTAGCATTCGTATCCCTGCCAAAGAGGCCCAACGGATCGGCATTCATATTAATGGTGGCCGATTGCGCCGAGCTTCTTCTGCCAGTGGAAGTCTTCGGCCTCGCCTGCGAGTTGTCCGTGGTGGTGTCCGTGGATTGGCGCGACATGGATGGTTTGCTAGTGGCCGGACGTTTGACGGCATCGCCCGCCAGAATCTCATCGAAAATGTTCTTCTTGGGCTCCGCGTTGCTGGTCAACAGATCATCGAAAAGGTTCCTCTTGGCGCCGCCACTCTTGGGTCGCTTGGGATCGAAGCCCAGGTCATCGTCCTCGACCAGATCATCATCCAGTGAGATAGATGGCTTCTGCTTCACAATTCTCGGCGTGCTGGTGGCATTGGGTGTCTTCCGGGCACCAGTTCCCTGACCCTGCACATCCGCCTCCGTCTCCTCCTGAATTCCAAACAAATCCTCCAGTTTTCCCTTGGGCTTCGCCAATTTGGCTGGTTTCTTGTGACCCACTCCCGCTGGCGTCTCAAAGAAGTTGTCATTATCCAGGCTATTATCGCTGAGCAGTTCAGCCAGCGGATCGTCGTTGAAATTCATTTTGGATTATAACCAATTGTAAAAAGTAAGGACTATTGATATGAAAACGATACGGTTGCCTAGTAACGTATTTTAAATGTCTACAGCAACGAAAATAATCGAACAGGACATAGTAGCCTTTAATATTAACTAAGGGAATATCGTATAAAAATGTTTTAGGATTTCTATAACAACATTTATTTTAAAAATACGTTTAAGTCAGGTTTTACTAATTTTCTTTTCATGAGAGATTATAGCATTTTTAATGAAGGCTTACAGATATGAAACCGTAGAATAAAAAATAAAGTCAAACTAGCTTCACATAAAATTGTTTTATTTTAATTAAAATTATCTTTTTTATTTATATAAAATATTTAAAAAAAAAAGTGTTCGAGTATTCGTTGGTATTTTGTAAAGCGTGGAGTGCGGTCACACTGCCGTTGATATTGTTTTGATTTTTGTTAGAAAATGAGCAATATTTACATCCAGGAACCACCCACGTCGGGAAAGGTGCTCCTTAAGACCACTGTGGGCGACATAGACATCGAGTTATGGGCACGGGAGTGTCCGAAGGCGTGCCGCAACTTCGTGCAACTCTGCCTAGAGGGCTACTACAAGAACACCGAATTCCACCGGCTGGTCAAGGGCTTTATTGTCCAGGGAGGTGATCCGAATGGCGACGGCACCGGCGGCGAGTCCATATACGGGCAGCCCTTCAAGGATGAGTTCCACTCCCGGCTCCGGTACACGCGTCGTGGCCTTGTGGGCATGGCAAATTCTGGAAAGGATGACAATGGCTCGCAGTTCTTCTTCACATTTGCTCCGACGCCGGAGCTGCAGAATAAGAACACGCTTTTCGGCAAGATCACCGGCGACACCATCTACAACATGCTCAAGTTGGAGGAAGGCATCGTTGATCACCAGGAACGACCGATGCATGCCCATCGCATCGTTTCTACGGAGGTCCTCTCGAATCCATTCGATGATATCGTTCCTCGAATTCTCTCCCAACCTTCCACGAAGAGCAAAAAGTCCAAGAAGGAGCGACAAGGAGTCAAGTAAGATTTACGTTCTAAATGGGATACCACATTGTTAACATATTACTGAGTGGAAACAATTGATGTTGGCTTTGTATACTGCATAATAATGCGGCGTATCTGTAACGTATTGATTTATTTACCATATACTGAAGTCTGTAATACCATTGCTAACGCTTTAATATAATCAACAGAAACTTCGGCCTGCTATCTTTTGGCGAAGAAGCCGAAGGTGACGAGGAGGAGACCAACGTCTATGTTAAACAGAACGCCGGTAAGGCGAAATCCCTGCACGACGTCGCGGATGATCCCAAGCTGAGCAAGGAGCCCATTCGTGTACCAAAACTAGAAAAGGCCGACATCAAAGAGCACTTGTCCGACGATTGCCCTGAGGACAGTGTCAAGGAAAAACCGTCCACTGCTAGTACGGATCTCATCAAAATGAAGCTGTCTAAGAGATCAAAGAGTGGAGCAGACAAGAAAGCTCAGCCAGTTGAGGAAAAGTCTGATTCTGAGGATGACGAGGATGTTTTGTTAACACGGGAGGAGGAACAAAGTCGGAAAGTCTCGGAGGAAAAGTGAGCTATAATAAAATAGGTTTTATCATGTTTCATATCATAAATAAATCATATAATTTATGTATTTTAGATCCAAGATCCGTGAGGAAATCGCTTCTCTGAAAAAGCAGTATCAAATGGATAAGCAGAGCAAAGACAAACTAGTTAATGGACAAGAGAAAGCAGCAAAGTCCACCGAAATCAAGGGGTCAAGCGAAAACCATTACATTAACGATTTTATAGAGTCTAAGGAGAAGTACACCGCCAAAGTAAAGCTTCAACCGAAAGGGCAGTCAAGGTGGGATATATATTTTATTCTTAAACCGCTTTTAAAAGATTTGACAAATTTATTGAAATTGTAGAGAGGCATTTACACTGAGCCTACTCTCCAAATTCCGAACGAAACTGGACAACTTGAAGCAAAAGTCAAGCTCTGATGATGGCGAACCGGAACCGAAGGATATAGACGATCGCGTAGTGGAACAGGAAATAATCGGCGACGATTGGTTGTCCCACACCCTAAACTTTAATAGTACGACTCCAGTTTTGGCTAAAGATGCCAATAAAAAGGGCGACGATTGGTACGATGCCTACGATCCACGAAATCCTCTAAATAAACGTAAGCGGGGCGAAACTGGCTCCAGTAAATCGAGTTCGGGTAAATCAAAAAGCAGTAAACGTGACTTGTAAAGAAAAAAAATAAAAAAAAAAGAATGTTTCCAATACATATCGATGTGTTTGTATATATTACTATCTGCTAAACTGGGTGGGAAGTTAATGTTTTGTACATTAATGTGTAGAGTCATATAAACCAATTTATATTTACACATTTGTGTGTCATTTTAAATTGCGCGGTATTTTATTGGGAGTACCGTATTTTCGCTCCATTCGGTGGTGCAGCGTTGGCCAGCCTGGGCACACTGCACGTTTGAGCCAGACAAAGTTAACAGCAGCTGAGACAAAAAAGCAAATTCAAGGTGAAGTAATTGGCTTCAAAATAACAGGTAATAGCAGTTGATTGCCAAATCGGCTTGCTCATTTGCTCGAGTGGCTGACTAGCTTCAAATTGTGCGTGCAAATCGAGCACAGAAGTGCCCAAATCAGAAGGTTGCGTCAGGAAGGAATTATTGATTTTATTCGTCATTTGTTTTCGGTCGCCACAGCTACTCGACTTTGTTTTTGTTGAGGCGGAGCTGCCTGAGTCACCACCGCAAAAAAGAGCCCAGTTAACACGGACCTTGTGGATCTCCGGATATTTGGAGATGAGTGCCAAGAGCAGGAGACCTGGCACCGGCGGCAGCCAGACGCCCAACGAGTGCGTCCAGGTGGTGGTCCGGTGCAGGCCCATGAGCAATAGAGAACGCTCGGAAAAATCGCCGGAGGTGGTCAACGTGTATCCGAATCGTGGCGTTGTGGAGCTGCAGAATGTGGTCGATGGCAACAAGGAGCAGCGCAAGGTTTTCACCTACGATGCCGCCTATGATGCGGGTGCAACGCAGACGACGCTCTACCATGAGGTGGTCTTTCCCCTAGTCAGTTCCGTTTTGGAGGGATTCAACGGATGTATATTTGCCTATGGACAAACGGGCACAGGCAAAACCTTCACCATGGAGGGAGTACGCGGAAATGACGAACTGATGGGCATCATACCGCGCACCTTCGAACAGATCTGGCTGCACATCAATCGCACCGAGAATTTCCAGTTTCTGGTCGATGTATCCTACCTGGAGATCTATATGGAGGAGCTGCGTGATCTGCTAAAGCCCAACTCCAAGCACTTGGAGGTGCGGGAACGTGGATCAGGCGTTTATGTGCCCAATCTGCACGCCATTAACTGCAAGAGTGTCGAAGACATGATCAAAGTGATGCAGGTGGGCAACAAGAACCGCACCGTGGGATTCACCAACATGAATGAGCATAGTTCAAGGTGAGTTTGGGTTCGGTATAAACAGAACTTTAGTTAATAAGTTAAATTTTACTTGCAGATCCCACGCCATTTTCATGATCAAAATCGAGATGTGTGATACGGAAACGAACACCATCAAAGTGGGCAAACTGAATCTCATCGATTTGGCGGGCAGTGAGCGGCAGTCCAAGACAGGAGCATCAGCGGAGCGCCTGAAGGAAGCCAGCAAGATTAACCTGGCACTCTCTTCGCTGGGCAACGTGATCTCCGCCCTGGCAGAAAGTTCGCCACATGTTCCGTATCGTGACTCAAAGCTGACCCGATTGTTGCAAGATTCGCTGGGTGGCAATTCGAAGACCATTATGATCGCCAACATTGGACCATCTAACTACAATTATAACGAAACGCTGACAACGCTGCGGTACGCTTCACGGGCCAAGTCCATCCAGAATCAGCCGATCAAGAATGAGGATCCACAGGACGCCAAGTTGAAGGAGTACCAAGAGGAAATTGAGCGACTCAAACGGCTTATAGGTCCACAACAGCAGCAACGCAGTGAAAAGCAGGTCACAGCCAAGAAGCAGCGCGTCAAGAAGCCCAAAAAGGAGCCCGTATCTAAAGAGATGTCGGACTCTCTGCAAATTTCAACGATTGAACAGCCGGTGGAAGATGACAGCGATCCCGAGGGTGCCGAGTCCGAATCTGATAAGGAAAACGAGGCGGAGGTGGCCAAGTCCAACGAGGAACTGGAACGGGAGCGCGTCGAGAACTCAAAACTGGCGGCCAAATTGGCAGAATTGGAGGGTCAACTCGTTCGCGGCGGAAAAAACCTGCTGGACACGTACAGTGAGCGCCAGATTGAGCTGGAGAAGAAGCTGGTGGAGATCGCTGAGCGCAAGAAGCGCGAAATTGAGATCCAACAGCAGCTGGAACTGCAGGAGGAGACCACTCTGGAAATTCGCGAACGGAATGTTTCACTCGAACAAGAGGTGGAGCTCAAGAAGCGCAAGCTCTCCAAATGCTATGCCAAATATTTGGCTCTCCAGCAGGAACTCAACGATTGCAAGTCCGACCACAACCAGGATCTTAGGGAACTCGAGATGGCTCAGAACGAGCTGGTCAAGGAGCTAAAACGCCAGCTCCTAATCATCGACAATTTTGTGCCCATCGAGGTAAAGCAACGCCTGTACACGCAGGCCAAGTATGACGAGGAGCAGGAGGAATGGAAATTCTCTTCGATGTCGCTGCCCACGCCTCCTGGTGGTGATGGCAAGTTCAGCAGCAAGCGACCGGTGTCGCATCCTCAACGCAGAAGGCCCACCTCCGAATACGCTCTGCAGGAAGCCAAATCGAATTCACCGAGCTCTCTACGCTTCAAGAGCGAGAACATCGTGAACTACGAGCTGGAGATGCCGTGTCGCACCACCCAGGAGTACCGTACGCCCAAGGTGTCCGCCTCGCTGCAAGCGGTGCTCGCCCAAGCCATGCAAACGGGCGGAGATGATATCGACATCGTGGATTCGCACACAAACTCACTGCGCAGCCGTCTAGAGAACATTATCAATGCGAATGCCAATGGAGGAACTGGCCCAGGTGCTGGCACCGCTGTGGGCAGCTCCATACCCAATGTTCGCAACATTAAGTCGAGCCGGGGGCTGCCAAGTGCCGCCTCGAATCTGGACTCGAACCGCCGTCCGCCCACGGGCCGTCTGCCTGCAAAGAAGCCAGCTTCGGCGTATCCCAAAGCCCGCGGCCTGGTCAACAAATAATCACAAACGATTTTAATCGAATTGAATTGCATCTAACCATTGTCGTGCAAACACAACACTAACCAAAGTATTTCATAGTCATCGCAATATGTACACCTCGGTACTCTTAGCCCAATCTACTCACATTTCACGCTTTGTAAAAGTTTCCTTTTGTTTTAAGTCATCTCATGCAATGACCCCTAGAACTATCAAGATTTTTTATTAGCCACGTGCTTTGAGTGACTTGGCAAGCCGACCCCACGCTTCCTTAATTATTTTTATGTTTATTTGTTACTCGACTCGAATTATTGTTATTGATTTAATTGCAAACATACGTACGTTTTGTGTTCGATTAAGTGCAATCTAAGCTTAAGTTAAATCCAGCTGCAACTGTCTATTATTTACTTAGTAAATGATTTTTAGTTTATATTATAAACCAAATAAAGCAACTCCGTAAACACTGAAAGACCTCTAAGGTGATTTCTTTTTGGGGATTGAAAAACTCATAACCTTAACTTCACTTTGTGATGGATAAGAACTACAAAGTTTGTAGATAAATGCAGTTTCGTTTAATATAAATGCAATATTCAAAATACTGGACTCAGTTAGATATCCATTTTTCACTGGATTACTTTCAAAGAGCGACCCACTTCGATGAATGCATTAATGGCCCGATCGATTTCGGCTTCCGTGTGGGCAGCGGAGATTTGGACACGGATGCGTGCCTTTCCCTGAGGAACCACCGGATAGCTAAATCCGATGACATAGATGCCACGGGCTGAAATTAAATATTAGTTTAATATATATGTATATAAAGGTATGATTAAGTTTTCAACTCACTTAGCATCTCATCGGCAAACTTGGAGGCAAGACGAGCGTCACCCAGCATAACAGGGCAGATGGGATGGTTCTCGCCGGCTATGGTGAATCCAGCCTTTGTCATGGCCTGCCTAAAGCGCTGCGTGTTGCTCTGAACGCGCTGGGTGAGCTCGCTGGATTGGAGGAGCATGTCCATTACCTTCAAGCCAACGGCAACAACTGCTGGCGGCAGGGTGTTGGAGAACAGATACGGCCTGGATTTCTGGCGCAGGAACGAGATTAGCTCGGCGGGTCCAGTGGTGTATCCACCGGAAGCACCACCCAGTGCCTTGCCCAGTGTGGAGTTTATGATGTCCACCTCACCCATGACATTGTCGTACTCCTCGGTGCCACGTCCAGTGGCGCCAAAGAAGCCCGTAGCATGGCACTCGTCCACAAACACCAGGGCATTGTATTTCCTAGCAAGCTCAACGATGCGGGCCAGTGGTGCGATGTTGCCATCCATGGAAAAGACTCCATCGGTGGCGATCAGCTTGAGCCGAGCATCGCTTGCCTTCAGCTGCTCCTCCAAGTCGCCCAGGTCCCGGTGCTTATAGCGCTGTTTCTTCGCCTTGCACAGACGGATGCCGTCAATGATGGATGCGTGGTTTAGTTCATCGGAGAACACCGCATCCTCCGGTGTGAGGATGGCCTCAAAGATACCGGCATTGGCGTCGAAACAGGAGGCGTACAGAATGGTATCCTCGCGCCCATGGAACTGGGCTATCTTCTTTTCCAGCTGCTTGTGTATATCCTGCGTACCGCAAATGAAACGCACTGAGCTCAGACCCGCGCCGTACTGCTCCAGCAGCTTCTGGCTGTGCTCCACGATCTCCGGATTGTTCTGGTGGTCAAAGGAAGCTCGTAGGAGGACATCACTGGGATATTGCATCAAGTTCACTTACCGCCAGTCCCAAGTAGTTGTTGGCGCAAAAGTTGAGTATCTTTTTATCGCTGCCTTGCACGGTTATCTGAGTGCTCTGCGAAGATGTGATGATTCGCTCCGCTTTGAAGGTGCCTGCATCCATAATCCCGGCCAGCTGGGTGCCCAGGATCTCCCTCAACTGAGCCTGAGCCGCTGCGCTATAGTGGCGTCCTCCCACTGAGAATCAGTTTGAAAATATATATCCTTATTATATTAAAACAATTTATTTGACTATTTAAAAGATTTCGTAATATGTTTAAGATACATTTTTTATGTACTTAAGGAGAATTCGTCAAATGTTTTCACGTTAAATTATGTAAATATTAAAAAAATTTCAAGGTGTACAGAAATAGAAATGCACATGTTTCAGACACATAGAATAGATATATGTTTTTCCTATTTTCTTATCATTATTTTTCAAAATTAAAAAAATATAAATGGGGCTTAATACGAGTTCTTTATTTGTTTTTTGGAAAGTCATTTAGAAACAACCATATGGAATAAACGAGCTATATACGATATACTGGCTTACCCCCACGAAAGAGCAGCGATTTGGAGAAAATTGACATATTTTCACTGATTTTTCCCACACTTTTCTATTCGCGAAAATGTATTTCTGGCTGTCTGGTTGGTGTCCAGATCCGCTCGACGACTCGTCTGGCTCTTGACTGAATAATAGCAACCAGGCGACGTGGACGGGCATGGAAACTAGTCTCCCTAGTTGGGGGCTCGAACTGCAAGCAGCTGATTTTTGTTTTCCACTTATAAATAGTACATACATATATATATATTTACCTCCCTCACTAGCAAATACATGCCGGCTTTCGTTCAACTAAATTGATTTAATTTACTTTCACTCTGGTTGTCATGGGTGCCATTTAAATAGCATAAACACAATGAGATACTTAGGCGCAAATGTATCTGATATTGCAAATTGCTTCCAAGGTCATGAGCTTCAACTAAATTTAAGTCGAATCCAATTCAAAGATTAGCTGCTAATAGTGAGCGAAGCTGATAGTGTAATGAAATAAATAAAAAAAATAATAGTTTAATAACGCTTCTATAACAAATTATTGATATTATATTTTGATTTTATAAATAAAAATCTCTTGAGTAATTTCTTAAGTCAACCTTTAGAGTACATTTATCATACATTTATTTATATGCACGAAAATTGAATTTAGGGCTTAAATTCAAATGCAATTATGTAATAATTTTTTTAAATTATAGAAATAAATTGATAATAAAATTTCAAAATAAAATACGAAAGACGCTAGGTTCTACCGAGATTTGAACTCGGATCGCTGGATTCAAAGTCCAGAGTGCTAACCATTACACCATAGAACCTTTAATAATTCTTTGTCCAAATAAGCCTATAAAAATAATATATATATAATATATTGGAAACATGTTAAACACAAATTGTTGTTTAAAAACATTCGTTATCAGATTAATGTAATCTAAAACGGGCTTAGGTCAATTTAATTAGATGGAAATGTCAATAGGGGGCTGATAGATGCTTGGTTGCTATAATCTGGATTATTTGAATTTTTATTTGAAATAATTAGTTAAAAAAATAAAAAATAAAGACCTCCAGAAATTAATGGCATTTGTTTTTGACCAATGACTTGTTTAAATATTTCTCCCTAGCACCCTAGCTAAGTAACAGGTATCTGATAGTCGAGAAATTCGAGTTTGGCGATCTCTCTTGTTATATAGAACATTAGAAATCAAAAAGTTATATTTGCATATATTCACATGAATAGATTTTTATTCACAAGAGCATCGAAATACATGAGTAATTAAAATGTAGTATAATGAATTACTTATAACCTGTTTATTATCCGTGATCATGAAACGAAACATTTCCCGAAATAAATCTGAAAGACTTTAGCCAATTTCTTTTATATCCATCCTAAATCCTAATCCATCAAAGTTTTGAGATTTTTTAGCAACTATAATAACGTTATTTTTGGGTATGGTAAACATTTCTGGAATCCTTGATCCACATATTTTTTTCACAAGGCTTTGGTCGTCAACAACGCTGTCATAAAATCGCACATTATCCAGATCACAATTGCTCTCCGAGCCCATGTTGAATTCTATAAGTGAAGCAATTAGTACTGTAACATAAAATCAATGGATAATTATATACCTGCGAAGCTAAATCGCAGGCTTCCGCCGGCTGGTACGGATATTTTCCAAGTGCACAGGGAGCTGTTGCGTCCTTCGTAGGAGGGATTCTCCAGATAGCTGCCCACCGACCCACCAACGGCTAGATCACCACCACATCCACCAGGAAACTGGTTGCTGGTGGAAAAGTAGAAGAACTTGAGGGACGATACTCGACGGCTTTCGAGACGCAGCTCGTTGGTAGATGTAATCAAAGCTTTCGTTTCCCATTGAATGTCCGAATTGGTGTATACGGTCTTGTTCGACTGTACATCTATTACCTGTGCGAAAGCGAAGTGTATCATAGATTTGCTCTTAATTCGTAGAAACCGCAATCATACCCTAAAATAATTATTATCCAAACTATCGAACAGCACAGTCATCACGTACAGCGTTATGCTGTAACCTCTTGGAACTCGGATATAATCCGTGCAGTTGGTAAGATTGCTGGTATCAATCACCTGACTCGGCTCCGTGTAGTTTCGATTGCAGTCTGTATGGAAAATGTTTGAAAAATTTGTTAACCAACAAATAGGGACTACATACTTGACTTTCGGCGTATGATTACTTCAAATCCTTGCGACTCCTCGAGACCGTCGCTGTGGAAATCCAATTGTAAGTTGGATTCATTGACTTCTTCGACTATCTTCAAACTTTTGTCGTGTTGTCCGCAATATGATCTAGAGAACTGCAATAAGATGTTATCAGTGGCGATTTCTTATAAAACGATCTATATTACATATGGTTTGGACAGTTTTATGTAGTCCGTGCATTTGCCTGTCCGCTGAGATATTTCCTTAAGGCGAAGCTTCCGGAAATCTAATTCCACATCTCCTTTGTTCTTGATTATCCAGAGGCACTGAATACTTCCCTCGTAGAATCTCGTGCTGTTGTCATACTGCATACCCAACGTAATAGTCTGTCGGAAAGAGTAAGAAGTAAGTAATGGGTATAGGGTACATTGATATCAGTCAGAAGTTTGCCACATCATAATTTGTTCAGGAAATCCTACCTCATTCAACCCCAAGTCGTACTCCCCTTGACCGCAGACAGTGCGCTCCATTTGCAGGATTAGCTCAAAGCTGATGTTCCTCTGAGCCTGTCTGGTATTTGCGCTCAACTTGAAGGACATGTCCCAAAAGGAACTGAACACCTTTGTCCTATTCGAGGGTTCATTGCCATTTATGCCACCAAAGTACTTGCCAAGATTCTGGCCTTCGACATCTTTGCTGTCGTGGATTTCCAAGTAGCTGCAGGTACGGCAGACGATATCGTTTAGCTGCAGCTTGCGCACCTCCAGAGAAATGCGGTAATCCGGCGGAGCGCTGGCCTGGAAGATGCACAACAGTGGTTCGCTAATATTGACCGCGTATTGTCGCATCACGCTCATGCGGGGTACTTCCAGATCTAAGGCCACATGCTCGTTGCAATTGGGGGTGAAGCGCACACTGGCCAGGAAGCCCCGGTAACTGTTCGAACTGTCCGTGGACAGGACAATGAGAGCTTCATTGCTATTCACCATGATAGTCGCAGGATTGGTCACATTGCCGCATAGGAGGTCCGTTCTCTGCTCCTCGCTAGCCACATGGCCACGATAGATGGTTAGACTGTCGAAGCCACAATTTCTGTTCGACTCCATATCAAAATACTTGAACTCTATTACGACGGCATGCTGTGGAGGCGCGGTGACCCTCCATTCGCATACCGTGTTGTGGGCATATACACCAGAATCCTCATTCTGCGGCGGGCGCAGAGTAAAGGATTTGCTGTAGTTCCCACCGCATTGTATTAGTTGGTATTGCATCTCGAACCAACGCGACAGTTGAGATACATAATGCAAGCGAACTCTGCCATTGCCCTTCACCTCGAACTCGGGACAAAGCCTGCCAATGCTCTCCTCCACAACACCATCGCCATTGCCGCGACGATAAGCCTCGAAGTAGGATCTGCTGCAGGCATACGACGCCCATGGACGTCCTCTGGTCCTCACACTGACCACCACTTGGTGGTGGTCGTCGTGCGCCAAGAATGTGTAGCTGCAATTGAACTTCTGTCCGCGGAACGCCGCCCAACTGGGACTGGCCAGGGTTTGGATCTCTGCTCCGGCCAACAGTAGGGTATCACAGCTGGGAAATACTTGGAAACTGAAACCATCGCCCGTTATATTAGAGTTCGTTTGGAATATCACTCGCATCCGGTCGGATGGCACCAGAATATCGTTAGCTGTTTGCCTGCCGCACAGGCTAGTCACCTCTATAAACTCTTCAGTCGTCCGATCGTAACGCTCCACCGTCAATCGATCGACCGAGCAGTTTGGTGAGCTAACAATGAATATTCGTTCCAGGAAATGTAGCCTCAAAGATAGACCATCATTGGTAACAAACTCCCATATGCGTTGCTTGCTCTGCAAGTAATTCTTGCTACTAATCGTCACCGGTGGCGAAGGTCGGTGGTCAATGCGAACCGCATTGCCAGAAGAGACTGATTTCCATGCCTGGAGGATGAACTTACTCTGCTGAGGGAGTCGGCTCTCCGAATGGTAGAGTATCGTGGAGAACGAACGCTCCAGGAGCGTGCTTTTCATGGCCATACCCCGGCATATACGACCCACTTCCGACTGTCCGCTAAAGATCACAATGTACTCCCGGTCGCACCGATCCGTTAGTGTTACATTGCCCTCCAGCACATAGCCGTTGCTGTTGCTAAGCGTCCACAGGCACTCAACTTCGCCGTAGGCATCATTCAGTGTTGTCAACAGATCCGGTGACTCGATGGTAACTCCCTCAGCCGCCTGCAAACGTCCGCCGCAATTGTGTCGTCTGTATGTGGCCCGGAAGCGTCGCAATTTGACGTTTTTGCTATTCAGAAGCGTTACACTTCCAGCTGAGGTGACCACGGAGACGAAACTATTGGTCACATTAGCGTACATCGCCTTGACCGGAATATTCGTAATGTCGTCTCTGAACACAACTGCTGGGCCGCCGGCTGTTTGGAATAGATACTCCTCCACCTTGAAGGTGAGCGTTGCACTGGCAGTGCCCACAAATTGAATGGAGCAGTGGTAGCTGGGCACTTGTCGGAGACTTTGGATGGAAATCGAGCCCGTGGCCTGATCTCCGATATTCGGCGGGCAGACTGTTGGTTCACTGGAACTGTACCGAGCTCTCAGCGGGGTGGCACTTAAATCCAACTGGTTGGTCATGACAACGACGAGCATAAAGTTGTCTGTGGACTCAATAATTCCGCTGCCGTTGTAGCCACCATCGATCCGGAACTCGGTGATCTTGGATAGTGAGTTAGCGTCGTTGTAAAAGGAGAAGTGCGCCATACTTTCCAATCGAACGATTTGCCTGAAGGATCTGAAATAGGTTTTGTATTTTGTAATATATATATCTATATTGTTTGTTGGTAATAACTTGTTTATTTCCGTTCTTACCGGTTTGTGTCGTTTCGCCTGACAACGCGAATATTAGCCAGATTGAGAAGATTCAGACGTACCCGTTGACCCTTTGGCACACTGATCCTCAAGCGGCAGAATCGAAGCCAGACCGACTGCGGCATTGGCGGAATTATGATGTCCCCTGAAGCTCCATTTATATTCCTTGAGCAAGTTCCCACATACCGCTCGTATTTTATCTTGAAGCCTCGATAATTGTTCACATTTTTGATGGCAACGAAGCGAATGGTCGCCGCATTTCTGTTTAGAGTGAAGAGATCAGAGGTTTTTGTGCTGCCATCCAGCACCAACAGTGTTTGAGTTCGATCCTCATAGTCAACAATTTCCAGGCGATCGCTGGTGCTACTTGAGGATGTTCCATTTGCATCGTAGGGCAAGTGGAGATCGGTGATGTTTAACCGAATAAACATGTTCTTGGGTAAGAGAATGCTATACTCACACACCGACGGCTTGGGATATCCACCCAAATGAGGATAATTCTCCGAGCTGATGAACCCAGACGATGCACTGAACTGGCCACCACATGTGCTTAGTGATAGGTTCAACCGAAAACCTCCAGTGGGTTCATTGAGCTGCGATTGATAGTGGACGAGAAGCAGATTGCCAGTTGTGCGCACCGTGGTCTGCGGCTTGCGACAGGTGCGGAGCAAAAGGCGGGCCAGTTTGGTGGCGCCATCGAAGAACTCCACATTTTCCTTGTCGCAGTGGCGGGCACTCAACTCGAATTGCTCATCAAAATCGACTGCAATGGTCTCACCCGGCGGCGCCATGACCAACCACGTGCATTCCGCGTGGGGATGCGGCAGATACGGATAGCCCGGAGACATAATCGTGTAGTTAGGAGCCTGCTGGTTCAACTGAATCTCCTCATTGCACTCGTTAAACTCTCGGTATGTGAGATTCCAAAGGCAAAGGCCGTTTATTCCTGAACTGCCGATATGGTATTTTATGTAGGCGTGCGAGCCGCTTGTTCGGAATAGTGTCGTTCTAATGTCCTGTTGGTTGCCAAACCTGCTATGTCCCAGCAAAGATGCATGTTCGTCCAAGCCATCGTAGATTAGACCGTATGCCTCACACTTTGCTGTTGGCGGCATATTATTATAAGTAATTGCAATGTCGATTTTTCGTCCTGGTCGGACGTCGATGTGCCAGGCACACTCATCGAAGAGGTTGTCCTGCGGAATGGTGCCTACGATACCCGTCATATTGGAGCCACAGGATGTACGTAGCTTCGCCCGGAATCCAGTGCCGTTGATGGATACATCACTACGGAACTGTAATCTTAGATATGGTGTTCCGTGAACTGGGGCAACCTGTGATGTCTTGCAAGCGTGCAGCTCGTTGTTCCATTTGCTGAGATCACGTGAACTCTGGATACGTAGATAATCGGCACTACAAGCGGGATAGTCCTCGAGATCCACAATTATTGAATGGGCGTATATATGATGTGAAGGGAACTGTGGCTTAATGGTCCATTCGCAATTTAAATTGGGTGTGTAGCCGTGTGGATATCCCGGCGAACTTATCTCAATGTCGCCATGATGGCTTAACGTCAGCTCCTTTATACAACCAGCGGTGGTTAAGCTGAGATTACTCTCCACCAAAGAGCTGTCCAGCACGCCCCACTTTAGTCGAAAATGAGTTAGTGCGTCATTCACAGTCTTTAAGTAGACCACATTGCTGCTGGAGGTAAACCTCCATGGACTGAAGGGGATATTGACCGCCAAAGCGTTATCATCATAGCCATCAAAGAGCTGGAAAAGGGTATGAAATCCATTTTTCATGGGAACTTGTCATCTGTATGATCCGTACTTACTAAGAGGCCTGAAATATATTCCTCAAACTGCAACGCAAAAACCTTCCCGTAGTCCGTAAAAATGCGCCAGGTGAAGGGTTGATCCTCGTTCCTAACGAAGAGCGGCGGAGGGGGCTCGATTGTTCCATTGATGCCACTAGTAATCTCGTTGTTGTGCACTGCGAGTGGGTGTAAGAAGTGATATTAAACAGATTCCTGTTGTCCAGTAACATACCGTAAGTCCAGCGGAGACGGAAGCCCCCAGCGGTGTTGCCTGGCCTGCTGCGGAATTTGATCCATAACCCAGAGTGGACCACCAAGGGAGTCTCTGGGAGCTTCTTGTCGCAGTAGAGGGCCAGTAGTGGACCCTGGACACCAGAGCGTATCTCTAAGAAGTCATCGTTGCAGTGATCGGAGCGAACAATGTCCATGGCCTCAAAGGTGACTTCCAAGGCATTTCCCGGACGTGTCTCGATGGACCACACGCACTCAATGTTGGCCGGATAACTGTCCGGATAATTGGGTGAACTAAGGCTGCCGCGGGCTGATGTGATATTCCCGCCACATGAGTTCTCAAAAGTGCTAAACTGCGCCTGCAGCCTTATTCCGTGGGTCAGGATACGCACATTGTTTGCGGGCACTATAAGATTGGCTGGATGATCGCGACACATTTGGTATAGTAAAACCTGGTCATCGTCGTTGAGCAGCTGCAGACCCTCCGAGCAATTTTGCGAAACGGCAGTGCATTTAGGGCACTCCAGCTGATTAATGCTAAGGCTCAGTTTGCTGCCCTCCGGTGAGGAAACCAGCCAGCTGCAGTCCTCGTCCAGGCGGGATTGCAAGTATCCCTCGCCAGTGGATAGCGGTCCACCACACTGGCGCTCAAAATACATGATGAACCTGCCCCAGGTTCCGGCCTGGGCTTTGAAACGGACTCGCAGCTTTTTTCCGTGAACTATTCGGATCATTGGCGAGTCCTCGCCGCAGGTCTTCTCCAGAAATACTTCCTTGTTGTCCGGTTCCAGTTTCGTTAGTTCCACAAAGCTATGTGAGCAGTTGCCTGAATCCGTAAGGTTAAATTGCTCAAAATGCGGCCTAATGCCATACCCATTAGTTACCTGAATGATTGTAAAAATGATCGGACTTGAATTATTATTCTAATTATTAATGACATACCTCTACAGTCCATAAGCACTCAATGTTGGATGTGTAATTAGCCACGTTTGTGCTGTCCAGGCGATTGTGGAATCCGGGGGTGGTCAGCACACCGCTACTGGCGCTTATGTATCCTCCACAACTGGCTGGCACCTGGACAAAGCTGGCCTTAAAGTACTTCCTAGACGGCGCCGAGCTGCTCACAAAGCGAATCACTAGCTCATTTCCCGGCGAGGTAAAGGTTTGCGTTTGCGTCTCCTCGTGACAACTTCGGAACAGTACTACTGAGGAGTTGTATCCACTGGGTGCGGATACGGAGAGACTAGATTCCGCATCGCGGCACTCGATCTGGGCCGCCTCGAAGTAGACTTCATGGAGTAGGAGCCGGATCTGATTGCCCTCCGATGCTGTGATAACCCAAACGCAGTCCATGTCCACGCTGAAGGGTGCATTCGGCGATTCAAATCTTCCGCCTGATTCCCGAAGGTGCTCTCCACATCCAATGCGCTTGTACTCGGCCCGGAAGCCTTGCATCTGCACCGAAGTATCGCTCTTAAAGCGAAGAAGCAATCGATTCCCGACGGTGGTGATGGGGTCCAAGCCATTGTTGGTGCACAGATGCTGCTCGCTGAGCGTTTGGTCGTCCAGCATGTCGATAAGGGACACATAGTCATTGTCACAAATGGAGGAAAATTCCTCGACTGACAGGTGGGAGAATATGAGCTGTAAATGATTCTTACGCCCACCAGCTCGAATGTCCCATTCGCAGTCTAGGCCTGGCGGATAGTTCTCCGGGAAATTGGGCGTTTCAATTGCACCCTGCAGGCCCTCCACCCGAACTCGACAGTTTGTTTGGTAGTCCAGCATGAAGTCGGTGCCGTCAGGTGCATCATGGCCAACATCGTAACGTACAAGTACTCGATTTCCGGTCGACTGTAGCGGTTGGGCAATTGTTCCATTGCAACGCATCACTATTGGACTGCTGGCGGTGGTGGGTCCATCGTATAAGGTCAGTTGACCACTACATATACGGTTGTCATTGCTCCGCAGTTGCAGGCTTACTCTGGATCCCTCGGCGACGATGATCTGCCAGTCGCAAGCAAGGATACCACGATTTCCCGCCAATAAATGCGGAGAATGAATGGTCCCCGTGGATGAGGTCAGCTTGCCGCCGCATCCGGCTCCGATCTGCTGCCAGCTTAAAAAGAAACCCTTCTGCTCCATGGTGCCATCTGACTTGAACTTAAGGTGCAACACATTTCCGAATGAGGGAAGCCTGCTCGGAATTGCAGTGCCGCAATAACGTCCAATCAGCGGTGATGATTCAGAGTCGCCATTCCTAAAGTTTAAATCGAAAATCATAAGGGTATTAATTCGTATGCAATACCTTTGCATCGGATTACCTTATTTCCAGCCAGTCTGTCCAGCATCCAGTGGAACTATACTCTTCCTCCAGCGTAAAATTGTGCACCACCAACTCTATGCGGTGGCCAAAGGGTGCTCTTAAGATCCACTCACACGTTTGAGATTCTCCATAGTTCTTCGGCCAATTTGGTGATTTGATGTAGCCAAAGCGGCCTGTGAAGGTTCCTCCACAACTATCTATAGTAATTTAATTTAAATTTCGGAAAATTACTTACCATTACATAAAAGTACATATTAATAGTAAATAGTATTTCCTACCTTGTTTGGCAATGTCAAATTGAATTAAATAAAGTTGGAGCGCGGGCGAATTTTTAAGTACGTTTATCGTCAACAGATCTACATCGAAAACGTCAGCCACATTCCCAGAATAACTGAAATAATATTATTATTATTAATAGCTACTCTTGTTTTCAGATTTTAAGTATCTACCTATTTATTAATTTTCCTGGACTTGTGCTATTATCATATATGGATATACTTCCCGATGTCCCCAATGCATAAATAGTGATATTTTTCCTTCCGGGAAAGTCAATGAACCACTGACAAAATGTACCCCGAACGCCCTGCATTAATCGCCTGCCGGGCTCGTTAAGAAACCCGCCGCACTGATTGGGAACAAAATTGTATTCAAGTCGCATTCCACGACCTCCACCGGATCCGTGGAAGACCAGACTAGCCCGATTGCTATGTGACAACAGGACGAGGTTATCCGTTGATTTAACAATATGCCGCTTTTGATCCGCCGATAAATACACCTACAAGATTGAACCGTGGTGTAAATATATAGTACTGGTTGACAAATATCACTTACGTCCAAGTAAGATGTTTCATTTTCATTATTGGCAGTGCCCAGTGATAGGTCAGTGATTCTCATTTGAACAGCCGTATCCAGTGGTCCGGTCAAGTTGTAAGTACAGGTCATGTCATCGAAATATGGACCCGGATAGTTGGGAGTACTGATTATCCCGGAATTGGTGTTGAAGTTACCAGTGCACACTGGAAAGTAATGACATTTAGCTTTGTTTCGAAAGCACTTTTTGAAAGTATAACTTAACCACTAAGTTTAATTCATAGATTTAATTAGTGACTGCTGCCGCTAAATTGAAGTCCATTTATCTTGAATAAGTAAATTCATATCTCTAGGCTTTAAATGCCTTACCTCTTGTGTAAGTCAGATCAAAACTTTTAGTCAGACTCACGCCACTCAAGCCGTACACATAGCGCACTAGAATCACATTTCCAGTGGATGTTATCGGCTCCAGTTCACTTTCCTCGTGACTTCCGCAGATGCGCCGCATAAGTGGCGCGTCAGTTGATCTTCCGTCAAAGATCTCGATGCTCAGATAGGAACAGCTCAACAATTCCAACAGTATAACACGATCGATCACCAGCTTCACTTGCGTCCCTCGTGGCTGTTCGATTAGATAGAGGCAGACCTCGTAGTTCATGTAACCAGAGATGCGACCCCGTGGCTCCGTGTACACTCCTCCACAGCCGGGCTGGCCCGGCACCACTTCATAGTGCATCTGAAAGGAGCTATCCGAACGTATGGCATCCGTGTGAAAGTCCAGGCGCAGGCTATTTGAGGAGCTATACAGCGGCAGCGGCTGAATAGACTGACAGGCGCGCAGCAACTGGCGATCGGAGTCGTAGACAATGAGTGAGTCCTGGCTGCAGTTCCCGGCAGATGATTCGCTGCTGCCCAGCGATATGTCGTAGAACCGAAGGACCAGCCGGTAGCCAAACGGCGCCGTCAGTTCCCAGCGACAGTCGAGTTCCGGTCGGGCCTGACCAGGATAGCCAGGAGATCGCACCACGCCGGTCTGTGTCGATGTCAGAGAAATAGTTTCGCCGCAGGAGAAGGGCAAGGAATTCCAGATGACATGAAAGCCCTTGCCTTGGGTCTCGTTGTCGGAGCGGAACCAGAAAAAGACCTGCTCCTGAGTGGTGATAACGCTGCCATTTGTCATGGGCAAACGAGAGCCGCAGAATCGACCAATCAAACGGGAGGACAGGGAGTTGCCATCGTGCAGCTGCAGAAAATCGGCAGTGCAGTCGGCACTGTCCTCCAGTTCGAACTGGGTGAAGGTCAGGTTGAGCACCAGGTTTCGATTTGTGCGTATGATGAAAGGACAGCGCTCGTCGGCCTGATAATCGCCATCAGCTGTGTTGGGTGGGTAATGCAACTGTCCTGATGGTCCACGTATCGTGACCCCGCAAAAGAATCGCTGATGGGAGCAGGTGGTGCCAGTGTAGCCGTGTGGGCAAACGCATTGGTACTTGGCATCCGGTAATAGGCGGCATGTTCCACCATTTAGGCAGGGACTTGGGTGGCACGCATCCGACGAGCTGCACACAACGCCGGTATAGCCAGGCTGGCATATGCACGTGGTTCCCCTTCCGTTCTGGACGCAGGTGCCGTTGTTCTGGCAAGGATGCTGGTCGCACGGCAGTCGACTGGAGTCCGCGGTGCATCCATCAACACCATAGCCATGTCCAAAGCTACCCAATGGGCAGGTACACACCACCATGTCGGATACATACTCGCACTTGGCCAGCGGATGGCAAATCCCCTCATTGTTGCACGAGTTAGAGTCCGATGCTGTGCATGTTCGTCCATCGCCCGTCCAACCGGCTGGACATCGGCCACAGCGATGTGAGCCCTCTGTGTTGGTGCAGGTTACCCGTGGCTGGAGGCTACAGCCGCCATTATCCTCGGTGGCACATTCGTCTATATCGCGGCAGAAGCGCCCATCACCCGTGTATCCCGTTGGACAGGCTCCGCATCGAAAACTTCCCGGCAGATTAATGCACTCAGCATGGCAAGGATTCACGCGCGGCTCACACTCATCCACGTCGCGGGAGCAGGCACTTGGGCTGGCGGTGGTCACATTGGCATCTGCCCAAGTCCATCCCTGATCGCAGATGCACACATAGCCAGCGGAATTGGCCGCCTGGATGCAGGTGCCATGTTCGCCGCAGAGCTCCCGGGAGCCGCCGAACAGACAATTGTTGTGACGAAGACGACAGTGGGTGCCAGTGAATCCATTGCGGCAAACGCACCTGAAACGGTACATATTTCATTGCCTGGACGTGGAACATCTCGTCAACTTACCGGTAACTTCCTGGAGTGTTAATGCACTGGCCATTGTTTAGACACCCATCGAGATCTGTCCCGGCCAAGGTGAAACACTCGTTTACGTCGTCCTCACAAGATTCTCCCTAAAGATAGTCGAATTTACTAATTCCAATAAACAAAAAAGCTAGAACTATGTAATATGTACACAGAGTGATAATTCTAACCTCAAACCTCTCTTACTTCTTTGCTCATGAAACGCCCCAATAACTGTATTCCAAAGTCAAAGTGTGATTTGGATTTTTGGCTCTCTTATTTATCGAGATCTCGACGTCCATACGGACAAACGGACAAACATGATCAAGCATACTTTATATGGTTTCTTTTGGTATATAACTTGCATTGTAATTAAACCATTCCAGTCATATAAGTTCTTCTTCCAAGTGAAAATACGCCCCATAATCTCTTGAGAGACGCCCCCGCTTACTCACTTGCCAGCCCGCTGGGCACTCGCACTGGAATCCCTTGTAGGCATCGTGGCAAGTTCCACCGTTTTTGCACGGATCGGATACGCACTCGTTTCTGGCCAGGTTTCCCGCGAGGGTCTGCAGTATTCCCCTGACGCGTTCCACGCGCTGCAATTGCCGGCGCAGGATGCGTTGATTGAGCCCACTTCTTTTCGTAGAGTTTCTCGCACTGAAAATCCTTCGTTGAATCCTCGTCATTTTACGCTCCACATCCTGGAACATATCCCTAACGGCCTCCACTTGCAGGGGCTCCCTTCGAGCCGCTTGGCGATCCGCAATAATCCTTTGGCGCCGCCGCAGCACCGTCATCATGTCTACATCATTGATTGTCACGGTAGCGGATTCACCCATCAATCGCAAGGAAACATTTCGATCCCAAGCCGGTTCGAGAAGAAGATTATCGTTCGATTGTCTCACAAGATGGGCACGTTTTTCTAGATTGTCCCGAGATGCATCCGACGGAGGGAATAGCAAGCAAAACACGAGTAAGAATGAACATTGTAGCGACTTAATTAACATTTTTCTTCATAATTTTCTTGCGTCACAAGTTCTCAATAAACGATATTCTTAAGATGTCACACTTTAAACATATAACTGAAAATGAAGTCACTATTTGGTCCGCACCACTGGCAATATCCACGAAAACTGGCGCTATATAGGCTTGAGTCTCGCATTTTATACTGCCAAAAAGTGGGCGTCTACGATTAAGAATTTCAGATCATATTTATGTATAACCGCTACTCGAGTAGCTGAGGGGTGTAACAGATTTGTTTAATATTATAATATTTGCTGACCCCATAAGGTATATTTATATTTATGATTAGATTTACAATCCGAGTCGATCTATCCATGCGCCGGATAAGTAAGTCTTTATCTTATTTCCTAACGCTCTTATAAAAATATGTTATTAAGGTCTCTATTTAAGTATATTCGAATTCATCTCTCAACGAACCAACCAAGCCTTGAAATGAATCCCTCATGTGTGGTAAAGGACGACGCGGTGCCGGATGTCCTCACCTTGGTATAACCGGGGTATAAAATAAGAAAAAAAAAATTAAATTGTTCAATTTTCAATTCTCCCGCCGACTAGTCACTTTATTTCAGTTTTTAACGCGATCACTGTAATCGGAGAACGTGAATGATTTACTATCGATAAGTCAGCGATTACTAATAAGAGTAGACCGGGTGGCAACGCCAGGAACAGCTGTTTGACTGTTGCTTATTTTCAATTTACACGTAACTTTCAAAACAATCAAATTGCTTTGGAAATGATTATCCAGAATAGAAGTCCTCTAATAGGGCAGATTTTGAGACGATGCCATCGACAAGGTAAGTAGATATATTGTTTTCATAAATCAGCTGCCAATTTGAAGTGTCTTTACAACTTTACAACTCATTAAGCGGTGGAAAACAACGCTATAAAAGCCAATTTAACAGCATATTTTGGAAAATGGCCCGAAACGGAGCAGAAGGAATTTCGCCAGCATATGCGCATCATCACGGATTTCATTAGTGAGCCAGAGGAACAGCAGCTGCACGAGGAGATCGAGCCCTATATGAGTCGTCTGCGCTACGAATTCGATCACTGGGACGATGTGGGATAAGATAACGAACATGTATGTTTGCATGGATGACATCCAAGTTGATGTTGACCGTCTTGCAGGCCATACACGGTTTTCGGGAGACGGAGCGGAAGAAGTGGTTCCCTAAAAACAGAGAGGTCCTGGAGCGCGTGCGCCAAGTCGCCTTCGATGGAGCAGTTATGCCCTATGTCCACATCCTGGATCTTGCACCCGATGGCGTTATCAAGCCCCATGTGGATAGCACGAGAGTAGGTCCATAATTGCAGTGATAACACCAGAAAGGCTTATCAATACTTTCCTTCATCCTATTAGTACTGCGGCAACACCATCTCTGGGATCAGTTTACTTAGCGACAGTGTGATGCGACTTGTGCGCACGGATGAGCAGCGATATCAACAGCAATCGTCGGGAACTGCAACGGATCCGAATTCGCAGGGGTCAGAACCCGATGCAGCTTATCGCCATCAGCCGGAGGCGCCTCTAAAGAACAACTTCTACGCTGACATCCTGCTGCCACGCCGCTCCTTGTACATAATGAGCCACACGGCTCGCTACAAATTCACGCACGAGATACTAGCTAAGGAGCACTCCCAGTTTCAGGGTGCGCTGGTGCCCAGGACACGTCGCATTTCCATCATTTGTCGCAACGAACCCTGAAGTCTTTTAAATGAAAATTAAATTATTATTTACTGCAGTTGCAAAAAAAAATTTTTGTAAAAAGTAGTTTGTTAGCATAGAATTTGTTAGTAAATTTTAATACAATTTCAAGCGAACTGAACGTTTTTATTTGACTGAATGGCCATTAAAAAAGAAGTGAGCACAGATGCAGCAAGAAGTTTACTTCGCCTGAAAGATCCCACTCCTCCTGCGCCGACTTGATCCTTTTTTTCCTGGACAAGTTGATCCTTTTTTAAGCGGCCATATCGTTAAGCATCAATGTTTAGCAACATAAATGTTTAGCGACATCAATCAACAATGTTTGGCAACATCTATGTTTTCTATGTTTCAAGTCCACAACTACACTGAACATAAAATGCTTTACACTTTAAACTAATTAATGTTTTTATTCGCTTGGTTTTCAATCACATTGCCGAAATCTGGGCGAACTCTTGGATTTTGATGAGCTGGTTAGAGACAACAGATAAAAAAGGAATATTAACAAAACGAAAATGCAATTTCGTCCCATAATGTCCAACATTTTAGTAGGCAAAACGGGTGTCCGGATGGTAGCCAAGCTTGTCCAGCGCCGGATTGCAGGCAAAGTTAATCATGGGTGGTGGGCCGCAAAGCAACACAATGGTATCGTCCTTGGCCGGAAGTAGGTGGGCGGCGATCATTTCCTCATTGATGAAGCCAACGCTATACTGCCAACCTAGATGCAAAATATGAAGGAATATCAATATAATAAGCAACATTTTAGGGCGTACAAGTGTTCTTAGCAAGACCTGATGCACACAATCTTTCCCACTGGCTCAGCACTGTTATGGTAAATGAAATCAAAACACTGGCATAGTATCAACTCCTAATAGCTGAACCGCTGCTCGGCCCTGTGACCAAGCCGCTCCAGGCCCGGAATGCATGTATAGTTCACCATGGGTGGAGGACCACACAGTAGGCACAGCGTGTCCTCGCCCGGCGGATACAGATGCTGCTGCATCATGTCATCGTTCACGTGGCCAGTGGTGTAGGACCAGGCTACAAAGCGCGCGTTTCCCATTCGCGGCATGCGTTTGATAGCAGCATGGTTCAAGGGGCAGAGACAAGATTCTTAACATAATAGATGCTTGGAAAATGTCTGAGTGATTCTCCGGATGGTGATGGGATGGCTGGGATGCAAGGGAAAGATTGGTGCAGCCTAACATGTTCCGTTCTGAACCTACTCCAAGTGGAATATTCTTGAATGTTGCTTGACAAAATGAGTGCATGAATATCTTCGGAATGAAAAATTAAACCATGGTACTAAATCCTTTAAAAGGTTTTAAAGTTCTAACAATAAAAGAATTTACATAATTTTATGTCCTATTATATTCTAGCGAATTTTTGAATTGATCAAATGATACGATCTTATGAAGACGTGGATGATCTATGCATGACCCATTTGGCTCCTTTACTACTGCAACTCACCTTCGTTTGCCTTGTCAACTGTGTACCAGACCTTGAACTGGTCAGGATGCTTCTGGGCCAATTCGTCCAACTCTGCACGCAGCAGAATGTCCTTTTCGCTCTTTAATGCAATGAAGTAATACAACCATGTTAATTAACTTGGCTAGCTTAAGTGCTCGCTAATTACCTGGTTGGCGAACAGCAAAGCCAGTTCAGTCTTATCCTTATCGCTGCGCTTGAGCACTTCCCTGGCCAATTGGAGCATTGGAGTAATGCCAGTGCCGCCGGCAATCATGTTGACTCGCTTGGCGGTCACGTGCTTGGGCGGATCCTTGCGCAACTTTTTGATGGAGAAGGTGCCATTGCCGAGATATTGCAGTCTACCCGAGGGACCACGGAACGAGATCTTGTCCCCCAACTCGAGCTGCTCCAGGTGTTGCGTCATTTTGCCGCCGGCGGGGAACTTGGGATGCGTGTCCTTGAAGTACACCTTGACGACCAGGTCCACATAGCCCACATCCTCATCGGACGATATCGGAGTGTATGGCCGAATTACCAGCTCATTGTCGATGGTAGCGATCAGATGAATGTGCTGGCCCACGGGGAGGCCAAGGACATGCTGCTTGGAGGGCAATCCGAACCGGAATCGCCTAGTGTCATGGCTCAGATTCTCCTTTTCGATGAGAGGCAGCAGGTACTTGTCGTTGGGATCCACAAGCGTGCGCAGCCGAGCGGTGCGATTGGGTTCCCGGCGTGGTTTCGTGGACTTCTTATTCAGCAGATAGTGGACGATCAGGGCGCCGGCGAGTACGGCGACCACACCCACGGCGAGTGGCACAAACTAAAAAGTAATAATATAAGTAAGACAATTTAATCACAAAATGTATACGTAACTTCAATTTATTAGTTGTCATTGTTAAAATCGAAATAAGTGCAGATTCAATCAATTATTTGGCCAAAAGAAGTAAACTATTTCGGTCTATAGGCAGTTTATTTAAAGCTGATTGCACTGACTGGATTTTTATTTTAAATATAGCATAACAACAATCTAATCTATGAGACTTCAACCAACTTAATCTTGCAACTCTGTTTACGTAATTATAGTAAAAACTAATCTTTTGAAATTTTGAGAAATGGAAATATATATAAATCTTTTAATATATGTACATGGAAAAATCGTAATATAATACTTTATTACATTTGAATGGTAAGTATTAATTATAAGTATTAATAATAATCTGATATTTAGTTGAGCCAATTTTTAGCCCCGTGGTGGATGACCTAGCACTTGGTATTGCGTTTGGTCTTCCGATGGGCTGATACTCGTTTTTATGAAAGGTCACTGCGTCTGGTGGAAACTACCGCCAGTGATAAGAAAGTCACAAAAATAAAAAAACACACATCTCGCATACAGATTATTCGCACTCAAAACTGATATTTGCGATTGCAAAGCAAAGGCGCCCTTTAAAAACAAAAAACAGCTGCTAATTGGGGTTACTAGCTTGAGACTTCCAACTTTGGCCCCATATCAAAGGCGACCTTGAGCTTTCCATTAATATGCATGAGTATATATTTTTTTTGCTTTGGCAACAAGTCTGAGACCCATTAGCCATGACGTCACAGCACTAGCACTGCTAGATAAACAGAGAGCCCGAATTGTAAAAGAGAAATGGAATGGCAGTAGAAAGAGAGGGGGAAAAGAGGCGGCTTGCACTTGAACTTACATCGAATTCCGTCATATTAACACAAAACACTTGTTAAAAACTGGCTAATTTCCGATTTGAATTGCACACCGTACTCGTAAGTTATCAAATGCGTGCGACCGCGTGCCGTCGATTCCAATTTCCAATTGAAATGAAGCCAAGTCGTCGCGTGAAAAAGCCGCTGCAACTACAACTACATCTACAGCGATGACTCTCTCTCTGTTTCGCTCTCTATTGCTCTCTGTGATAAGATGCAGAGTCAGCACGAGTCAGCACAGTGGCTGCAAAAAATATGGACTCACTTGCTTAGAAAATAAATGCAGTTAAGCAATGTACATATACAATTTTACAATTTCGAATGAATTGTTTTTTAAAGTAGATGTTCTATTCGTGCACTACTTAGTTGCATTTCAAATGCTGACTTGTAAGAACCATTTGAACATTCTGCAGCTTTAAGATCATTATAACCTGCATATAAAGACCGCCAGAGTCAAAACGTAAATCTACTAGGTACATGTATTTTATTGATTACGAAATTAAGGGTATGATGAGTATTTTGGAATGGCAAAGGTCGCTTTGGGAGTGATCGGTAATACTTGGGATAAGATTCAGGTAGCGATTAAATCATAGAAAAAATTGACGACAACGCTTTTTCAGTTTCCTTGGCTGCGGTTTGGAGTGCAGCGCCTGCGCTTCGAACACTTCAAAATCGTAATCGCCAACAGAATTTAAGCGCAGAATTGCCGCTTTGTTGCCGCAGCGATAGCAATAGTTGGGGGCTGACCAGATGGTAACAAGCAGTTGGCCAAAATGCCAACGGAAGCCATCCTTGGCCAACTGATGAGCCCGGCATATGAGAGAGATCCCATTTGCGCGCGTAAACTCCTCAACGACATCGCCACCGAAGAGTTTTCCATGTCCACGTGGCGACGCCGCCCATCCAGGCGATTCCTGGGGATCGCTCCAGAGGAGATCAGCTATAACTCCCCTTTCGGGTATCTCGAGGCAGCGATCCAGGCTACGTAAGTCATCCAATCGTTGCATATCCGGCGACAGGCCGCCATGAACGCAAAATGTGTTGCCATCAATGATCGCCGCCAGCGGCAAGAGATCGAAGACACGGCAGCACATCCTCCAGACATTCGCAGAGCCGTACCGTGAAAGGCACTCCTCGTAGAATCCATAGGATCGAGTGGCACTGCGGCACTCGTGATTGCCCCGTAGCAGGCTAACCTGTGCCGGATGACGCACCTTGAGAGCAGCTAGCAGAAGAAAGGTTTCCACGCTGTTCTTGCCCCGATCCACCAGGTCACCCAGGAACAAGTATCGATGATCCTGCACCGAACCGCCCAATTCCAGCAGGTGGAGCAGATCCTCGAACTGACCGTGAATGTCGCCGCATACGATCTGCGGACTCTGCAGGCTCAGTAGATTTGCCTCGCCGACAAGCAAGTCACTCAACGAGCGGCACAGCTGGCGAACCTCCAACTCCCTGGGCAGGCGGACCGGCACATGGCGCAGATTTTCCACCAGACGATCCGCATCACTCATTGCCTCGGGGCACAAGGCAGACATCATCTCTATTCTTAAGTCGGCGACGTCACTGGGCAACAGTGATGGGAAGGAAACTATTTACAAATTGTGTTAGTTTATGAGCCAATAGATGAGTTAAATGATCAGGTGACTGGGGTACAAACTATTTCTACAGTGCAAGCATTTACTTCTCTCAAGGATTCATAATTTCAAATAATAACACGGATAACAACTGGGTACTAATACAGACAGTTCCCATCACTGTTGGCCAACAATTTGGGAGAATGCAAAACCACCGAGGCATTAGGCATTTGGCCAAGAGAAAAATGATCATCGCTGACAACTATGAAATGTGAGGGGGGATGGCACAAGATTTATGTGGGCGGGGCAGGTGGTGATGCGAATCGAGGAGTTATATAAACATACCAGCGAATGGAATTAGTTGCATTTAACTTACATTGCTCTCTACGATGCGGGCCATGGCCAATGGAAAATCAATGCAGTCGCGGCTCAAGTCCCTTATATAATCCGCGAATTGCAACGACACCACGCACTTACTTTTTATCTAACGAAAGCGAAAAGCCGACTAAACTGATATGCAGACTAATCGGCGAGATGGTGAAAGCAATGTTTTCATTTCCACGCACTCTCCGTGTTGGGGAGAGAGCGCAAGAGAGTTTCTCTTTGCCTCTCTTGAACGGGCCACTATGATGTCACCTAAAAAGTAAAGAAGAAAAAGTAGAATGCCTATAATCAACAGAATCTTCAGACAGACATTAACTAACTAGTTGCACATATATATTTTAGAGAGATCAAGTGCAAATTTTAATACCAATATTCTCGGCTACAAACAAAGCCGCAGTCCCAGCTGGTATACTAATAGTAATAAGAACCGGTTGGCAGTCCACAAAGTATCGCCAAATAAATGGAAGTTGTTATTAGGGTGATTCCTGCTATTCAAACGCTACCAAATATTATATATATTCTTATATTTGCAATATTTATTATTATGATTTGTGACCTTGGCAGCTATTAATTCAGGTGCTCCGACTCACTACAGTCCGTTATATCTAAATTTGTAACATTAATAAAACAAAAAGAAAAAAAAATCAAACATAAAAATTTAACAAAAATGTATTGAAACGTCAGTGCCTAATTGTTACCATACCATTATTTCTGTTCGTTCCTTTGAGTTTTGGATAACATTTTATATAAAATTCTGAAAATATGCGATTTCGTATGTGTACTAAATTAACATATAATACAAGGCGATTAGTTTTAAGCATTTTATAAGCAATTGAACAAATTATGATTCAGCATTAACATTTGTAACATTAATAAGACAAAAATAAAAAGAATAACACATAAAAATTTACCAAACAGTGTATTAAAACGTTAATGCCTGCTGACCCTCCTTGCTACCATACCATAATTTCTGTTCGTTCCTTTGAGTTTTGGATAACATTTTATATAAAATTCTGAAAATATGCGGTTTTGCATGTGTTCTATATTAACTTATAATACAAGGTGATTAGTTTTAAGCATTTTATGAGCAATTAAAAAATTTATAATTAATTTCTCATTAATTTCTCGTGAATAGCCCTACTATTGAAATGAATATCGATATATAATCGCACAAGCACACGCGGCCACGAAACTATCGCCAGAGGCTTCTCACCTCTAAAAACCGATTTCCACTTCCTTTCTAAATCGCACGTTGAGCAGAAAAGATGGCGTAAGTGTAAACCAAAATTTTAATATGTAAAATAAAGTAACTAAACATTGGGTACATTAATGAAATTCGAATTCTATGCGATCCTGTGATCAGTGGCAATCAGAAACCAGCTTTTTAGACCTTTTCCATGTCCATATCAGTTTGGAAATGATTGCAAAAGAAAAACGTGGTTTTATGTGCCAAATAAGCAACTAATATGTGGGCTGCCTTCATTTGCGCATTAGTCCGACAGTCAAAAAAGAATAAACACCCAATGCTAGTAGTGTTCATTTGCCTTCCATTTGTCTGATAATTGGTTGAATCTTGCAGGTCGAAGGTTTCGCGTGATACGCTGTATGAGGGCGTCAATGGACTCCTGGAGGCTTCGGCCAAGAAGAAGCGCGGCTTCCTCGAGACGGTGGAACTGCAGATCGGCCTGAAGAACTACGATCCCCAAAAGGACAAGCGTTTCTCCGGCACCGTCAAGTACGTTGGCTAAGTCACCTGTGCACGTGCTTGGAGAGAAGCTCCCATGGGAGTTGAGTCCATCACGTCATCAGGTAGTCGAGGACATGTGGCTGTCACATCTCGACGGACCTGCACTCAGGGTCTTTAAAATTTGAGTAGGTCTCCAGTAATGGACACCGAACCCCCATTTTCTTAATAACTATGAAAACGTGCTCCTCTGAGGGCCTTGTAAGTTTTCCATGCGTCCCAACTCATATCTACATCTATTTGATTCCACAAAACCCTGTCTAATTGATGGTTATTTTCTTGTCATCCCGCAGGTTGAAGCACATTCCTCGTCCCAAGATGAAGGTGTGCATCCTTGGCGATCAGCAGCATTGCGACGAAGCCAAGGCCAACAATGTCGACTTCATGGATGCCGAGGCTCTGAAGAAGCTGAACAAGAACAAGAAGCTGGTGAAGAAGCTGGCCAAGTCCTATGATGCCTTCCTGGCCTCTGAGTCGCTGATCAAGCAGATTCCCCGTTTGCTGGGCCCTGGCTTGAACAAGGCCGGCAAGTTCCCTGCCCTGCTGTCGCATCAGGAATCTATGATTGGCAAGATCGAGGAGGTTAAGTCGACCATCAAGTTCCAGATGAAGAAGGTGCTCTGCCTGTCCGTCGCCGTCGGCCACGTTGGCATGAAGTCCGACGAGCTGGCCCAAAACGTCAACTTGTCGATCAACTTCTTGGTGTCGCTGTTGAAGAAGAACTGGCAGAATGTGCGCTCCCTGCACGTCAAGTCCTCCATGGGACCGCCCCAGCGTCTTTACTAGATGCGCATACTTCATTTTTCGTACATCTTGAAATAAATAGGATCCTACATTTCTATAATGTAACTTAATTTGGTTTTATTTTAGTCATTATCTCTACAGCTTTTATGTTTATGAGGATGTCGGTTGCACACCGATTGGTATGCCTTACATTTCAGTGGAGCTTATGGTTCTGGCTAGGAAATCTCTCACTTCTAGCGCCGCATGAGACTCGGCGTCCTCGCTGACTGAATCTGACAGCGGCTCTGCCCGGAATTTGGATACGTCCACCGAGTTGCCCCACTCAAGCATGTGTGGTTCGCTCAGTTCTTCCAGTAGATTGTGCAACACTGCGGCTGCTGTGATGATGCACGAGGCCGTATGGAAGCTAATGTCCAGGGGTTGGCTAAGGAAGCTCCAGCGGGACATGAGGCGATGCAATGCGCAATCACTTAACTCCTGCAGATGCTCGGCAACCTCGTTAAAGTCGTGCTCGTGCGGAGCTATCGGATCAGTAAACCGCTGCAAAAGCCAGGGACGCAGTGGATAATTCTGGTACACCGGGGCCAAGACAAAGGCCGGAACTAGTCGGGAATTAATGCGGAATTTAGGGATTGCGGTGAGAGTATTGGGTGCGTGGGAAAACATGGGTCCCAGGGTGGCCCGCAAGCCACATCCCAATTGCAGCTCCCGAAAGAGCATTCGATCGTCCAGGAGATACTCCATGCGCAGTATCGAGTTCTTGGCCTCGCCATTGGACCGGATGGGAATGGAGCAGACGCCAAGGACACCAACGAGTGCGGCGGGCATGTTGCTTTCACGCTGGAATCCCTCGGCCACACTATTGCAGTCCACTGGGTTCTGTGGCAATTGGCGAAGCGCCCGGCCCAAAGTGGACATCACGGCGTTGCAAAAGACCTTTAAACACTTGATGGTCCTTGGACGGGGCAGAGAAAATCTCTCGGCAATCAGAGATAGCCGCTCACCGCTAGCCAGGAAGTTCAGGGCCAGAGCCACACACTTTTCGGTAGAAATTGCTGGCTCTCTTTGAGTCAGTTCATCCGAAGTCCGCAGAGTGGGAGACAGCTGCTTGCACAAGGTCTCAAAGGTTCCCCGTGTCACATGGAGTGTGTTGAGAAAGTCCTCCTCGCTTAGCGCGGGAATCACATTCTCAAAAAAATGGGAATCGAAGCTGGGAAAGGTTCCCTGCACGCCAAACTCCTCATGCGGTTCTCCATCGACATCGCTGGTTTCCGAGTCCGTGTCCACGACTTGGGAATGCTTCAGGCGCAGCATGGCGTACGTGTGCAGGTAGTTTGAGTGCATCTCCATCATCTGGCGCATAAAAAACGTGCGCAGCATCCTAAACCGACGCCTGGTCCTCTGCTGCGTCCTCCGCCTGAGCAAGATCACAGTAGTTTCCACGTGCTGCAAGTGGAGTCGTATCAGGCGGGCCATCTTTAGCTTAAGATCCTGCAAGTTATTGTGTTTGCTGTTTTTCAACTTGGCCAGCGCATCGTTTAAATTGCGGTTGATTAATTCCAGTTCGTTATCCATTTGTGATTTTTCTACACCACTCGTATTAGGGCAAAACATTTATAATCGATAGTTTTCTATCGATTTTCAAGCAATCGCTGCTTTTGCTATCACACTGCGTTATATTCTCTGTTCTTTGCTTAGAACAATTAATAAAAAGAAGCAGAAAATTTAACAATTTAAAATTTTTGTATTATTTTATGACCCAATTATTGGGGCCCAATATATATCGATAGCCCACAAAAATTAAGAAATTTTTTTGCCTTCTTGCTGTTGTTTTTGTTGCTGCTGCTGTTGTTGATTTCTGCTTCTTTCTGAGCTCAATATAATGTCTTGATGCAAATCCAGGAAGGCTGAATCCAACTCTTCCTTATCCACCATGCTCTGCATGAGGCTATAAGTCGCCTTCAGCCATTCCTGGAACGACATAGTGGGGCTGATAGGGTCTGTGTCCACTGGCGGGGATTCGCGTCAGCTTAATTAAGAACTGTAAATGGTAGATTCATTAGAGATGTAAGATATACTCACAAAATCCCGATACATGAAGTTAAATTCGCACATATCGGTTGTTAATTTTCCGATTCGCTATTTTTGAAATGTGTAGCGTTTTCGAATGACTATATTTAATTTGTTTGCTATGGCGAAATAAAACAAATAAATGGTTAAAGCGGCTATGTTTAATAGTTCTTTCAAAAATGTAATGTATACAATTGAAATACCGAATACTACTTCTGGGCTTATGTATATAAATTTGAATTTATTATTTATTTATTTTGCTTGACCCGCCGACGTGACCCGGTCGCAGGTGTGTCCCGCAGTGTCCAGACATGTCGGGAGCTCCACCGTTGAGGAAGGGGTGCAGAAGGAGCTGAGATTTGGTGGGATCTTTGTTTATTTAATTTGCTTTTGTTGTTTTATTTATATGTTTTCCCTTTGCGGTCTGTGGCCAACGAAATAGTCGTACCCTACCCACAAATAATGATACAACCACACCTTTTGCTTGCATCTTTCAAAGTTTTATTGAATTCTTAATATTGGATATTTAGGTAATATTCGGCTGGCGAGCACAAAACACTCGATGGTCAATGGAATTATCAAACTAAATGGATTAGTTAGCATAAACCTAAGTGTAAAGTAAGACCCATCATCTGGCTGTATGCATTTGGGCCGCGCTCTATTCTAGCTATATGGTCGTAAGATGGTCTAGACTAAGTTTAGTAAACATTTAGTAAGCGTATAAGATTATAAGAACAAGACCTTAGCAGCATTCCGCGGCTGCCTGCATTTGTGAGCAGTTCAGCACGATCAGTGTGACTTTTTTATTCCGTCCTGGCTGGGCGGTAGGTGTCTTTTGTTAAAATGGTGTATATATTTGTTTTGCAGTTCACAGAACATTCACGAAGTAAATAGTAATATATAAATATGGTAAAATAATTCTCGAAGCTAGCTGTTTCTGCTTTAGACACATTGTATACGTTAGTATGGTTCAATTTATAAACACGAAAACATACAGAGGTTGAAATGTAAAATATCGGTAGCCTGAGCAGCACTAATATGTTGTGTCCGGGTGGCTGCCTCCATTCCAATTGGCTAGTCGGATAGTTTTAAGACTGCCTAAGTTCCTACTGCTCACGCTTGGCTTGACAAGCTCTCACCGTGGACAGACGCGAATGTTGTTAAGCGTTTTCGTGCGCGTATATTTGGCAACTATCTTTTATATGGCTCACATATAAAATTGTCCGGAACTTGCAACGGGAGCTTGCCAAGCGGCCAACCAATTCGAAGCTTTTATACGACTGCCTGACTGCAACCGAACTGCAATTGATCCATTGTGTACACTTACAACTAAAACTACATAATGTTACATGGAAACACTAAACTAATATACAATTTGGCCATGGCAGAGGCTCAAAACACTTAAAACTTATAAAACAAATTCACGTTCGATTTAGTATTAATATCCGGCTGCTGGTGCTCATCCTCTTTCTGCTTGCCATTGTAAGCCTCACAGAGCTGATCGAAATCGTCCTTGCTCATCTCAACGGATTCCATCATAGCCACCTTCTTGTAACTGTTAAGAAACACATTGGGTCAACACGGGCTCCTTCTTCGGCTATCTATCTATGATAATGTTTGCGACTTACGTGTCTCTATTGTACTTTTCCCGCATGGCCTGCGTGTTGAGCTCCTTTGCCGTTTTGTGGGTGTGACACAGATGCAACACAACAGTTTTTAGGTCCTCCAGCTTGTAAGTCGTGATCTCCTCCAGCCGTGGCGACCACATCTCCATGCCCAAAATGTGACGCGCCAGTGCGACTGAGGCGGATGACATGAGTGATGGCAAATATTGCAAGTACGTTTCTCCCTCCATGAGCGACAGCTCAGAAATATACTGTGTCAGGTAAACATTAAGTTAAGTTTCGACTTTGTTTCTGTTTTCTTTAACATTCGCAATAGCTTACCAGCGTCATGAACTTCAGCTTCTCAGGCATGTCGCAAAGTACAGCATAGGTATTGATGAAGACGTAAGCAGTCGGTGTGCACAGATCGAAGGAGAGAATCTTCAGGATAACCTGCTCCATGCGTAGCACTTGCGCCTTGGTGTAGCTGTCGTCGGTGAGGAAGACAAACTCACCGACCTCTGGGGGATAGATTTCCTCGTATTTTCTGAAAAAATAAACTCCATGAATACACACACCATCATTCCCGGACTGTCAAGACTACTTACGCGGCAATATACATAGCTGCTGTGCCCACCAGCTGCAACTTGGAGCGCACCACCGCCATTTGGCTCAAAAATCGATCTAGATAAAAGACCGAGAGATAGAGCGTCTCCGTGTCCAGTTTGTACTCCTCGGAAACCTCAACCAGCCAGTCTATCAGGATGGAGCGCATATTGTGGCTGATGTCCTTCTGTCTGCGCATATAAAGTGGCTTGGGGCGATGCTTCTTCTGAAAGATGCAAACACAAATGATTAGAAACCGATTAGAATACCCGGCCTAACAAACGATCACAACTACTTAGCAAAATATATTTCTAATGCCTTTTCTACACTCTAATCTGGCAACCAACTACCCGTTTGGTTTCATCTTAAGGTGTCAAAAATGTACAAATTTCACGGGAGAAAAAACCGTCCAGTCAACAACTCAAGCGTATAAATACCATAGGTGAAGTGTTAAACAAAAGCTGGGAGAGGGAGTTAACCAATATTTTATTTATTTATTAGTTATTTCGTAGTACGTGAGTCGCATCGAAATTACCAAATTGCCAAACAGCACATGTATATGTATGTACATATATGTACATATTTATGGGCAATATGTACATTAGGTGATTATTTTATGGTCGCTTTAACGATTATTGGAACCGTCAAGCGCCTCGAGCTGCAAAAATTAAAGAATTTGATTGGCATGAATACATACATCAACATTTGATTTATATTGAGGCAGTTAGTCCACATGAAATTATTATAGATATATGTATATAATCTGTATCTAGTTCTTTTAGTAGAGGCAAACAATAAACAAAGCACCCAGCAACCGGGCAAACAAAGTCAACCGGAACTCAGGCCAATATCCACATCCTACTAACAGGAAAAGTCAGACATATCGACCTCGAATACAGTTGAACATATTTTATAACTAACTCCGGCAAAATGACGCTCAAAATCGGTATATGCACCAAGCAGGATCTCGACGAGGCGATGAAGCTGCAGAAGCGGGAGCAGTACGAAGATGAGCGGAAGCGGCGCATCTTTAATGCCAAGCAGCGTCTTTACGGGGTAAGTATGCTTCTGCAGACTGGGTGAGCGTCATTGTCGAGTATTCCTATTCACAGCTCGATCTCGAAATGCTGGATCGCCAAATACTTGAGAAAAAGAAGCAGCGAACCGCCCAGATGGAGTGCGACAAGAAATTTGAAGAACAGGAGCAGCTGCAGAAGCGTCTGATCCTGGCCCAGGAAATGGAGTTGGAGAAAAAACAGCGTGTGGTGGACTCGGATCTTAACTATTATCGCTGCCGCTATCAGCGCAAGGAGCAGCGCCGCGAATTCGACCTCAATGATCCAAATTTCTTAAAGAAGGCACGTCCAACAAGAGTCGCCGACAATGACATTTCGCTGGGCGTGTCCAGTGCCCAAATCTTTCAGGGCGAGGACCTCTATAACTCTGACAGGAAGCAGCGGCAGCGGGAGCAGCAAAGGGCCTGGTTGGATCAGCAAGTGCAGGAGCGTAAGAGGGCGGAGGATGCTCGCAAGCAGGCCGATAATGTGCTGATGGACAACGTTGGTTGCAGAGACAAGCATCTGCAGGAGATGGCCAAGTCTGATCACCAGATGCGCAACCAAGTGATCCACCGTGTGCGTCAGTTCAACATCAATATGGCCAAGCAAAAGCAATTGGACCGCGAAAGGGAAAAGCGCGAGAAGTACGAGGATGACATGGCCGAGATCTACAACATGCTCTCCAGCGACATGTTAACTGAAAATCCGGATGTGGCTCAATCGCGCACTGATCCAAACAAGAAGATTGCCTTCATGTATCGCGGCATGACGCCCGAAGAACTTCGCGTGTTCCGGCTTGGACAAGAGCAGCAGCTTCGTTTGTCTATTCAGCGCAAGACGGAGGCCCAGATGATGGACAAACAGTGGGAGCAATACTCCATTAATATGGACCGCACCTTGGTCCTTCACCAGATTGAGGACGATCGCCGACGTAAGGCGGAATTCGATGAGCTGATGCGGGCGAATTCCAAGTTGGCCGTGGAGCAGGATCGCCAGCGCAAGGAAGCCCTGGTGGGCTTAACCAACGCCGTCTCCGATGACTTTTACGATCAGTTCAACAAGAACTCACGTTAGTGGAATTGTATTGAAGTTCCCAACCAAGACGATTCGAGTATAATGAGCTGGATGCGATTAGAAAGCTGCCTCACATTTTTGTGCAGCAACTTTCCACAGGCATCTAGAACATGTACTATTTCAAAAATACAATCTTTGTTGGGAATCTTTACGACGAAATTATAATGTTCATCAATGTTGGAAACGAAGCAATTTAAAATATTAAAAAATTTAAAAAAAAAAAAACTAAATTACCAGAGATGGGTAAAAACTGAAATATCAAGGAAAATAAAGAATACGACCATTCTGACCCAAAACTAATCTTATTGTTGTTGTTTTGTATTTTAACTATTAATTTTAAAATATTGTAAATTTTTTCTTTGCCTTGGTTTTAAAAATTTATTTAGTTTTAATTTTTTTTAATTATTCAATTTTTTAATTTTTAAAAAATTTTTTTTTTAATTTTTTATAATTTTTTTATTATTTTAATTTTTTTTATATTTTTAGTTTTTTAAATTTTTTATAATTTTTTAAAATTTTTATAATTTTTTAAAATTTTTATAATTTTATTTTTTCTAATTCTTGTATCGATTTAAAATTGTTTAGTTTTAAAAATTGTTTGTTTTAGTTATAAATTCAACCTCCCCCTGCAAGTCGAATTCCATTGGTCCCCGAGTGTTCAAAGACTTTGGACGAATAAGAAGAGAACGTAGAGTCAACAACGACAAAGGATGAGACGGACGCAGACGAGCGTTTCGCTTCCCGCCCAACAAACATGTGCCCGCGAGCGGGAATAAGTGTACCCATGAACCCATAAAGAGGCAGCGTTGCGTGAAGGGAATGCCAACGGAGGGTGCCACTGGGTCCGACTTCCCCTAAGAAATTACGTGTGCCTGCGTCTGCACATAAAAATACAATGCACATGGCTAAATAGGTAGTAACACATTGAAAACGCAAGATACCTTGGGAAAAATCCCAAATTTATGACAGAAACCGGGCTGCAATATGCTCTAAGATAATCAAGGAAAACTCAACTTGTCAATTTTAGTTATAAGTTAAAGAACATCATTGTCAAAGACAAGAATTACGCGATGAAAGAGGCCAAAAAGTTAATTTGAAATACTTGGTTGAGGAAGTCATCTAAGAATATCAAAGTGAAGACTATGTTTATGTTTAGCTTATGCCCCGGTTTAGCTTACCTCGCTCTCCCGGAAGTATTCCAGAATGTCCATCTGGTACTGAACCACTTCCAGGAACCGCTGACGATCGTTGCGCGGCGGCAGCTCCTTGACTCGTCCAGTTGGCGAGGCTCCCGTTTCAGTGCCCTCTGCACTGGACTGGATGACACCGAGAATGGAGCGGTCCACGGACATGGGCGACTGAACATCCGTCACGGACATGGGTGTTGAATCCAGATCGTAGTCTACCAGCTCCTTCTGCCCAGCACCGCTGAATGGAGTGAAAAAAAAAAAAACAAACAGAAGTTTACTTGCGGCTTACCAAGGGGCAGATGGAAACTTACAATTTCACGTCATATTGGTTCTCTTTGTCGACTAGGGAGGCCAGGGATTTTCCGGATGGCGCAACTTGGGTATCGTTGTTGTCCTCGTACACGGAGAAGGTCTTGAATTGCTCCACCACGGGCACCACATTCGATTTCTTGGCGCCGTACTCCACATTCTCATCAACATTAAGGTTTCTGACGTCACGGAAGACCTGCTGGAAAGAACAGAAGACGAGGTTCACCAACGGAAACAATTTAACAATATGGTTAATTTAATACATTAGGTAATATTGCAGTTAAGAAAAGTACTGAATGTGGCATTATAAAAGTAAAAACACAAAGATAATCCCTTTTACATATGCATCCTTAATATAGTAAGAAAAAAAAGAAGAGAGTATATTTCAAATGATTTTTCCCATAAATCCATCATACTTTTAGTTGCGCGCCTTTCCCTGGCTTCCCGTATAGATCTTGTGTGTATGTGTATGCACTTATAGGCATGTGTGCGTTGGCTGTCGCAATTGCTTTTGCTCTCCTTGCTTCGCTTTGTTGCGAATCATCAAAAAGGCGCGTAATTGCAGGCCTGTGTCTTTTTCTAGGTTAGTTTAGGTTCTAGGTTAAGCGCAAGTAAGTGCATGGGTCTATTCTAAGAGAGTAACGTAAGATGGAGAAGTGAGAAGGATGGGATGGTAGGGGAGAGGTAAGGGAGTGAAAACCACCACCACCACTAGGAGCTCTCACACATGCGCGCGGGCGCAGTGGTGTGACGATCCCACCACCATAAAAATATAAAAAGGCAGCTGCATTGGAATTAGGCACTGGATGTACGGGAAATCGGCAACGGTACTTACAACTTTCCCGGTCGGACGCGGCACATTGTTGTTGCCATTGAGCACGGCGAAATTGGCCCGCGGCGCAAGCGCATTTTTCTCCGCTTTTCCCCCAATTACGGCCAGCGGCTGCTTGGCGTTCTTCCCTCCGGCCGGGATCTTAATGCCCGGATTCTCCTTGTTGCTCATGTCTTGGTGGATCTGGAAACTGGCCATCGTGCGCTCCTTTCTATTCCTTTTTTCGCCTTGTAAAATGGAGTCCGATTATGCTCTGCTCTTCCCTTCCTTCTCTCTTTCGCTTAGCGTCGTTGTCTTCTTGCTGTTGTTGTTTTGTGCTGCTTTCTTATGCTCGACGCTCACACGGATACGCACACAGTCACAGGCTCATATGCTCAACGAAGACGCAGACATGTGTACATTAGGCACAGGCAAATTTTATCATCGACAAATTGACGCTTGAATTACACGCACACACACAGTTTTGTACAGAATTCATTTGACTTTCAATTTCGTACGGAAGTTTGTGTCACGGCAGCGTTGGAATTAATTTCCTTGTTTGGCTACGCTTGCACGGACTTATCTAATTTTAGGTGTTTTACAAACTCCGTACTTGTTCAGTGGTTCGTGGTTTAAAAGCAATTGCTGGCTTCTTTTGATTTTTTCCCGGTCAACACGTCGTAAATGTTAGAGATGACACTGTCCAGCTATCGATTGGTCGTCGCGTCTATCGACGTTTGCCGCCAGTGTTGCCATATATGTCAGAAGTTTTTTTTTAGGATGCTCACGCTCAAAATAATATTGGCAACTCCAGCAGTGCGCAAAATTTAAAATCTAATTTATTGTTTAAGTCCATTGATATTGCATAGTTTTTAAAAATGAGTGCATATTTATTCTAATTTATTTATTCTAAGCTTCAGAAATCAAAACAAGACTATAGGTTTATAAAAAATGTTTGGTACAAGTTCTTCATTGTTTTGTAGTTAATCGAATATATACATATGTACATATGTGTTATATGTTATATATATTATTTAGATTATATATGGGAATTCAAAGCTGTCTACGATAATCTCTTAAGTTGATATTACTTTTGCTTTGATTAAGATTTAAATTCACTGCAAAAAAAATCAATTAAACAACTGTTTATCAAGATATAATAGAATATAAAGCGTGATGTTTTTGACCAGTTTTTTAGTTATTTGACGTATTAGGACACTTAGAAAAGTGTTCAGGTTACAAGTAACGAAATGGCTAAACTTTTGGACTTTAGGTCTCGAGTGGCTCCAAAAATAAAAGTAGCAGGTGAGTGGAAAAAAACTCCATTCATTCCTTTTCGTTTTGTCCTAGAAACAAATCGAAACAGAAAAAAAAATTTTCCCCTTTTCGAAAGTCCTTTCAAACAAAGTGGCCGCTCGAAGTTTTGAACAAATTATCAACTGCATGCAACAGAAAATACACAATTAACAAAAATCTCCGCGTTAAATTTAAGAGCAGCAACTCTCTAATTAACTTTGCTATTGCGATTATTATTATTTGGATGCCAGTGGAAATCCTCAAAAAAGTTAAGCGAAACTTTTCGTTTTCAATACGCTTAACCATTTCATAACTTCACATGGTAAAATTTTGAGCCCGTCCAGAGATGCTAACCATTTATATCAAAAATAGGTTAGTGTAAAGACAGAAGTGTATTTATCAATTCGGATGACTTTAACGAAACATAAAGATATAACGAAAAACGCCATACGTCTTCCCTATGAATTTATTTATTTATATATATAGATATTTATAAAAAAATACAAATATAACATTCCTTAAAATAAATAATAGGCGAATTTGTTAACAATTATGGTGATTGTTTTAATTTCTTATCTTTATAAAAAATATGTGTCCTGACTTTTTAATTTTTTGTTTAACCCTTTTAAATTTGAAAATATTACATAACGTGGCTTAATATTTACAGCATATTTGTTATAACTATTAAATATATATTGCTTCTTACAAAATGTTGACTTAATTCAGCAAATATGTATGACTATTGCCCCGAATATTTTGTGCATGTTTTCTAGAGCAGCTGCGACGCCCTAAGATAATAAAGAAAAGGTGTATCGGATTTTGCATTGTTTTGCACGAGACATTTCGCAACTGCCGGCCTAAAAACGAATTCAGTTAGGAACCCAAAGAAGTACGAACACAATGAGCTAACCATCATTGTGATCCTGCACACAATTGCTGACCTTTGCGATCTCGATGTCCTGGAGACCAGGTAGCATTCTATAATATCGTGAGCCCCGGCAGCCTGTAAATGTCATCATCTCTGGAAATATACATAGAATACCTTATAGGGTTAATTAATAATAAACTGGAATGAATCCCGTTCGCCTACATCATATCCATTTCCTCCGTGCTCCGCAAGAAATAAGGCATAAATATGTACATACCTTACCAATATAGTAGGGCAATATTTGGCAAAAGCCAAACGTTTTTTTATTAACTAACAAAAAGTTCTGTTCGTTTGTATTTAGCCGTTGTTAATCAATATGGGACTCTTTAGATAGCCGTTTATGAACTGAATGTTCGTATTGCCATTCAGAACCGGAAGATGAAGAAGGCACCAATCAACAGATGACTCATGCAAATATATTTTAATTTTTCTGTCACTGTACAAACTTAAAGCTTTTAACACAAATTCAGAGGTGACTAGCCTGCAATATCGGACACCAAGTACGTTTAAAAGAGCACATCCTTCCAGAAGCGCAAGCAGCTCATCGTTGCTGACATCTGACATTTTCACGTCCAAGATTTCTAAATGCTTCAGACGTAGAAAACTTCTTGCTGCATCTGTTCTGCATGCGACAGACAGCTCCCGAAGTGAAGATATCTCGCAGATATGATATACTTGTTCCGGTTCCAGGGTATCTCCCACCAAAATAAGACTTTCCAACGGAGTGCCCGGTTTTTGAATGAGTTTCTCGATGAAACTGGCATTAATGTCCCAATGCCACAGCTGCAAGTGTTTCAATTTGGGAAGCTGGTGGACAGTATCGTAGGGTACATTTTCTTTCAAATGTATTATCGTAAAGGCGAGCCTTTCCAGATTGTGGCCCCTTCTTACAATTACCCGAAAGTCTTCCCCTTCCAGGTTGGCGGTGTTTTCACCCATGTTAAGGTGGCACAACTTCTTCATTGTCATGCAGCACGAGGCCAAAATGCTGGCATCGAATCCATGCTGGTTGCCAATCTCCAGGTACTCCAATTTATCCAGGGCATGTAGTCCGTCGCCCGTGTAGGATGTCGCCTCCAATTTCAATTTCTTCAGGTGCGGCAAAGCGCTTAGGCTAATTATAAAATTCTTATAAAGACCAGCATTCGAGAAGTGCAGGCTAGCATGTAACGATGTTAGATTCTTCAATTGCAACAAATCGTGCCATCGGGGGCGTCGAAAAGACATTTTGAGGTGTCGCAGGTTTGGGCAGTAGTCCCGCAACATCCACAAATGCCGATCCTGCCCAGAAAGCGGATCCAATGGCGACTCATAGCTGATCACGTGCTCTCTGACTATGTCCAGTAGTTGTTGCAGCTCCGATTCGCCGATACTTCCGGTGACGCTTTCTTCAATGATATTGTACCTGTGTTGCAGCGATTCGATAAGCATTTTTAGCTGATGACTTAAGGCAGCGAGATGTAGTTGCTCACTCAGGCTCAAATAGGACAGTATCATATCCCAGCAATAGGTGTTTAGTGCAAAGATTGTGGTGGCTGGATGAGTAGTTGAAGGTCCAGCTGAGCAAGTTGTCCGATCCAATTTTGCGATTTTACGCCCCTTGAGTCTCGACACTTGTTCACCAGCGCCTCCATCGTTACTTCTCTTAGTGCCTGCGGTAGCATTAGCTATTGCAGAAGCTTCGTCGTCTATCCCACTCATTTCTGAATGTTCCGAGCTCCTATACGCGGCGCAACTGAGACCGGATTCTTATGTTGGCCCATATTTGCGCAGAATGTCGGGAACTCCCTCATAATAATACATTTGTAAAAGCTTATCAGCTTCAACCACTGAAATGCCAATAAATGTATATGTGTGTGTACACAGAGTGCAGTAAATAAACGTTATCAGAAGTGTTCTTATCAGTGTACCACCGCTTCGCTTATTAAAACAATTTGTATGAAAACTAGCGATCATTTTAAATCACAAAAACATCGATAAAACATCGCAAAATCGTGGGTCGATTCACATCACAGAGAGCTTTTGATTTCAATCTTAACCAGAATTTGAAACTACAAAAAGTTGTGCAGATTTATTTGAATTATTATTATTAAATTTTAGCGAAACACACATACATACAAATTCTCGGTCCCGTACCCGGGACCAGTATTCACACTATGGCTTGCATATAGTTGATAGTGGAAGCCTCCTGTCACTTCCTTGTAACGTTTCCTTCGACGCGGAGAAGGAGTTTTCTTGGTGAATGCACATTGCAGACGGAAAACAGGAAAACTTGTTGATAGTGCTGGAAAACCGGTCCAACTCATTTTTTTTTTCACTTTTAAGTGCGTAGCTGTGAAGTCCTAAGTCGCTGGAAAATTACCATCACAACAACCAGGCCAAAATTGTGAAATTACCAGAGCTGATGGTGGCATGTGTCCCCCAGTTTGACGTGTGGACGTGTGTCCACAGGCGATATCAAAGCAGCCAAAGGCGTGGCATGTCGATGGACTGATTGGCATTGGCTGTGCTTAAAATCAACAATTTCTCATAGGAAAATGAGTCGAAAAGCTTCTATTGCTTAACGCACACGGATATTGATACAAAAATATTAAACATTTCATAAAAAATTAAATAAAATTACATAATGCAAATCTATCAGAACTTCAAAAAGCGATATAAACTGCCATTGAACTCGAATTCGCAGAGGGAACTTGTTTGCTTTACGTTCTGCTCGGTGAAAACCAAGCAGAAACGATCGATGTCGTCCTGAAAGCGAAGTACCAAGTAGTTGCTTTCTGCATTTATTTCGTATGTCATCTCCTCCACTTCTTTCATGTACAACATGGATTTGCAATTTCGCATCTTCAGAAAAACCCCTTGATGGAATCGTAGCGCTCCTTCGGCGTTAAGTCAATGAAATTAATGTTCTCCATTTCGAATGTGGTTTTATGCTTTGAAGTTTGCAATATAATTTCTTTGCTTTGATGCCAGAAAATGGCGCGATGGGATTTAATAGAGTGCCCAAACTGGATTAGAGTCTTGTTAAAAAATGACAGCTACTGAGTGGCAACACAATGGATTCGATATAACATTTATCGAATATGAATTCAAGCAAGGAGAGCATTAGCTTAACACACGTGTTTTGTGGCTGCTGCACTGCTGCGTCCCTCATTCGCTGTGTAGCGTGTGCCTACAATGCGGATATAGACCACTGGACGCAGAGTGAAGAGGAAGTTCTGCCAGGAGCGGATGCTGTCGTTGCGGCGGTCGACGATCATCCAATCCTTGCGGTTCGTCGAAATTTCGATGTAGAAGCTGTAGTTGCGATCATCGAGGTCCCCAAGCAACTCCTCATTGAACCCAAATAGTAGGGTTGGCCCAAACTGAAGAAGAGCACACCGCTGCGCAATTGGTGGCAAGTATACCCCGAGTCCCAGTCGTAGTGCAGATAATCGCCGTTGATTAGCGCGTGGCGGGTGCGACTCACGCCTTCCGTCACAATGGCGCTCATCTCGACGGTGGCCACGTTCGTCTTGGGCGCCACAAAATGTTCAACTAAACGCTGCAACTTGGCCGTGTGCTTGGCTTCCAGACACACCACATGGAATACCTATATATTAATGGAAAGGGAAAAAGGTAAAGAATGGGGAAAGTTCGAAGAGATCACTGCTGACTTACCCGGTTCAAAGTGTTGTGGGTGGTCTGGTCGCCGGACACCTCAACGTAGTAGGAGTACGCCCGGCTGTCTCTGTCCCAGAGCAGAATGCGGATGTGATTGATCATGCAGAACGTGCCCAATTCGACCACAATGCCCACATCTTTCCAGTCCGTGATGCAGTGACGCGTATACCCATTCTCCATGTCATAGGAGGTTACATCTCCATCCAGCAGCGCGTCGCGACACTCCCTGGATGCAGCGCGACAGAAACGTCTCTTGGTCCCGTACTGGTCCCGTACTGGTCCCGAACTGGTCCCGAACGGTCCCGTACTAGTCCCGTACTATTTGCATAACAGGCAGAATGTGTATTGCGGAAAGAAAATGGCCTCTTATCGTTATCGTAACAGCCTCGTGGAACGCATTTTAACGGCGAAAGAGAAACTAACAGAGAGCTTTCAATTTCGAGCTTAACCAGAATATGAAACTTCAAACAGTTGCGCAGATTTATTAATATTATTATTATTATTTAATTATAGTGAAACTATGTCAAAAACACACATCAGCGAGTCAAGCAGTTAGATTCAGAGTTTCTTGTATTGCTTTCTTAAATTCAATTTTTGCGCAGGGATTTCGCAGTATGTCTTCAATCTTCTCTGCAAACAGCCTTTCCGGTGTTATGCAATTATGGACCTACTCTCGTGCTATCCACATGGGGCTTGATAACACCATCGGGTGCAAGCTCCAGGATGTGGACATAGGGCATAACTGCTCCATCGAAGGCGACTTGGCGCACGCGCTCCAGGACCTCTCTGTTTTTAGGGAACCACTTTTTCCGCTCCGTCTCCCGAAAACCGTGTATGGCCTGCAAGACGGTCAACATCAACTTGGATGTCATCCATGCAAACATACATGTTCGTTATCTTATCCCACATCGTCCCAGTGATCGAACTCGTAGCGCAGACGACTCATATAGGGCTCGATCTCCTCGTGCAGCTGCTGTTCCTCTGGCTCACTAATGAAATCCGTGATGGTGCACATATTCTGGTATCTGCTCCGTTTCGGGTCATTTTCCAAAATATGCTGTTAAATTGGCTTTTATAGCGTTGTTTTCCACCGCTTAATCACGTTCAGTTGTAAAGACAAACAAAAAACAGAGAAGACGTAGACCATTGCACTTTCCCATTAACTTTCTCTGTATCAGAACAAAATCACGAACCAAAATTTAAATGTCCATTAGGACCCTGGTGAAATTTATTGGAAATTTTTTTATACAACGTGGTTGGAAAATTTTTGCTTCGCAATGTCGAATAAAAAAGGCAATTTTTGAGGCAAAGAAGTAGTGCATAAAAATTTGGGGGCGCGCAACAACTGTTGCGGAAAGTTGGTGGGGATTTGCCAACCGTTTGCCGAATCGGCCGCAAAGTGATTTAATCAATGCAAATGACGGGCCGACATAAAGCGTTAATGGAGTTTCCACCGAGGATTTTCTAGCCCCGGCAGCCAGGAACAATCAACCCATCACCATCATTTGGCCAGTGCTCGGACTGTTTGCCCGTGCGATGGTGTGTAAATGATAAATGAGGGACACCGTCGGTGGCTATGGCACCGCGTTCCACTCTTCCGGCCGGAACCACCGGCAACACCAACCCAGCAGCACCACTAGCCTAACACCACCGTCACCACAACGCACCATTAGGTGCTATTGTCCTTTTTTTTTTGAGCTTCGTGGTCCCTTTCCTTTTTCGCCACCGAAAAGTGGCTCCTTAGCCATCGCAACGGCTATTGTTGTGTCCTGGGACCATCTATTGTTGCCACGCCCATCCTTTGAAGTCGTAAGATGAATATGACCTGGCATCCAGGAGTCATCAGTTACACGGACATCCATTTCGGTTGAAGTACGTGGATGGCTTCGGGCACGACTTTTATTATCACACCAGCGATATATGCATACTTAAAATGACCCTTGGAATGCACTCTAATAAATAAAATTCAGTTGCTGGGGACTTTGATGAGAATTTTCGAAAAAAAAACGATTTTTTTATAGATACAAGTATAGAATGAAGTGTAATTAAATTTTTGTGATTTTTTCTTGGGCGAGCCCTTCAAAAAGGATGTGAAGCAGTGAGCTCACTGCATCTAAAAAAACAATCTTATATTTTTTTACACGGACAACAAGAAATGTCAAAGGCATAGTCTTAAAATCTCCCTGTGCTGAAAGCGAACTTTAGATTTGGTCGAGGAAGCAGAGCTTATGATGAGATTTCAGCTGTGTCTGTTTCGGCCAAGATTTGCTGCGTATTCTGGTTGCTTTGGCAATGAGAAAGCCTTTTGAGGATTACGGAGCTCCTGCGGCAGGCCCTTTTTGCGGTCGAAAGTTTTGTGCTTGGCCAAAGAGCTTTAAAGTTGCCACAGGATATGGCAAAACAGCGAAAAGCAGAGTTGGCAGTTGAGTTGCACAGAAAGCTGTGCAAAACAGATCCAAAAACACTTCGACCAACTTGATTTCAAATCAATATTCCAAAAGCGAGAGAGTATCGAAAAGGAATCACTATGAAATTACTCAGTCATTTTCAATCTCTTTAGTTTTTCACTGCCAAGCTGAATTGTAATGGACACTGTGTCGCAATTTGGCACGTTTCTGCCTCTGTTCGGTAATCAATATGCGAATAATTAAATAGTAATTAATTCGTTTACGCACATCGATGCACAGAAAGCAGCCGCAGCCAATACTATCAATCATATTTACTGCCAAAACATAACATTGAGCCTGAATTGACAGCTGTGCTGGGGCTAGCCATTAATTACCGGTCACCAAATTGCGCTGCTTCGTAGTTTAATACAGTATTTAATTATTTTATTGATCTTGTTAATCTTGCCTTAATCTTCGCAGCACGCAGCGAATACTACCGCTTGAGGTGCCGCCAATCAGTATGGATTCCACGATCTGAAGATGGCCATCTCGAATTATTTGCGCCAGTATCTGGCCTTGTACAATTTCTGCATGATTCTTCTCGATGCGCGTCTCTACAATCTGGAGAAGCTCACCGAAGTGTGCCTAATGTTCATGGATCGCAATGCCGACGATGTGCTGCTGCACGACACCTTCGATACGCTATCTAAGGTAGGTTTAAAACCAATTGGTAAAGTTGGCACTAAGAGTATGTAATGCTTGCAGGAATCGCTGGAGGAGGTACTACGACGTGACTGCTTCTTCGCCCCCGAGGTGCAGATCTTCTCGGCCGTTTGGAAGTGGATCCGCTTCAATAGCAACGTGGACTTCAAGTCCGTGGTCAGTTATGTCCGCCTGCCGCTGATGACCCTCGAGCATCTTATGCAGGTGGTGCGTCCCTCGGGCATCCTGGATCCCGACAAGATTCTCGATGCCTCCTATGACATGGAGAATGGGTATACGCGTCACTGCATCACGGACTGGAAAGATGTGGGCATTGTGGTCGAATTGGGCACGTTCTGCATGATCAATCACATCCGCATTCTGCTCTGGGACAGAGACAGCCGGGCGTACTCCTACTACGTTGAGGTGTCCGGCGACCAGACCACCCACAACACTTTGAACCGGGTAAGTCAGCAGTGATCTCTTCGAACTTTCCCCATTCTTTACCTTTTTCCCTTTCCATTAATATATAGGTATTCCATGTGGTGTGTCTGGAAGCCAAGCACACGGCCAAGTTGCAGCGTTTAGTTGAACATTTTGTGGCGCCCAAGACGAACGTGGCCACCGTCGAGATGAGCGCCATTGTGACGGAAGGCGTGAGTCGCACCCGCCACGCGCTAATCAACGGCGATTATCTGCACTACGACTGGGACTCGGAGTATACTTGCCACCAATTGCGCAGCGGTGTGCTCTTGTTTAGTTTGGTCCAACCCTACTATTTGGGTTCAATGGGGAGTTGCTTTGGGACCTCGATGATCGCACCTACAGCTTCTACATCGAAATTTCGACGAACCGCAAGGACTGGGAGATGATCGTGGACCGCCGCAACGACAGCATCCGCTCCTGGCAGAACTTCCTCTTCTTTCCGCGTCCAGTGGTCTACATCCGCATTGTGGGCACACGCAACACAGCGACTGAGGGACGCAGCAGTGCAGCAGCCACAAAACACGTGTGTTAAGCTAATGCTCTCCTTGCTTGAATTCATATTCGATAAATGTTATATGGAAACCATTGGGCTGCCACTCAGTAGCTGTCTTTTTTTATTCCATTTTGCATTCTGTTGGTGGCTCGCATGCAAAGAATAAACGGAACAAGAAACCAATGGTTTTGGCCCAGAAGAAAACCAAATAATTTCCGATCTATAAAAAATGGAATTTTAGGTTTCTGTTAAAATGTTTTTTACGCCACCATCTGGCCTTATATTAAATATTTACTTGCATTATATAAGCTAAGATGAAAAAAATGAATTCAAGAAAACCAAACAAGAAAATATTAGGAAAAAAAAGACAGCTTCATTTTATTCATACGATTGTTAAATGTTAACGACATTATTAAATGAAACCGCCTTGAAAAGTGCGATGTTAAATAAATAAATCTCCACAAATCAGAAAGACCAAGTCCATAGCTTCCAGTCGCGGTGTAATATCCAGATGATTGTGCTTGTGGTTGGATGTGGGCGTGGTGTCATTTCCGCTGGCCATCTGCATATGTGTGCGCATCGGTGAATTGTTAACGAGTCTCCACTGTGTGTTCAGATCAAATATAAATTATCACAAAATCTGTTTGCTTTACTGGAATCGGTGCTGAGGACTCCAGAAACCACACACACCACCATCCATGGTGTGTCAAAGCCATCACTTCCGTTTCCGCTAAGATCCGACAGTATTTTGTACATACATCTGTATGTATGTACATACATCAGTTTTGTGCTCACACAAAGATCTACTTGGAGTCCTAGACAATTGAGCGACTGCATTGATGGGCAGTGACCAACCAACCAGCCGTAAGTAATTAGGAAATTTGCAGAAAATTTGCATTCGCCAAACATGGGTCCTTGCTGCCAGTTTTCAACGTTGGCAACCGCATTATGCACACAAACGAATCTCATTTCCCATCAAACACTTGGCCATGGCCTGTGTGCGCCAGACAAATTTCAGTTAATTATTACACAGCTCGTTCCTAATCCATTTAGTACGAGTATAATAATTCATCTTGCTCGGCCATTGCACACTTGGTATTGCTATTGATGTCTATTTGCCCATTGTCTCTCACAAATTTGCCCACAGCATTTGGTTGTGGGTTTACAAATGATGTCCATTTGCCCAATTGGCAGCTACTGCCTAGGTTTATATTATTTATATAATAGGGGATTATTGATATTATCGTGTTTCTAAAAAAAAAAAGCAAAAAACTAATGCAATAACAACAAAAAGGAAGAAATAACAGTTGAAATGGGATATAAAAATAAGTATTTTTAGGATTATCAAATTGAAATTCAGACAGTTTTTAAAGATGACTATAGGAAAAATATACACTTAACTTTAAATATGTGAATATTTATGTGAACTGGCTATCAGTTACTCACGCTTCCAAATGAAAGTACGCACGCATCTGAACTTCCAACGCCCATGAACAACCATTCGAATTTGATTTACTTTTGCTGCAGCCCAATTCAGTACGCTCATTTGGCCTGGCCAGCTCATGGCTACTTACAACTGGGCTTGTAAGAGTTGGCCAACAAAACACGCTCGTAATTAAGCGCTGCCTTGTCCCCGGGGTGCAGTTAACGTTGTGCTGCCATAAATTTGACTTCTGCCTGTGTTCCGATGTCTGTAAATTGGGTTATTTACGGCCGATAGCTGCATTTGTCAGGTGAAAAGGACCAAGAGGTGTGGGCCAAGAGCAGCGAGCCCAAGGCGTTTCCATATTCAATTTGGCACACACTTGGGCAAACAAGTTCCCTCTGCGAATTCGAGTTCAATATCAGTTAACATTCTTTTTGAAGTTCTGATAGATTTGCATTATGTAATTTTATTTAATTTTTTATGAAATATTTAATATTTTTGTAACAATATCCGTGCGCGTTAAGCAATAGAAGCTTTTCGACTCATTTTCCTATGAGAAATTGTTGATTTTAAGCACAGCCAATGCCAATCAGTCCATCGACATGCCACGCCTTTGGCTGCTTTGATATCGCCTGTGGACACACGTCCACACGTCAAACTGGGGGACACATTCCAACATCAGCTCTGGTAATTTCGCCATTTTGGCCTGGTTGTTGTGATGGTAATTTTCCAGCGACTTAGGACTTCACAGCTACGCACTTAAAAGTGAAAAAAAAAATGAGTCGGACCGGTTTTCCAGCACTATCAACAAGTTTTCCTGTTTTCCGTCTGCAAAGTGCATTCGCCAAGAAAACTCCTTCTCCGCGTCGAAGGAAACGTTACAAGGAAGTGACAGGAGGCTTCCACTATCAACTACATGCAAGCCATAGTGTGAATACAGAGAGAGAAAATTCATGCGAACTTCTAAATAAATCTATAGTAATCATAATTTAATGCCCTTTCAACTATTTTTGTTTAAAGTTTTCAGAGGATAAGGAATTATAATTAATATGTTTATTTTTCACAATACCCACACATGTTTTTGTATCCGTCTGACTGTCGACTTGTCCATCGGCCTTCTTGTTACATCGTGAAATATGACAATCTGCAGCGAAGTTGAAACGCAGGTGGAAGGATGTCGAGCTGGAGGACCCCGGCACTCAGGTGTGCACGTTTATGGACACCATAATGGCTGAATCGAGTTGGGCGGCGAAAGGATAAAGACTTACATACATATATACAAGCAGGTGAGAGACGAGCTCATGGAAATATTCATAAGGAAAATATTAAAAATGAATTACCAGGTCTGACAGACGCAAACAAACGCAAACTCTCGGAGAAAAGTCACAAACCTGGGAGCTACCTAAGCCCGGCCATCCTCCAATCTCACCCAGAATTGGCACATGGGATGTAAGGTATCTACTTTAAACAACCATTCGTACATATTTAATCATACATATTTATTATATTCACAGCCAGTTAATGTGTGCTTGCTTGGTGTTTTATCTTTAAAAATTGAATATCATTTACAAAAGGAAGATTGCTAAAAATGTGTGTGTATTTTCTAAATTTAAAATGCTAACTTTAAACCAATGAAATATCGTTCGTATACTATGAATTTTCAATTAGGCGAACATCAATGATTCCCCCCCACAAACCCCACAAAGCAGATAACACGAGCAGGCGCAAATTGAGAAACCCATCCGCGTGAAGTCGGTTAATTTGCCCATCTTCTTCTGGACGCGTTCGTGCACCCGCTGCTCATCCGGCGGAGTATTGTACCATTGTGCACGGCCGTAGTCCGTGTGCCTTCGTTTTGGCGTTCATGCATGAGCAGCCCAGTTCCTTGCTGCCTCATTCGGTTACATTGCACAGTGGGCACAAAAGCCAGTTTCGTAGTCAAAATACATCATTCACAGATACTATAAACTGATATAGTTCGCAAATACTATAAACTGATAACAAGTAACAGATACACATTAAAATAATTAAAAGTACAGCATACGGTGATCAAACTGTTCTTTTTTTCGTTTAAAAGAATCAATTAAATATTGTAGAATTATTTTATTTATATCCCAGTGTTCGAAAAAATACCAATTTCCAGACTCTCCGCATCAGTGTGCTCGCTTGCATTTCCGCTTCCTCTTTTGCCAACTCAATGTCGCCTTTGGGGCTCCTTTGGAGACCGGAAAAGGGCAACATTTTCGATTCGATTCTTTTTGCCAATTGCCCGAGACTGTGTCCTGTCGGCATATGACGAATACGTAACGTACGTGACGGCGACGTTACTCATACGCACCGTGGGTAGCCGCAGACATCTCAGCTCCCACGTTCGCGAAATATTTCGAATTCGGCTCCCTGGGCGATATTTGTTTTTCGCTTTTGCATATTTTGCGGGCAATTTGGGTAAAAGGATTTCCGCACTCTGCGACGCCGTCTTCAGTTTGCGGCTTTCGTTTATTCCCTAGTAGTTCGACACACATTTTCCTCGGCGTCTCGGCAAATCGCTCACGTAAAATATGCATATGCGTTTCCTCGGCGGTTTTGCGCTCTCAAGTGCCTGCAATTCAATTACATTTCGATTGATTTTCATGTTTGGCCCCAAATCGAGGCAAAACCTCTTCAGTCTGGTTGTGCATGGAACGTGTTTTTGGGGCGATTCATGTTTGCCTCATCCGTTTAATTTAGCCGGAAGTGTTCCAATAGATGCCATATCACAATCGACTTAATATTTTGTTTACGTGCAAGTTTTAATGGAAACAGTTTCTGATAAATAAATATACATTTTAACTTAGAACAAGACTATCCAGCTGAAAGACAGTTTCCTTTGGCGTTAAATTAGTCAATAAAATTCGTCGGCAATCACATCTTTCGATTTTGTTATGGCACATCGTGCGACAGTTGAAATGAAAAGCTGAAATCAGTGAAACCCCGAAAAAGCTGAAAAAGCCACGGAAATTGTACAGATACACAGATACGCAGATACGCCAGCAAATGTACAAACAGATCTGTATACATACATTTAGATATATATGTAGCTACTCACTTTTGTTGTCCTTCGCAGATTGTTCCCTTTAAGCAAATAAAAAAAGTTGGCACCACGCCGAAAACAAATAAAATTAAATGGGGAATCGAAAATCCACAGTGAGCCAAAGGAAAATCTATACAAGAAATTAAAAGAAATTCGAATATTTAGGGTATATTTATAAATGCAGTGTTTATCCATATAATCAAACCACAAAGGCCCTATGAGAAAGCCTATGTAATTTCTGCTGAGCATCGCCTTTCCTTTCACATGAATTTATGTATTTTAATCAATTTCCCTCGCTGTGGCAGTGAAATATCGTAGATTTGTCCAACGGAATTGATGCTTCAATTATCCGAATGACGCTGGCACATGTTTAATGGGATTTCGAGGAATAAATAGCAAGCATTCACAAGACAAACGCCTCTGTATCCATGCTCATTATCGGAATCAATTAAAATTTCAGATGTATCGTTAGCACGCCCAATGCCATGTCAGCACATCCACGGGATTCGGAAAGAGTCCTTCAAAATACGCCCACGGGACCCATACACCTCCGAAATGATCCAACATCAATCCCAATCCCAATGTATACTCATTTACGTACCTTGTGCCATGGTTTGTCTTTTCTTGGTCGGCGAATGGGGGTTACTGCATCCCATCATCCTTGGGTGAAACATTTGACGAGCATGTGGAGGCAGGTAGTTTGCATCCTGCACACATTCGTATAGAAAGACAACATGAGCGTATGCATATACAATCGGTTTATAGATACCCAATGTGTGTATACTCGATGTATCTTTTAATTCCCATTTATATTTTTATTTAGTATGATAGAAATTTTCACTTTTCATTTGCTTGAAATATTTAAAATTCATAAATACGTGTCTCTACTATGGAATAATATGGAACAATCATAAAGTTCGAAAAGTGCGTCTTTTGCCGAAAAGGGCGATTCAAAACTCAACAGAAAAAAATGTGAAAGGAAGCTGCAGCTGACAGTCAAAGGACTCGGAACGGCAAATGGGAGGTCATAAGATTATTTTTACTAGTGACCCGATGACCGTAAAAATGAACGCCCGCAGCAGAAGTGGCGAATCTGCGGTCGAGCTTACTCGCTCATGCGGAGAAGAGGACATCCTGCAAAGGGAACTGGAGTTCCATGTCCCGGTTGTCCACCAATTTGCTTTGTTGTCGCAGCCCGTCTGCCGTTTTATGAACTGCGAACTTGTCATCCGCCTTCGCCCTTTTATTTCAGAACCTTCCCTCATTTTGGCAGCGGAGTGGGCTTAACTTCCCGGCGATGATATGAACGAGGCTGGGATCATAAAATTTTACGGGCTGCTTTGGATTGCACGGCGGTATCGCCTCGAGTGTCATATATTGTTGAACACTTGAAATTAATGCGCCATTGACACCTTCAAAGCACTTCAAAAAGACGCCGGAAATTACAAAATTTAAGACTTTATGTATGACTGGGGCACGTACATATATACATACATACGTGCACCCATGTTTGATATACATAAAACAAGCACATTCAATTTTATACGGTTTAAGTTTTTCTTATCGGTTTCTGGAATGTAGACACTGCCACCGCCATGGAAAACCAGACGTCACATCTGATCCCTGCCACTTTGCTTCAACACTCGGTTCGCTAAGATCGGTTCGCGATCTTATCCGTTTCGTGGACATCTTGAAAGTCTGGACAAGTCTCGGCGAAGGTTTCGGGATACGCTGGCCATGATTTCCTATAAGTAAATCAATTCGATATAAACAAATGTACTGCTTATAGGCTCTCAGAAATTCCAAATACGAATCTACACACATTCAAAATTAAATGTACCTCAGTGAAATTCACTGGCGATGAGAATAAAATGTAATCGAGCCTCGCAGATTTCATCTACCTGCCAGAGGATATATGCATGTATGTACATATTGATGTATGTACATATGCACATTTATGTGGTTATAAAATGGGGACAGAAGGCGGGACGGGGCTGCTTTTCACCTCTGAATTTAATGAGCTCTCACGGCACGTGATTATTAGGCGAACGGTCGTACGTGTGGGGTTCTTTGCCCAAAGTTACCATCCCATCCCGGTTACAGGTGCTGACAATTTCCCAACTTCACGGATCCGCGGCTGGAAAAGTGTTTTTCCTTCGCCGCACTCACATCCACGTGGGTTTCTCCAGCAATCCACACACATCTTCACATATTCCAAATTTTTCCCTGCTCCTTTTAAGGCGAAACATAAACAATTTTTCGCGACGCTGAAAAACTTTTAACTCGCTCTGTCCGTAGATTTTGCACACGTGCTGATGATTCGCGCACCACCACCTACGAAACTATATGTACGTACATACATAACATCAAGGCAGGAAAATGTATGCAGAGTTGCCTTGCTACAGCGAGTAATTTGAGACCCTTGAGGGCAATGAACAGGATGAAAAAATACTCGTATCTTTAAACTAAATGAGAAATTGTCAATCTGAAGCAAGTCTTTTCTTTCCAGTTATGAATATTTGCTTTTCCCCTAATGATATTTGAGCTTAAAACAACATACATGTGCATAGTTTTCATATGTCCGTCTTGAAATAATAGGTTAGGTTATTATACACAATTTTAAGCACATTTGTTTCGAAAATTATTAAATAACTACATCACTCCCGGACGGAAATAGGTGTCGCCGACACGATCAGTTTATTATAAATTATAGTTCAAGAGATTAAATTCACTTAAATCTTGAATAAGTTATTGCATTTTAAATTTGGCACGTAACGCATGTTAAGATCCTTAGTGCCTTCGTCTCGGCTTATACGACTTGTGGCTATGTTTTCCGTCTCCAATATTTTCATGCGCAATGGCGAGCTCGGTTTGCGAATTGATCACCGCCGTCAGTTCATCGACGATCTCGTCAAGGGTGAGCGGGTGTCCATTGGCCACCATAATGGCCAGGATGAGGGGCGCCAAGATGTCGTTGTGGCAGCCGTCCATTGTGTATTTGAAAGTATTTGAAAATTAAAAAAAAAAATACAACACGCCAGAGCTCAATTTTGAATATTCGATCTTTGTGCCCGTGCAAATTTATGACATCTTGGTTGACATGACCATCGGGGACTACTTTGAAAATACATACATATGTATGTACGTATATGTGCACACAGCTTGTCGGGTTTTTCCAGTGGAGTTGTGCAGTTGCTGGGTGGGGGGAATTTCAATTGGAAAAGTGTCACTTGTCAGTTGGTCACTGTCCATTGTGTTGCTGCCCTCGACATCCATGCTGTGCATTTTTGGTTGCGATACATCAATACGCCAGAATGAAATGGTTCATGGCGTAGTGGGTGGGCTTGCAGATATGTATATTTCGTATGAAAGTCGGAGACTTGCTCAGTTGACAATAAGAAAACGAGACTATTAGATAATCTAGTTTGATATAAATATAAAAAAATTCTCAAACCATTTGTGGACTTGGCAGTTTTGGGCAAATTTATAGAAATGTACAAGACTAAGAAAAATATGGAAAAATATCAAAAGAATTTGCAAAAACTTTATGCGGTCGAAACCGCTTTCTTCTGCCTTTTACATACTTTTCAACGACATTTAATGCAATGTTTCAAGCGAACTACGTTGTTTTTGTTTTGTGAAAAAGCATACATACATTTGAAAAGAAGTTGATGTGTTTCCACATAACAGCTTGTTCACACTAGCATTTGGGAATACACTTTTATAGCTACAATATGGGTAAGTGCTACTTTTAAAAATGTAGTACATACGGCTTATCATCAATGAAATATGCAAATTGGGAGATATTTTTTAGATGTGTGTGTTCAGATTAGTGATGTGATTCTATACGTCGAATCGGTTTTAAAATCTTGTTTTTCCATCTCCAAGGCTTCACTTTGTGAATTTCTAACGAATATCGGATCGGAGTGACATAAAAAAAAAAACAAAATGTGAGTTACATATTTTTATAAGAGCAATCCAAATACGAAATTCAAAATAAGTATTCAATAGGTAAAGCTTACTATTACCAAAGACATTAGAATGTTCTAGTTAGAATATTATAGTATTTCAGTGTCTTTGCTCTTACTCATACTATGTAAGCACGTGCAATCTATATAATAGTTAGTGGTTTTTTTTTTTTTAAGATCATGAGGAGAAGTTGTCCCACGGAAATGAATTTCAAGGAAACACTGCTCCTAACTGCAGATGTCTTCGAACGGTACTTCATTGCCACCAAGGGGTGCTTGCCTGAGATCACAAGGTTCAAAATGGCGGAGGCTTATCTAAACCATAATGGGTACAATAAGTCGGTAAGAACAACATCTTCTGGAAAGCCTTCTTGTGAATGCGGCAGTCAAGAAGAGAAGAAAGATGACTTGGACTCATCATCTGTGCCCATCACAGAAGATTCAAATGGTTTGAGGATCAAACATCAAAAATACATAAAAAATCTATTGAGCCATATAAATTTCGTTAAAATTAGTCCCCGCGATTTTTACCATGTAGTCGGCCAGTCTGCTTTGTTGAGCTACCAGGAAAAATACAAATACTTCTGCTTAATCAATACAAGACTTCATCCACAAGAATATTGTTGAGTATGTACATTTCATTTTAAATAAAGCTTTACCTTTGACCTTGTAAAGAAAGCGTTTCATTCGGATCGGATACTTTACTCTGCGATTTAAGCTTTTACTTATGCTGATATTAAAACTTAATGAAACGACTGAGAATGCTGCTGAATTTTATGGTCACATGAAGCGAGTTTCCACTTATCAACTGCAACACCAACAAAAGGCGCGAAAATCAACAAAAAATTGTGCTCATTATAAATGTCATCAGGCATTATTTTGTCCATCAACTCGTCGCAGTTGTCGCGTGGCACATTCTTTATGGCTTTTTGCCGGAGTTGGTCCGGTCCGGAGTTGGCGGCTCCACTGGGCGGCCATGTTGAGAGCCATTTATAATGAAAGGAAATATGATGAAACAGGAAATTGAAACCGGACTGGCGTGTTAATGAGAATGCGATGCCAGGCCGCTCGTCTCCTTAGCGGCCAGTTCTTAATTTTCGCCTGGGGGACGTCCATTCTCTTTTAACAGCCTCCACCCAACTGCCAGTGGATGGATTGTCGTGGCTGTTTACGCCGTGAAATTGGGCAATTACTTTTAATGGCCAATGTAACCGTTAACGCAGTTATGATGATGTCCAAAAGTTACGGGCCCTTGACTTTACTTCCTAGAGCTGCTGCAAAAATTTCATCTAAATATTAGAGTTCAAATAAATCAACTAGCATTGGAGACCGCAAAACCAAAATATGCTTTGATTACGCCGCATTAAATAAACAAATTCAATTTTATTTTGCAGTCTAATTTAACCGGTAAATGTGGCTTCCTTATTAATGCCACATTCTAACCCATAACTTCCATTCTAAGCATTTTTCGCAGACAATACTCTTGGATACTTCGTGGAAGCAAAAAAAAAAAAACCAAGAATATTAAAACTTGGTGGTATCGCTTCCAATTTGTATGGTGGGCGCTAAGTTTCATTAAAATTTAAGCGAAACTCAATGGACTGCAAATGCACGAAATTGGATTGGCAGTTGCCCACAGCAAGGACGATGCTGCTCGTCGCCAATTTCCGGATCCTTCGGGAGTTCCTTTCTTTTGGCCTTAAAGTATCTGAAAATAAATACCGGGGAAGAGGACAATAAGACTGAATTGGCAAAAGTACTCCGTGTCGTCGCAAAGTAGTTAAGGCAAGAGGAACTTTGCGAACTTTCCCATTCTTGAACAATTTTGATTTACGACCACTTAACGTTTTTTATGTTCCCCAGACTCTGCGATTGTATAAGGACTCGCGTGTGTTTGTACTACTGCTATAGCTAAGCTGAACTTAGTATATATACATACATGCAAGTACTTATAAAAACTAAAGTATCCAAAGGCTTTGATTGCTTGAGCATAAAAGATAGTATAGGTAGATGTATATGGTTAGCATACATGTTAAGACTGCATTCTTTTCAAAGTGCTTATGATTTGATATTGCGAAATTAATTACATATTTAATTTCATTAAATTCTAACTGAACAAAATTACGTTCATGATTATGTGCATTCCTTAAAATAGCATTGGTAGAAAAGTTGAATCAGTTTTAATGTATATTTACCAACTTATAAATTGCACACAACCAGCCCAAAATACGAATGAAAAATAAACTGTATTTTTGTAGGATTTTTCTTTTATTTCCGGTTTATTTTTATGGAAATGCGTGTCGTTCTATTCGAGACACGCATTGCTTTTGCTGCATTTTACTTTTATTTTGCGTTTTTTTTCGAGTGGTATATATGTATATATGTAGCTATGCATACACGAACAACATTTCGTTTTTTTGATTTTGTTTTGGGGATTTTTCATTTGTGTTTTGTTAACTAACCTAATACAGAAATTCAGATGGATTCACATGCAGCCAGGGTGAAAAATCCCATTTTAATTGAATTGCTGGCGGTGCTTACGACTGATTATACAGTTGTGCATGTTTTTTTTGACCCCATGATCCTGGCATAAATGCCAACTGTGGGAAATCTGCTGCAATTAATTCGTTTCGATGGTTAATACGTATGTTAATCTGTATGTGTGATGTTTGTGATTAAATATATTGCGCTTAATTGCGATAATTTGCGTGAATCATTGATGTGTGCCCTACATATATAATACAGTCACAGGCAAGCCAAGAACGATTTCGGTTTGCGGTTCGGTGCTCGCTGCGTCGCGCATACGCCCCGTGGTACAGCAACATCAATAAGTATCCGCATTGTGCATAAATTATGCATTGCCACAACACCAAATAAGTATAGCTGCAAACAATTATGGGCTAAATACTAGTACATTTATTATTATTATTTATTCATACGCCTATCAATGCATCCTATGGAAGTAAATTACGAGTACACACTAATTATTCACGAGGTTCGCCACGACAGTTCTTCGTTCACTTTTCGACCAGAGGAGGGGCAGTGATGGCAGCACAAAGGATCTAGTTTATGTACATATTGGCTTATTTAACGAATTTCCAATTGAGTCACCAATATTTGGCTTTATCAAAATGTGTTTCTCATTCCCAAAGAAAATAATGAAATATTGAATATCTAAAGAAAAATTATTCCCTTTGAATTGAACTGTTTTAAAGACCCTTTCCGGGTTTTCAGTACCTTAGTAAACGCCCTCCATTCCCGAAATCCCGGCGAGCCGAACCGCAAGCCAAAATCCCTTGCTCTAATTCCAGTTTACTGAAGCAGTTCGCTGACCGTAAAACTCGTTGTCGTGGCCGCGATGACCGCCGGATTGGTGCGATTGGTGACGGAGTCCCTCGACTCCGGACCGCGTTGCCAGAAGTGCTCCCCCGTCAAGGTGGCAGTGGTGCGATTGGCCCGCTCCATGGGCGGCTCATCGCGTCGCTGCCTCACCGCCTGCGCCTGCGGTCACGAGGACATGTAGGTGCACTGCGTCTTGGGCTGGGGCTCCGTCTGCTCAATGGGCTGGATGGCCGCTCGCTTCCAGTAGTCCCGCACCGTTTCCACCGTTTCCATGATGCGCAGAAAATTCCTGCCCGCGAGCATGGCCACATCCTCCTCGCTCCAGTTGTGATCCTCCAGCAGGGCGGCCAATAGCTCGGGATATTTGGACACATCCTCCAGTCCCAAGGGCGGCAGCTCGATGCCATCGTATCCGGCTCCCAGTCCAATGTGCTGGATGCCGGCAATGGCTCGCACATACTTAATGTGCTCGATCACGTCCTGTAGGCGCGCCTGCCGCCCACAGGCCACATCCTCGGAGTCAAAGCTCAGCATGATAAGACCCCCGTTCTCGGCCACCAGGCGTAAGATGTCATCCGGCACATTTCTCGTCGAATTGCACAGCTGGCGGGCGGCGGAGTGCGAGAAGATGACCGGAGCGCGGGTCACCTGAAGCACATCCCTGGCCGTGGCATCCGAGCTGTGCGACAGATCTATCATCATGCCCAGCCGGTTCATCTCACGCACAATGGCCTTGCCAAAGGGCGTGAGTCCCTGTTCCGCCGGTGATGCACTCGATCCTGCCCATGAGACGTCACAGCGATGGGTCAGGCTGAGATAGCGTGCGCCCAGTGAGTAAAAGGATCGCAGCACTCCCAGGGAGGAGCCAATCGTGTGGCCACCCTCGACGCCAATTAGCGAGGCCAGCAGTCCCCGGCGATGTGCATCGACAATGTCCTGCGAGGATGTGGCCAGCACCGTTTCCCGGGCATACATGTCCGACAATCGCCGCACAATGTCGATCTGCTCCAGAGCCAACTGGACCGCGTCCAAGCCCTGCGCCTCGCACGGCACATATGCTGACCTGCAAAAGGACACGGAAAGTGTAAGAGTTAGCGCACTTTTGCCATGAGTTACTGTGCCAAAACAAGAAACATATATGTACGTTTATAAATAAAAGGCGCCTCGCAATAAATGGTACTTATACATATATAAATATTATTTATATATTCTATATTCTATATTTATTCACTAAATATGTATATTTATTTAACATTATATTTACTATATATACTATTTTATATTTATATTTTATACCTTCTATAATTGAGAAATATTTGAAATTTAACTGTAGCCCTTTTAGCACAGCTACCAACATTGCCTGCCATCCGCGACTGCAGTTTTATTGTAAAATGCAAATTGAAAGTGCCAAAGTGGTTAGTTAGCATTTTAGTTGCCATTTGATATGGCAATAAAAGAGGGAAAACTTCGCAGAGCTCGGCTAAAGTCCGGAAATCCCGCTGATTTTGCCCAAAACGAAGTTCAGCAAGGTCGTTCAGCGAATTGAATCGCCAAATTGGCGAAAAGTTACGCTTGCGCCATCTGGCGGGCGCAAAAGTAGACTGTGGATGGTGGTAGTTATATCTACCAAAATGAACTCAATTCGATTGCCCATCAGCGTTTTTCCCATACTCCACCTGTCTGCTGCCTGTCAGATTGTGCTCCTCCTCCCTTTTTCCATCAAACAAATTCGAAAAAGGACATTAAGTGGGGGTAGGATACACAGAGAAATAATAACAATACCTAAAGATTTCCTCGATAATTCTTCGGAATTTTCTTGAGAATTCCCAATACAGCTAGCCTTATGTGCTAAAGGGTAATAACAACTTTAGTTTTCACCTAATTACATTCAAAAATGATTTTGAATCAGCTCCATTTTAAGAGTCTCATATGCCTAAAAATCCAAAAATGCATCTCTTATGATCTATTTGGTTCGCATTTTCTCCCAGTGTATTTGTGTAGGCAAAGTCTGAGAAGGCCGAACTGCAGACAGGTTGGCTGCTTGCCCTGGGGCATCCAGCCGGTTGCCAAATTTTATTTTGCAGTCAAATTGTTGGCAGCTTTTTATTGCCTCGCGCGGGAGCTGGTGGGTATATAGTGGAGTTCATGCAAAGTGGGCGGCTGTTTGGATGGCCATCGGTGGGCGTGGCAGCTGGCTTTAGTTGCCATGTTTTGTGTGGGGGGTCAAACCTCTGACCCGAGTAGTTGTGTCGCATCGGCCTGATTGCGGTTCTATGTGACTTTTCAATTTTCATGACTGGGGCCCCCGGTGGGTTTATTTTCATTGCGTATACGCCCCGTTGAATGCTGTTATTATAATTAAGGCTCGATTGTGCTGGAATCCTGTCACTGGCTGTAAAATGATTATATTGGAAAGGTAGTACTTAATTTTAGCAATATATTTTGAAAACCCATAAACAAGTGAGGATCCTGACAAAACATAACCATCTAATCTTAAGCCTTAATCTTAATCATAAAAAATAATTAAATAATAATACCTCAAGTTTGAAATCAACCATTATTTTTCTTAGCTTTGTCAATTCTACTTTATATCAAATATATATTATAAATAAATTACAAATAAATATTATAAATAATACTGAGAATTTGGCTTTCATAATGCAACTTACCACACTTGGACGCTGACTAATCCCTGCTTGAGTCGCTCCATGTCCGTTTGCGCCCACGCCGGCCGCGCCCACAGTGACTTGTGGTCCACGTCGTGGCTGAGATGGAGTTCCAGGCTGCTGTGGGCGTACTTGCGCACATTCCAGGCATAATTGTTGTGCCCGTCGACCAGCGGCACCTCACGCAGGATTCGACGAACGATTCTCAGTCTTTGGGCATGGGAATTGCGGCTGGGCGCCATAAGGAAATGCTGGTAGGCCAAAGTGGCGGCGATGGCCAGTAGACAGATGGCGCTGACCAGGGTGATGGCCACCAGCCAGGATCCTCGCCTGCCCTTCTGTCCGCCATCCGGTCCGGCATTCGCTTTCCTTGACGCCTTTCCCTTCGCTTTACCAGTGGCGCCGGCTCCAGTCGTGGAACCCAGCGATGTGGGCGACTTGGCGTCCAGACCAACAATATCTCCACCGACGACTACGCCGCCGGCGAGGGGATTGCCAAAGTTCACCTTCGACTTCTGGATGCTGGCTATCTCGCCGCCGGAATCGCTGTTCGAGATCGAGTTCTGGCGGGACAGTGTGCGGCGGATGTTCGAGTGCTCTGTGACGTCGGGCAATCCACCGAAACCAGTCGTCTGAAATTGAGGTACCAATTACTATTTGAAAAGCAACGTAGGATCAATGGGTTTGTTTTCTTAAACTTTTAAGCTTAAGCTTAAGCATTCTGTCCGCTGTGTCCGTCCGTATAATGTCCGTTCCGTTAAAGCAAATATTCGATATTTGTCAAATATATGCACTTAAGTTAATACCATTGAATTCCTTTCTCGTTTGGCGGTTAAATTCGTTTCTTTACCTGGTCTCATAGTCTGAAAATACAATGCCGTAACTTCCGAAGTGAGAAGGTGGTAAGGCGTTGACTTCAGGGTGATACTACCGTTCGTCGAAAAGTTGCTTCATTAAAAGTGCGTCAAAGTTTCTTCGTTGATTTTGTGCCCTAATTAAAACTGCAGCAGAAGAAGCAAACTTCGAGCGTCTTGCTATATTCATAACTTGCATGAAACATCAACACGATGTGCGGGGAAACTTTTTAATGAACCGAATAACCATATCACAATCAATGTAATGGCCCAGCCACGTTCCTACGTTCCTACGTTGCCCATCCAACCCGATTCTCCATACTGTTCTTTATATTCAGTGTGATGAAATCTTGCCTGCCGCCGGGCTAATCTTGGCTCGACATAATTAAGCCTCAGTCATAATTCATGGACTTGGGCCACATGTGTGTCTCCAGGTCCGAAAAGCTAACTTCTTCGACCCACGCACAATCCCTTGGGGGGCGTGGCAAACGCCCAGCGTACAAAGGACCAAATGGAGAAACTTTGTCGTGCGAAAGTTGTGACAGAAAGTTTGCCAGGGGCAGGCAATGATTTGTTTATATTGCGACTGCCTGAGGAATTATGTCAAACTGTGCAAAGTACAAATCAAATCCAAATGCGCACATTGTGGAGCACAAGTCTCTCTTGTATTAGATTAGATTGAAAGCAAACTTGAAACGTTACAAACTAGTTTTGATCATGCATACATATGTATAAGTAGTCTAAGTAGATGGTACATAGAATTTAGCAAGATATGATTAAAATAATAATTATTACTCTCCATTCACTTAAACCAACTGAAATCAAGTGCTTATATTTATCCTGAAAGCTTAATTATATGCTATATTCAATTTTGTTTTATTAATGAGATGCAGGTTGTTGAAAGCTGGCCAGTCGAGCATTTTTGTGAAAAGACAGTGCTTTACAGAGTTTTCACGAAGTTTTTCGCCCGGACTGCAGCTAATTAGCTGGAAAATCGGCACCACACGGCGTATGAGCAACGAGCGTGATGAAGAGCTGTGCTCCGTTTTTGCTGGATTTCCGTGCTCGAAAATAATTATATTAAATTAAATACAACGTTGCCGCAAAGGGACCACGTGGGCTTTGGCCACTCGCCGCATTTTCAACTATTTTTTAATTATGAATTTCAAACATCACAAAGCTGGCAACATTTGAAATTAACTTTTATAAAAGGCAACAAACTTTTGTGCTTCTCCGCGAAAGTAATAAAACGATAACAAGATGACGGAGGGTAGAACTTTTGGCTGGAAATATTCATCTCAATTTATTCAATTTTTAATAAAAATGCAAATATTTTACGTGCTTCCGCTATCGCCGTGGCACCCTCGCTGCACTGCATCCACAACATAATAGCATCATTTTTTCCCCCTAGATTTTGTGCGAAAAAAGTAAAAATCTCGCGAAAAGTTAGCTGCTTAAAAGGCGCTTCATTGTGCAGTGCACTGCACTTTTCTGCATTTTTTTTTGGATGGGGTTTGGTTTTTCCGGGACAGCTTGGTGTGACGCGAAAAGTTTGTTTGCCAACGGAGGTCGCATCATCGTCATACTCATCCTCATCCTCGTCGCTGTTGGCGGCATTGCGGGAGCTAAAGCTGTAATCCGGCCACCAGATTTGGTCACATTTTCCATAGACTTTGCTCGCCTTTTTGGCAGGCGACAGAGCCGCCCGAAAAATGCATGACCACGAGGACACCCGCAGCCATGGGATGTGACCCACAGGTTTGCCTTGGTTTCGTCAAGTTTATAATTAGTTTAGCCCGGGTCATGACCTCCGTTGACATGCCACCAAAGAACAAAAACAATCGCATTTATGAGAGAAACTTTAGAAGTTTGTTTTTGATGGGGCGACTAAAAAGGCTACCATTTTACTAGCTCTTAAATGGCTGGAAAATAAGTTGGCCAAGCTAAACACACATATGCTTAAGGTAATGAGTAAGTAGAAATACAGGAAACTAGAAGTTATCTGAACATAAAGTTCGTTTAAGATTCAAAAAGTATTATTCATTATATTAGCTCGTCAAATTCCTTACAAAACAACAACAGTTCGTTGCAAAATGTTTTAGGTGAACTATTAATTTGCTAATATCTAGTTTACAAGTGCTAGTGATTATCTTTGCGGAGATCTAATTGAGCTCACTTAGCAGTTGATTCCCAACCATCTGGTGCCCTCACAGTGAGTGGTATGGTTTATCCTGATGATGGCTTCTTGTGCGTCAGTCGGACTCGGTACAAATTGGCTCCATTGTTGCTGCCTGTTGCCTGATCCTCCGACCCGGGGCTGAAATTCGTCCAATTGAGTTTTAAATAAAAATGAGCAGACGATGCGGCAGCAACAATAGGAACAACTCCGCTCCTTCCGTCAGCAACAGCAGCAACATGCAGCACGTCAGCTGCAACATCAGAGCCATTCAGTTCGCACAAAGGGAGGGGAAAGGAGGCGCAAGGAGGCGGCTGCAGGACCAACGTCAACAAGGACAATAACAATGAAAACGGCAACGGGCGAAAAATAGAAACGGGAGCAGGAAAAAAAAGAGGAAAACTGTTACGGAATGCTTTATAGTTTCCGCCATTATTTTCCCTTTTGCAGCTGCAGTTTTTAGTAGAATCTCCTCTACGATATATACAGCGTATATATGGGCGAGTGTGTGTGTGTTTTTTTGAGCAACACCCGGACTGAAAGAAATTTAGTCCGAGACTAAAAACAACTAAAATCTGTGCCGCATGTGCAACAGCCAAAGGGGCTCTCGCAATGGGCGGTGGACAGGAAACGCTCTTTGCTGTATGCTGAAAAGTATTTGTCATGCTATATCTCATACCAGCCATGGGGCATATATCATGTTATACGCGGCACTCGTGGGAAACAAAGCAAATCCATTCCATAAATAATCCCCCAGTGGCTCCACGGTGAAATTTTGGGGGGATAGGAAAATGGAGATGTAGGTGCGAGTGCCAAAATATTCGCACTTTCTAGTAGCACTTAGGGGTAAAAAAAGAAGAGGAATGCTAAATTGCTGAAATAACTTAAATCCTTTGGCTTAATACGCTACTTTCCTAAGCTGCTGTCAATTTTATACTAATTTTAGTTTGTTAGTTTTAATAGGAATACTCTACTTTACTTTACTTTCAGTTCCTTCTATCAGCCAAGTTAATTCAACTTGATGGTTCTTTTGCTGTTTCTGTCTTGCTGCGATGTTTTGGGGATTTTTGGCGCAAGACAACTTTTCTGTGGGGCCAAAACTTTCCCAGACAATGCAATAAACTTCACCATATCAATTTATCGGTTTTGATTATGATTGATTCGGCCATGAAGCGAACGTAATGCACAAAGAATTTGCGGTCAACTTTATCAATACGGTCACCATCTAAGGAGTACGGAGTCCGGTGTCCGGATTCTGGATTCCGGAACCCAAGGACCCCGGAGAGTGCGCAGCAGGCATGTCGACAGTCCAGAGTTGTCGACTGCGCTCCTAGCCAGCTGCTGTTCCTGCTGCTGTTTTTAGTTTTTCAAATGTCATTTGGCCATTTCACGCTGATGGACATCAGTCTCTGTGGCCCCCCGCTCGTCGCTCCACACGCCACAAAATTGCCTTGTGGCTGCCACGTAATTTCTGCCTTCCGTACTGAGGTTGCCCCGGCAACAGTCCCACATTCAAATGTTGCAGTCCTGAAGGGCACAATCGAAACCAAACCCAAACACAGTTGAAAAGTACACTAGAAAAAAAGGGAAGTCACTAATATAATATGTCATAAAAATGGCAGCAAAAAGAGTGGCTGTGGTCATCATAAGAAAACAAAGCTGTTTCCAAATTATTTTGAAAAGCAGCTAACTCCAATGTACAACAAATAAAATGGAATCCTGAATCCTGAAGAATAAAAAATATAATATTTTTAATAAGATCAAAAAATATAATTTGTGAAAATAAATATGTGGAAAACAAAACTTAAATATTATTGATTACACGAATTACAACTAAATATATATATATTTGATATTGCTTTAAGAACTGATTATTTTTTTGCAGTGCTGACCCAGGAGATTGGCCCGGAGGACAGCAGACTGTTGGCCGTTGGCGTTAGCCACAATGGCTATGTTAGGGCCTCGCATTTTGTTTGTTTATTCTGCCGTCCCATTGCGACCTATGTGGGCGATGACCGGCGAATGTCCGCACCCCAGTCCACCCACTTTTCATCCGCATGTCCTTGGGAAGATGTGTTTGTTTTGTGCCATCGGAATCGGAAACGTTCTAAGTGTTCATTAAACAATTTAAAGTTGATTGGCCCTGGCTGGCCGACACAGTAATGCAGGAATGTGTGTGTGGTGAATGTGTTGCATGTCTCAATGGATTTGGCCTTAAATGTAATTTGGCTGCTGATTGCGTTAAGCGGCTGAGCACTTTCCTAATTGTAATGCATTGTGGCTGAACTAACTAATGCCTTATCGGAAACAGATTGATGTGCGTAATCAGCAAATGGAGTTATCATTCAAAGGATCAAGGTACCGTGAGTTATGAAAGTTGTGCGGGCTACTAAATCAGCAAAGTTTCATGCAAGAAACTACTTTCAACATGAACAAAGGAAATGGTTGTGTCTATATAATTTTGATTATAATAATAATAATCCCAGTGCGCCCTTAGTTCGCTGATTGTGCAATATTATTCTCAGGAGTCATGTGCACGGCTCTCTGTGTTGAGTGTTTCATCAATTTCGCATCGCAATCCTGGCTACTGGCGAACCAGGGAGCAGGACAATGGCTTTGGAGTGCCTGGACCTGGCGAACTTGACACGCAACCACCATGTCCATCAATCAAAACTCACTTGGAGCTGCGGTGGAACAGGGACTGAACAAAGTTCTAGAATGGCAGCTTTTGGCCAAAAACTATTTGCACACGGAACACAGGAAACGGAAACGCTGGGCGGAGTGAAAAGTTTGAGTGCCAGCACCAACGAAAGTGTGGACTCGACATTTTTGGGCGGTGTCAATGGAAAGGAGGCGGAGTGTTGGGGATTTGGCAAACTATCGGCAAACTCAATGATGGGGAGCATTCAAGCGGAGCAGCCGACACGGATAGGGCATGAAAAAGTGCACAGAGAGAAATGAAAGGAACTCGCATTTTCAATTGTTACCTTCATATTCAATACTTCAAACGTTTTAGTCCATGTTTAAATAAAGTCAATTATTCTATACGAAAATGTATACATCACTATACACTATAACGGAATTTTTCACAGTGTTTCCGTAGATCCTGAAAGTGGACAAGGCAACAAAGCGCGAAATGAAGACGGGAGGTATGAGACTTGTGGGGGAGCTTGAAAATAATGGCGATTTTTATGGCTTTGGCGGAACGCATAAAAAACCCAAGCTCGGAGGAGCAGAAGAATCTCGAGCTGGACAAATGCCCGGTCCGCTGAAAGGCAACTGAAACTGAAAACCGAATCTGCAACTGCAACTGCAACAGAGCGACATTTGCAACATTTAAATTATTATACAAATGTGAACAAATGGCGCCAGCGACCAAAGATGACAGCGTTTCCCAGTGAATAATGCTTTCGAAGGACAATTGCCCCGGTCCCAGAACTTTTACTCCTTTAACCCCTTTAACCCTCTTATTCCCCTTTATGCGCCCAGCAGTCCCCACTTCTCGGGTTCTTGAGCTTAAGTTTGCCAGTTTATTGTTGGCTAAGGAATCGTGTCCTGGATTTGATTCACCCTAGTTCGCGGCCCAAACAAATTGAGTTACATGCAAATAATCGTTGGTGCGATTTGGTCAAAGGATGTGTGTGTCCCATGTATGTAAGTGGTATTTATCATGTTTGGATCCCTTTCGTAGATCTCTTTATCTGTCGAATCTTGACAGCAAAAAGATAATATAGCAAATTAAACTGGAACAAATGGCTTTGAGTTTTTAGTATTTTACACAATTTTTTTTTTATAAAATAGTTAGGCACAACATTTGCTCATTTTTTTGCCACCCAACTAAAAACAGCAAAAATGGATCTTTTTTTACCTATCGAAATCAATGCAGCCGCAAGTAATTAAATATTCATCTGATTCGAATGGTTTAAAATCACTTCAGTTTACACAACTTTTTGGCTCCACACCTCAAAATTCAAATTCAAACTCAACATCTGTCAGTGGCAATTTGCATATTTCAGCATGTGAGCACTTGACCAACTAAATAAACCACTGCAAGTGCACTTATCATCGTATGATAAACATGGAATATATTTGCATATATTTTAGTTGCTATTTAATTTCCGCACTTTAGTACAGACCATTATTTAGCATTGATTTAGTTTGGGATAATTTCCTCTTTGCTATGCTTAAAAATATTGATTTGACCTAAAATCGTAAAAGGCATTAAGAGACCAAACAATCTGAAGTCGCATTTTCCCCTGATTTAGCGATTATTTGACCTCTCAAAGGCCCTCTGTGTCGCCTCCAAATCAAATCAAGTGTGGGTCATATCGTTTAATGTAGGGATACGGATATGTGCGGCATAAAAGTATACGAGCTACTTTATGACGGAATCTGCATAAGGGCTTGTATCTGGCGGAAAATAAAAACGTCACATCTTCCATTGAAGGCCAGGTCGTTTAATTCTGTTAAGGCAGAGTCAATGTACTGGAAAAAAAATACTTTTTGAAATCAATTATATGGTTTTTTTTTGTTTAGTGCTTAACTAAAAAAGCCAGATGAGTTACTTGCACCTGCATCGAGCTTAAAACAACTTTCCAACTTTGACACCAAATTATTCTCAGTGTGCGTTTGGTGGCGACAGGCTGCGGCATCAGTGAAATCGCGGCACGAACACAAAGCGCCGGCAATAATCGTAAATGCTTCCCTGTCTTCATCCAATTTCTGTGGGATAAACGCCATGAATGCCAATTACAAAGGCGGCAACGGTCTTATCGTTATCAGACTTCCGCCCACCTTTCAGCTGCAGGACTTCTATTCTATTCCTCAGTTTCAACGCTAATGGCTAAGTTAAAAGAGCTCTGTTTTAACTTAATGACATCTATATGGTATTTTTATGGTAATAACCATTTGAAGTGCAAACGAAATTTAAATTTAAATTTACCTCTTGCATACTCTTCATAGGGAAGCAGTTAGTCTATCTATATACCAAACATTCAGATACTTTGTAATAGAGTTATGTTGAGTGCTGTTATTCCCACTTATCTGCATCTTTGGTTTTCCCCTGACTCATCCACCCACCTGGTAGTCCATGTAGTTGTCGAAGTGCATGTAGGAGCAGCTACCCGCATCTCCCGGTCCACCCGGTATGGGCAGCCCATTCTCATCTAGCTCAACGGCTGGTGGCGGCGGCGGCGACGGCGGCGGCAGGTTGTCGTCCTTGAAGGACACCCGCTTAGGTTTGCCCTGCCCGCCGGCCAGACGACGCCCCCGGCCCAGGGTGCCAGAGCCCATCATATAGGCCAGCGAACCACAGCCCACTACTGCATCCTGCTGCTGCTGTTGCAGGGACTGAAGGCCGCACGCTCCGAAGCGGAAGTGCGGAATGCAGGTGGTGGTCATGCTGCCCGCACCGCATTCACTGCCCTCGAAATCCGACTCGACGTCCGTAACGAAGGCGGCGGGCTGGAAACCGCGCGGCAAAGTAGCCGCCACCGAGGGATTTGGATTGGGATTTATGTTTGGATTATGCCCGCCACCACCCGATGCCGGCATCCTTTGGCGTCCCAGTGTTCCGGTGCACAGGATATTCATTTGCTGTGGATGCTGTATGCTCGGATGTGGAATCTGTTGCTCGCCTTGCAGGAGCGCCAATTCGCCGGAATTTGCTGTTGCTGTCGCCGTCGTTGGCAACGACTCGGCTGGCAGGAGGTGGTGCGTGGGCTGCAGCTGATAATAGTGCTCCACCATGGCCCCACCGCCAATGCCACCACCACCAGGAACTCCTCCGCCCGCTGCCCCGTCGATGGGAGCCGGCAGCAGTGCCGTGGGTATCACCATGATGGGCATCATGGCCGGCGGAGCCGAGGATGCCGTTGATCCGCCGGCTGCCTGGAGCAGCTCCATTTGGCACATCTCCTCGTAGCTCAGCGGTCGCAAGTGCTCCATGTCTGGTTTGTTTGGTTTTTGGTTCTTAGGGCGTGGTTAAATTACTTCACTTCACTTCACTTTTGCCTCAACAATCATACAACTTATAGATTTCACTGCCCGTTTCCTTGTCTACGCTTTTCCACCTGTACGGCGTACAGATGCTACCGATACTTTTATTTTCGGGGGGGTGGAGTTGGGTGGACTGGGTGGGAAGTTTTCGCGCGCGTTCCCTAGGACTTGCTCACATCGCGCCGGACCGGAAAAAAACGTGGAGCGCCTTCGTCCTTGCGACAAACTTGATTCCGCGACAGTCCTGCGGCAACTGAGTGTGTCTGCCAATCTCTGGAGATTTTTGCGCCACCAATTCGCCGGAGTCTGTGCAGCCGGAACGCATGCGCCGCCCGGAATCCTCTGGCCAGGCTCGGCTCTTCGCCGGAGACGCGAACCCCCTTTTTACCCCCACTTGGCGGGTTTTGTTTTGATTCCGTTTCGTACAGTCGGAAAATTGACAACAAAAAGTACCCAATGGATTCATTCATAAGATGTTTCAACTCATCTAAAAAACAAACCAATTCTTTTATTTAGTATTTAATTTACTTATTTGCTTCTAGGGAAGGAATAAAAAATAGGAATTATACATAAATAATTAAAAATATATTATCAATATTAAAAATATGTGGTAAAACTAACTTGATAAACCACGCGTAAATAAGTACATAAAATGTAGTATATTAAATGAATATGTGTAAATGGGAATTAAATATTAAAAATTGTGTTTTTAATGCAATTTGAAAAGGAGTACGCTTTATAAGTTCAATGCATTTTCTCTCAGTGTAGGCTTATCTCGGTGCTGCCGGAGTTGATTGCTCCCGACGTCTGTTTTGAAGCCATGTTGATTTTCGTACGTCGTGGGAAATTAAAGTACTTCCCAGCTGCGCCCGCAACTCGAATACAAGATTTTAATTGCCGCTTGGCGAGATGTGCGGCGTGGGAATCCCCGAGGAGTAGTCCTGTGTTCGTCCGGTTCGTTCTGTTCGTCCTGCTGCATTGCGCAGATGTGCAACCAACTGTTGGGCTAGAAGTGCGGCCAGCACCTGCAATCATATATATTTATGTGGATGATGATGAGTGGTTTGAGCCACCACCCGACTGCCACTGCGAGGGAATGACCCGGCTGAATGGCCGCTGATTGCACGAAGGTGGCCTGCAAATGACTTTTTGATATGGCCAGCGAAATATTGACACACACACAATCCCACTGCCTTTTTCAAACTCATTGGGGATTCCGAATATTATTTGCTGCCGCGCACTGAGCAAAATCAATCTGATTCAGACGTTGATGAAAAAGCTGGATTGCCATTTTTAACAAAAATCGGTCAACAGCAACGGTGCAATGGCCACCATGGCGGATGAGTAATGTTTAATACTTTTTCATACTTGAAATATCACTCATCCGCAGTGAGGATCCCAGAATGAATATGTGGCTTGGTTATAGTTGTATGCCTTATGGTGTCCATATCCTAAAACTATTTAACATGTAGGTATCAAAGGATCTGTTCACTATTTTCACCGACATGCTGGACAAATGTAAAGCCAACGGGTATGTGCCAAAAACATTTGTATCTCGACACCTTGGACGACCGGAGTACGTAAATTTGTACTCCAAATAAGTGAATTCAGACAGCATCCAGATAGCTTAACATATTTGTCATAGACGTTGGTATCCCACATGGAAATCCAGATACGGCAAACTTTTCACTACGTTTGGGAGTTACCCTGCCAACTCGAATAAATCCGTAGCCACGCGTCGCGAATCCTGTTCCTTTTTTATTATTTTTCTTTGTTTCCTACGGACACGTCACCTGCGGCGATGTTCCATTTGGGACACAGAGGGGGCAAAGAAAAAAAAACCCAGTTGGAGATGTCCTTAACAGATTTTTGAGTCAACGTTACTGTGCTGCGATTTGCGTTGTGTGTTCTTTCCTTTTGTTAATATTATTTCGTTGTATTTTTTTGTACACACTTTCCAGCGCTAGCTGGAAGGTCCCTGCTTCATTTACATTTGCTTCATCCTATTATCCTGGTTAACCGGCCCGTTTCCAGCACTCCGCTCCAATCCACCGTCTCCAATCCACCGTCGTGCCATTTGTCAAGTTATGCTACCAACTTCAGCCCGCGGCTTTTTTGTAATTACACAACTCGGAGTGCGGGAAAAACAAAGGGGGGAGTGGTGAGGATTTCGAGGTGGTTTTGGCCCGGGTAAATGAAAGCGGCTTAAAAAAGCAGAGCGTTCGGGGTTTTGTGGTGCTCGTTAAAATTTGTTGCTCTCATTTCGATTGTTGCTGTGGTGGTGGTGGTGCTGGAATTGTTGTTTGCGCCGCTGTTGCCGATTTTAGTGCGATTCCATTGCCGGGACAGGCATAAAAGTTATCCGGGTATTCAGGGATTGTAGGTATTATGGTTAAATATGCGAACCGGATTGAAAAGCTCGCATGAAGTTGCCCGACCACGATTCATGATACCCGCACCCCACCCTTTTGGTTGGGCCCTTTAATGCTCATTCAATTTTCCAGAGCCCAACAATTAAGAGTTTTTAATCATCGACTAGTCGGCCACAACAGCAGCAGCGGAGGCCCAATGGGGCCCAGCTGGATTGTTGGCCATCGGATGCTGGATGCTGGATGTTGGATGTTGGATGGCCTTTGTATGGCTCCATTATGCGGTTGATTTACTACCCAAACAGCTGTGAAATATCATGGCCCTCCACGAAGCCTCTTGACCGATGCCAAACGGAACGGAAACGGGTCAAAGGGATTCACCATGAGCATAGTTGCCTTCAAAGTTTTCCATCAAACTTTGAGCACTAGGGTTTTTGGCGGCATATTAAAATAATGAAAACAATTGGGTGGTTGATATCTTTACTTATGCATACATTTTTTTTAAACCAAAGTTTGTTAAGCAAAAAAAAGGTAACATGATAAGGGAATAGAAGGTCTCATTCATTGTTGAAGTAGCAAAATAATTTTTGTGAAAAAAGTATGTTTCGATAATGGAATGTCGAACAGAACCCTCTTATTTCCTTATTATACTAAACTACTTTTTAATGCTTTCCAAGTCCCCTTGAAATGACTGCATTTATTATCCATTTACTGTAGCGATTTACCATAATGCCCTGATCCTCCCCAGCTTATCTTTGCTTGAACGGAGCAGCAGCTTGTTTACACCCATATTTATCAATGCTGTCCGCAATAGGACTTTGGCGGAGCAACGAGATGCCCCCATCCTGGACAGAAAGTTTTGAGCAACTCAGCTAGATAAATCAACTGGCATTAGAACGGGGTTATGGTGATGCTGCTGCTGTTGCTGTTGCTGTTGCTGCTGCGGCAAGATAAATAAATTAACTCGTTCAAGTTGGCTGACAGATGGACTTAGGGCCATCATGATGGGACAGAGCCATCATTGCCATTCCATCGTCTCGTTCCCCAGGCGAACAAACAAGTCGTTAAAAACGCGTGAATCTTGGCTAATTTATGGCTAATTAAGTTGACGCAACTTTTGTGCGGGGTAAAATGGTGGGGAATCCCCGTCATCAGTAACATATGCCACGTGTTCTCAGTTATGGCATTTTTGTTTGAAAAGCCGTTTAAATCCATTTGCCCCTACACTCAGCGAAACAATGGGCGAGTCTAGTGCTTGACCATTCTCGTGAATATCTCGTTAATTAAGTAGCCTGTTATGGGCAGCTTACCATCGTAATGCATTTTTATGATCGCAAATGGAATTATAACTGCTGGGCATGTGGACTACACAGTGCTCCACTTCCTTTTATTTTCAAGCTTGTACTCATTTTGTTTGCAAGTAGCTGAAATGCACTGCGAAAAAAATCGGTGTCTTAAATAAATAAATTAAATGGAAACTGTGAACAGTTTGCTAAGCAGGAGTAAATGATTAACAGAATCATCAATGTATTTAGGTATATTATAATTTTAGTGCCAAAACAGTTTGTTATGTAAGTTTGACAAGCTTTTTTCTTGCTCTGTATTTACACAAGATGCCATTACAAGGGCATAGGTTATGGTCGGATGGGCCAGTCTACCCGTAGACAGACTCCGTAGTCCCGAGGATTGTACGGGAACCTCCACCAACATACAGAGAGCTTGGTAGGGACTGCGTAATATAACCGTACATCTCTGCCCTCCAGTCGGGGTAATTTCGTAGACAAACATCATTGGCATTTCTGTTTGAGGGCTCTGAGTGCCAATTAACTGAACGTGGCTGCCCCACCTGAACCCGATGGCTGGGGTGGTCGGATGAGAGTACTCGACCCCCAAATGACACAGAATCCTCCATGTAAATACATACATATGTACATATATAGTAGATATCGATCAGATCCCTTACACAGGCTTTCAATGGGTGCTTATCTAGTTGCTCACAGCAGGTGTCAACATTTTTATCATGCCATTAAATCAACTCGAGTTTTACGCGTTTGAATAGATGGGTAAATCTTATTCATAAATATAGAATATTTAAATAATTACGTTCAATATTTTTAATAACCTCAATAACAGCTGATTTTATAATTAATTAAGTTATGAAAATCATCAAATAGCTTCATTTGAAGTCCTGGTTTTTTGACAAACTCGCTCATCAACACGTAGTCTCATTATGGGATACTTTAACCACGCACACAACTCATCAGGGACCCCAACTGAGTTGGCTGGCCACGTGCCGAAAAGCCCCAGGATCCACCCATTCCTCCTGAAAAGGATTTCGCTGGGTGGGACTGGAACTGAGCTTTTAAATTAAATCACAAAATGAGGATGGAGCGACTAAGGCAAGCCAGTCCGCCGCTAAACCAAATAAATAAACCCTTTGGCCGCAGTCCTTGGTGTCCTTGGGGTCCTCGCTGTCCTTGCCTCTTAAAGGAGCATCCTCCTTGGGAGAGATAACAGTGAGGACAGGAAGTCAGCTTGCCAGTGGGAAGAAGGAATGTGAATGGAATGCACAGTGGACCAAATGGGACAATCGATGGCGAGTGAAGTTGAAAATCATGTAGAGAAGTTCTTAAATATTTATCAAATATTTAATTCATTAAAAAAGCAGGCTCCGCAGTTATTTATTTAAATTAAATGTATATTCCTCTGCCAGTTTCAATAGATTAAGAGTAACTGACAAATAAATCCTTTGATTCATCCACTGTGGATCGAGAGATGACATCTCGTTGCGCCTGGCAATTCGGTAGCCAAAAAGGACACGAGGAGACCAAAAGGGATAATGGCATAAAATCCAACAAAATGAAAAGAAAGCGGCAAATCATGTTAAGAGATTTAAATTGGATTAGTCGACATGTGTGTGTGTGTGTGAGTGGATGTGAGTGTCTATCCTTGGTGGTGTCAACTGGCGGTGGCCGTGAAGCCCGCTTCTGCGCCCCCTGGATGTGGATATCCTGGCACGGTCGGCACTCGCTCATCTTGACATCAATTTTGTCACTTGATTTCCCTTTCTTTTCGACATTTTTTCATTCGTGCCAGGCCTGGGTTTTTATTTATTTTGTATGCTTGACACAATTCCACGTAAAGGACTTACGGCTCGAGTGTCTCTCTGGTCCTTGATGCCATTCACCCAGAATTCCGCCCAGAATCTGCTCTTTCGCAGTCACCCCCGACACAAAAGTTCCGCCCACGTTCTGCATTTGACAAGGAGTCATCCTTCCCCAAAACGGGCGGTCACCTTTCATCCTCGGGAAACAGGAGGACGACCAGCTTGACATCCGGAGACATGGCGTCAAGTTGAGCCAGCGTCAGAATAAGAATAAAATTATGTATTACCTGGACAATTACAATAAATTATTTTCAGATCTTAACGCCAACGATCTTGTAATTGAGCAATAACTGGAAAAATTGATAGTAAAAGCAACTATTTTCTATATAAGAATTTTTTAATTGTTGAAATAATCCGTTGTACATGGAAATTTCTTTTAAAAATATTTGCTAACACAGCAACTTTAAGTAATAATAATTTTGAATTTTTCTACTTTGCTCACTTTCTTTAAGGAAGAATTTTGTTCAAGGACACCCAAAATTTTAGTGCCAGGATCTAAGGCATTGGAACGGCATAAGTAAATGTGTAACAGAACCTGCTATTGTATAATTTGCAGTGGCAGTCCAGAACAGTAGACAACCATATTAAGGACTTCAGATTTGAGCTATATTCCATTTACGAATTATCCTTTGGCTCCGGCTTCTTACGATACTTAACTTGGGACGTATAGACATCGTAGCCCAAGCTGATGGTGTTGTCATAGAATACCCTGTACTGCGGCTTGATCAGCAGAAAGTTGATGAACTGCGCCAATGGCCACACGGTCCACTCAGCTGCGTATAGTACTAAGGCCTTCTCCCTAATCTCCTGCTCCAGCTCCTCCCATGTATTGTCCTCCAGAATGGCCATTGTGAGGAAGAACACGGCGATGTAAAACGGTGAGCAGATGAACTGGTCCAGCAGAATCTTGACTACAACCACCTTATAGGTGCGCTTCGGAAACAAGTAGTCCAGGTGTTGGTACCAATAGTGGCACACCAGGCCCACCGTCAACCCGGATATGCCCATCCTAACGGTACGTGTCCGGTTCCAATCCGGAAGCTCCCCTATGAGGCGCTCATAGGACTGCTCCATGGTGTCGCCCACCATGCTCAGGCCCACAGAGATCCCGATGTTGGTATATAGGAGATACTTCGGGCTGAAGGCCACCTGATGAAAGCGGTCCATGGCATTCGTCATTCGCTTCCATAGCACGCGTAGAGCCATCTAGGATCCCCTGTTCCTGGTGGTGCCTCCCCCTATTCTAATCATCTTGACACATTTCTCAAAGAAACTCTAATATAGGGGCCATAAATAATTAAAAAGTGCGTATGAAATATTTGTTCAGTTTATTATAACTAGATCCTATAAATCATGTTTATGTGTTTTCGGTCACTAGTACCAATTATATTCTGTATCATTTGCGTTGTTCTCATAAGCCTAATATCTGTTTCTAATTTGTTTTAATAAATACATTTTCCTTTATTCATTTCTAATTTTGTATATCTTAATGCTTATCAAAGATATTTGAAATGAGAATTCGGTAGCAATCAAAGTTTTAATCAAAATGCCGCAGGAATGCCCTTATATATTTGTTAAAGATAAAGGCGAAACCGCCACTAGAAATAATTCCCTACCAAACAAAAGGATTCGAAAAGGATAGAGGGAATTTTGGCATTTAGCTGCGAAAACAGAGCACAAACCGGCAATGAAATCAATTTGGCGCCAGCAACACGAAATGAGTTTTCGCAGGATTTGTTGAGGTAGCCTAAGCGGGCTCCAACTTGTATCTAACGCCTGAGGAGAGGAGCTCCAACCGCCGTTGAAAGGACCCAAAAGGGTTGCCCACCCACACGCACCGAATCAAAAAAAAAAAAGGAATCGCTTTGCTCGGCATTCAAATGAGGCCTTCTCCCCGCTCGGTAATCCCCAGCCCACATGTTGCTCCACCGCATCCCCCCTACTTTATGGGTTTGAGTGTTTGGGGTCTTGACGCCTCCCGGGTGTCGGTGAGTTAATGCTGCCAAATCATTTGCACGCGATTCCCAACCGCAGAATCCAAATGCAACCTCTTTGCGCCCCTTTTGTGCCCCTTTGCGCCCCTTGGGGAAATCACATGTGCCAACCCTTCGTTCCCCCACCACGACCCGGGTTTTGGGGGCCAGTGAATTGAAAAATATTTACGGCCTTCTACGATCTACGCTAAAATCCAATTTTATTTTTATATTCCGTCGAAATCCGCCATAAAACCGTGTTCCACCAACGCGCCTGCCCCGTTTTCAGTTCCCCGTTTCCGATTGTCGATTCAACCGTAAATTCAGCTTTTGCAGTTTTTGGGTTTTGTTTGCTGGGTGTACTGGGTTTTCCGAAATTCCTCCCCATATCAAATGATTCTGACAGCACCGGAGCTCGTGGGGTTTTAGGCATTTGTTTCATTAGCACCACTATACACAGATGTATCTACTGTTTTCCCAACATTCGCTGCACTATTTGCCGCCGTTTAATATGCGCATTTTGGAAAATGCCAGAGTGTCGGTTTGGTCCACAAAGGCATAGAATCTAAAATAATAAACGTTAATGCGCAATCGAAAATAATCAACAAAAACGTGTCAGTGTAAATTTGTGGAGAAATAATTGGGATAGATAATTGGCAGTGCAATTTTTCCGTTCATTTTCAATCGAAAAGCTTTCCATAAATCTCCTGTTCCATGGAATTCAACGCATTTGAACATTTTTAATCCCATTTAATATTCATTAGTTCATTTCATTAGTTCATTTCATTATTCATTTTACAAAGAGAACTTTCTACATGCCATGATAACCATCGAAGGTTTCTATCTCAGTCCCAAACTGTGTAACTCGCTAACAATAAACGCTGATTCGGTTAGATCCTTCGCAGGACCTGCCGCACAAAAGCCTTCTAGGTCTAATTCATTGTGCAAATGTAATGGGCTTGCAGCACTCGGCTATTTACATACTGGCACTTCCAACCCGTAACCCGTAACTTTTGGGAGCACCGGAGAGATATGGAGATGCTATATTGTGTCGCCTGTCCCGAGCTCCATGGACACACGAGTACGTCTAGCTGGATGGTAGCCAGGCTCCTGAAGCGTGGCGAAAAGCTACAAAAAAAAACTCAAAAAATAGAGAAGGAAAATATAACAAAAAGATACAAAAGTGAAAGCGGCCATGCATTTTCATAGTTTTTCCCACTTTGTTATGCTGATTTTTCACATTCTCGTTTCCTTTCCTTTCGTTTTTCCTGCCAGCCAGCGCGTTTGTTCCGCTCTCATATTTTTTTCTTTTTTTTTTGATGATGTTGCCGGGTTTTTAAGGGTTTTTGGCTGCCGAGCTGTGGGGTTCCGAGCATGTGTGCATTTTAATTGAATTTTTCATTTCGCTCAATAAAAGCAAAGGCCGAATGTGCAGGCAGCGAGCCGCAAAAAGTGTCATAATCCTTCGCCTAGTGTCCTTGGACCCCATCATTTAAAAGGACCCCGGACCAAAATTCGAGCGATTTGGTTGATTTACTTCAGAGTGGCTAAGCATTTCATTTCGTATATACATATATCATATATATATATTGCAAATCACTCTCTAATTGATTTCGAATCGATTTTGAATGGCGCTTTAGTTCATGTTTAGACGGCCATTCGGCTTCATTTTCCACTGGCTGCCTCGACTTCAATTTATGCAAATTAAATCGAAATGTGATTTTAATGATATTTTCGGCACGGCCAGACCCAAATGATGATGAGTGTGTTTGCAAATAAATGGAAGTCGAAAAGTTAAGCCATCTCTGTGTGCAGCATTTCGTGCCACGCGGAATCCATTCCACTCCGCCGAACCAAAAGGAAGCCAACTATAACCGCATGTTCCGTTCCGGAAAACTAACTTATTCAATTAGTGGATGGGAAACTTTGGCTGTTTACTGTACACTTCAAATAAAATCTGCCCGTCGAGGGCAGCCATCTGTGTATGCTTCACTTCTTTAAAAAAAATAAGTGAAATCCACTAATTTAATTTGAAATTTTACAGGTGTTCTACGTGTTTAAGGCAACTTCTTCATTCATTTTGCGCCATATTTATTCCAGGATCATTGTCACATTGCTACTGATAGTAAAATATTATAAAATGTTAGCCATTTAATCCACTTCTTTTATACGAAGTATGGATTGCATAAATAGCTTTAAAAAAATGTATTTCTCTATTTTCGGGCTGACATATTCTCTGAGCCAGTGTGAAAAACATACGAAGTTTTTGTTCGATTCCGATTTAAATGCAAACATATAAAAGTCAGAGATAGCATTGCAACAGAAAAATAAGATATTTATACGACCAATGTGTACCAAAAGTATTTAATCAATGTACAAAATGGTAGTATACATTTAATGTTCCTTCCGCAAAAGAGAGATATTTCTGATTATGTCCATCTGTCTAGTTGAATATTTGTTTTTAGCTGCGAAACAAACGGAATTCAAAACGGAATTCGAAAGGATCAAAGGTCAATTCACTTGACTCGTGCAGTCAACCGGTTGCGGGTAAAGGAACTCCCGGCATATTTGAACTGCACCGCCGAGGAAAATAAGTCAGCTCACCGTTAACGTAAACGAGCAAATAGCCAAACATCCAAACAGTCAACACGTCGGCATCGTCGTCACCCGCCAGTCGTGCCAATTTCGTTAAAGCAAGCGAAAACAAACAACACAGCACCACCCCAAAAACCAGTCACCAATCCTCCAACCCCAACCCCAAGCTCCAACCCAATACAAATACAGCCAGCCCACTTTGTACAGGCTGTCTGGACGATGCACAAAAACAAAAGAGCAGCCAGGTGAGCAAAGGATGACAGGTGTCCTGGTTCGCGAAACATGAGCACTCCGAAAAATATTGCCTAAAATCCACCCTTTTATTAAGTTTTTCTTTCTTTTCAATTATGTGTTAATCTGAGAACGAAGCTTCAACAATTTATTTGTTAAATATTTTATTTCTAAAACTAGTACCTAACATTTCTCTAAGTGTAAGTACCTTATTACCATGGGTGGAGCACAGCTGTTTATGAGGCGCAAAAATGTCATACATCATGCTACACGCGATGTCGGGCTGCGAAGACATGGGCACCAGGACTCCGGCCGGAATCGGTGTCCGTCCGTTTGGCTGTCCGTACATCTGTCCGTCCGTCCGTCCGTTCATGACGCGGAACGAGATGAAATTGGCGGGGGTCGCGTAAGCGGCAGGCATGCAGAAAAGAACGTCGCGGATTTGTAACTGAGAAGGATCCACTAACGCCAGAAACGAAAAATGAGTGCTGGAAGTGATGGGGATGCTTTCTCCGGCAGACAGACTGCATCATCACCTCCATTGCCACCTCCTGCAGTACTTTACCATTATTATCAGCAGGATTGCACGGTCGATGAGTGTGTGCGGTGTGCGGCAACTCCTGGCTGCTTGCTCCTCCTTAGGATAGGCATTTACGCCCAGCTAAGTGGCACACGAAGCGTTAAACTATTAAGCACATGTTGCCACTCGGCGGGTGAATCATGTAACGGGATGTGGCGGAGCTGCGTCACGCACAGGAAGTGCCATCGCCACCGCCAACGCCACCGTCTTTGTTATTCAGCTTAAGATAAATCATGTACATAAGTTCTGGTCCATGTCGCCATGCCGTGAGATTACTACATAAATTCTGGCTGCCATCACATTTAAAAATTTCATTTTGGCACAGCTTTAGAAATTTTTCAACTGACGAAATATAATGTATATATATTTAATATAAAGTGCTACTACTTCCTGAATAGTTAATAACAATTACAAATATATATACAGGCATATTGCTGTACGCCATAATAATAAAACTGATTTAAAGATCCTTGCAAACAACACTAGCCTAAAAGAGGGTAATTGACTAAGTGCTTCAGACTCAATTTAAAATCAGAAAGGTAAATACATTTCACTCGAAGCTTTTCCATTTGCACACACAGGCGCACACATAAGCTCTTTGAAAGGAGTGTAACTGCTGGTAAACTAAAGTGCTTAAAGCCAGAAAAATAACAGACAAATTAGAAACACACACACGCACAGGCGAGTCTGTCCCACTCCGTGTCCAACTGAACTAACTTTTCAAAGGCACTGTAAAGGATATCATAGCGCTGCGGGGAGGTGGGGCACTCTAATTAGAATAATTTTGCGCTGCGTTGCGCTTGACAGCGCTGCAGATGTGGCGCCATCTGGCGGGCGATGGCAGGAGAAAGGTGATGCCTGCAGGACCCACACACACACATACGCACATACAGCTATGGCATGATGCAAAACAAACAAATACACTGAGCAAAAAGGAAGTGCCAGCTTAGAAATGAAATATTTTTGCATCCTGGGGTTAAATAGATATTTACATATGATATTCATATGTAAAATGTCAAAAACTTTTACATAAATATTCAAATTAAACGACTAACCCAAAAAGCGAATTGAACTAATTGCTTAAATGCAAAGAGGCATTTTGAGTTATTCTTTATTCGTAAAATTTGATTTATTTTTTAATGAAATTTTTTTGCCAGTGCACCAAAGGCACCTGGACCTGGCCTGCATTCCTTGTATACCGAGCAAGTGTCAGGCCGAAAGGTCAACGAACGCAGGTGAACAGAAAGAGAGACCGAGAAGTGATACAAAATATAATCAGGATGAAAGCATCACACATACGCACTGTGGAGCCGCAGGAGTCGGCGATGCCAACGGGGATTGCCTTAAATTACGGAATTTAATTAATTTCGCTGAGATTTTTCATCGGCCTCCGCCGCGCACTTGACTTTGTACATTTGACTCATCTCCATGGCTCTTTTTTTGCCTGCCACTAATTTCCCCATCATCTGCGGTTGAGTCGTTTCCATGTGGATCACCCAGGACTTCAGTTCGCCGGGCTCCACTTCCATTTCCATTTCCATATCCATATCCACTCCCATTTTAATTTTAATTAATTTCAATGTGCATGTGGCAGCTGTGACTGTCGCTCGCCAGAAGTCATGGGATGGGTTTCCCGGAGGCAGTGGAGCAGCAGCCAAAATGATTATGAGTAATTAGTTTTAATGGGCTCGAAGCATGTCCTGGCAGCAGCAGAATGTCACACTTACGGGCCAGGTACCTAGGTTACCTTACTTTCGGCCAGGTGGTTATTCTGGCACACTCTGGAGATGAAAGTTAACTCGAGGGCCTGGGTAACCATGAGCTAAATATTTAAGTTGGTTTCTGAAATTACAATATAATGTTGCCCCTCAGCTACTCCACTATGTACATACATACATTCACTTTGCTTGGCTAACCAGCCAAATTAATGGCACTTAAACTAGATACTCACGTTGAAGTGGTATGCTAGTTACTATGCGAATATTAAATTAGGCTTAAATGTCACACTTTAGAAACAAGATTGGTCACACTTTCATGGTAAGCTTCAACTTGCAAACTAATTAAATAAATAAATTTATCTTTAAACAATTGCAACGATGTACACAAACGGGCGGAATACCAAATTAAAACAAATCATAAATTCGAATTAATGACCTTTCTACGAGGTAAAAATTCAGTTTACTATCTTTATTATTGCATATTTGATCAGCTAAAAAGTGTACATAATTCATAAATATCTGTGTATTCATAGACACACTAATTAATATTAAACAAATGGTAATTTATGACAGCCTCGGGCGCCAGCTAACTCAAATAAGCAGATATTAATTAATTACGTTTGTTTTTCATTTATGATAAATTTAAAAATTTAATTAGATTCAGGCGAGATTTAAGGCTAACATGCACCGCATTTAATCTGCTTTGTCGACGAGTTTCGATGCGACTAAAGCTGGATTTGCGAAAACAATGTCATAAATCAAAATCAATTTGAGCAACAATTTGGCTGACATTTCGCAGTCTCTGCGCTCTGATCGCTTTTGCAAATAGATGAGTGTCAACAAAATATTTACGAGGATGCCAAAAGCATTAGCTGCAAAAAGAAGAGGAAATTCAGACGATGCTTTGAACATTGAGCAGAAAGTCAATTTGGAGCACATACAGGAAAGCGAGTTTGTCTGTACGATGCGGGATAAATGAGAAAATTGCGAAAAATTCAAGAGGAAACTGGGAAAACTTCGGTGGAACGAGTACCATACAAAATTTAATGGTGCGCAAATTTTGATTGTTTTACTTTGAGGAATGGAATGGCAGGGAAGTTGCCTTGCCCTCCTTTTGTTTTCATCATTTTTTATTTTTCACTTTGTTTGCATTCGCTATTTATTTATTTCGCCAAGCTTTGAATTCGTTTTTCCACACTTTTTATGCATATTTCAGATTCAAATATTTTCCCAGCGCTATTTGCTTTGACTGGTCGCTGGGCGTATTTGTTTAGCTGCGGGCTTACATCCATATACATTCACAATCCTCATTCTCATCTCACGCAGAAAATAATGTCGAAACTGGGCGATGTTTTCACATTGGCCTTCAGGTGCTTTTGTTTCCATTCTCGTTCTCCGTCCGGTGAAAAGCTGGCGAAAACTTGTTGTCAATGTAATTTGATTCCCACTCCACTCGGCGGACCATTCCATATGCCCCAGCTTCCTTTTGCCGTCTCTATGATTACGCATACGCACCGTTGGACAAAGAGCAAATTGTAATTAGACACAGGGACCGAATGTCCCATGCGTGTGGACAACAATGAACGGAAGTTGTTCCTAGAATCAGATGTATCTTGTTGTTTTCGAGCGATGGAAACGCCAAACTGTCCCTTCTGCGATGATACTGATGACAATAAAAAACGAAACTATGAAACACTGGAAATGAAGAACAGCACATGAATGGAGACAAAGAGCTCTCAATGATTGAGATTTGTATTTCAAAAGAATCTTCTCTTTTAATTTGATTATTGGTGCAAAACAATACAAAAACTTTTTTAGAACATGCTTTCAACGTCAAACTAGAATTTGTCTCACATAGAATCAACACTCAATAAGCTGTAAGTCATTTGTGTCTAAAATTCCAGTATAATTTGTATTTACTTAAATTTCATTCCGTAGCTAGATATTCAGCTTAAACCATGTTGCACTGCCAAGTGGAAGGGGCGAAAGCAGAGCAATGTGAGTGTCCTGTGATGCACTCAGAGAATTCGGCGGAAACTTTCAGTTCGGTGGAACCCCAAGCTAGTGACCGTATCCAGCCGTTGGAAGTCCAAAGTGCAAAGCGGACAACAAACATAGAAGAGTCCTTTAAGGTGGACTGTAAGCTTCCGCTGAATACCCTTCTGTCACCTATTAATATCACCGATCCATTGCGTAAGCAAATCGATTTTCAGTGTAAATTGGGTGACTTATCCTACTTTGGACCAGTCATGTGTTCTATATCAGAGCTTAACAAAGAGGAACAAGCTATGGAGCCGTATTTTATTCCGGAATTAGATATGGCTTGTGCTGGCCAAGAAGTTGAGCGAGTTGCGGAGGAAACTCTAATCGAAACTGGACCAGAGTTGAAGCTACCGGAAAATCAACCTATCAACGATTCGATAACAACAGAAACTAATGAAACGAAGTTTCCGCCAATGGAAGCACTCAATGTTTCAAGCTTAGCAGAATTCAGTGAACCAGTGATGGAAAAATCAAATATATCCATTGAAGAAGTCAATCTCAAAGGAGCCGTAGGAATAATTGAACCCCTAAGTGATAAACCAAATATCCAACCAGTTAAAAGTGCTGAAAAACTACAGACAAAATCACTTGGAATTCAAATACCGCCTCTAAAGATCGAAGATTTGATTTCTCCATTGATAGAAAAACCTAAGATAGCAACAAAACTGGGTGTGATTAGTTTCTTGACGGGAAACAAGTTGGCTTTAACGCCCAGTGTAAGGCTCTCTTTTGGCGATAGAGTAACGACCAGGAGAAACACAAAATCCAAGGAGATCATTCAACAGCAAGCTTCCAAATCATTAAAGGCGCTAATTTCAGTTTTAACAATGCAAAAAAGGCTAGAGGCATCTCAGTATGGTAAATAGTTAGGAACTTACCTAGTGCACTAAGCTAATCAAACATTACTTTCAGATAATTCCAATAATAGCCAAACGAAAAGATTTGAACAACTAAAGAGCTCTTTATCCTTTTCAAGAGTGTTTAGGCACAACATCTTTCAGTCAACTTCGGAGATGGAAAACCGCCAGCTGAATACCAATGGTAACTCACTGGAGTCTGGGGAACCCAATTTTAACAGTCCAAGCGAACACAAGGAACCACTTCCCATACCATACCGACTAGATGCTGGCGAAGGACTAACTTGTAATGGCTTGAATGTGAGCAAGGATTCAGTTTTTAGTGAGGTTTCCGAAAGTGATGTATCGGAAACGCAGAATGAGTTATTTGCTATGAAAAAACCGCAGAAGGGGCTTAAATCGATTGCCAAACTAAGTGACATTCTGAACAATGGTAGGGTATTGTTCAGCCAGCCCGTAAGACTATTCTGTTTTAACAAATTGAAGGAGTGGAAACGGCAAGGTAAAGTACCACGTTCCCATGAGAGTCCTTACCGTTCCCCCTCCTTCTCAGGCGAGGGTCAAATCGAGGTGATCGAGCACGACGGATCATACTACATAGTACTCCATGACAAGGTCAGCGGTGAGCTGATCATCTACATGCGGGTGGACGAGAGGTGGCGCATCGACTACATGACCAAGAGTTCCTACAGCTGCCGTTGGACCAATATCAACTACGCCAACTGCCGCGATGGCATCCTGGAGAGGATCGCCTGCTCCTTCCGTGAGCCCAGCCACGCTGCTGAGTTTGTCGCCCGGGTTCGGAATAGTGCGCTCCAATCACGCCTCGAATGCAGTTCCTAATTTGTAATGATTTCTTTTCAATGCCTTCTAGTTGATTTCCTTGGGAATTCCTTGGCGTTTCTCGCATTCGAGAGCGTGCTTAGCTTAAATTATGTCCATAAATTATTGTGCGATCCTTGAATATATTTTGTAAATATTGTGATTTAAATATTAAAAAATTGTAGCTAAAAACAAGTTGCTGCATTCGTATTACTACTATATAACATAGTTATTTATGTATATATATATTATGTTTATGTTATTAGGAAGCGTACGTAGTGGTTGGTAACCAGCTAAACGTGTTGTTGCCACAACAACATTCGTATTGATTTAACAACCATCAGTTCAGAGAGCACGATTGCTGAAAACTAATTTGCAAAGGTAAGCCGCTCAGATGAAGTCATGGAATCGGACAAGTTAAACGAGTTGAACCGACAAATAAATGAGATTAAAAAGCGGATTTTATTGGCAGGTAAGTTCTCTAAGCCTCAAAACTATCAAAGTAGCAATATTGAGGGGAATCCTTACAGAGGGCCAGAAAACGGCAAATGCGGGCGAATGGCAGAAGCAAAATCGGATTAATTGCGACACAATTAGCTCGTTGAAAAAGGACATTAAGGAACAGACTATACGAGCGAGTCGACTGCGGAATCCCCTTCAGCGCCCAGTGGTCATCAAGGAATCCACGGGGGAGTCCCGAAGGGCACAGAGCTGCACACCCACAATAATTGTGGGCAAGGCCACCTATCCGGTGGGTGCCAAAAACGCCGATGATGCCATATTCCTCACCGACCTCAAAATCACGGAGAGTCGTAAGCAAATGGATCTGTTGCGGCATCGTTTTAAGTCCCGTCAACAGCATTTCAGTAAATTGGTGGAGAAATATCGAGGATTACTGGCCAACAAGGAGGCACAAAATCAGAATATGGGTGAGAAGCCACCAGAAACTCTAGAGGAGGATGCCAACAGGAAGGTGAGGAGATTACTCCTGGAAACCGCAGAGAGGCAAGGTGTTCCAAAAGAAATAGTGTATAATTCCTATTATTTCACAGCTCGTATGCCAGCTAGAAAATGAGATCCACCGCACAAACGTCCAATGGATGGAGGCGGAGCACATTCGAAAGAAGTACCGCTCCATTGAGGCATCCTTGATGACGGATGCGGAACGTTTCGAGCGTAGTCTGCGGGAACTGGAGGCCTCACTCAGCGACCAGAAGGCGGAAATCGAGCGACTGCAGCAGGTGCACAACGAGGCGGTCGAGATGAGGGACGCGGCCAAGGTGATCCTGCAGCGGCAGGAGCAGCAGGCCAATCTCTCGCAAAAGACCAGGGAGCGACAGGCTCTGGACTTCCGCAAGCAGGTGGAGGCGCGTAAGCTGGAGCTGGAGAGGATTGGACGCAAGTTGTTTGCCGAGACCAAGACACTTGTCCATCAGGATAGCGTAGGATCCAGTTCGGGTGACCAGCACACCGCGAAAACGGAAAACGGCGAGGAGGAACCGGTGTCTCAACTGGAGAGTGTTACCAGCGACATGGAATCATTGTTCAAGCAGCTTATGGAGGCTTCCGGTGCCACATCGCCATTTGAGGTCTTCGAGAGATTCAGCGCCCAGAAGGAGTCCGCAGCCCGTTTGAATTACCTAAGAAAGGCGGCGGAGGCGGAAAAGGCCAATCTGGAGGCGGAACGAGAAGCTTTGAGCAGTGAACTGGAGGCCTCAAAGTTCTCGGATGTCAAGGAGAGTGAAGTGTAAGTATTTTAAGATAATTTAATATTTGTTTATGCTCACGATCCTTTCCAGAAATCAAGAGGTTATTGAACAAATTAAGAACAGCATTGCCGCCAAGGAGCAGGATCGCAAGCTGGACACTGACGAGGCGGGAAAATCAATGGGAGTATTGAAGTATCTCAAGGAACGCATCTGTGAGATGATCTTCAAGGTGCAGGAGGTGGACGAGAGCAACATAGAGATACCCGAAAGAAAGCTCCATGTCAGCGTTGCCGAACTACCTAACTTTTTGGCCCATACTGCCGAGGACGAGGATATGATTGAGGTAAGTTTACACTCCTCCAGTTTTATAGTCAGAATGTTACTCATTCATACATCTTCTCGAATAGATACTCAAAGTGAAGATCAAGCGCTGCCAGGAACTGAGCAAATCCGAGGATGTGCCACCGTTTGAGATACCCAAGCTGGACATCGTCGACGAGGAGGAGGAGGAGATGTACAAGGCGGGGCAGCCCAAGTCGCCATCCATTCAAGAGGGCGAGAAGCCACAACCCATGCCCGTTTGCTACTACAATCTATTCGCTGGTCGGGCACAAAGAGCTGCTGGCACTTCCTCATCCTCTCCAGAACAGGCTCCAGCGGCGGGTTAGTTTCAGTTCGTTATAGCCGAATCCGTATCAGGTCTTTAATATTTCGAAAATACTTCATCCACAGTGGCCACCGCAGACGATGACAACGAAGTGCCATCCCGCAACTTCCTGAAGCGACAATCAGTGCTCATTGTGGATTCAAAGTCCCGGCGAAAACCATTTAGACCCACACCCGGTGGAAGACGCAAATAAGTTGGATCAGCGATGGATTCGATTATATTGAAAACATTTTATAAGCTTAGTAAAATCCAATCTGAAATCCTTAACTGAAGGGGTTTACATGCCTTTTGCGGTTGCCAACTTTTGTGGTTTCATTTCTTCGAGCTAAACTTTAACAAATGGTCTTTCGTAGAAGAAGTGAAGCAACTTTGAGAACTTCCTAACTACGAACCTGAAATAAGATTTATTCTTCAACTTGATGTTTTTGATTTTGCCAGCAAACAACATGTAATCAAAGTATGCAGACTACAACAAATATCTTCTTGCAGTAGACTAATTTTAAATAATGAATGGAGTTTCTAGAGGGGCCATTTGCTCATCCATTCTTGTAGTTTATGGACGCCACATTTTCAAGGCTAGAATATCCAACTAAAATTCCCCCCAGTAACTTATCGCCTGGGGGCGATTTAATATCTAAGGCAGCATCTTCTGAATATTCCTTCCGCTTGCTGCAGTTTCTGGATAAATGTCACCAGCTTCAGTCAAACGACATAACAAATAGCTGTCCTGGCGATGCATCTACTGCAAAGACAAGGACAACGCAGTGGGTAAACAGAATTTACTGCCCCCGAGGAGGACGACTTGGTCGAATGGATTGGATGCCGTCGACTGGGAGGAGCACTTTTGGACTGGGTGGTTGGATGGTTGGATGGTCGGTTCGGTCTGGCTGGTAAATGAAGTGCAAAACGGAACAAAATGCGGACCGCGACTGTTTCAGTCGAAATAACCTCTCAAAAATTGTTTACAGCATCGACGTACAGTGGGCAAAATGGGCGATTTCGTAAATTCCATTTACTTTAATCATAAATCAAATGTGTAATTGTTTATTTCTCACACGGCTAAGAAATTATGTGATGTTTTATTAATTTTTATGATTTAATGCTGCTATACAAACGGAATTACATTTCAATGAATACGAATTGATTTTTCGATGTGCCCATCCCCTGCTTTGCCCACTGTAAGGGCGAAGGACATTTTAGAAGGCAGGATGGACGTCCTGGCTTTTTCTAGTTAGCAACAATAAAGCGCACCAGCTGACGATGAACAATCAGGATGGCCGCCGCAGAGGCAGCTGCAAACTTCAGTGGCGATGTGTAAACAAAGACGCCGATGATCCATGGCCAGGGCCTCCAGCCGGAAGTCCACGGCCAGGACGAACAGGACGAGCTGTGGGTGCCAAAGGGGCCAGGGGAGTGCCGTGTTGTGTGTGTCAACTAAATGTCAACAACGAGGACATAAACCACAGCAGACGACGCATACAAACAAACCCGGCAGTAAGATGGAAAATGCTGGCCCAAATGAAGGAGGCAAAACTGCGACAGCATTTCCGAAGAAGGTGGCACGAGTCAACCAGTTGGAAAAACAAAAGCGTAGCCCTTCTTTGCCGACGGCAGGAAAACGGAGAATCCGCCGGAATGGCAATGGCATTGGCCCTGACTGCATTGAATAAACCCTCGACTCGAATAACTCGAGGGTAACTTAGGGGGTCTCGACTTTGTGCGGTTTTCACTGCCATCCAAAGGAAACGCTTTTCACACTGGAATGTCGCGGCCTGCGGTTGAATTGCACTGCTTGGCCCCACCATCAGCACCATCACCAACACCCATCAACACATCGGTGGCTCTCCGGATGGCTCTTTGTCCTGCTCTGCGATGTAATTTACCCCTTAAATGAATATGAATTATTTTTTAAATGGAAAAATGCGAATGAATGCTGGCGTAGAACAAAGGAAATTCATTGAAAATTGTTTTAAAACGCGCTGATGAATGGAAGGAGGTAGATATTGAAATGAGGTTTAATCATCCTCTGAAAGGAAAAACGTTTATGAGGTGAAATCAATTTACTTTCGCAGCAATGCTGGCCTTTAAAGAAGTCGATTAAAATATTAAAGGTTTCTTTAATAAGGAGAGCAAATCAGGACAGAAGGAAAATAATGCCTCAATTTTTATTTGTCTCTGCAATTTTTTTCAAACAAGGTGTAAAAAAATAAAAGTGAGTTCTCTACACAGCGTTATGCTTTTTAGTACCTCATCAAAAGTTCACTTTTATTGAAATTAATTTCCGAGATAAGAAGATAAGTGTAAGTGCGGAGTTAGATGGCAGATAACATAAATACTGTCATTACGTTTCTCAGCCTCTTGCTGTAATTTTTTCCCCCATTTCCCGTGCTCTGCGGCGGAAAAAGTTTTTCCAGCTTGAGCGAGTCTAGGCAACTTTCTTTTGCCATTCACTCAATGCTTTCTCTCCAGTGGGGCACACATAGCCGAAAAGTCCTTTATAGCAATTACTAAACTCTAATCCCCGGAGTGCGCCATCGGGTAATCCCCGAACCACAATTGAGGCCGAAGACCTTAAAGGGAATTAGCTAATTAAAGGTAAGTAAGCCGGCCTGCATCGTTTGTAATTGGATAGTCACGACTCCTATCCTGCCATCAATTCCCATACCAGACCGTGTCCTGGCAGTGCCACACCCACTTTTAGGGCAATTAAGCTGGCGCGACCGTTAATCAAACGCCCATCGATTCGCAAGACAACGCCACTAATTTTAAGCCCATCGACTAAAGGTGGGCGTGGCCCGGCCGCCTGGCAGCGGCAAACAATAAATTTGAATTTCTGCTGGCGTCGCGGAAAACTTTTTAACTGTGCACGAAAACTGCGGTGGAAAAGCATCAATTTTCGGAAGGGGCACACTGAAGAAACAAATATACATAAATGTTAATTTTAAAGTGTTATAATATATGTGTTAATTTTTAAAAATATTTAAATAGACTTAAAAGCTAATTCAAATGTATTCATTTTTATAATAACTATCGAAATTATAGTGCTCATTATAATTTTTAAGTAAAATATATGAGATTCATTGTACATATTTCTCTCTTTGCATCTGTGTGTGTGTGCATGCGCTTGACAGTGTGGTAAATAAATGAGCGGATACGGAAACGGTTTGGCATTCGCCCCGTCTCTTTCTCCCTGTGAATGTGTCCCTTTCGCTGGGTCGGCACTCTGCGAATGATAAATAACGTAATTTCTTTACAACTTTTCATTCAAATTTTCGCTACTTTTAACCGCACTCCGGGCTGCGAACGCAGCCTGTTGTTAAGTAAAATAAATTGCGATTCCGTGTAATAAAAGTCAATCATAATAATTCAATGACGCGACGTATTGTTGTGCCTCGTCATTGGGCTGCCTGCAGCCATGCCATCGTGTGCCATAGCCACCCAAGACTGCCACCCATTGAAGGTCGTTTACTGCGCCACCCACCACCACCCACTCACCCACTGGGCTTTCATAAATACAGCTCTCGGGGGAATATTTGAATTTTTCGTTGATTCATTTGATTTTCTGGCACGAAGACTTCAACTGAAAGATGTCTCTGGTTCAAGTTGATTCTTCACTTGTGCTTGACTGGTTGGAAAAGCAGGAGGAGCAGCACTTGCCATAATTAGTTATCATTAGTCAACTGATCAATCACTCGTGACATGAATAGCATTCATTGAAGAGCAGCATTCAGCAGAAAGAAAGACAAACACAGAAATCATGAATCCATGCTCAATATTAGCAACCTGGTCTGGTCACCCAATGCATAGACGCCATGGAGTGGGTTTGCACCCATGGTGATCATGAGCTCGGTGAGTACAGCTGCGGATATCGAGTTCTGGAAAATAATCAGCCGAATTGACGACGCTTTTGATAAGCTCATGTTTTGGTGATATATCAAGATAATCTACGAAGTAGACGGCATTTACCCGAATCATTCAAGACTGCTCTTTGATTTAATTATGTTGCTAGGAGCACTATGAAAACACAAATTAAAATATCGATTATACATATAATATAATATGATTAACAACTCTTTTCGCAAATTCAAATCGATTTTCGTATTCCGTTTTGATAACATCTTAACTTCCTTATTATTATTATAATTATTAGTGGAAGATTATTAATTTGTAATAATTTGATGAAATTTATCCATCCATATAGCACACCCTATGATTGGGATATTTATCGGTGCACTGTCCCAATAGCTCATTGAAATATGGATAGTCGTCGGGACACTTTTGCGAGCTCATCGAACGATTATCCTGGCAGATCGTGAATTCCCTGCAGTTCGTGTTAATGGTGGACACCATTAGTTGGTTCCTATTGGCGCAGCGATCGTAGGAGCAGCTATTGTCCTTCGGCGAGGCACACCGCTGGCTCCACCACTCAAAGTGCATTCCCCAAGGACAGCTGCTCCACTGGCCCACGTCGAACTGGGAGGTGCAGGAGTAGTATCCGTAACAGGTCATCAGATCCGGCAGGAGCTGCACTCCATCTCTATCCCGTGGATAATACTTGGAGCAGATATTATGGTCCGTGGATGGTGGCGTTAACAAGTTCTCCTCATCATCCTTGGAACAGTAATGCGGCACCCAGGATTGGCAATTACCCGATTTACGGTTAAAGTATCGCCCAACGGAGCAATTCAACAGTGTGCCAAATCCATTATGGCATTTGTAGTAGCTTTGACAGCTCTTGGGATCGCCCACAAAGGAGCCATCTTTCATATGGGAGCAGATATTATCCTGTGGACAGCCGGCAACCTCCTCGAGGCAGGTCTGCTTCTTGTTGCTAAACACCTGGCCCACACCACAGTCGCCCCAAGTGGGATCATCCAAATCCGCGCACTTGACGAATCTCCGACAATCAGCCGGATTGGCCACGTAATTCCACGGCTCGAGGCTGGCGCAAATCTCCGAGAGCTGGGACTGACAAATCGTATCCGATGCCCTCTTGCAGGTGCCATTTCGGAAACTGTATAGTAATCCTTCAGTGCAGCTACGCCTATCGATGAGTTTGTTGTCCTGGCAATATCCCCAGGCCTGGCAGTCACTGGGATCGCCAATATAGCCGGTTCCAGCCCACAATTTGCACTTGTCCTCCATCGAAAATCCTCTAATCTCCGCGAGAATGGCCAAAACGACACCCAAGTGGAATCCACATGGCGGAACTACGATGAGCTATCTTTAGTCTCTGGTCATTCATGACTCCGCTTTTAGTACCTCTCATTTTGGTAAGACCGCCAACTGTTCCGGAACACAACGCGTACTGTACTCGTTTCCCAATCTATTGCTACATTTAAGTACAGCCACTTATCTTGGATTTCTGTCGTGTCTTGTTGGGTAGATATCGAAACAAGCTGATAAGGGCGAACATATTTGCACAATGAAATTAGAAATGTTTCGGATGAGTGACAAGCGGATAAGAAAGGTGTCGATTACCCAAAATGTTCTCGCCAAAATCGTTTTTGGGAAACCCTTTCATAGCGCTTGCTCAATTGATAATGTGTAGAGTTAGTGACGTGAAGTTACAAAACTTGTGAGTATGTCACTTTAAAATGCTATTAAAGTCAGCAGTTGAATTTAATTTGCTTTAAACTAAATATGTACGTTTACGCAAGTTGCTTGCCATCAAAATGTAACAAGGTAGAAGTGAACTTAGGTACAGAAAAAAAAAACTAGCATATTCTGCAACGCCTTGACTAAGATGGTAAAATTCAGCAGAAATGTTGATATAAGTTGGCAAGTCAAACAAGAAAAATTACAAAAGATATGTACACAGTGAAAAAGTAGGAATTTATTCACTTTTGTCGAAGAGTAAAAATTAATTTTTAAAATGTTTCCGTTTTAAAAGTAATATTTTTCCCTTGTTTTATTTAGATGTCAAATATAATGTATTTTTTTCAGTGTAACTTGCAAGCAAAAATTCGCATATCCAAATACGATTATCGGAAAATATGAGACGCATGCATAAAGATAAGTTTGAATGTGTGTGTTAGTGGGTGATTGTGCTTTTCCGTGTCCTTTGCATTGTTAGCGCAGTTCCTGCTGGAAAGTGGAAATGTCGAAGGACGAAAAGGACTCGGAATGAGACGGTGCCTCAGTGGCTTGTCGCAACTTAAACTGCTTAGCATCGATTGGCTGCACTTATTGACATTTTATGCTTAAGGACATGCTTAATATCCACAACGTGCCACGCGAACTGCTTCTCCTCTGCGCCTTTAAAGTCCTCGGGCTGCTCCAGTGTCGGCACAGTGGAAAAATCAAATGATTTTGGCTTCTTATAACTAGAATGGGCTTATTACAAAAATACTTTGGAAATTTTAACACAATTTATGTGTAAACGTTGTCAAGTATCCCCATTCTTCGAACTTTAAAATCGCACAATATTCAACTATCTGAATACTGGGCAAGCAGCAGACTCGAGTTCGCTATTTAATTTGTTCTAAGCTGTATACGAGGTATACTTCCACTTCAAAGTGGTTTACAAACTCCACAGTAAATGTGAAAAAGAAACCTGCTCTGTGGAGCAGTGGGAAACAGTTGCCATCATCATACATACGTATCTATGTGTACTCCTAAATGCAAATGGCTGGCAGCCGTGTGCTCCCGGTCCTTTGGCTCTTACCACTTCCGGAACTCAAGGCCGCTGGTCCCAATGGCGGCGCCGTTCGCTTCCGTTTCCGCCCGTCTCTCCGCAGGACATTTATGCTGCTCATCAGCAGCGCTGTCGATGCGGAGACCATCTGGCGGCCACCCAACCGACTACTTGCCGTAATTTTCTTTTCAATCAGTGGCTGGCTGCCTATCCCCGAGGGCAGGAGCAAGGCTCCATATCCCCATGTCCCCATATCTCCATCCATCTCCTCCATTCAGCTACACTACAGTGGCAAATTGTGCGACTGAGACTGAAGCCGAGCACTTGATAAGTTTAAGCAAGTATGGTACACACAAAATATAGGTAGTGTAAAATGTTAATATGGATAAAATTGCACAAGCTAAATATAAATACGTAGGAAAACTCAGTTTTTACACATCTTAAGTATAAAAGGTTTCTGTTTTAAAAGTGGCCGAAATTAAAAAAAGTAATGTTTTCATTATTTTCTTTGTGTATCCGTTTAAGATTTCGTTATTTTGTCGAGGGTCCTTCTATCAGTCCATCTATTTCCCACCTACCATTTTCCCCTATTCTGGATTTTCGTGCGCCTTTTCCGAGCGTTCTTTGTAATTTTCCCCACATGTTCACGGCTTGAATATTTTATGGGCTTAAGTACTTTCAGTTAGAGCCTTTGCCTGGCCTTGTGCGTTTTCACCTTTCACCCCGTACATAAATTCATTAGGTTAGTTTGCTCTTGGCTTCTGGTCATTGTTTGGTGTTTGTCGGGCAAGGAGATTCACTTGTTGAGACTGGGGTTCCACTAACATACCTGCAATGATAAGAAGCGGGTGAAAAGTCAGTTTTGGGCTTATGTTGATGATATCACAGACCCAAAGTGGCCTGAGTAAATTCGGCGTTATTTTCACTCATGAAAGTATCGATTTAAGTTTATGTAAATTCCAGCTTAATTGAATAATAAATACATCACTATATCGGAAATAATTAAAAAATACACATGCCTCCATGTGTTTATTAAAAAATCAATTAAGCTCCAGCAACAATTTTCATGGCTGATTTGTGTGACACCAAATATTAATTTATGCTCAATATTAAGCAATTATCTGTGCATTAACTTTTGGTCTTGATAGTTGGTTTGCTACTAAAATTATTCATAAATGATTTAAGTGCTCGCTTTTTTAAAGCTTCCAGCAAGTGTCTTATCTTTAAAGACATAAAATATTAATGCACAATTTTGCGAAGCTATAACCTCAGTAAACGTTGAAAGTGGACGTTAAGCATTTTGTGTTAGCGAAACATCTTCAGCAGAAGGAGCCACTTGGGCAGCAGGGAAAATGAGCTCCGGCAAAGTCAGCAGGTCAAGGATTAACACGCTCTCTCCCACCTGTCTCATATAACTCATTTTAATTAGGTTAAATATGCAATAGAAAAATGAAAAGTGCCGAGCGAGGCAAGGCAATGGAAAAAAATGAAAAGACACAAGCCCCCTGCTTTTGGCCCTTGTAACCCCACCGAGATTCCGGAAAAGCGTTCGGCGGATGGTGCTGGGAGGTGGGTGGTGGATGTTGTTCATAGCAGGCAACCAGCTCAATGAGATGCAAAGGACGATAAACAAGTCCGCCAGCAAAGAGGATGCTCCGCTGGCGAAATAAGGTCACGGGTCCTCAACTTGAAGGCGAAGACACGGCGCTCGGCGGAAAAATGGCCGAAGGAAAACTGCACGGCCAAAAGGCGGCCACCAAGTCATATTTTCCTTGGCCCAAATGAAAACGCCAAACAAACACGAGCGAAAGACCCGCAGCCAAGCAAGCTGAAAGAAGAATTATGGTGGCTTCCCACCCAGTCGAGATGGAGGAGTTCAAAGTGTGGTTCCGTTCGGTTCGGTTCTGGGTGGGCCACGTACTTGGAGTATTTTGCCAAAATTAAAATTTATGAAGAGATAAAAAAGCGTTAATGGCCACTCGCAAAGGTCACGACTGGCTGGACATACCGTGGGTCAAGATGGCAGGAATATAGGATAATAGGATTTTTATAGCACTATCAAACAACATTGTTAGAAATTTTTCTACACTGCTGAAAATAAGTATGACATACTTTTTATCTAGTTAAACAAAGGTATGTACCTCTATTTTGTTTCCTCTTTAGAATTTAAGTACACATTTAAAGAACTAATGCCATCTTTTCATACATCATCCCATCAGTTAGATTTTTAAAAGTATAACATCTTAAATACATTTTTTTTTATCATAATGCTTATTTCTTGAATAATTCACTTGCATACCAATGTGCCCGTTTGGTGTTAGGGTGTTACAATTTTCCCCCAGAGTGGCAGATGTAGCAGAGTGGACCCGCCACGCGAAGTGGAAACCACAGCGAGGCAACGACAGCGACCGGCCATAAATGTTGCATTTTTATCGCACGGTCTTAGAGAATTCTAGGTATGGTCCAGATGGGCACCAAAGTGCTACGCCCCCACATTTGGTGGGGCATGTTCTGGGGCATTATAAGGTGTAGGCACTTTGCCAGAAGCCACGTGTTGACTTAGTGTGGCGCCACCTGGGGAGCGGTGGCGGCAGCTCAGCCATAAGTTATCAGGGTCAAAGTGCATGGGTGGTGGTCGCAAAATAAGACAATAAGAAACATGAAGTACTTAAGGTTATAGTCTGCCTAATTCTGGCATTGTACACGTGTCTGCCAGTGAATTATTTGGAATAGTTGCTGGAATTTTTATACCCATTACTCGTAGCATGGGCCACCAGGTGGCTAATATCCGATTTTTCAAGCGACATTTGAATAGCAAGTTTTGGCCGAGCACGTTGTAAATTAAATACAATTTGATTTGTGATGTTTAATGGAGTTATACAATTTTTTTAATTTTTTTATTTTACAAAATATGTCTTCTTTAAAGGAGAACATGAAAATCTTCCGCTAAATAAATGTAAGAACCTTTTAGAGACCTCAATGCTGCTACTCTACCATCTAGACATGAGTGAAGTTTCCATTTGGGATATTATACACTTGCAATGTGCCTCCATAATTCAAGTCCGTGGGACACATGTCTAACTGGCGTGCACAGGGGCGATGGATGGGTCTGCAGATGGGGGTGGTGGTGTTCAAGGCTCCAAAGTCGCATTTCTCGCTCTTGAAACAATGTCGACTCGTTGACAAGCTCCTCAAGTGCACCTTCGCACACTCCCCAGATGCTTTGTGCCAGGGCCATGGCATCCTCCATCCAACTGAACGATGCTAATGGCATTCGCCAGTTGTTGCTGTTGCTGACATTACTGATGTTGCTGCTGCTGCTGCTACTTCAAACGCTGCTGCTGCTGCACTCGAAAAAAATATGAATAAAAGTAAGAAAAAGGGAACGGACTACGCTTCACAAATATGTGATTTCTCAGTATTACATTGCACTTAAGTTCTTATTTATAATACTGTACTTAAAAATCCCACTACTGAACCTAAGAATTAATCAGTTTTCAATACTTAACTAATTATATATAAATTATATAATTAAGTGCATGTTTTGATGCTTAAGCATTAAAGAAAAAAAGCAAAACTGTATGCCCAAAAATTTAAGTACGTTTGTATTTTGAGACTTTTGGGACTATGCTGCTCCAAGTGTCCTTTCGCAACCGATTTTTCCTTTTCCCCGATCACGCGCTGCTGGATGAAGGGCCCCAAAAGGAGCACCACGGGCAGTGGAGGGGCAGCCACTTTGGCCAGATGCAAATGCACGTGAGTGGCGCCTGGGTCAACATTTCCATGGGACGACTGGCTCCCTGAGATGGGTCTTTGGTGGATACTCGGAGCGGTCGTGTTGTGTTGGTGGCGTTTAACGACCTTTTAAATGTGCGTCTAATTATGTTTACGTGCTGCTCCGTGCGACACCGAAAAACGCCGAGAATGGATGGCTAAATTGCCGGGCGAATGGCTGAAATGGGTTAAGCCGGTTTTTGTGGGCATGGCTAGAGGGGCGTGTTGGCGTGGGCGGGTTGACTTGGCACAAATCCATTTGCTCACAACTTGTTAATAATGCGAGTTTACGGTCACTCGTCGTCCCAACGTGACCTGTCCTCGGCGAAAGTATTGTTTAAATTCGTAATTGGATGTGGACCCAAGTTAGCTGAAATATAACCGGCTTCAAAATTCAGGGTCCTTGGTAGAAGAACCTAAAAACACTTTGTTTAATGCCGAAACTTTACCTATAATTTATTAATTGTTGTTTTTTAATTGCTCGCTGCTTATAACTTTTTTGTTTTAACTGCAAATTACAAGAGAGGGGATTTCTTAACCCGTGATAACATTGTGTGAATAACTAATTATTTTGATATTTACACTTACTAAAGGACTAAAGGAGTTCGCAAGTTAGTTATTTATTCAGAGGTTAGGCCAAAAATTTTATTTAATCCATTAAGTTTAAATGAGTGAAAGTTTTGCACAGACGGGAATTCCCTTGAAGAAATGCACTTTCCGGTAGAGCAATTTTATTCGAGATATTCGTGGAAGCAATAAAGCAATTTCTCCTGGTCCTTCAGAGAATGGAGACTTAAGTTTCCCATGGACCTGCTCTCGTTCTTGTCCAATGAACTAAACAAAACGCTATTAAATTACGCTTGGGGGTCGAAAAGTCCTTCACGTTTCGTCGTGTATCCTTCCACCGCTCCACCTGGCCTCTCACCTTCGCCACGCTGAGTGGAGCACGGGCTGACCTTTGACCTTCGCAGCAGCAGCTGGATATTAATTTCGTACTCTTAAAAGCGACCCTGCCAGCTCTCGGGGGTTTACTCGATACGCGGATGCTTTTAAAATAATTATTTCCCATATTGCCATATGCCATGTTGTGTAAATTAATAATCTGCATATTGGGCGTTTGGGAGTGGTGGATGGGTTGGATACTCAGCCTTTTCGCAATGTTATGAGCACAGGTACACACAAAAGGAAAGCCCGCTTGAATGAATAATTCATAAATTGAGGACGGCCAGGGCGTAATAACGCTTTTTAATAACCAGCGAATTGGGCAACGCCGAGCTGCCGATAAAATCGAATCCTTCCCTTATGCCAGCGCCGAAAAGCATTTATCTTGTGCAGTGTCCTTGCCACCGGGTGGCGCAACCCCCCCCCTTTTAATGGGTCTTTCGGCGAATATTCAAGCATGAATTGTTGGTTTGGCAATATGGGAATGAAACGATTGCAGCGCGTTTATTGCATCGCCCGCAACAAAATGTTTTATTCGCCAGACAATAAACCATAAATGCAAACATGAAACGGAATCCGGCAAATCTGTGTGCTCGCATAAAGTGCAAAAAAGCTGGAAGGATACTGCGCCAGGATACACATTTCATTCGCTCTCTCCGCGGGTAATTAGAGATACACAGTTAATGGAGCGCATTAACTTTATTGGCTCGTCTTAGTCAGGCTTCTTCGGATCGCAAACAAAGTCGAATGTCCGTAATTAACACAACGATTCCACGTGCTTACGATTCGCTTGAAGTTCATTTAAATTGCACAAACATGTTTTGCGAATTAAATGTTTATGATTATAAATAATAAAAGCAAATGCATTAGCAGCCAGAAGCGTAAAGTCAAGCAAAAATAGATTCAATTATAAAATATGGCATTAGTTCAAGGCAGCAACACATGTTTGTAAGTCGACGTACTTTCACCATTTACATCTTGGCCAAAACTTCCTGGAATTAATATTTCTAGTATAAAATACGAGCTGCTGTTCGTAATAATACCATCAAACAGCAATCCGGAGTGAAAGTCCCCAAAGTAAGAGCGCTGCTCTAATGAGGGAAACTCATTTGGGTAAAAGCACAAAGCAAAGCATTCCGCCCATTAAGAGGCATAATAATAAATACTTATCACCGGTGGAGCTCAGCGGGGGGTAGTGGGATGAGGGGGGAAAACGCAGCGAACATATTGTCGCCGCACCACTGCCCACAAACCAGCGAGCCACCCACTTTCACCCACATTTCTCACTTTTCTCCGCACGGAGCACAGATGTGTGGCAGCAAATGCCGTAAAACAAATGTAAAGTGAAATTGCTTTCGCTGTTGCCAGCAAACAGCGGCCACGCCCACCGACCTGTTCACCCCACGCCCAAAACAAAAAATGAATGAATTTCTGGCAGTGTGTGTATTTGTACAGAGAGAAAAAAATGTGGGACACAATTTTGCACTTAATATTAAAATGCATATTTAAGAAACATATATAAGTACAAAGATTTCATTTGATAACTTTTTTAAGCTAGTTGTATTTATTATTTTTGCTTTCTTATTTATGCCAGCTGTTTTTTTTTGTTGCGTGTAAACCCTGCATGTGTGTGAGTGTCGACAGACGGATGCGGAAACGGATGTGAAAAGTGCAGTCATAAATGCGCGCCGCCCTCTCCGTAAGATGTTAATAATTGCCGACCAAAGGCGCTGCGGTGGTTGTTGGTTGGTATCATTTTGGCCCTGTAAAGCAGCCATGCCAACGAAACGGAGATGAAATTTTCAAATTTGCGTATTTTCTTCCCACTTTATGGCGTTTCGCGCAGCTCCTCGTCTTCCCAGGGGCATGGCTTTGTAATTATGACAAATGCCAAAGTGCGGCGAGTGTGTGTGCGAGCACATATTTGAGTCAGTGTGTGCGGGGTCGCGCGACGGGATTTCTGATTTTTTGCATTTCCTGTTTCTACGACGAATCTTGCGCTAAGCTCCACAGTAAATATAAAAATCCCCGGGAAATCCCCGCAGCTACGTAAACTACTAAATCAAAGTGCAGATTCGCCTGGGAGGTAGAAAGTAATTTGAAAAGGAATTGTTATGTATGAATTTGGAATTCAACTGGACTGCAAAGCATTTGTTGTTCGCCTTTTTTGCAATTCCAAATCCCTTGCTCAATTGCTTTGCTTTTAATTGAAGAATTCAGTTGGGCTATGTGGGGTTTAAACAAGCTTCATAAGTAAGTGGTAAGTGTAATGAATGTAATGATACTTTCAATTTGGCTTGCTGTTGCTATTTTATCTTTTTAATTCGCACTCAATACTGCTTGCAATGTCAATATTTACGATATCCTTCGGGCCCGTCAATCACATCCATTTCGATAAAGACACACCATTCGGATGTTGATGGCCGGATATCAATTTTCCGGATTTTATCGAATGGATCTATGAATTTTGCATCCGCTTGCTTACTGTTTCTGACTTGGCTGCAGTGAAACTTTGCTCTCAGGCATAATAAATTTGCCGTGTCTGGAATGCTCTTGCGTCGGATGGAAAACTTGTTCACAGTTCAATATTTTCCAATTACATGCACGTATCCCTTGGCACTTGGCCCAATGTACCAGTAACTTACCCACTTTCCCATTTTCCACTTTCCCACCTCCACGCAAACACTCTGGTGCGAATGCTCGGCATTGAAATACGAACTTTAAATTGAATTTTTGCGGTTTGTCATTGTTCACATCCGGATTCTCTGTATGTAGCTTGCATCTCCCATCAGGACGCGACCCACATATGAACAGCAATAGGGATGTGATGGTGATCGTATTAAATAAGATCCGATGTTAAAAAAAGAATTAATACATTGAGTTTTACACGCAAATCATAAGAAATCATTAGATCCCCTATAAGTATGCAACACTTTTTTTGAGTTTCGTTCTGTACGAGTATGTACCTAGATACAGAATACTTTAGATACTTTTAAATGGATTTTAGAGTTCAAAGGATTTGTGGATAAACTATTTAAAGGTTTATCCAATAAATATGTAAGTTTCTAAAATTATTTTTAACCTATTATATATTAGTCTCACTAATCTCACACGTCCAATTTAAGCCAGCTAAATTCTTCCATATCCATATCTGGCCATCACTATTTTCCGCTCACTTTTGTTCGTTAAAATGCGTTTCTAATTCAATTTGCTGTCAACGCGGTGGCCAAACAAAAAAAAAAGGATTCCGTCCATGCCAGTTGCATTTTCAGCGGACAAATATCGTGTGGGCGTGTCATGTTTGCTTTGCCACCCCGCCCACCGATGACTAACTTTTTGCGGTTTGGAAAATTATTTTGCTGTAAGTGATATCTTTTAATTTGCGGAAATTGCACCACGAACTGTTGCCGCTGTCACATGGGACATGGGACTTTAAAAGCCATCGACGCTGCCATTGATGTTGGAATATGTTTGCATTTAGCGGATTGCGATTGCGAATCGAATAATGAATGGGTCCTCGTGGTTGTCGCTCCCCTAGTTTAGTCATGTAATGCGATTTGCCGCCATGCCAGCGAAACAATACGAATTTAATTTGAATTTTGGGTTATATAACTATCGCAACGATTTATGGATTAGAAGCCTCGCAGGGATGCTAAAATATTGAATATTATGCAAGCCATTATACAACATGCTAGATATTTAATAGATCTTTTGGCAAAGTAACCCAATTAAAATAGATTAGTGCAGCATTTCTGAAAGAGTTCTCAACTCCCAACTTTAAAATGAATAATCGAGCTGAAGCTCTAGTTGCCATTGTCAGTTGGCAAGCATTTACCAAGTGCTTAGCACACACTCACATTATGCTTCGCTTATATCAGCCATCGTACGGCCAACGCTGCGTATGCGTAATTTTGCAGTCAACTCGACTGTTTACAGAGCAATTTGCATGTTAAGCAAACATTTTCAGCCGCAGGCCAAGCATTTATAAAACGGGATTGCCCACAGTAACGTCATCCGCAGCTGACAACTTTTATATGTCAAATTAAAGGACTCGTAAGGAAAATGATCACAATTATATTAAAATAATTGATCTCGAAGTTTGAGAACTTGAAGATATATGCACATTTACGGCAATGGGATTTTCATTAACTCATTTCTGTCTTACTTTCGAAGATGCTTCACTTTAAGATGCTTTAATACTTCGCTGAATGGATTTTAAGTTCATTGATTTCTTTCTTAATCACAAGGAGGCTTTTCTTATTACGAAAATGGTTAGAAAGTTGTTAATCTGATATTTGATGTATGTATCTTTTTTAAATTTTATAGGATGATTTGCAGCGGAATTTGAAACACGAAATTGAAATATATCATAATCCTTTCACCCTTATATTCAACACACAGAAAGAAATGTTATGAAATGTTTTACATACTTTTTTTACTAGCTTTACAAATTCATAAAAAATTATTGAAAAATATATATATATTGTAGAAATATTTAATTGAACTCCAGTACTTAATATTTTCTTATGAGAGCCATTTGATAATTTTCCGTGTATTTTTCCCCAGAGGTCCTGTCCATTACCACCTTTTCAGCGAACCTGAAAGAGTTCTTCATCAATATAAATTGCAGATATTCAAAATGCAAATGAAATTCGCGGAATTAAGGCAAGAAAACTTCTTCCTCAGACCTGTGGCGTCTGGAACGTGCCCGCAATTGAGAGATCCTGAATTTGAATTTCAATTATATTCGGTTCGTCAATCGCCATTTGAATGCGATGCGAATGTCTGGCCCACGCGGGGCGAGTCGATGCCATGGCAATTAAGGAGCATAATTAAGTGTATGCCAACCAACAGCATGGAGTTTCATCACGGACGTATCGCCCCTTTGCTGTTGTTGTTGTTGTTGTTGTGGCCGAGTTGATGTCAATTTAAATGCAAAAGGCCTTTTGAGCCACTGCGAAGGATGGCAGTCGAAATGTGCCAAACTGGCAGTTTCACTAATTGCGAGGTGAGGCAATGCGAGCTGAACAGGACATGGGCACGACTTCTGGACGAGTCAGCAGAACAATCGCACCTAAGCCACTGGCTGCACGCAAAAAAAATAGAAAATGAATTTAAATAAATATCTCTTCATACTATATGCCTGCTAAAAACACTCTTAAATAAATATAAAAAATAACTAAAATTTAAGAAAGATATTAAATATGTTTTAAATAATATTGTTGCTTTAAATATCATTATTAAATGTATTGTAAATTGGCTTGTTTATGGATTTCAATTTATATAATGATAATATTATTTTTAATAATTATTTATAAATTTCTCCCAATTTTTTTGCGTGCATAATAGAATGCTACGTTAGTTTTAGGAGGCCTGCATACACTGCAAAAAGTGAATTAAACGGGCATCTGGAGTTGCCAAAATTCGGTGACTGGTCGCCACGGCTTTTGGCCACTTGAGGCTGCAGCTGTCGCTTAAATGGCCAAGGACCTTGTGGAATTTTGTAATTAAAACGACGAGGATTACATTAGCACGTACTCGCCAAGGGCGCCCACTTACACACCCACACACTCACACACACACGTGGGACAGCAGCAACTAGTGGTCAGTGGTTAATTAAAGAAGGGCAGTGGCTGGGGGTGGGGTCGGCAGGAGCAGTGGAGCGGTGGGAGCTGGCCAAACAATGGGGATGCCTCGTGGACCACAGGGTCAAAGTTGTTTTCTATATGAAATATTCGCATTGACAGCCTGCTGGCCGCAGGACATCGGCCAACATGTCCTGCACGCAGGACAGCGAGGGTCGGCACAGTAAACAAACGAGAAAAGGGACGAGCTGTGTAAGCTTTCACTTTGTAAATCAGCCAACGTTTACACATCGCAGGGGTGGCAAGTTTTTTGCGAAATGCCATTAGCTTGGGCGTAAAGTTTACCAAAGAAATAAAAGCATTTTCAACAATTGTTTTGTAAAGAATTAGGCTTTGTTTGAAGTGTGCTGTGCATTTTTAGGCGGCCACTTTAATGAAGTTTGTTGTGTATTGTTAAATACCTTCTGTGCTTTCATTCATATTTGTTCTAATTTTCTGTAGCATTTAATTTCTTAATACTTAATGCATTGTTGCTTCATTGACTATCAGTAATAAAATAGTTAAGATAATCCAATTTAGCTTAAAAGTATAAAGTTACAATTTTCTTTTAGAATACCTCAAACTTCCTTATGAGTGTGCACATTCATTTTCATGGAAAATATTTCATTTACCAACAAGGTAATTTCATATTTTGTGGCAGCAGCTAAGCGCATTACAGTCAATTAGCAATACTTTCCGAGCTGCCCTCGCAAAGCTGCTGCCCAGTGACCTTTGCCTTTGGACAGGTGTTGTTTTTGCTTCGCCAAACTGTTGTGCGTGTGTACTGGTTGGGCGGGCTGCCACGCCCCCAGCTGCAAGGATTCACACGTCCAGGATCCCACACGTGTGTGTGTATGGGTGCACATCCTTGCACGCTGCAGCTGCTGTCCATAAGTTTACCTTTCAGTGGAAGTAATCGTCAGAAAGCTGGCATCCGACATGACATGCGATCTGCTGGCTATATATATCGAGTATATACCATATGAGTGTGTACTGTACGAACTTCTTCTGTCGACCAGCAGATAAAAACGTCACTGCCGATGGCGGGAAATTGAAAATGCTGCACGTCCGCTCATCTGACGATTCACCCAGTTCAGTATTCAATATTCCACAGCGTCCTTTGAAAACGATGCCTTCACAAAAAAGGAATTAATTCTATGACATTTTAAAAAGTCATGTCACTAGGCTTCGCCATTCACAAAGCTCTTGAACGCACTTGAATAATGCATTTCACTGGCAAATGTTGTATTCACAAATAACTCAGTAATTTTCTATATTCAAAACATATAATATTCTCTGTGACGCAGCAACAAAAACCTGACATATTTTCATTGCTAAAAATGTATTGCATGACTGTAGTATCATTTGGCAAATATTTATAAACTATAAAACAAAGTTCTATCCGCGTTTTTTCCATATTACATCAAAAGATTTCTTCAAAGTATGATATATTTAGCTTGTTGTCTAGTTCCTATGCTAAAATACAGATCAATTCCTTAAAAATTACCTTTTAAAACTGAATAATAGCTTAAGGTTAAGCTCCAGATTAAATGCCATGTGAGAAATGTAGCCACAACTGCCGCGACTTATGACTTCATATGCTAATCCCGACTAACTAACCGAATAATCACATGTATCTACATACGGAGCACGTGGCCCGTGGCGAAACTGTTATTGTGTTTGTCTTATGTAGCAGATACATTGAAGGTCGGGTTCACCCACCGCAGATTCGGTGGCAATTTAGCGCGGTGACAACCGTAATTAATTCGAGGAACACATTTGGCCTGTGGGCCTCTTTGACTTCACTGTTGACATTCGGGAATGACAGACAATCAGAACAAACAAAATCAGAATGTGTACCATTAAATGTCGAAAGAGAAGAGATGTTTTCAAGATGATATCAAATGTGGAAAGCACAACGATACACGCATGTAGAACGCAAATAATTGGGAAACCTGGCAAGCCACAATTCTAACCAGAATTTATACATTCACAGCGGTGCAAGAAAGATAAACAAAATACCTGTATATATGCATAAAACACTTTGTTTTATTAAATGAAGGGGCGTGCCATATGGGGATAAAGGTCATCCACAGCATGTCAATAAATCAAGTATAATACTACTGTTTTGCTATTTGTATAGGAGTTCAAGTAGTATATTTTACTGGAAGTGATAATAAACAAAAACAAATTGGCTAGATTTTCCTGTAAGGACCACACTGCGTATGAGTGATATAATCTTGCATGTTTTGCATACTTGTATATGTTTGCGTACATTAAATATACAGTAATTACTGATTACTGTTTTAAATGAAAGTAAATTATATAAGAAGGAAAAATCTATATATTTATATATATTACCCCCCTTTTTCTACGTCCATGTTCTTAGTGCAAAACGCGAACGTGAATTGTACTTGGCGATAAGTACATGAAATGCCTGCGTGTGTGTGTGTCATGTGCGGTCTTGAAGCTTTGTAAGTTTAAGTGGTAGATATTATTCAAAAGGAATTAAGACTGAAATGAAAAGCTTGTCGACGACGCACAGCTTGGGGGGGGGAAAACGGGGGAAAGTGGGCGAAATGGGAAGTGGGGATAAGCGGGGTCTGCCAACCGCAGGACGAACGCTCTTAATAAATATGAATGCTGCTTGCATGTGTGCGTATTTTGCGACCGAGTGTGCGGCTGTCTATGTTTACCTTTTGTTTGTCTGTTGATTTTGTGTGGCTGCTTGTGATGCAAATGCCGAAGGAAATGAGCAACAGCTGCCATGGAAGGAGGGCCAAGGATCAGCAGAGTGCAAACTAGTTGACTAACTTGTGTGTACACACAGAGTAAATTGGGCTAAAATATGCTCAAATTAAATGAGTTCTTAGTTAGTTTCAGATTCATTTATAAAGTTCAACGTGAATATTGGTTAATATTAGGAAAGCGAAGAGCAACAAGTTAGTTTCAGAGTATTGATCGTGAAAGAGCAAATATATCTCTATGATATCTATATGATATATTTAAATAAAACACCTTCATTGCATAAGTAAAACTAATTCAATTTATTTTATTGTGTATGCTTGTGCGTCTTTTTGAAAATGAAAACCGCCGAACCAGCGAAGTACAAAGATGTGCGGTACGAATTGCGGTGCTCCTAAATAACGAAGCCAAGTGTCAACAGGATAAGTTCATGCCAGCGGAGAGCGGGGTCGCCAAGTGCCACCAAATGCGATTGTGGAGGACACGGACATGGATGCACTGCCATTGGCACTAGCAGAGCCACCAGGCGAAGCCAATTTAAGGACAAACAGCGCCGACACACAGCTTTGCCTATTGCAGGAGCAGGACCCCCGTGGGAATGCGGGTCAAAGGATCGGGGTCAGGTCGGCGGTTGGAGGTTGGAGGTCGGTGGTGGGTGGTCGGGGGTCGGGGATCGAGAGTTGGGCTATGTGAGCTTAACCGGTAATGCGGCTCAGTGTCTGGCCACATATTCGCCTCGCTGCGTGCTAAATGAGTTTAGATTGCTGCACATAAATTACCATGGACTGGCGAAGCGACAATCGCAGGCACAGCCATCGAATCAGACATGGACGTAGACAACAAGGAGGACATGGACAGATCCAGAGACAGAGACGGAGACTCCGACAGAGACAGAGACAGAGAGCCCATTAAAAATGAAAGTCGAGGGATGCACCAAGTGGCAAGTGGCCATAGCAGATAAGGTCTGTACTATGGGCAATATTATTATTAACATTTTATACATCAATTGTTCATTTGTATGTGAATCTCATTCCAAAATAACTAACGAGATTTTGACCAGTCACTGTTTGCAATGTACAAATTACGAAACCATCTTTATAAACTAACTTTGCTATTTCAATTTGCGGATGTCAGCCCAATAATTAAAAGCTAACAACTGCAGCAATCAATTGATTTGCACAATTTAATATAAATTACTCTAATCACTTTAGTAAATCATGATTAGTAAATCCAGCAGCGTTGAATATTTATTACTGTGCAATATATTTTCAAACCAAAAATTCAATTCAGTTGCATCTGAAACCGAAGATCAGGAAATATTTTCATAGACTGCTGCTCCATCTAACTGCAATTTAATTCTGTTTACTTATCATTCGCCACATATTGTTAGTATTTACATCTAATTAGCTCACATGGTTTTGGGAAGCAACAATGAAAATAGTAGGAATTCAAATCTGTGTATACGTCTGGCCGTAATTGGTTGCTTGGCATATAAATCAATGCTGGAATTTGCGTGATTTTCTCCATCCCAACCCCACTGTACAGCCGCAAGATGGCTTTCCTTCCTGCGAACTGAAACACACATGGAAAATCTGCTCAAATGCCGAAAACTGGTAGGACAATACAAATAGTGCCACACGCATCCACCCACAAACACTTGCACACACTAGCAATTGGCACAAGGTTGCTCTTATTTACACAGTGGGCGGTGGGCGGTGGGTGGTGACTGGTGGGCGGTAGTTGATGGGTGGTGCAACTAACAAACTGCAATCCTGTCAGGAGCATAACCCACTCATCTCAATTCATTACGAACTAAGATAAACTGCCGGTGTCCAAATGGGAGCTGCACACTAGGATATAAATCTTTTGAAATGGTGGGCGGACTTTAAGAACTGACTTTAAAGGATTCTACAGTGGTACATCCAAAGCTATATTTATAAGTTATTTCCGCTCTTAGAAAGAAAAAATTACAAATTTTTCTAAGTGGCTAAAACAAGCCATCATCTAGTGTAGTTAATTCCATTTGTGTCGCTGCTGTTCGTGTTGTTGGTTTTAATTTGTTTTTATGGCACCCGATGCTCATTAAACTTTTACTATTTTTAATTATTTAGCACTTAGATATATTTCCCTGTGCAAAATGACATGGGAATCATAAAACCGTAAAAAAAAAACGTAACCCATTTTATTGCCGCCTGATTTTGTCGGCAATGGGGCGAAACTCAGTAAGTTTGGAGTTTTTGGTGGCCAACCGGCTGGCAAAGTCGTTTACACGCCTCGCTCTTTAAAATTCGATCAACAGTGCGTATGCGCAATGCTAGTCTGTCAATTACACTCGGCTGTCAAATGTACGAGTCGCGGCAGTCACGAAAATCAATTCCCCCGCCTCCGTGTCGCCATCTATGGCACTCAATCAATCATAATTAACTTTCGAGCACTTTCGCTTGAATCGCTTTTTAAATTGCCCTCCGCCAAGCATTCAAACTCAAACTGAAACTCAAACTCAAACTCTTCTCTTCTAAACTGAACTTGGTGGGTGTTTGTTTCGGGGTTTTGGTTTAGAACCTCCTGAAGGTCGCAGCACCGAAAAGGGTTGCCATATCATGCGCAGGGCAATAAATCTCCATGTAATAAGATTAAATTAGAACAAATGAGTTCATTTGTTACCAGCGCCAGCTGACGCAGCGCGAAAGTCCTTTCAACTGAAGGCAAATGGCCAAGGTCGAGCCTTTTGAGGGCCTCTTAACGGCTTGGATAGTAAGCAAGTCCTGAAATGGTCCATTTCACAGGTCAGGACTTTAGCTGCAGGACTCTTAAAGTTGCCTAACTCAAGGGAAAGAAATTACTCAAGCTCTTTTGAGGCACATTTACTCGACTCAAATCCAATTAAATTCTGTCGAACCTCCTAATTGGAATTTGGTATAAAGAAATTGTCTTGTGAAGGAAAACTTGAGCACACTTTCCCAAGTAAAGCTGAACACATTTTGCATTAAGTTAAAATTTCAGCCAATCATGTGCCAAATCTGAAATAACTCGGCAAATGTTGCCGATGGGAAATAATCGGTGGGTTGAGTTCGTGGACGTGTCAGCTGCAATGTCGATAAATTCGCATAAAAATCACTTACAGATTTATAAACTGTCATGAATATGGCAGTGGATCGACCCTTTCCGTTGGAGTATTATCCCCTGCCGACATATTCCAAGTTATTCATCGTTGTGGTCATGTGTTAGTCAGCTTGTGCAAACTGAGTTATGAATAATATGTGTGCGATTGTGGATTATTGACAACTGGGGAAATTCATTGGCATCGCCTAATTTCATTAATTTCATGCGCATTCAACGGCATCTGCAATTTTCACAGATTGCCAACGTTTCCCATTTTCCCTGTGGGCCAGCAAATAGGAAGGTAAATACAACAACCGCCTCCCATATTTTCCTGAAGATTTATGCCTCTGGTTAGGCGGCGGCATTCAGAGCCATTTGACCGGAAGTGACAAGTCAGCAAAATTGGCTCACTTACCTTTGGGGGCTGGTGTTTTTTCCACCCATTCCCCCCAATCGCAATTGACCTGGCAGTTGGAGCGAATACATAATGTATGCCCTGCGTGTGCGTTGGTGCCTCTGCCTAATCATCCATGGAGGCAACCAGTGGCAAATGTCATACGAGTTATCGCAGTGTCCTTCGTGGGATTGGAAGGTCCTCGTTGCTTGTTTTGCTTGTCTCCTACTTTGGCATACATTAAGGAATCGATTCATTTCGATTCGGTTCGGGGCAATAAAAATTGAACATTAGGTCGACGTTTCCCTCCTGGTTTCCCTCTGTTTCCACTGAAGTAGCAACGTTTATTTGAGGCGATTTGGTTGGGGCACGTTTATGATTTTGATTAATGTTCTTTGGTAGCTACACAAATGTTTCTGTCCATCAGCATAATCATAATGTCGTAGCTAATGTTGATTTACATTTAATGTGTTGTGCTCAATTTTTTGTAGCATTTTCGTTTACTCATGGCACCTGCCTCACACCGCAAAGTCAAATGTGGATGGATGGTTTTTTAAAGAGGTCTTGCTGCAGGTTGGGTAAAAGGAAAACCAATACAATTTTACTAAAATGTTGGGTAAAAGTTGGAGAAGGACCACAATCACTTGCATATATGCCAACAAATAAAAATATAAGTCTTAAAGGGAGCTTTAAACTATTTTACCTTGCCGAGCAGACTAAAATTAAATACTCTAAATACTTAAATACTTTATAGACTTATGAAACAAGTTTATTTGAATTGTTATTGCATTGCTGTCAGGTTGCACTTTTCCAACAAGAGTAAGTTGACAAGACGATCAACATCCTGCCATGACTGGCGATTATTTTCTTTAACTTTTTCCCAAGAAAGCAAAAATGTCACCGGGTATGATAATGTTTACTGTTCACTTCCGTTTTCCCACAGTTTCAATGGTATGATTCAGGGGCGTGGTCCTGGCCCCAGCCCCCTTATTTCGCCTTTCTTGATGTTTGACACTTGTCCGACGTTGGTTAACTTTTTGTTTTGGCCTCCGTGGGAGTCGCCTCCGCTTTTTGTCGCTTACCCCCATCTTGCGGCACGTCCACGCGGACAAACAGGGCCATTGTTGTGGCATGTCCTGTACGTCCTTGCTGCAAATTGTTGTTTTTCATATTTCCCGCACATTTTTTGCATCGTTCCAATTTTTCTTCGTTCCCTTTATTTCGCTGTTTTTTCTTCATCCTTTTTTGCCTGTTCCCATTTATCTTTTGGGGCCACGACAGCTGCCGGAATTGGGAACTTTAATGGGCCAAAGAAGGTGCAGAATCTTGAGGACTCGAATCTCATTGACAGTCGAGTGCAGTTTTAATCTTCTCGAAGTAAATAAAAAGGATTTTAGCAGTCGATTGCTCGCCCAATTGGGCAGCATGCCTTGCTCTCATTAAAGCGAGACCTTGTAAAGTGTTTGCAGACAACTACACTGCGAGAAAGTGTAGATAACTGTGCCAGAAAAACCTTTACCACTTTGGTTACTTTTATTGTAAATTTCTTTCTCTGTGCAGGACCTGTTCGCCATCTCGAGGAATCCGGACAGCCTGCTGGGCACCCCAGTCGACCCGGCGATTAATCAAACAAATCAATAATTCATCAAATCAACGTCAAGGACGACAATCAAGCGGGTCCTGGGAGGACCTCGTCGGATCGTCTGGACATGAAAAATCGAATCACTTGCATTTTCACATCAATTTGCTCACTTTATCCTGCCCAGCAGGCTTTAGCACCATGGCTTGCCCTCAACAAACATTTGGAATACGTGCACACACATTTCAAAGGACCTAATTGTTAGGGGGACTCGAAGGATTGTGTGCATCCAGCAGATGCAATCCTTCTTCGTAGAACTTCAACCCTCCACATTCGAGTTACACTGATTGATGGGGCGTACTCGTATCTTGTGACTGATACAAGAAAACTGATTTCAGCATTTACATTTGTTATTTATTTCGTTTTCACTCCATCATCGGGTTAACAAGGATTTTCAATTTCATTGACTGCAGTCACGCGGTCGGCAATTGAATTTCAAATCATATTTTCAATAACTTTGTGTGTTCAGCGGTTTGTTGGGCAAAAAAAAAATTCAAACAGCAGAAAGTAAAAGTCGTATAAAAAACAAGGTTTTATGGAAAAACCGTGACTTGACAAGGGGCGGACTGTTTTCATAACTTGGTTTCCCCGTGAGGGACAGTGGGAAAATATCAATTTATTGGAAAATTGTCATAGGAAAATTGTTTATGTAAAAATTATGAAAATATATAGAAACTATAGATATATTTGTAAAATACACTTTACCTTACTAAGACCATTTTACATTTAAACTTTAGCCATTTTCGAGTATTTTCCTTTTGTTGGAGCACTTTGGGCAAAAGTACCAAGTCAATTTGGACTCACTCTTCTACAATAAGTACAATATTATTCTGTTATTGCAATCACAAAAACATCCACTGTTCCTCGCTGTTTGTGTTCAACAAAACGGAACGTGAAAAATGACTTGCAATGTCTGCCAGGAGGCAAAGTTGTGCGCATTGTTGTTGCCCCTTGATGTTGCACATGCAACTGCACAGAGATCTGCGTTGGCCAAGGAAGGGGCTTTGTGTGGAAAAATAAAGGGGATTCCTGGCGAAAAGCAGGATACATGGCACATCGTTAAGGGGGAAAATCAATTCCACGGCAACCTGCAACTTTCGCGTTGAAGCTTGCAGCCTTTCCCCGCATTGCAGCCAGCTCCTGATGATGATGATGCTAAAGATGGTGATGCTGATGCTGATGCTGATGACTACGGCCACAGCTCCAAAGGCACTACTTTGTTTGCGGACAGTGACAAAGGCGGAAATTCTTACAATGGGGATTGGACTGCCACAACTCAAAAATGTTTCAGTTCAGTTCCTAACTCAGCAATCCAGAAACTGTTTTTCTTCGACAATTGGTTTCAGTTTAGATCTTCACATACTAGTTGCTTAACTTGTTTTAAACATTTACTGCATTTTTACCATTTTGATATTATTTTCATTATAGCTACTAACTTAAACTCAGTACTGATTGTTAAAAAGTGTCAATAAATACTTTTAAATCAACATTTAAAAACTAGCAAAGCCTTGCAACTGCAGCAGATCTACTCATACTTTCCAGTTGCGCCACTGCTGACAGATGGCAAGTTGATGCTGACTTGCAAAATGTTTGCAAATTTATGCAACACTCACCTGTTCCGAAGCTGTAAGCTGAATTACGTTAAATACACACACACATTTGCACCGTCCACCATCACCACCGCACACAAACAAACTCACACACACACACGTGCTTTGCAACATGATTACAGTGAAAACAGAATAAGGACGCGCAGATCGCCGGGGGGAGGGTTCAATCCGCTTACATAGCGAAGCCAGAGGAAAGAGTTCCCACACTGGGAGAAAAGGTGGCTCCGAAGCTGGCCAGGATCTCTTTCCTTTTACAGTACAAACTAGGCTTAATCTTTCAATTATTAAAAGTAATAATGATGTATGATGCATTAAGTATATGTAAACTATATGTAAACCATCATCAAAATTTGCGAAAAATTGAAAAATTCTATTTTTGGCAAAAAACTCAATTTTCAATTTGGCTTTTTTGGCTATAACTTGACTAAAAATGGTCACACAGCAAAAATAATTACCATTTTATACTCCTTATAACCAATACTAACCACCCCCTTCACTCTTAAACGGATTTTGTAAAATTAATTTTTGGCCAATTTTTCGCATTTTTTGTAAGGGGTACCATCATCAAAATTTGCGAAAAATTTAAAAATCACAGAATTCTCAAACTTGAATGCAAATCGATTGGTATTTAAACAACGAACTCAGCGAGGTATGACATTCTTTATTTGGGTAATTATTTTCAATTTTTTGATCAAAATACCGGTTATTTTTTTCACAAAAAAACTGGAAAACTATTTTTATCAAAAAACTCAATTTTCAATTTGGCTTTTTTGGCCATAACTTGACTAAAAATGGTCACACAGCAAAAATAATTACCATTTTATACTCCTTATAACCAATACTAACCACCCCTTTCACTCTTAAACGGATTTTGTAAAATTAATTTTTGCCAATTTTTCGCATTTTTTGTAAGGGGTACCATCATCAAAATTTTCGAAAAATTGAAAAATCCTAGAATTCTCAAACTTGAATGCAAATCGATTGGTATTTAAACAACGAACTCAGCGCGGTATGACGTTCCTTATTTGGATAATTATTTTCAATGTTTAGATCAAAATACCGGTTATTTTTTTCACAAACTTAAGAATCCTCTGCATACTCTGTACCTAGATCATTTTTGTAGTAGTGTATTACCCACCCCCCGGTTTTCCACCCACCGGCCCACTTTGTGGGCGGCAATGCCTTTCCAGCAGCTGTAAAAACTATTATGCAAAGCTATGCAAACGTAAGACATTGCCACGCACCGCACGCCTCTTAAATGCGGCAACAAAAAAGAAGCCACAGGAATGAAAGTGAGGTGAAAGTGTGGAGAAAGGCAGCGGAGGTAAAAATTTAAATTTCATTATCCATGAAGGGAAGTCAATTCATAACGGACAAAGCGTCAAGCATCACAGTGGAATAAATCCAAACTAATGTTTAAATAATGATGCAACCAATTAAATTTAGCTATCAGCTGAAAAACTTTTTAGTTTTATTCCAAATTATCCTTTAAAATTTTAAATAAATACAGCCTATCTTGCGTAGTGCATTATTCAGGCTCATTAACTGGATAAGCGTGATATGTGAGAGCTGAGCCCAGATGGCAGTAAATAAGCGAGAACTCCATGAATATTTGTGGAAATGCACAGCATATTCGTACGAAATCTTCTGCCACTTAAGTTTTCCCCCGGCTCAAGGATGCTCCACTCAAAGGATCCACTCGAATATCATGGCATTGTGCACAATTGTTGTCTGTGAAGAGCTGCGCCCGATACCGCAGTCATTCTTATTATCCTGCCATTCCGGCCGAACGGGCTGTGTTGTTGGCAAATATGCCGACCAATTGAAGGAAAAAGCCTCGATGGCCACTTCACCGAACTCGAGCGGCGGCCGATTTATGGGCCAGCGGCTTCAAGGGGTTGAAAGGACCCCGTGGGCAGAGTCCTTTGGCTTCAGAGTCGCCGTCTTCGATACTCACCAGCATTGATTTTCAATTTGTATGGCGGCACGTGAAGTTCTTCCGCTTCATTTGCTCCGTACAGACAAAGCGACGGATCCGGGGAAGTTGCCTAAGTGAGTAAACATGCCCCGTATATCTCACTTCGCATCCTGCAAATACTGCTGCCCATTTGGATTTTTTCCACACTTTTATATTCTATGGGTTTAATTTTGGATCCTGAGGTAATATTATAATAAGTTTCACGTATACATTTAAGTTTAATATGCTTTTCTAAATATTTATTTTTAATAATATTTTATTCAATAATATTTCCTCCCAATATTATTCGATCTCTCCAAAACTTGGCAGCACTGACTTGCAAGCCACAACCATTTTGTGATTACAGTGAAGCTAGTCGAGCGGTGATTCAAGTCCTAAGCCAAATAGCCGCCTATTATCCGGAATGCGGAGCACGGAGGATACGGCTTCAGGTGAAATTGAATTAATTTGCCGCTTTCACTGAGTGGCTGCCGACCACGGGCACTGTTTTTCCCCGGAAACGGAAGCCTGCATGCAAAGATCAACAGGAAAAAAAGCAAAAGGCAAAATGGCGGCTCGAGCGCCCCAAAAACTATGCAATGCATTTTTATTTTCACGCTTTTCCGCAATTTCATGCCCACATGCACACGAACGGTCATGGCTCTTGAAATTGCATTCAAGCGAAAGTGTAAACAAAATGCTGAAAAATTCGGCCACCATTCCCAACATTTTCTACGTTACTTAATGAAGTGTAGAGCCACTTAAAATACCACTAATTTTGGATTTTATCCCTTTAGTTGGTCGTTTGTGTAGCACGTCTTGCAGCCATTAAGAGCTTTTACTATGCGTTTGACGTTTAATTTGTAGTACTTTTACAATAACCACAAATTAAAGTAATAAATAAAGTAACTTGCAACAGAAACGCATTCAGCGAATTTCAAATGAGAAACACTTCAGCGATATAAATTACCAAACGGTGAATGCAAATTACACATAAATTGATAATTATACATTGTTCGAACAATTTTCCCGCCCTGCGCTTGCGATTTAAAGGGCATTTTCCATCAGCTTTTGGGATCGAACGATGAAAAACTCTTTCAGAGTTGCCGGGAAGCCGGCAATTGTCTGTCACATTCATTCCGGTTTTAATTGGAAACCACATTTAATTTGCCCGTTTTCTTGTTGCAGCTGGCAGCGCAGTTACAGATACGTTGGCATTGGTTATTGTTTCATAAAATATGGAATTTTCACATTTAATATGTCGCTGATAAATGGATTTCATCGCAATGCCCACACACACACCAAAAATAATTATGTAGCGGGTGATATTAAATTGAGTCACTCCATTCTACTATTTTGTTTCATTTGTAAGCTTTAACCACAGTGAAGGTTTTTGCCCGATTCTGAATGCATCTGTATATTGCTTATGGCTGCATTTAATTTTTAATTGAATTATTCGACCAAATGGGCGTCAAATTAATGCATCGATGATCAGCAATTTGAATTAAAGGCCCTTCCAATGAATGCTGCTTGCACTTATAATTAATAAATTGTACCTCTGACGTAAGAGATTAAATGGAAAACCAAAATGAGTCGGCTAATACGAACCACTTAAATTAAGTGAATTAGGAAAATATGCAAACTGCTGGACAGCTAAGAACTGAACTTAAATTAAATTATTGAAATAATTGCATTCTATCCAACGGATAGTTCAGTTGTTTGGATACCAATTTGACATTATTGAATTTATTTTGCCATAGTTTTATGAAAATTTCTCTTCATTTAGTTTTAGTTGGCCAACAAAATTCCAATCAACGCATTCCAGTCCAGGCTCAAAATGCCCAGCAGTAAATACTTTCGATTACAAAATGGAGAAGTGCTCGAAGGGTCCTTCGGTTTCAGGACACGCTTGGCTGCGAAATCAATTGACAATGAACTTTCTGCCCGAACGACAGTTTCAAAATATTTTCGATGGCAACGAAATTTATAAATATAATATTTCATCTTTCGCTTTCCTTTCACGCTGAAATGGGTTTTGTCCCCAAAACGAAATGGCAAAAGGGAAAAACAACAGCAGCCACTTTTGGTACCGATAGTTTTCCACTTTCTCATTCACCTTTTTCTTTTTTCTTTGTTGCCATTTTCCATTGTGGGTCAAGAGCAGAGTCCTTTTTCCCGTCCTTGCTCCTTTCCCCTTGCCCCGTAAGCATCCCTTTTACAGTCTCAATTACGAAACTAAGCACAAATCATTAAACAAAATAATAATTTCCGCAACAGAGGACCGAGGACGGGCGAGGTCGAGTGGGGAAACTGACAAATTGCACCACCCACATGGCCATGCGGATGCCGGAGGGTGGTCAGAGTGGTTGGCAATGGGCTTCTCCGGACACACCTAAATCGGATGGGCAGGCCGGGTCCGGCCGAATGTCAAGAACAGGGCATTAAATTGTCGCAACCTGAAAGGCACACTAAGCCAACTTCAAGGGTTAACGCAGAGTTTTAATTCATTAAAATATATAATACAAAATATTTCTACAAAAGAACTGAACATGTGCCACTTGACAGAGTTAAAATAATACATAAATGATAGCAGGTTGATAAATAGTTAACTGCATTAAAGCTTTTATTGTTATTAATTGGTTTATGTAGAGTAACTACTCAGAATAACTTAATTTTAGATTTTGCTTTAACTGAAAATGATAAACCATAAAAAAACTAGCTTTATATTTTTCTCAGTGCATAACTAAACACCAGAAGGATGTGATGGGCACTCGGCCCCGGGACCTGACGTCTGCTCTTGGCCTGACCAGCCTGCTCCGACTTGTGTTTCCTGGGTGGTGAGGGATATGCAGGAGGAAAATGGCTGGCGAGGAACATTAATAATTTAGCCTACTTTTGTGCGCACTTAGGTCCTCTTTTCTCGCAGTTGCCCCAAGATGTGGCAAACGAGGATTTAGGAAATTGTCAAATGTGTGAAACGCAGTGCCAGCGAAAGAGCAGTGAAAAATGTGAAAAACTTTTCTAATAATTTGCATACTTTTCGACGCGTCGAGCAAAACTTTCCCGCACGCACGATTTCCAACTTTTACACTGAGTTTAAATTCTAATGTTGAGTGGCGAAATTCTGTAGATTGGTCATCATTTTCAAAGAATGTCACATGGATAACAACAAAATGTTTCAATCGCCAAATTCTTAAAAAAAAGTTAAATATAAATAGGAAAACTATAGTTTTAAATAAAAGAGTTAATATATGAAAATAACACTTAAAGATTTAGTAAAGAAATAAGTATCTTAGGGATATCTTTATATGTGCTCTAAGTAACATATTAGAAAGGCTTGAAGTAGTTTAGTGATATGTTTATATACCAATGTTTTGTTGCTTCTGGCCACAAATATAAGTATTTTGTTGACTGCCAAATCAGTTCAGCCCGTTGCACTGTACCGAAGTGCTCTTGGCCACAGAAATTAGAGCGGGCGAGGGCTTAGAATAAATTTTCGCACTCCTCGTGAGTGCAAACAAAATTAACGGGCACGCAAACGGCGAACTTTAAGGCGGCGAACCAGCTGCCACGCCCCCCCATTTGCACGCCCTATCTGTTGTGCGGTGTTTCCACCATAAAATGCAGTACGGTGCACAAAAAGTTGCACGAATGCAAAAACCTTCTGCGAAAATGTCACAAAAAGCAGCAGCGATGGAAACGGCCGGTGCCGCCAAGTTCAAAGCAACAGCAACCCGTAACCAGGACCCCCATTTTCCTTCCATTTTCCCTTCCCCCACCGCTGTACGCTTTTCACGCTCCGGAGTCCGGACAGCGACAGCATTTTTACGGCAAAGAGCGCTCTTTTTCACCCGGTAGCCGGCGGGCGAGTACCGGCACACTCTTTGTTGCCATTTTCCCGATTTTCCTACCTACCTTCCATCCCGTGCTGCATCTTTCCCAAGGAAAATATATACTGGACGGATAACAAGTTAGAGCGCTTTAATGGTGTGAACCGACTACAAGATTCCCGCTACTGACTCGCTAAATATTTGGACTACCTCACGGCGACTTGCTGGATGGCTTAAGATAAAGCGCATTTCACATTAAATTCCGGGCAAAGCATTTAAGCTAGGTTCTCATAAGTGCCACTTAAGGCTGATCCAAAAAAAAAGTTCCTATACACATATGGCATATATTAAAAAAAACCAGACTTCAGTCTAGGTACTTCTTTTTGGCCACATTACAGCGCTAACTTGGCCAACTTTTCAGTGGTCAAGTCCTGGTGGTTAGGTGGTTTAATGGGTGCTTCTGGAGAATGAATGGGATGTGGGTTAAAGGAGGCACAACCGTGGACAGAAGCAGCTTGTTGCTTCTTCCCTGTGGACAAACTGCAATTAGCAATACTTTCCCTTGTCCCAAGCAGATGCCCAAATCTTGAGCACACTTTGCTGGCTGTCCGGTTTTTGTCCCTCGAAAGTTTCTCAGTGGAAAGTTGTTGGAAATAATGAACAAGCACGCAGTATTTGATGGTGCTTAAGAAGTTACCGAAATAACTTTCGGCGGAGTTGAAATGTGAGCTCCAAAGTGTTCGATCTACTGACATGGGGTATTTAAAGTTTTCTAGGAAGTAATTCAAACAAAAAGCGACAACAAAATAAGTATTGAAACTCAGTATTTAAGAGAAAATGAGCAATATATATGTTGAGCATACCAACATTAAAAAACTGATTAATCATTTAAAATAAATAGGCTTCTGTCTGGTTTAAGCTATATAATTTGTGTGGTCAGGCAAAAAACTTTATAAAGCAATCAGAGCGAAGCTAAAAATATTAATTTAAACTCTAACTCCTTCAGATGGCCCAATCCTTATCCTGAACCTACATCCCAGGAGTAACCATGAGTATCCTGAAAGTATTGCACCATTTCCCCGCACTGCAAAGCCCAACAAATACCCAATTAATTAGTTGAAGCCCACAAAACTTGGTCATCGGGCTTGGGGTTTTAACTTTTCCGGAAACCCCAAAAATATTCGACGATAACTTGGAGAATGAATTTCGCTTCGCGTCGCTGGTGCTCCCAAAACTGTTCTAATACGAGAATTTTCCCCTTGGCTTTCTGTGCAAAATTATACATACACATATCCATATAGTTTGTATTTGTTGCTGCGGTTGAGCTGGGTAAATAAAACGGAAAACAAATGAATATAAATGTGAAACAACCCAAGTCCAGGGCAAAAAAAGGGAGTCCTTTGCAGGACGAGGGAAATGAAAATGCAACGGAATTTAGTTGTCCACTGCACAGAAAATAATAATAAGTTAACTGTAAATTATTATATGCAATTTCTTGGATGTTTTATTTATTCTTAGGTATAATACCACAGAGTATGTGTGTAAAATCTTAAAGTACTTCCGAACTAATTTAAAGAAATTAAATTTTTTTGTGTTTACTTTCTGGGTTGGTTGTTCAGTGTGCTATCGTTGTCCGAAGTTTTTCCTGTTCATATTTGCTGCCACAGAGCTGAAAACAAAGGAAAACAGGCAAGGCAGCCGGGTGACCATTAATGGAAATCTGCTCAACGAAATTCGCATTGCAGAACGGGTGTTGTAATAGGGAAACTTAAGGCGAAAAACAGGTCGACAGACAAGGCAGCCGAACTTCAATTCTGAATTCGAGTTCTGTGTGCACAATGTGCTCGCATTACTCATGCGCCCCGTTGGCCAGCACGTAATATTCGAAAGTGCGCAAGAAAACAAAATGGCAGAGTTGGAAGTACAACTCCAGCCATTGCCTTTGCCATAATAAAATGATAAATGAGTACGTGCACTCCGAGCTAAACGTATTTTAATTTGAAAAACGGAAGCAAACTCTGCTGCAGGAAGTACAATGTGGGCAACAAAAAATAATCTGGAATGGCCGTCGAGGGCCTGCTCATTTTTCCTGCTTCCCTTAATTATGCATTCCCATCTGGAGCCCAGACCTGATTCTTGTCCAGGCAAAATAATCTGTGTACCTGGTACCTTGCAGTTAGAAGGATCTATTGTTCTTCTCAGGATTTTCGTAATGAAAAGTAAGGCGAGTAGTTTCAGCTTGACATTTAACGTAATTTAAAAGGTTTTAAAATTATATACAACTCTATTAAAAGTAATATGTATAATACATTCTTATTCTTTAAATTCGAGCAATATGTTAAATTACATTTAAATGTATAAAAAGCAAAGTTTCCTCCTATAGGTGTATCATTCTTCATGTCGGTGCTCAATATTTTTATTTCGCATGCATGATACCGGGCAACTTCTGGTCGAGCCAGTCAACTGTGGCTTTCCCACTTGTTTTCCGAGCAGCAGGTGGCAAGGGACTGGTGGTCGGTCGACAATGTTTGTTTATGCAAAACTCATTTGACTCCCGAGAGCAAGGCAAACGCAATGTATTTCGAATAGTGTCAACTCGATGTGTGAGTGCAATCATCTGCACTTTCCCCAGCCACTTTCCCAACAACCTTCGCCGGCCCCCAAACATTTGCTCTAGGAAAATGTTGTCAGACACAAGAACGAGTCCCACATGGGCAGGCCTATTCAAATTTCATGCCATCTGCCTCCCCAGAGATCCTGCCGCCATTCCGAGTCCTGGTGCGACTTGTGAGCCGAGGAAACTGCCTGCCCATCACCCACTTTCAAGTCGGTATCGACATTAAATTCTTGATTGACTGTGGGATATGGCGATAGGACAGGAATTCCTTGCAGCTATCAAATGGTTCTGACATGCGTTTTTGCTTTTCTAGTTGTGGTCGGGAAAAATGTGGCATTTATAAGTTAGGACAATATTGTCAATAACTGGCTTATAGAAAGTGGCAAGGAATCTTCTTCGACGAAATGCTTTTGGCATCGAATATTTTTGTGGCTATAATGTAGTGCAGCTTTGATTGTCTAATCAACGTTGTATTATTTCAAAATTTCACAATATAAGTGTGATGCCACAAATGGCGTCATCACACCTTGCGTCACCTTACAAACGCATATGCCTCATATTTTCTGGTGCATACTTTGCTGCATGCAACTCATGAAAGAAGAATTATTTTCCTGCAGCGTTCTTTTGGGCTGGATTAAAAAAAGACAATTTCCAATTTGTTTGTTTCCCAAGCATGCACTCAATACGTTTTATATTTGGCCATCAATTTAGGGGAAAACATATGTAAGTATCCAGTTGCACAATGGAAATTCAATTTGTCGTACATGTCTAGTGCACCAGCTTACCTGCCCCCGGATTTGATGCACTTTCCACGCCCGGAAAACTCACCTGCAAGTATATAAATGGAAATAGAAATAAATTTTCAGTCTAGTGGAGAGTGTATAATTTATTAATAAATCAAATTTGTACGGCCCAAACTGTTTGGGAAAAACACGTTCACCCCAATAACCAAACCCAGAAACCATTACCCCAAAACAAAACGAAAACAAGCCGAAACAAAACGAACCGAAAATAAAACAAGGGAAATAGATCGGCCCAGAATGCAGTTTAGTATGGCCAAAATAGTTGGCTGCCAAAGTGGTCAAACTGGCCAGCCGGATACGTAGGCTGTTGGGATAATGGCTGCCTTTGACTCGGTTTACTCCCGGGGCAATTCTAATGGAAATTATGGTGCTCCTGCTGCCTCCGAACGAGCAGATGATTGAGTCAAAGGCTCGAACTCAACATATAAATGATGGCCCAGTGGAGCGCCTGGGGCCACGGAACAGATATATTCCCCCACTCGTGTCTCTCCGGCAAATCCTTCAAATGCCAAACTCGATAACGAGCTACCAAGCAATGCAGCATCACTCGGAAAAACGAAGTATATCATTGTTGAAAGAAGATACAATTCAAATGAAGATACAATTCCAATGAATGCAATAATTTCGCAGTGGAACAGATATACAAATTCAGAATATACAAATTGATGTACCTGTACAATATACCATTATTTTTCTCCCTGTCATATTTTGTGCATCAATTAAGTGTAATAAATCTCTACAAACATTTTTAATTTTTCTTTTATATAAAATCAAATATATATGCATCTGAGGTCAAATTATTTTGCCTAGTACATTCAATTTTCGTGTAGCATCTTGCCTCGGGACGGGGCAAGTCCACTGCACTTGTTCGCAAACTGAAGTGACTGGGTAAAAGCTTAAACTGAAACATTTTGTTTTGTTTTCCGATGAAGTGCAGAATCAACTTGCAGAGTTGCAGCAAACTTGGAGTCAAAACACGAGGGGAAACTAAAGAGCTAGACAGCAGAGTAAAAAGTCTCGAGCGCCACAAGATAGATTGCCGCATGAAAATAGATTTTAAATATTAAATAAGTAATACATAAAAATTGTGCAGTGTATGGCTTGATATTAAGCAGGACGTCAATATGAAAGTTTCGATCGAAAAACAAAGTAACAAATAAATAAAACCCATTTCTTGTTACAAACCACATGCCTTAAGAAGTTTGTTCGCACCCAAAAAGTTCAAAGCAAAAAGTTTGTTTTTCAAATTAAATAAATAAATAATAAATTCAAACTGCATATTTCCTTGCACAGAAACGAGTGCAGATATCATATACCCCGTCCTTCGTCTAAACACTTACTTTAACATTAAAATTTATTACAGGGCTCGAGCTGAACTATTTAAACTATAACTTTGGCCAAGTACTTCAAACTTTCCCCTAATACAGAGGCAAAAAGAAAGTTGTGCGTCGCATAGATATCAGCAAAGTTATGAGGACAGTTTTAAGTTTTCAACCCACGCGAATAAATACCTTTAATACTTTTTAAGAAGCCAATTATGGGTTTTGCATAGAAGTTGCCAATAGAGCGGGCAAAATATGGTAATTTTCCATGTTAAACGTAATGACATAAGAATGAGCACCATCAACTTAGAGGAGATTCAACACAACATGCCACTAAACGGGGCGGCCACAGATTTCCCTGCCATTAGGCCCAGTCTGAAATAAACAAATTCAAAATCCTGGAAAAAAATACATTCTATCCAGTAGCATGGAGTCCTCTTTTGGGCCGTAGTAACCAACATTTGTTGCCGCAGGAAAGTTGAATCGAGCGAACTATTTTTTATGGCCCATACTGGGCGGGCATTCATGCAGCATGTGGCGCGGGGAGGGAGGGGGCGGTAAAATGGTAAATGGTAGATGGGAAATGTTGCTGTGGGCCGAGGGGGGTGGCATCATAAAAATAAATGAAAAGGTCACTTTGTATTGGTTGTGGGACAATTTAACACAGGCAAATGTGTATGCAACTGTAATTTTTCCAGCAGCAAAACCATATGAAATAGCAACAATTCTACCCACACTGGCACACGAAATACATACCAAATAGTTGGGGCATGTCCATGTCCTTGGTGTTTGGCCAGTGGGTGGTGGTACGTTGGCTGGACGGGAAAGGTGTCCCTGCAAAGTATTCCTGTGGTTCGGTTCTGTTCTATTCTGTTCTGTTGGCCTTTCATTTTCTGTCCCCCACACGCACACAAGCATTTTACTCATAAGCCCTAACAAGCGCCATTATTATTGGACACACACACCCCAACAATTTCCCATTTTACCCCAAAACCCAGCCATACACACACACACACACATATGTGGCCAAATAAACATGTTAAGTTTTCAACAGCTATAAATTATTTCTTTACCAGCCACTCGGCTTTTTCTCTATGCTAAATGCCCCTAAATGAAAATAATTTATTGTGGTCATTAGGGGTGGTCCTCCCATCGGATCCTCCTGTTACCAGTGCTCCTCGCATAACCTACAAGTTATCCCTGCGCCTGGTAATTATTTACACTCAGCCATCGGCAACAGTCGCTCGAGAACAGCATCGGCAATCGAGATGGACTGTTACCGATAGCCATCTCATGCTAATGACCTGTTAGTGGTTTGCGGAGGCAACTGTACTACTCATTTCCATTTCGTAATAAAATCGTATCTTAAAGGTCAATGCAAAAGTGATTTTATTTAGTAGATTTCTTAGTAAGTTGTCAAATATTTTTTCATTTCGCCTGGGCTCTTTTAGTTAAACATAGTCTGAGACATTACAGTCATTTATATTTTATACGGAAAGTCGTACGAAAAAAAACTCAATACAAAACATTATACATTCCGTTGGGAGGATGACGTCAAAGCTAATTCTTCTTCTATCGGTATTTGGGGTTATTCCAAACGCGATGCTCCCGAAAAGTCCAGTCAATATCGACGTATGTCCCCGATCATCACGGAAATCAGAGGCTAGATATATGATGGCCGAATATGGAGATGGATTAATTACTCGCATTGATGAGGGCAACTGGAAGGAAGTGCTTTCTGGCGAGTGGCTTTTGCTACTCTGCTCGTCACATCGGCCGAAGTGCGGAGATTGGAAAGCGCTCCTATACCAGCTGGCGAGCACCTCAATGGGTTGCCTCGATGTGGACTTGGCTTTTGGTGATCTCTCCACCGATTTTTGGCTAAGAGGACGATTTTCCGCCTTCCGGGAGGCTAACGTATACCATGTGCTGGATGGAGAATTTCGGAGACTGAGCTCCAGCCAGGACACTAACTCCCTTCACAATCTTTTGCTTCTGCGCAAGTGGTCAGAGATACCTCCAATGTCACTTTGGTTACATCCGACTTCCAAATGGAGCACATTCGCCGAATTTGTTTTAAAGACAACCATGGATCTAAAGCACTTGGATATTTTTGGGCGCAACGCTTGGAAGACCGCCCTTATTCTGGACTTAATTTTTTTCATCGTAACACCGTACATTCTATGGCTTACTATAATGACAAGTACGGAGAATATGGTGGTGAATGATGAAACTTTATACGAATTTGAGCTAGCAACTACCAAAACTAGTATTACACTTTCGATGAATTCGATTTCTAAGGTCAAAAGCACTCTTATACATTTAAAGGAGCTTAGACAAATGAGAGAATCTAAGCTCAAAAGTATTTAAAATTTATATGTTTCCTTTAACGATTTTCCTTTACAATTACCCAAAAATAAATCGAATGGTCATTCAATATCACATTCAACAACATTCTAAATGACTGTGAGTTGGGTTAGTTGGTTAGTCAGAAAATCGTTTAAATTTTTACAATTAAAATAGAACAAGAGAATACCATTTTTTTGTTGTTTTCATCTTATGTATTTATACAAAATGGCCACATTTTTATGGTCCATATATGTTATCATTTTAATATCCCAGAGAATGTAAGAGAATGAAACTGTACCAGCTCAAAACTACACATAAATGTTCAGTAGGTGCGCGGAGCAGGCGGAATGGGTGCAACGGAGCTGTCCAAAGTGGTGTCCACAACCGGGCGATATTTGATCGAGGCACATCCTTTGTTACCCAGGGCAAAGGTCATGGTGTGCTTGCGCCAATGCTCCTCGAATGGTTTCTTTTTCTGTCCCGCCAGTGGTGCTCCGTAGTCCAGCTCATCCACGCGCGTCTTGTAATCCTCGCGAGCATGGGAGCCCCTCGACTCCTTGCGATTTTCCATGGCTGTAATGATGTGCACCGCATTGGCCAGCATATTCTGCAGCTCCAGCGTTTCAACTAGGTTGGAGTTCCACACCATCGTACGATCGGTTGTCTTGATGTCCTTGAACTGTTCGCACAACTCGGCCACTTTGAGCAGACCCTCCTTGAGCAGTTTTCCCTCCCGGAAAACAGCCGCATGTTTGGTCATGGTCCGCTGCAGTTCCATTCTCAACGCCGCTGTGGGAATGCATCCGTCGGCGCACCGCAGGCGCTTAAAGTTATCCAGCGACTTCTCCGTGGCCTTGTCCTCCACCTGGGGCGGCTTATCCCCCGGACAGCTGTTTGCGGCAATGTCCAGGGCACAGACGCGGCCAAAGATGATCAGATCCAGCAGGGAGTTGGCACCCAATCGATTTGCTCCGTGTACTGAGGCGCAGGAGGTTTCCCCGCAGGAGTACAGCCCCTTGACCACCTGTTCCTTGCCATTCTCATCGATGGTGACCACACGACCCTTGTAATCCGTTGGTATGCCGCCCATGTTGTAGTGCACAGTTGGCAGCACTGGTACTGGTTCCTTGGTCACGTCCACTTTCGCAAAAATCCTGGCGGTGACCATAATGCCCGGCAATCGTTGCTTGATGATCTTGGCGTCGATATGGTGGAGCTGCAGGTGCACATGATCCTTGAGCGGACCACAACCATTGCCAGCAAGAACCTCCATGGTCATGGCTCGCGCCACCACGTCCCTGGATGCCAGATCCTTGGCCTTTGGGGCATAGCGTTCCATGAAACGTTCTCCCTTGCAGTTCAAGAAGAAACCGCCTTCGCCCCTAACTCCCTCGGTGATAAGGCAGCCGGCTCCGTAGATGCCAGTGGGATGAAACTGCACAAACTCCATGTCCATGAGCGGCAGCTCCTGTCTGGACACCCACGCATTGCCATCGCCGGTACACGTGTGTCCGGCGGTCGTGGAGAAGTAAACTCGACCACAACCGCCGGCGGCAACAACCGTATTTTTGGCCAGAAACCGATGGAAGGTGCCATCATCCAGTTTCCAGGCCAAACATCCCACACATGCACCCTGCGACATGATCAGATCCAGGACGAAGTAATCCACAAAATAGTGGCAAGAATCCGAGTGCTTCAGCGTTTGTCCGTACAGTGTGTGGATGAGGGCGTGACCCGTGCGATCTGCACATGCACACGCCCTCCTGGCCACACCGCCCTTTCCGTAGTCCAAGGTCTGACCTCCAAAAGGTCGCTGGTAGATCTTGCCATCGGGCTTTCGCGAGAAGGGCATCCCGTACATGTCCAGTTCGCAGACCGCCTTCTCCGCCTCCCGACACATATAATGGATCGCGTTCTGATCACCCAGCCAATCGGAGCCCTTCACCGTGTCGTAGAAGTGGTACTTCCAGTCGTCCTTGTCCATATTTGAGAGGGCGGCATTAACACCACCCTGGGCAGCCACCGTGTGAGATCGGGTGGGAAATAGCTTTGATATAATGGCCGTTTGGAAACCCTTCTCCGCCAGGCCAAATCCAGCCCGCATTCCAGCTCCACCGGCACCAATCACAATCGCATCGAACTTGTGGTCTATCAACGAGTACTCATCCTTGCAACACGCATCTCGAACGCAGGTCACTTGAGGCAGACGACTAGCATTTGGACCAAAAAGGCTCCTGGTTACATGTTGTCCCGCCCTTCTGACAAACAGGCGATTCATTTTCAATGGCGGTCCAGTATTATTCAACGAAATAGATGTAGTTTTGCGCTTTTAAAATCTAAGTGTATTTGAGTTGGGATAGAAAACACAATGACTATGAGACTATCGCAGAGGTCTTCTCTTTAATCGGATATATAAGAAAAATTATGCACTTTAGATTTGAATGCTACCGCATATATTATTTCTTAATTATAAAAATTATAAATCATGAAAAGTAGCAAATTTTATCGTAGCACTTTTAAAAACTTCGACCACATAGCAGCGCCTATTTGGAAGCGGACTTCATTTGTCTCTCACATCTTTTGTTTGTCGAGTCACGCCATTTTTAAGTTTGAAGCTCGTTAAAGCTGTACATTTCCACGAAAATCCTGCAGCGGCATCGAAGAGCAAAAAGTGGACAGGCGGCAAACAGGCCAAGATGGTCAAGATGGTCAAGATGGTCGAGATGGTCCAAAGCAAACACGGAGAGATCGGGCCGGGCAAACATACTTAAGCGCAGCGAAAACAGCAGAAAACGAGCAATATGTAAATGAGTCTGGGTTTTGGGTATGGGTCTGGGTATGGGTCTGAGTCTGTGTTTGTGATTGGGTTTGCGATTGGGACTGGGTTTGGGTTCGAGCAAACAGACGAGAAAGGGGCGAACCCATGGGCGGAAAGCCAAGAATGGCGAACGAAAGACTTCGGAAACGAACTCGATCGCTGGGTTTGCTCTGGGTTCGCTGGACAGGGATTTTCCCGCCGGCTAATTGCGCTCAAAGGACATGCGCATTTGCGTGGATGTCCTGTGCAAACGGAATGCCTGCCCCGAATTCTTCCTTTTTTTTCCTCCTTTTTTTTGCCGGCTGCCTGCTCGGCGTTCGCACTCTCGCGTGTTTGCTTTATGAGTTTACAACCTCAGCCTAATTGAGGCGGGGAAATTCGCTTAGGCGGCCATAAAATCGAATTGTTTGCAAACACACAAGCAGAAAGGATTGGCCATAAAGCATCTACAATGCCGTGCGGTGAATATTTAGGGCAAGGACGCTCTCGTCCTCGAAAGGATTGAGGATCGCGCTGGGAGGGTTCGCCCTCATTTCCGCGTACTCCTCCTCCGCGCGGCGCATTCTTAATGAAAACGTGCGGCACCTTTAATGAATGACCAAAGGGAACTGGAATAGGTAGCCCAGACATCCGTCACGGTTGCGACAACTACATGGCGATCCATTCGATTCACACTATCCGCCAGATACATTTCTCCATTAGCCAGCGCTCAGCCCTCCGGATTCCCCTCCATTTTCATTTCCATCGCCGACTATTTTATTGAGTTCCCTAGTCTGTTGATTTTTCTCATTTACTACCGACGGTTGTACTGTTGTACCAGACCTTTAACTAATGGCCATCGTTGGCCGCGAGCTGTTTGTCTTTCAGCGCCATAGAATGCCCAACTTTTTGACCGTTCCCAGCCCCCTGGATAAAGTCGGTCCATTGACACGCGGCGATGACTTGGAACCGACTAAAAAGCGAGCTGCGATCCACGAAAAAACACAGACAGTCGATGCAAGAGGCGCGTGATCTCGAAAAAATCACGGAAAAGCTATAAATAGTTGGTGTTTCGAGTCTCGCAATATACAACTTTGAAACAACCCAGCAAACTTTCATTGAAACGCATTATACTGTAGTATTAATATTTTATTATATTTATTATATAAATTAGTGGATAATTAAAAGATATTTTTAGGTACAATTCATTCTACTTTGTCTTCGATAATAAAATCGTATATTCGAAATGTGAAGTAAATATTAAACTGATATGCCATTTTAAAGTGTGATTCGCTCCAATGTGGATGCAAAATTTCAGTTGGTCATGTGTGGTCACGCACCGCCCCAAAAATCCAGCAACTCCGCCCCGGGGCAACTTGTATTTTGGCCACATACACAAACTGACGCACCAGAGTCAAATGTTTACAACTCGAAATTCAGCTGAAAATTTTACCAAAAAAAAAAAAAAAGAGTGTTGGATCGGCAAACCCGTTTTGGAGAGCAAAAAGACCCCGTGGAAAAAATACAAAGTTTTAATTGGTTGGACAAACAAAACTGGAAACGAGCGTCTAAACAAATCAAAGCCACTCTGCGGCGAACAACGAACAACGTACTGTGAATCCAAAGCTCAGACACACCGAAAAAAACAACTCGGATTTGCATTTTAATCTCAGATTATCTTAGTTTTATGGTTTTTATCAGTGAATATTTTTTAAAAGTCTTGTATATTTGATTTAACTAACCACTATTCAAAGATGAACTCCATATAGTGACTCAAATAACATGATTATGTATAGTAAACATATACTGAAAGAAGTTTCAATAACTACGGATGGGACATAGAGATAAAATACTCCTTCAGCTTCCAATCTACGACAGAATCTTTTGCCCATTTAACAGGTCAAAAGTATAGTGCCTTTAATAAACATCACAAAAGATAAGAGACTTTTTCTCTCTGTGCAACAAATGTGAGCAACTGAAACACGTTACACTTAATTTTTGGCGCATGCAAATTGAACGATTAGCCACGGGGGTTACAGCAGGGGTATAAATCGTATAAATCCCGCCTAGGACTCCAATTCCGGGCCTTCCTGAGAGTTAGAGGTGTGCTCGCCCTGAACGATCCGACCCACCTGAGAGATCGATGATATGGGGGCTCTCTACCTGTTGCCGGGTTCTCGATGGCGATGGCCGCGAATTGACCAGCCGGGTGAGCGAGCGAGAGGCGAGATACCGCAGCTGTCTTACCTGTTAGAGGGTGTGGCCTAACCAACCGTCAGCCAGCCGATCACCGATCGGGCCAAAACGAGATGGCTATAGGGACCGGCAGAGAGCTAGCACACTAGCCGGCCATCATATCATCCGTGGGCCAAAACAAGAAAACAACAACGATGCCACGATGTCGATCGGCTGGCCAAAGACGAGAGATGAGAAAAATAGAGGAACCGAAAGCGCGGCTTGTGATGGTTGAAAAAATTAGCACCGATCGTTGATCATTAGCTCGGGAACGGTGGCAACGCAAACACACGATCGCCGGCAGCGCTAAACTCCAATCTCGAATCTCGGCTCGAATCAAATATCTTGAAAATTTGGAAAAAATTTCACGCGGCTGTATCTTGCTACTTCAATCCGAACTCATACGACAGTGATCCTTGATAAAGTGAACCCTCGAGGGAATTAGTGCTATAAAAGTGCGTGATTTGGCAGTGTTGCGTATTAAACTAAAATCTAAATCTAAACCTAAACCATCTTCACAAGGAGTTTCCCACTGGATTATATCAAGAGCGCCGAATTTCGGCGTGAAGCAGGTTACCAAATTGGTAAGTTAGTTGCACTTTAACCTTATCGTTGGTTTAGAAATTGTAAGTTTAAACTTCATAAGAGGTTTTATCTTTATTGAACAAAATCGTTCACAGCGTTAAATTGGGATTTTATTACAAGATACGTTTATATTTCTCCTTACAACATGTTCTTTTTCGAACAGAAGTGTTAAATACATCGTTTAAAATGCTAATAACAGCTATTAAATCTTGCAAAACGATGACTTATCCTTTTAATATTCAAGAGCAGAAAAAACGGATATTTTTACGATTTAAGTAGACTGATCCGTCCGCAAAGGATATGTTGTACTTTTAAATATACATTTCGAAATAATTAACTTTTTGAAAAGGAAATGTAAAACATTAAGTAGAATTGTGGCAGATACAACACTGCTGACCCCGAAACAAATGGCTCCCAAAAATGCATATGATCATAAAGTTGCTTCTCCGAATCAAGAGTTTGGATGCCATAAAATGCGAGTGTTTATTCCTCCATGTGACATATGACCATAAACGTAATCAAATAGCAAATTGGCAAACCTATTTAAACGAACGTGTGAAAATCAAATGCCGAAGCCAAACAAAACCACCAAACAGACACATTTTGACACTTGGCCAAAAAAGATTAAAAAAAAAACAAGACGAAGTGTTGGCGGCTCGCCCGAAATCCAACGGGCAAGTGACAAAATCCCCCATTAACGATCCTAATAATACCTCTAATGACATAAAACAGCAGCCGAGAAAGGGGCGGGAGTGGCCGTGGGCGTGGCCGACGTTCACACGCAAATTAGTGGGGACATAAGAATTTTCAGACATGCGTCTGGGGATTGCCAAAAAAACACCAAGTTGGATCGATCTGAGGCGTCCAATTACGACGCATGTGAAAATTATCCTATTAAATGCAAATCAAAGAGGCCCATAAACAGACCCGAAGGAACCCCCCCTTCACCGCCCACGCAGATCGTTTAGTACTTGACAAATGCTTACTAATTAATTACAGTTTGTACAAAATTTTAGTACGCCGCTCATAAAAGTGCGCCTACCACTGTGCCATGGAGTGCTGAAAACAAAAGTGTGACAATCGGGGTGTTTAAAGAAACGCCCACAAATCGCCAAAAAAAAATATAGATATATATATAGAGTGTATCCTGAAGGGTCACCAAGTTCTCAATGGAGCAACCTCTGACATTGTCCTCCGGAAATATTATTGATTGCATTAGAATCGAGCCAATTCGCGGCTATTTCCATTTCAGTTCGCCCACGCAGTATCTAAATTTAAATTCGGTTTATTTTCACGCGAAGTGGTGTGTGAAATTTAGCAGATTCGGTTTAATCGCCTCCAACTGGCTACCAGTGACTTGTCGTCAGCCATGCCACCCGCCAGCATCCTGAGCAGGTGCGAAATATTGTCCTTTTCAACAAAGTGCGAATGGAATAAGTCGATCGGAGTAGCGAATAAACAAACACAGCATTTATTATTATTACACGTGTTAGATTATCTGGGAGGAGGGCAATTGCTTTGAATTATATAATAGATACACGGGTTTTTATATTCTATAGGAAATCGATAGGTTAGCCACATCATCTCTAAATAATTTTAATACATTTAATATTTTAGCATTTATGGAATTTCATTTAATTACAAATGCAGTTTATAAATTTGTTTAAATAGTAATGCAGCGTGGCATTAGTTAAAGTTAAACTATTATAATAAAATACTGCAAATTTAACATGATTTTTAGTGACTTTAAAAATCATTTAAGAACCATTAGAGTAAGCCATATTTACGAATTTCTCGCTGGCACTCCCTTCTTCAAAAGTTAAAGCTGAATACATCGAAATGTATCTATGAGATTCGCCAAATGTGTTTCCATCGACGACCATTAGTGCGTACCTGTACTTTGAGTACGTAAGCGCCATATTACCAAAGGTTCGCTTCGATTTTGAATAGCGCGCATATTTCATACGAAAAAAATAGGAAAAAAAAATAAAAACCCCTCAAAGCGTCTGAGTAAATATCAAAGTCACGAAATGATTCAAAAATCAACAGAGCCAACAACAAAGCGGCTGGCCCGAGATGGGGAAAGAGTCCAATGCAAACCCCAAGCCCCAAACCCCAACCCAAAACCCCAAGCCGAAAACCCGTCATGGCTGCCATCAAAAGTCAAAGTATATGCCACATATATACACATGGGCAAACAGTCACACACGCTTCCTCCGCCGAGGAGACAACACACAAAAACAGCTTTTCATTAAGCTTAGTGATGGAGCCGGAGCTGGGACACCGCGTCTTAAAATCATGGTGCTGGCTGGAGTGGCGCGGTGGTGCGGATCGATGTGGAACACAAACACGACCATGAGACGAGCCATGTGGGGAAGCAGCGTCATGAAGAGTGAATTTTTATGATGTCGTCGATGTCGCCTATTGGGCACATGGGAAAATCGCGTGAAAATTAGGATAATGCGGAGCGAGCACGAGCTGGGAAAATCGGAAACCTTTGAACCTTCAAAAACTGAATATAACTTTCGATTGGCGGCCCAAAGTGGTTGAACTTTTCAACTCGGCCGATTGAATTCGAATTGAAACTTTTAATTGGGCGCAGCTTGTGGTTGAACATTTCGGGCAATCAGTTGTCACTGGTTTGCTGACTAGTATGTTATCACAACTATCAAAGTTGGTATCTAAATTTAGAATTAAAATTAATATTTACACAATCACAACCATGACCAAGGAATTAATGATAAATGTATCTTAAGGGTACTGATTTGATTCCTTGTCAACCCCACAACGAATGTGCCCCAAAACAGCGCGCTTTGATTGATTCGCTCTCCTTACTTTATAATTTAATAGCCTTCAGAGAACACACACATATGCATCCGCTGATTGATGATTGATTTGATTATATGTGTTGGTCTCACCTAGAACCCGAAGGAAAACCTGTTCGCTTCACACCATCAAATTAAACGGTTGACAAATACGAAAGACATAAAACCGCATACGACCATTTGCCATTTTATGACGCAGGATGGGCAAAGAAATTTCCAATAAATCAAATCTGGATGCAAGAACAATCAGTCTTTGGGAATACTTTTTGAGTTCGTTCTTCCATAAAAGAATCCTAGGCGGCGGCACTTGGCCCTCCAATTTCGTGGCCCAATAAAGACAAACAAAACAATTAATACATTTTGTAAATTTATGATTACAAAACATTGCGAGAAACACTTTCGGTGGTGGTGGGACTGGGCTCACAATATAGATATCACCCGACCGAACCGGCACATCTGAGGGCACATCTTTGGTAGGCAGGCAGGCATCCGATTCGGAATACAAATGACCCTGGTCCGACGCAAAACAGAGGTGTTTGTTGCCGCGGCCATAAATAAAAAGGGTGCCCGTTGTTTATGGCCAGCCAGCATCTCAGCCAACTCAATCCCAGTCCCATTCCCAGTCCCACTCCCAATCCCAATCCCAATTTAGAGGCCCAGACCCACTCGCAGACGAAATGCCAGGCATGGCTAAAGTGTGCAATATAATTAAAAGCCGACAAGAGAGCTCGACGAGCATTCTTCTAATGCTCCTGGGACAGTGCTGTAAACGCATAAAGCCGACACTTCGTCGGCCAGCCGGTTGAGATTGCTTTGATGTAATGCCCATCCATCCCATCCGCGCTGACCACGGACACGATTGTGTCTCGAGAAGACCATGTTTTCACTTCTGGATTCCCCCATATTCAGCGGATGAGTCAAGGAATCTACCTTCAGGTGGTGCCTCAATCATTGCTCACTTGTTTCAAATCATATTTTATGTCAAAATATTTATAAACGAGATTGTTAGCAATATAATAAGTTGAAAGGTTCAATGAATAGCAATGACAATTAATCTTGACAAAAGCATAAATATTTAAGTTTAGTTTGCAAAGTGAAATGTTCTTTGGGAAGTTGTGTCTTTATTTAGACAATTTCCTATTGCAGTAAAATGTTTTAAAACTCATTGGCCACCTTTATTATAAAACTGATTAAATATACTATTTTGTATTGCAGCTGACATGACCACATCGCACATCCTGTCCGCCGTGGATCCAACAACCGGACTCAGTGGCAATGTTTCGGGCGGAGGAGGAGGTGGTGGTGGTGGTGCTGGCACCGGTGGCAGTGGTTCGCCACAGCATGTGACCCACAATGGACACGGGCATGGTCACGGGCTGGGGGGCGTGGCAGCGGTGAGCGGAGGCGGAGCCAGTGTATCCGGAAATGGAGGCCATCGCGTCGTGGGCGGAGCAGGCAGCCCCAATGAACTGGACCGCAATCTGCGCATCTCCCTGGACGATCGGGAGCTCTGGCTGCGTTTCCAGAATCTCACCAACGAAATGATCGTCACCAAAAACGGCAGGTGAGTGAGTCAAATTGATTGGATTGTATGTTTTTTTTTTATTTTTATTTTTTGTGAGGGCTGTTCGAATTTCGAATGTGTTAAATGGCGACGGCGGCGCATTTTGTTTTCCTATGCAAATTGGCAATGGGGTTTTGCGCTTTTGTTTTTGATGCATCGCTTTTCCACGGTTTTCATCTCACTGCTCGCCATTTGCAAGTCATAATGAAGCGTTAACGTTTCTCTAGCTCAGCCTACAGCCGATACACTCGAAGAAAACCAGTAGCATGTAGTATGAACAGTAGATAAATCATAAATGGATATTATCAATTGATGATTAATCTTGAAGATTAAGTTAATATCAACTAATCTCAATCAGTTCAGACTGATCATAAAGCATTTATGACTCGAATCACGAAGGTCCTATAAGGTATAACTCCTATTTCTTCGAGTGTAAAGACCCATCCATCCGTCTGTTTATTTACATGCCAGCATTTGTTGAAATAACTAAAAATATTTACCAATTTACGGGCATATGTACATACATATGTATGTACGAGCGTGCGGAGGTGAGTGTGTGCGAAACGCGCGTTTAGAACTTGGAACCGGGCCGAGAGTCGGGTCTGCTGGCCTGGTCAGGTGCTAATTAGCGTGGCCCGGCAACAGCCGCCATCTTGTACTAATTGTTGTGGAACAGAGCCCGCCTGAACGTTCCAATATTTGCCCGCAACGCAATCCCTGCCGTCTCCGCTCCTCCGCCTCCTGCTCCATCTCGAGGTTGGAGGTTCGGATTCGGCTGGAATTTCGGTTGAGGTCTGGGCCAAAGGCAATGGCATAGGTAAACCATTGGCGCTCACTATTTGCCCAACTATTACGAATGCAAGGGCCATTGTTACATAACTGTTATAATTGCTAATTGCCAACTCCGTTGTCACAAACAGGCGCATGTTCCCCGTCGTGAAGATCAGTGCCTCCGGTCTGGATCCCGCCGCCATGTACACCGTCCTCCTGGAGTTCGTCCAGATCGACTCACATCGCTGGAAGTACGTCAACGGTGAATGGGTAAGTCTACTCAATGATCAGAAAACCCTTTATGTTTTAAGACATAATTAAAGATCAAAGTTTATGTGGCATTACATTCCATATTCCATACCATATATTCCGTTACATTCATATTGTATTTTATATTTTTTAACATTATTTTAACCCACTTAGGTTCCTGGTGGCAAGGCAGAGGTTCCCCCGTCAAATCCCATCTACGTACACCCAGAGTCACCCAATTTTGGAGCCCACTGGATGAAGGAGCCCATCTCGTTTGCCAAAGTAAAGCTGACCAACAAGACCAATGGCAATGGACAGGTGAGCAGAGCCTCTAAGATCCTTACCATCAAAGCAGCAGTTATACTTAAACACAACTATCTTACAGATAATGCTAAATTCGTTGCACAAGTACGAACCACGTGTGCATCTGGTTCGCGTGGGCTCCGAGCAGCGTCACGTGGTCACCTATCCATTTCCGGAAACGCAGTTTATCGCGGTGACGGCATATCAGAATGAGGAGGTGACCTCTCTGAAGATCAAGTATAATCCGTTTGCCAAGGCCTTTCTGGATGCCAAAGAGCGACCGGATACGCTGTATCCACACGACACCCACTACGGCTGGCTCATCCCACCGCCCACACATTATACGGCTGCGGCGGCCGCCGTGGCAGCACCTCCTCCGTTGTCCATCGCCCAGAGTCACGGCCTGGTGGCCTCGTGTCCCAGCGTTTCCTCAGCCGGATCCGTGGGTCCATCATCGGGCGGCAGCTGCGATCGCTACGGCAGATCACTATCCTCACGCAGTGTCGCACCCACTCGCACCACACCGTACAGTCGACCCAGGGTCGTTTCCGGATCCGGATCGAATGGCAGTGCCGGCAATGCCTCGTCCACATCGCCGCAGCCGCCGTCGGCTCCGCAGACGCCAACCAGCCTGCACTCCACGTCCACTGGCTCCGTGAGCACCAGTGTGAGCAGCTCCAGCGGCGGCGGCATCGGATCTGCGCCGAGTACTGGTTGCTTCAGCAGTTCCTACGCCCAATCCGGCTTCATGCCGGTCGAAGCCAGTCCCACGGCGTCCGTGTTCTCCTATCCCAGCAGCTGGCAGAGCAATGGCAATTACTGGAACGCCACCAGCGTGCCGGGACCCATGCCCATGAACGTGTGCAGTGGCCGCAACATCTGTAAGTACTCCATGGAGGGCAGGAGGAGATGCTTTTGCTTATATCTTGCCAAAAAATACCCGAAAGGCTAACTAAAGATACAATACTTTCGCTAACAAGCTACGTGACCTTTGAACTTTCGAAACGGAAATTTTTTTAAAAAGTACCTAGTGTTGCTCTTAAGTTTTCGCCTATTAAAAGTTGTGAGCTCCTTGCTTTTGAAATAATCTAAGAACCGTGACAGTTTTCACTTAACAATTCACCATTAAAGTAAAAAATATAGAAGATAGGTTGTTGATTGTGTCAAGTTTCAATTTTACTGATAAATTTAATTCTGTAGCCTCTCATAACTCTCCGTCGCCGACGAACGGATCCCCGAGCTATACGACCTCCTCGCCCAGCTACACCATCCACCACCTGACGCCCCACAGTCATCAGTACAACATGGCCCAAACGGACATTTATGGAACCGGAGTGGGTGTTGGCGGCGGGGCAGGAGCAACGGGATCCCCGCAAGCGGCATACGGTGCAGCTGCCCACCAGGTGTACCATCCCACGCCCACCTCGCCCACCCACCAGCTGTACACGAATGCAGTTCTCAATGCGCCCTCGGCGCTAAGCTATTCCGCCGGTGGTTGGCACAACGGATCCGGGGCGGAGTACGGTCTGTACCAGAACGCTGCCGCCGCATACTACCAGCCGGAGTACATTCCCCTGGAAATCGGGTAGGTTGAATCGGTGGGGAACTGTGCTCACTTACCGCTAACGTAGCTATCAATGATTTCCCGCCACCCGCCTTCCAGCTATGCCACTCATCCGTTGGAGCCCGTTGATGTATCAAAGACACTGGACGACCCCCAGGCTGCCATGTACAAGCCGAGCGACGAGCAGGGCTCGGTCATAACGCTGGAGTGCGCCAGTTCCTCCCTGAAGAGCTCCCACGACATTAAGATAGAGTCCTCATCCCTGGAGCACGCCGGGGAACGGGGCACCGTTGGCGGTGCAGCTGCAGTAGTCTCGGTGCCCACCGCCGTGGTGAATGGAGCACCGGCCGTTGCTGCCGACACCTGGACCCCGCTCACTCCGCCACAGAGCACGCTGCAGTGATCGGATCATCCCACGGATAACCCCACAGCCTTTAGACGCATGACCCCCTGGATGTTCGATCGAGTTAGAAATAAACGCCCTATGTTAGTAACGCTATTAGTAAAGCACTCCCAATCGCAATCGCACCTATTGTAGAACTATCTGTACGCTGTAAACAATCTCCTATAAAGTCGTAATCAAACTATACAACTGGCTAGAATTCTTTCATTCCGGTCCTAACTATCTATGCAAATACAATGAGTGCAATGAGAAAATATTTCCTGGTTGAAGACTCCTGTCATGCTTAAGTTTTCCAGGCCGTTTGTTCCTGATTATTGCACAATAAAAGTCTTACACCCCTAAGGGCCACATAGAGTGAGCCACTGCATCCTTGTGGTAAAACAAAAGATAAAGTCTTGAGTTTTCGAGGGGTCAGCCAACAGACTCCAGCTCTATTTGAAATGGCAGCTATTAAACCTAAAATCGTCTTAACAATTACAGACAATAACGATGTGAGGAGGGGTGAGAAACCCATCTGTGAGCTTAATCCCGCCAAGAACAGGCACCCAGCTCATTGTCGGATTCAAAGGGGTATTCAATTTAGTTTAAAAGTTGAACCCATTCCATGCGGGCCACTCGCAGCCAGACAATGGAGTACTTGGCAGCGGCAGAGTCAGTGCCCCGGGGCGATCTCCAGGCGGCAATCTGCCAGGACCAATCCAGCCGTGAACCCGGAATGCCCACAAAAGGCCTCGCTGATAATGAGTTCGGGAAATGTCCGTGTGTTGGAATCTCCGCCAGAGTGCATTAGAAGCTGGATGGAAAGTGGAGGACCACTAAATGTGCCGCCATTCACCTGAATTGCCGGACACCCGCACTGCAGATGTAGTTGCTGCAATTAAAATTACACGGCGCCATCATTTGTAAAGGGGCTGTGCACGGCGGGAATTGGGCGCGGTTTTGGATTAAATGGGCAAACAGGAAACAATTAGCATTCCACTAAATTGCTAAATATCTAAAATTTCATTAACTAAAGCCATTTGCCAACCTATGCTGATAGTATAACAATACACCGACATTAATAGACAATATAAGCTTGGGAAGTTACAATTTGTTTATTATAAGATTCTTATTTGTCATTTTTTTTAATATGCATTATCATACCATTTGTAGAATGAATTCAAAGAATTCTTTTCAGTTTTTATTTGTTTTAATCTCTTTTTGAACGTAGTTTTGACTCACCTGATAGTCCATTGAGTTGCCATAGCCCATGTGGTTGCAGGAGCAGGAACACTGCTTGATGTGCTGCTCAAGATCGTCATCGATGACGGTGGCGCTGGTTGTTAGGTGTCCAAGCGCCTCGTGATGGAAGTGGGCGTGCTCGAGATCCCAGTGATCCCTCTGCCGAAAGCGAATGTCCTTTCCCTGCTGCTCCACCAGCTCCACATGATTTGCAGCTTGATGTGGCTGCGGGGATAGATGCTGCTGATGCTGTTGCGCTTCCCCGGGCCAATCCAATGAGCAGGACTTGAACACACGCCTGCCACTCGTTCCGCCCAGCGCTGTGGATTGTGTTTCCCTGGCGGGACTGTTCTGCGGACTGGGGCTCATGGCATTAACTTTGCTGTTATCGCTCTCTTGGGCTGTTAAGCTGCCGACTCGCAGGAGAGCGCCGCGCTCGAAGCTTTTGGCCGCCTGGTGGAAAGCTCCGTACGCAACAGTTTCGTCCTCCTCAACATCGCTGGCATTCTGGTAGCGACGCATTGGCGGGGCGCCACCAGTTGCTCCGGCCACGTTACCGTTGCCAATGGCAGCCGCCGTTGGCGTCACAGTCACCGCCGAGCTGGCCGCACTTAGCATTAGGCGGAGTATTTCATTGGTGTCCTTCGACGGCAGCGGCACACTGCAGGAGCCCGTTTCCGCCTCGGAGATTTCCTGGGGCTCCGAGTTCAGCTCATCCGAGCCGTTGGACTCCTCGCCCTCGATCGGTTGGATTTGGCGTGCACGTTGGCCCACTATCGAGGCGGCCGTGGAGTTGGCTCCGTACTTCCAGTACGTCTTTCCGGTGCCGGCGATCCTCTGCAGGTGACTTCCGGCCGCCTGACGTTTTCGCTCCTGCAGCTGTTGAAGATTTTTGAAGACTTTTCGAACCGGTTGCGTGTGATGCAAGGTGGCACATCTTCTCATGGGCGGCGGCGTATATACCGGGGAAACACTGTAGCTGTGCGAGTGCCGACCGGGCGATAGTGAGCCACTCGACTTGGCGCCCACTAAGCGGGCTTTCAGTTTACGGCCAAATCCCAGGCCACTTCCGCCTGCCGTACCACTTCCGGTTCGCGAGGTGAGTGAGTGGGCGGACAAGGAGAGGGCACGACTGAATCGCAGGGCCGCTGATCTCTGCTGCTTGACGGCCATCAGCTGGCACTCGTCGATCGTCGGCAGCTTCAGCAGGTGAGGATGCAGCTGGGCATAAGTCAGTGAAGGCTTCGCACTGGTGACATCCGCAGAGGGATTCGGCAGCGGATCGAAGAGGTTTCTCTGGCTGAGGGCTAGGAACTCGCGCTGTTCCTCCTCCTCGAGCGCCTTCAGGGCCCGCAGGTCCCACTCGCCGGAAGACATTGTTCCCTTTAGTAACTCATGGATTTGGAGTTCCTTCTTAGGAATTTTAGTTGATATTTAAGTAATGACACGCGAAACACTTTTATTTATGTTACAGTACCATCACTTTTTCTGGGATATTTACTTTTAATTTACATATCTATGAAAATAAACACATTTTTGCTGGCCTTACATCATTTAATCGGTAAAAATTGGTTCTAGTATTCATGGATACAGCAATATAAAGGAGGTAAAACTTATTATATAATCTATTAAAAGCAAATAAAAAAATTTAATGCAAATAATAAATATAATATACAAAAATAATTTTTCTATTATGTAAGTGAAAGTAAATGATAGGATAGGAGATATAATAATCGGATTCCAAGCAGTACCTATTTTTACTCTTTCAATACACAATGTTAAGTTTGTTATGATTTTAGAATATCACGGTGTTAACTAAAACAAATAAATTATAACACGTCAATCCCGCCAATTTTCCGTCACATTTTCCGTTGGATAAAACCGCTAACACTACCCGGTTCAATTCAATTACCGTTGCCACGCGGCGCTGCCAACACACTGGGCTCTTTAGTGCTGCGGTACCGTTACTTTATAACGGCACTGCTAACAGCAGCAGCAACAGTTTCCGCAACGAGTACCCTCCATTCGGAGGAGGCTGTGGATCGTAAGTGACCTGGCCCAACAAAAATGTATGGCAGTGGGTCGCCATGTTAACTGTATGTAATGTTGAGTCAATGTTAATGAAAAGGTAATGCTTATCTGAAAAAAGGAAGGAAATATCCGTTGAAATCATGTGCAAATTAAAAGAATTTAAAAACCTTCAAAGTAGCGCTTTGGGTTGTAATGCATCTTAATAATTTTTACAAAACAGAGTTTTTCTATTTTATTTACCTCAGCCTATATCCTTCCTATTCTACATGCCACTTCTTCGAAATCATACTTACGCTTGCTGGTGGCCATAAAGCCAAAGTCTATTGTTTTATGATGTTACCCCAACTTGGAGCCAAGAGTTGGCCCAAAGGTGATTCCGCAGGTGAAGGGGCGGCAATGAAATATGCAAGTGCATTCATTTGGCATCCAAAGCAATTTCGCAGTCAGCAGGACGACGACACATAGCCATTTTTGTTAACCTCAACTCAAAATGTTCACCGACCCTCAAGCCAGCACTTAGAAAAATATAGTGTAATGGTGTATAGTGTGTACAGTGTATAGTTTTTAAATTCAATATAAAATATTTAAACGAACAGATAGAAACCATATTATGTGTACATTATTTGTAGAGATTAAAAATTTAAATTTTTTTGTAGTGTGACCATTTCTTGCAACTTGACAGCGTCACCGGTTAATGTTACAATGCACGGCCACATTTCTGCACACCTGTACCTGGGTACATATGTAAGTACTTGCTCATGGCACACACATACTCTGAAGTGCTCATCCTTCATCCTGATGTATGGCCATCAAGCATCGGATGGGCTGAGTGTCGGAACACGGAGGGGAAGTAAGTGTGTGCACCGCTGAATCCCGAATCGTGTTAATGAAATTCAAGCTGGGTCAAAAATTTGCATTAGCACATCCGGCATCCATATGCAAATCATATTTCAGATACGAGGACTCACATAATTAACAAAAAGCGGATCGATACGACGTTCTTAAAAACAAAAAGGCATAATTTTGTGGATCCATATACATTACATAATTTACATCTTTATTAATGAACATAAATTAGGTTTATATGTATTGTAAATTCCTCTCCCTAATAATAAATTATATTCTTCTATGGCACAACAAACGTTTCATTGCATAATTACTATTTGTAAATAATTACAGGAAATATCTAGTAATTAAGCGTTAAAATTGTTTTAAGTTAAAGCTCTGACGTAAATATGAAGGCGTTGTGGTAATAAAAAATATATAAATATTCAGAAATATTCCAATGTGGATTCCTATCGTTTTGAAAAACAAACAAATATTTATATTGAAACATTCAAATTCCCGTGGGAATTTTGCTGTCTTCCAGTTGAATAATTAATTTCTAAACATTCTAGAAGGGATTCTTTTTTATTTAATGCTTAATATTTGGAAAGGCAACCAAAAGTTGGCCCGTAGAGGGCTCAACAATGTCGGAGTCAAGCCATAATTTTCCGTGAACATGTTGGCCAGCCACGCCCATGTCCTCGACGGCAAATCCCTGCCACAGAGGATGTCAGAAGTCAAGATCGAAAACAAGTGAAAGTTGCAACAAGCCATTCTGTTTGAGGTCTGCGAATAATTTCTCTTATGGGGACACTGTAGCAAGTGAGTCGAATTCGAACAGGACCTCTTTCCTTGACCAAATAACGAACTTTGGCTGGAAGGTCGGGAACATCTGCGCCACAAGTTGCGAGCCCACAAAGCCACCGAACTTTATTGAATAAAAATTCGGTTTCGTTTCCAGAAATTTCATATTTCTGTAGGTTGTTGTTTCTTCCCCCGCATGAGATACTTTTGCTGTCTTGCGGCGATTTGGTTTCCAACTGTTAACCCTACCCGTTTCTTAAACATGAGGCCTCGTCGTATCTTCTCAACTTTCCCAGAAAATGGTGAAGCCAAGCACCAGAAAGCCACAAACTTAAATAAGTATTTTTCATATACAATTTATTTAAGATTTTCTAAACACAAAGTAATTATTTGTGCATACAATAATGGTTCTGAACGAATGAAAAAGTGTTTCACTTTCAAAGACCCACAACCGGAGCCAAAATACTTGGCAGCAATTGGCGCTGCAAGGCGTGTTCAAATTCATTAGACATTTGCAAGCTGCATATTTGTCATGGGAACCAAATTCGGGGCATTTCGACCCGTGGATGCAGTTGTCCCAGTGGATATCTGGATATTTTGGTCGTGGTAACCACACCACTCGAACCAGCTGGACCCGCGCAACACAGAGTGCTACAAAATGGGCTGATTTATGGCCCCGGATGCCGTACTGACATTTGGTTCCCGGCCAGCACCTTCCGACGCATTCGATGGCATTCACGTGCCAGCGGACTACTAAAGTCAAAATCACTGGCTCTGTACAATTGTCGATTACTGTTTAAGTTTGTGGACACAAAATGCAGCTCTCAATATCCGTGTAATAGGTGACTTTAGGCCAAGACGATAAAACAGAATAATCCCATCTTAAACTAACCTCATAAACTTGCCTTGTAAAATTCTTAAAATCCATAAATATAAAATTCCAAAATTAAACCATATTTCAATCTTTTTTAAGATTGTCGCTAGTCGTTTTATAATTTGTTTTTATTTTTTGTTTTCAGTATTCTTTCTGCACAAAGTGGCGCCATCTGCTTTGAGGGAAAGCTTTCAAAGCTTTCAACTTTTGGATAAATGGCTTTGAGTATATAACAATAAATAGTTTTAACAATAAATTTAAGTAATTAAGTCATCTTACCTTTTTTTTTGTAATATTGTTATACAAATATGTATTACAATATTCTTTTAAATTTAAAATCGAAATCTTGTTTAATATTTACAGGCATTTTATAGGTATCTAAATTGTTATATACATCTATTGCTTGCAAGAAATAAATTTTTCTTAATATATAATTGTTCTGTTGTTCTAAATTAATAGTTCTCTTTACGTTCCACTGTAGTGTTAATATAACTTTTACAGCAATGTTAATTTTCTTATGAACCGGTTCATCGCAGTGCTCTTCCTATCGTTCCAAATTGACAGACGTCAAAATCTCCACGTGAGTCTGCACAAATTTGAAGTCACTCGGTGTAGTTAGGAAGAAATAAAATTCGAGAATGGCTGCTCCACCTGCAAATCCCCCAATGGACGACGAGCGAGTGAAGGCGCTGACCAATTACCGTGCCAGGCTCCTGCAGCACCGCGAGATCGAATCCAAATTGAAGGCTTTGCGGGACAAGTACAAGGTGGTGAATGCCCAGTACGAGAAGTCCGAGGACGATCTGAAGGCTCTCCACAGTGTGGGTCAGATGGTCGGGGAAGTTGTGAAGCAGCTCACCCCGGACAACTTCATCGTGAAGGCCTCGAACGGACCGCGCTACGTGGTCGGATGTCGCCGGCAGATTAACAAGGTGAAACTAAAGCCCGGCACACGTGTCGCCCTGGATGTGACCACTCTCACCATCATGCGCTATTTGCCGCGGGAAGTGGATCCCCTGGTGTACAACATGACTCATGAAGATCCCGGAAACGTGAACTACGCTGAAATCGGTGGACTTGGTCAGCAAATACGCGAGCTTCGCGAGGTCATTGAACTGCCGCTACTAAATCCAGATATTTTCCTACGCGTGGGCATAAGTCCGCCCAAGGGATGTCTGCTCTACGGACCACCTGGCACCGGAAAAACTCTCCTGGCCCGCGCCATCGCCTCCCAGATGGACGCCAACTTCCTGAAGGTCAGTGCATTAGATTTTACATTACATTAAGTATTAATATTTTAATATTTTTCCTAAAAACCTTACCCGAAGGTCGTTTCCTCTGCAATTGTGGACAAGTACATTGGCGAGAGTGCCCGACTGATCCGGGAGATGTTTGCCTACGCCCGTGACCACCAGCCGTGTATCATATTCATGGACGAGATCGACGCAATCGGTGGTCGCCGCTTCTCGGAGGGAACATCCGCCGACCGAGAGATACAGCGCACGCTGATGGAACTGCTTAACCAGATGGATGGATTCGATGCCCTTGGCCAGGTGAAAATGATCATGGCCACCAATCGTCCGGATACACTCGATCCGGCTCTGCTGCGTCCTGGGCGACTTGATCGCAAACTGGAAATTCCGCTGCCCAACGAAGTGGCGCGCATGGACATTCTCAAGATTCACGCCGAACCACTGAACAAACGCGGCGAAATCGACTATGAGGCGGTGGTTAAGCTCTCCGATTTGTTCAATGGCGCCGATCTACGGAACATTTGCACGGAAGCCGGGCTCTTTGCCCTCCGCTGCGATAGGGAGTTTGTCATTCAAGAGGATTTCATGAAGGCCGTCCGCAAAATAGCGGACAACAAGAAGCTGGAGTCGCGTCTGGACTACAAGCCTATTTAGAAAGCTCAGGAGGCCAATAGGTGTTAACAATTTTATATATTAGCACATTCATTTATGCCCATTAAACCATAACACCCCAAAGACTTATATTATGATGATTATACATATATAAATTCCTAACTTAATCCTAATTGATGAAAAGGTTCAAATTTTGATAGTAGAGGGATGCGTTTCCGACCCGATAAAGTAATATATATATGTGACCAGAAACACTAGCCGTACGATTAATGGATATCAGAAAGTTGAAAATTTCATGTATGTACACTGATATAGGTTTTTTATTTGCAAATAATTAATACTTTACGAACAGCTGGCAAATGCCCAGCAGTTAAGAGGAACAAGCTCCATAAACTAAGTGAGTTGCGCTGCAGTTTTGCGTGACTACGTCGAAATACTTATCCTCACAGCTTATGGGAGTGGTTTCCCGGCCATCGACGCATTCGATGTAGTGGTGGCATCCATCGATTTCGGCCACTTCGAAGCCATCCTTGCGACCATCACATCTATCGTAGTCGCATTTCTGGCTCTCGCGCGGCATGCACGCCTGTCGCTCCTGGTTGAAGAAGTTGTTCTCGTCGCACTGCTGGAATATGGGATCGGTATCGGGGATACCGGAGCCCAAATCGCGGCAGTAGTAGTATCCGCGACATGTGGCCATATCCGAAACGAATTTGTTGCGCACCGCCAGTTTCTTGTTGCCACACACCTCATCTGGCAGCGGATGGTTCTCGCAGATAACATCCTTTTTCTGCACACAAGTTCCGGTGGCCACGTTGTAATACAGTCCATTTTCGCATGTATTTACCACCATGCCCTTAGTGCTGCTGCACGTATAGTACTTGTGGCAGTTGGCATCATCGCGGAATGGTGTGCTTGAGGGCGCAACGTCGCATATCTCATATTTGGCGCCACAAACTGTGTCCTCCGGATAGACGCACCTCTTGCTTACTTGATCGAAGTGCATTCCCAGGTTGCATGTTCCTTGGCCCAACAACGCATCCGCATCACAGTAGTACCAGTTGGCACAATTTATGGTATCACCAATATAGCCAGTTCCAGAATTCTTGCATATTTTGCTTGTATCGCAGTAAGTATCCGCGGACGCTTGGCATGAACCCTTGGATTTACTGTAGTACGGCTTAGAGCCCGAACACGTTGTACCTGGTGTTGATTCAAAGTTTTGGCAAATGATCGATTCGCTGCAGGATCCGGGCTTCAAGAGTTGGGTACCATCCTTGAAAAGTCGACAGATATCGTCGGTGGCGTTTAAGTAACGCGTTTGGGTGCTCAGATGAACCATCACGGCCAGCAACAAGGCTTGAAGGACCACAGAACTAGGAAGTCCTGCAACATTTCACACAAATTACATCCGTTTCTATGTTTTAACCGAATGGTCAGGGGACTACCTCGCATTTTGAAATACCTCTTCCGTCACTTTAACTCAGATCAATTCAACTAACAATTGGCAAGAGTCAGCTGTGCCTTTTATAGTCGCAACTACAAGATTAACCCATTTGGATGACTTTAATTTACTACACCGAAATATGATTAGATTTGGCTCTTGTCACAAACAGAGATCACTGGTTTTTCAATTAAATTTTTTGGTGACGGTCTAGCACACAGTACCTTCAATAAGTTTACGTCTGCCTGAAATACAATCATTTAAAGTAATTCCTTTCCAGAAAAAGGGATCATATATATAGCAGCAATGTGGAACAAAATGATGATTACAACTTGCATATTATTTTTGTTTTATTTGTATATACCTTCACTGAAACGATAATCTTGTTAAGCAACATGGATGTTAATTAAAGCTTAAAAATATAAGCCAACATACTGAATCCGAAAAAACAAATGGCTTATTATTATATGACCAAATAATTTTTTTAACAAGCAAGTTAATTGTTCAATGCTTTAAAAAAAAGGTAGTCGATATGGCGACTCAAGGTCAGGTATTGGTACTCCCTTAGAGAAATATCACGCCCAAACAGGTGGCAGTATTTATGGGCGTCTTTTGAGATAAGAATGCTATTAATGTCAAATTACTTAACCGTCTATAATATATATTCCAAAAATATTTTTTGTTGCAGAGATAGCTGAGGGCTAGGAATCTTAAGGTGATCAGTAAAAAATGTGACACATTTTGTCAACATACTTTTATAGCGTTTACCTACGTTTATAAAATATATATCTATTGCTTTGAAAGTGTTCAGAATCTCATATATAAAGCTTCGTTTTCAACCTTTTAATGAATGTTTTTAAAGGATTTACTTGATGTAGTTAGTCCGCTGTACTTTTTAGACAAGAAATTCGAGAAGGAGTGTCCCCAGATATAATAAATTCCTGGATCTACAATAGGTGTCTGATTGTGGGAAATCAATAAAACGTTTGTGTCAACTAAGAAGTCGTGTCACACTTTCTGCCATATCAGCGATAAGAAATCTATTCCCATTGATGACACAGCAATTGTTGTTTACTCATTCTGATCGGTGACTAAAGACCCGGTCAACGAGCTGGCTTGCACTTCATTGGCTTCTTTCGGCAGCGCGGTTGCAACTTGGCACTCACTGCACATTCATTTGAGTTAATGTTTTTGCTTAAAATTCGATTTTCGAGTGTTCCGATTGAGTTATTTAACAGCACATTTGAAGTTCGCTTCGATTTGACACTTCGCTGATTGTTTCTTATCAAAAGCACTGATTTCGAATGGTGCTAGAGTTGAATTGAGTGGGTTTTCCTGATATCTATGCACCAATCGATCTCAGTTCTTCGATTCGAAGTGGCAGGGCAAGTTGGTAGCTCCTGTTTCCGATCCTGAACCCTTTGGACTGAAGATACCGACTGAGAGCCGCCGTACTAACAACGATCGCTTGCGAGTCAAGTCGAGTGCCTCTGATGACTGTGTATAACACAGGCGCGACCTCTGTTTAAATCTGAGAAACCTGTTACACCTGAGAAGATTTTTAAAATAGAGGCTGTATGGGTGCGATGTCAGATCCACTCATATTTCCGCTGGCCCGTCTTTTGTTGTCCCATGTTGGCCTCAGACGCGCCCTGAGCACAACATCTCCAGTGTAATGGACACCGAAGAGTCTAAGCCTTTCCAACTCAAGTGCCTAGGCCATAGAAGCACTTTTGCTCTCCTTTCTTCCATTTAGGCCTCCCCAACTTTGGTAATTTAATTCAAGCGTACTTGGCTAACGTTTGAATAATTAGAATTGCATTGTCTTTAGTTTCATCTGGAGAGTCGTCGAGCAGGAAGCCTCTCACCGCAGTCTTCTTCTCCGGCGATGCGTCGCCGGTTCTTCTAAGCCCATAACAGTACTTGTCATGAACCGATTGCGTTGCTGTGACAAATAGACTTCCATGGCCAGACCCCCCGGCGATTGGAATGCTCGAGTAACCCGAGTGAAATGACAGGGAAAAGTAATTTTCGTCATTAAAATTGGCAAACCAGCTAAATACGCATCTCCCGGCGAAACGACAAGTAGAATGCTATTTTTGAGTTCTCGATGATTTTGTTATCTACATACTTGAACCGTTGAGATTGCATTCAATTCCAAGAATTTAATATGTGTATTCGGTTATAGAAGATCCTAACAATTGACGAAGAACTTTTGATATAATTAAATTCAATTTAAGTTGATAACATTTAGAAATAAGCAATTTAAAGTTACTCAACTAAAACCATTTTTTAAATATATAATTTAATTTTTTTACTGCCAAATCTTGAATGAAAGTAGTGAAAGCCATGATTAAAGTACAAAGTATAGCAAAATCGATCCTAGTGGTTGGTTGTTGAACTTTTATGCTGTATCTGGCACTTCATTTTGAGCGACAATAAACGTCATTTAATTTCAAGTGTCAATAAAGCGAATCGAGTGATTAGGTATACGTTATGTGGTTATCTAGGAGTGTGCGACAGAACGTAAATTAGGCAGACGCCGGGGCGGTACCCACCCATTCAGCAGTCGAGAATCCGTAGACCTATGCCAAAATATTTGGTTTCTCTCCGGGTTGGAGGCACTGAGGTTCAGGTCTTGATAAGGCAACCCGGCCCGAATCCCAGTGCCGAGCTCCAGACACACACACCTAATTACACCTGCGATAGCGTTGTGGCGCAAACAAATCATTGCCGAATTAATCGAGAGATTCGTATGGTGATTGGTATTATCAGAAGATTGACTACTGATTTGGCGCACTCATGGCAGTTAAATGGTGCTACACGGCCTGGTTTGCCACTTAGTCGTTCGCGAAATTCGGACTACTTTAGAGGTGATCTCGGGAGAATGCGTCCAATTGATTTTGGGGGTGAGCTGGTGAAGAGTTGGCTACCCAAGTCTAGTAACTTATTTCGGGTTCGTATCCTAGGTCTCTGGACCCTTCTGCTGCTTATCGGAAGTCTTCACACTGTGGTTGCCCAGTTGACAAATGTCTGCCAGAATCAGGAGGATGGCACTAGACTTCCGTTGGCCACCCACTGTTCCCGATTCGTGGTTTGCCAGAAGGGAGAGGTTTCCATTATCGGCAGCTGCCCTCGGGGACTCCACTTCAATCGGGAGCTGAGTGAGTGCGACTTCCAGTGGAGAGCTAATTGCTTGGGACTCTCCGCCTTTGCCGGAGTGGTTGATCAGTGTACCTGCGATTGCTGTGCTGAGGAGTGCCAGGATCCCATTGACGATGTCGATGAACCTACCACGGCGGTCACCGAGGACTGCGATCCGGATACCACCACTTCAGTCACGGATCCCTCGGATTCCACGGAGCCGACGGATGATACAACGGCTTTCGATGACCCCAACAACTCATCCAATACCACGCCTTCGGGTCCAAGTGTGGTGCCCTCGTATTGCAAAAGTTCTCGCACGGATTGTGTAAATCAGAAAACTGGCACCTATATAGATATGCCAGGGATCTGCGTGAGGTTCATACAATGCAACAATGGTTGTGCCGAGGAATTGCAGTGTCCTTCCGGTCTGTACTTCAACACGGCGATAGACGATTGCGATTACTGGTGGAATGTGGACTGTACCCCCACCGCCGATGGCTCCACTGAGATCGAGGGACCATCGGGCACCACCTGCTCCAGTCAGGGCGAATGTGCTGGCAAGAGAGATGGCTACATGATTGCGGACCCCAATTCGAATGGATTCTTCGTCTGCCAATGCCAGTGCCCCATTGCGATGCCCTGTTCCGAGGGTCTGAAGTTCAACGAGACTGCGCAAGTGTGTGATTGGATTAAGGACACTAGTTCTGCAGTTGTTTCCTCGGCGGTTCAATGTTACGGTGACCTCGTCTACAACGCCACCTCGGACCAGTGCGACTATCCTGAGAACTATGTGCCCGCGGTGGTCTGCAATACCACCAGCACCGTGTGCCAAAATCAGCCGGAAGGAGAACTCTTTCCGGTGGAAGGCAAGTGCAACATGTTCTACAAGTGTAACTTCAACTGCGCCGTCGAGCAGTATTGTCCGAACAACTTGGTCTACAACCCAAATACCGAGGAATGCGAATACCCACAGGACTATGATTGCCCGTGGGAGTATACCCCGCCCTCTGGTCCAAATGCAGGACCTTCGGGAATCGCCTGCGAGAGTAATGGCCGTTGCCTGGGACAACGTGAGGGTACCTACTTCAAGTCCACCACAAATTGTGGCAACTACGTCGTCTGCCAGTGCGAATGCGAGGTCGAGATGGAGTGCGCCGATGGCTTGTACTGGGACGAAAGCTTGCTGACCTGCAATTATAAGAATCTAGTGACCTGCACTCTATAAGTGACCGATTGGCAAATAAAGAAAGTGATTATCAAAGCAACTAGGATGTGGTCAGTAAATCATTTTTATCAGTTTTGTGGCGGGAACTTGCCAACAGGTGTCGGCACTCAATGAGATTGGCATAAGCTTATCGAACATAAATACCCATTTATTTTTCACTGTAGGATTTTGTAGCTGTTGGAAACATTGCTATCACAATATTAAGCTTTAAAATAGTTATTTAGCATAGGTAAGTACCTATCTGTAGTTGTTCTTCTTTATATACGCACTATGGGGCATTCAAATTTTGATTCCAATCGATTGTTAAGACTTCTCATGAGCATCTTATAGCTACTGAAGTAATTTCTTTTGGACCGTTTGAATTCGCGGATTCACAATGAACCGCTGAGTTTTATAAATAGTGACAATATCGATTGCTTGTATTACTACTGGAAATATATGCTGATAGTATCACGGATGTTTCGACATTATCACCGCCACATGCAGGAAGAGACATTCAATTATTTTAATTGCCGGTAAATATAAAAGGCGATATCGAGCGAAGATTCATCAGTGAGCGTTCGATACGCGGAGTGCAAAGATGGCCCAATCCAGAACTAAACACTATGGTAAGGACGGAGCAATGATAATTGTGAGGATGATTGTTGATCCGCGGTTTTTACCCAGGAGTGGCCCTGTGCCTAATAATTTCCCTCTTCGTGGGATCGTCAAGTGCTGTGTGCTGCTCGGAGGGCGACACAAAAGTGGATCCGGATGATTGTACCAAGTATCTGATTTGCTGTCACGGCGAATTTGTATCCAAGTCGTGTGCAAGCGGATCCTATTGGAATTCGGAGATAGAAATCTGTGTCGTGGATGATGGCCAATGTAGGCCTCCATCCTGTGTGGATGGCGAAATTACGCCGAATCCGGATGACTGTGCCGGCTATTTAGAGTGCGTAAACGGAAACGAAGTGATCCTGACCTGTCCGGATGGCGACTACTTCAATTCGACCCTGAATCGGTGCGTTGAAGATACCTGCGGCGTGTGCATAAGCTGCACCGAGGGCAGCAAAAAGGCCGATCTCAACGATTGCTCCAAGTTCCAGATATGCGTCAACGGAAAGTACGTGTCTCAATCTTGTGCCGCCGGATATTACTGGAATGCATTAAACAAGGAGTGCGAAGTGGATGATGGTCAGTGCAACGGAAATGGAACGACATGCACTGATGGCGAACTTAAGGTGGACCCCACCAACTGCGCAGGCTACTTGGCTTGCTCGAACGGTAACTGGGTGAGCAAGCAGTGCGCCGACGGAGCTTACTTCAATGTCACCTTGGAGTCTTGTGTACCAGACGACGAGGGAATATGCGTCAACTGTAACGAGGGATCTACAAAACCCTTGCCCGACTGTACCATGTATGAGATCTGTTCCGGCGGAAAGTATGTGACCAAGTCCTGCAACAGTGGTTACTACTGGAACAACCAGACAGAGGTCTGCGAAGTGGATGATGGTCAGTGCAACGGAAATGGAACGACGTGCACTGATGGCGAACTTAAGGTGGACCCCACCAACTGCGCAGGCTACTTGGCTTGCTCGAACGGTAACTGGGTGAGCAAGCAGTGCGCCGACGGAGCTTACTTCAATGTCACCTTGGAGTCTTGTGTACCAGACGACGAGGGAATATGCGTCAACTGTAACGAGGGATCTACAAAACCCTTGCCCGACTGTACCATGTATGAGATCTGTTCCGGCGGAAAGTATGTGACCAAGTCCTGCAACAGTGGTTACTACTGGAACAACCAGACAGAGATCTGCGAAGTGGATGATGGTCAGTGCAACGGAAATGGAACGACATGCACTGATGGTGAACTTAAGGTGGACCCCACCAACTGCGCAGGCTACTTGGCTTGCTCGAACGGTAACTGGGTGAGCAAGCAGTGCGCCGACGGAGCTTACTTCAATGTCACCTTGGAGTCTTGTGTACCAGACGACGAGGGAATATGCGTCAACTGTAACGAGGGATCTACAAAACCCTTGCCCGACTGTACCATGTATGAGATCTGTTCCGGCGGAAAGTATGTGACCAAGTCCTGCAACAGTGGTTACTACTGGAACAACCAGACAGAGATCTGCGAAGTGGATGATGGTCAGTGCAACGGAAATGGAACGACGTGCACTGATGGCGAACTTAAGGTGGACCCCACCAACTGCGCAGGCTACTTGGCTTGCTCGAACGGTAACTGGGTGAGCAAGCAGTGCGCCGACGGAGCTTACTTCAATGTCACCTTGGAGTCTTGTGTACCAGACGACGAGGGAATATGCGTCAACTGTAACGAGGGATCTACAAAACCCTTGCCCGACTGTACCATGTATGAGATCTGTTCCGGCGGCAAGTATGTGACCAAGTCCTGCGACAGTGGTTACTACTGGAACAACCAGACAGAGATCTGCGAAGTGGATGATGGTCAGTGCAACGGAAATGGAACGACGTGTACTGAGAATGAGGTTAAGGTGAATCCTGCGGACTGCGCCGGATACCTGCAGTGCATAAACGGAAACTTTGTGGCCAGGAAGTGCTCCGCTACGCAGTTCTTCAATGCCACACTGAATGAATGTGAGGTCGACACACAGAATGTGTGCATTCCCAAAACCTGCGATCCCGACTGCTGCGATGTGCCCAACAATTCCATCTGGCCCGTGGAGAAAAATTGCTCCGCCTTCTACCAGTGCGTAAATGGTAACAAATATGAGCAGCGGTGCTCCAACAACCTGCAATACAATTCATTAATAGAGCAGTGCGATTATCCTGAAAATGTTAAATGCGACGATGGATCTGCACCGCCGAGTGGTCCGAATGCCGGACCCTCGGGAACTTATTGCGAGAGCCACGGACGATGCGTTGGCCAGCGGGATGGTACCATGTTCGCCGATGCCAGCGGATCTTGTAGTTCCAATTACGTAGTCTGCCAGTGCGAGTGTGAGGTGAACTTCACTTGCTCCTCTGGACTTTTGTACAATTCGCAGGTCAAATCCTGCGATTGGCCCGATAATGTTAAGTGCTAAGTGGTTTCAATAAACAATATTTAAAGCAGAGTATTAAACGAAAAGATTTACGTTTTCCTATAGATAAAAACTACTCATATTAAGCAGATAATGCCATATCTATAAGTCAACGTTGATTTAATTTGGCATACCTTATCGTTGACATTACTTAACCATAGAGGATATACCCCTTCGTAGTACTATATGATGAGGCTAGTTTTCTCTGTTTAAGCTTTGAACTACTAAGAATTATTATAATTCAAGCACTTTATTGGGGTCTTAAAAAAATATAGTTAGAATCGACGTTTTTTCGACTTGCGCACAGGTTTCTTAGACTTGGATTTGCTTTCATTTAGCTTCGTCTGGCATTTTGCAATCTTGGGATAATCGCATCGTGATGTGGCTATATTGAAATGCAGGCCAGTTGGGCAGTCCATTACCAAAAACATCATGTTGCTGCACAGCATAAACTTGCCACAATCGCTGCGATGAGCAACAAGGGAGTTTTCCTTCTCATCTGAACACACTCCTCCCGTGATGGCAAGACCATTCGATTCTTTATTTTCCTGGGATCCAACCGAACACTTGGCTTCTGAGGCCTTCATGCAAATGCGACGCGTTGGACTAAAATGTTGTTTGCCAGGACAAGAGCGTAGATGGGGTTTTTTAGATTTGCAGACGTAATAATCCTGGCAGGACCCGTTCTTTGTAAGCATCACTCCATCCTTCTTGCCAGCACACATTTTGTCAAGGATTGTAGGACGCGGCTTTTTCGTCGGCCTGACAGTAACGGGAGGATCAGTTTGGGCCATTTCCTCATCATCGTCTTCATCACTTTCAGAACTCGACGTGTCGTCATTAACATTGTCCTTGCCATCGAAAATGCAATCGACATTGTCAGGATCATCGCAGTGCAACGTTAAGGGATTGAACAATGTATTCTTTTCACAAGTTCCGGTCACAGCGTTTCCATCAGCACACACGTAATATCCTTTACAGGATCCAAACATGGGCAGGAGTCCACCATTTTTACCCTCGCATAAGGACGTCTTGAATGCAAATCCGTTCTGTGAAAGTGAACATTCTTATTTCTCATACTTTTAATGGTGTTTTCCAACATACTTGTAAAACAGCCAGAGTACTTTCTTGAAGTACTAACATTACGCAGAGCAGTCCAAATAGCTTCATTTTGTGTGATGCTATCGAGTGTTTTTTTGAACTGAAACTTTCCATTCATTGAACTGAGTTTTTATAGACTAGCATTAATGGGTAATTTGCATGATTTGCTAGTATGTAAAATGCTGGAATCTGATTGTACTGTTCATATGATAAAGGAACTCGAATATGAGTACTATCTTTATCATTTTTCTTACTGAGAATTGATAAGAGTTCATACAAAACATATGTAACGTATGATCAAAAGTGGCATTCCTACATATGAACGTGTGCCCAGGTTCAAGACCATTTTTGTTTTGGGTCGACTGTTCTATCACAAAATCTTTCATACTTTAGTGAATGAAAGGTATCTTATTTCTAAGAAATCCAATCGACCACTTTAGATCTATCTAGTTGCAACTTTTTTACCTGTCTTCTTTAGCAGGTAAACTAGGCCAATTTACCTAAAAAGATTTCTTCAATATACATTATTATCATTATCTTCTGATTACCATTATCTAATGAAGCCTAAAAGTAGGTAACAATTGACGAACTAAAAACCACGTTCTTCATAAGAATGTAAAACATTGGGTTCCTATCTGTTGAATATAGAGATTGGAAGGCTTACACTTTTCGGGGAACTTAATTGTTGTCATATCTCACCGAAATTAATTATAACGAAAACAAAAGTGAGAAGATCTTTATCATCGGACATTATTAATAAGCTATTGCCTACTTCCTTGACCAATAGAATGTTATCTGTACTATTAGTCATTATCAGCGGAAAAATGTTATTGTTGAAAGTGCCAAAAATGTGATCCCATTTCAGTTAATTCCAAGACTTTGGAAGATCGACACACAAACTTAACCGCTAAGAAAATATATTTAACTTTTAAACTTAAAAGTTTTCCGTGATCATTCGTAGAAAAGTAAAGTCTTAATAGTAATAGTAAAGTTTTTAATCACTTAGCACACACAATGAAAGGTGAGTAAAATACAGTTCTCTGTCCAACAAAAAATTAAACAAATTATTTTTACAGTGTGTGTGGTTGTCCCGTTTATTCTTTGGCTATTGGGAACACCTGGCGTGGAAATCCTTTCAATCCAAGGATCGTATGGTGTTGGATGGAATGATGTCAACCAAAATGTCATATTATCTTTTTCGAAACGCAACTCACATGAGTGCGTAGAATCTTCGCAAGCAAATTCTACGTACTGTGAATCCTTATCGAATGGATTTTATGAATATCCTTACAACTGCAGCGCATATATAACGTGTTATGATTCATGTGCCGATTTGGAGTACTGTCCCGACGGAAAACTTTTCAACAGTCCTCTGCAAATCTGCGATACACCAGGAGCCGTCGACTGCGAACCATTGCCATATCCAACACCTTCACCCACAGAATCACCACCGGAAAATCCTTGTTTGGGCATAAGAAACAACACTTTGCTGCCCTCCGCTGAAAATTGTAATGAGTTCTACTTGTGCGTGAATGACCAAAGTAAAGTTTATCGGTGTCCTAGTGAGATGCTTTTCAATCCGGATTTGAATATTTGTGATGATAAGGATAATGTGCTGTGCTATGGTGACCGTACTACTCCGGGACCGTTGGATACCACAACGCCTGCTGAGGAGTCCTTCACGAAGTGCGAGGATCAAGAGCAAGGAACATTCTTTCCGGACCCTGAAAGCTGTCAGCAATACTACTATTGCTGGGGCAACAATTCCTACACAATTTTACCTTGCCCGGTTGACAATTGGTTTAACCCGATCAGCGGCAATTGCGGTCCCGATATTGACCCAGATGCTTGCCGAGAAAACGCTCCAACCTCGACACCAACTATTGCTACTTCAACATCAACAACTGCAGCCCAAACATCGCCAGAAGATAATGCTGGTAATCCATGTGCAGATCAACAACTGGGTGCCAGCTTTCCCATAAAATCCGACTGCCAGTCGTACCTTCTCTGCCTGAACAATGGTGAATCAACGACTGCAAAATGCCCATCGAACGCATGGTTCGATCCAAAGACTGGAGATTGTGGTCCAAATGTATCACCCACCGCTTGTCTTGAATCCTTCGAAACCACCACGACTGCTGCAACAACACAAGCACCGAAGGATCCTTGTGCCGATCAAGAACTTGGAACATCATATCCACTCGTCACAAATTGTCAGCAATATATTCTCTGCATGGGAAACGGAGAGTCCACCATTGCGAATTGCATTTATAACTCCTGGTTCGATCCGCAAACTGGAAATTGTGGCCCCGATGTGTCTCCGACAGCGTGTAAGGAATCTGGAGTTACCACCGCATCCTCCACCCCCACAAGTCAAGCCACCTCTCCGCTCACAACACCATCGCCCACATGGCCGACGTTGCCTACAGCAAGTACCGAGGAAACAACTACCAATCCTCCGGATATCTTGGACATTTGTTCTGGAAAGAGTGATGGTTACTATGCCACGTATCCCGAGGTATGCAAGAAATACATACTGTGTGCTAGTCCTGTTCCCATTGCATTTTACTGTCCAGAGAGCTTGTTTTTCAACGAGGCTCTGCAGAGATGCGTAGAGTGGGAATCTAGCGATTGTTCCAATGGAGAGACCACAACATCATCGCCGGGACATACAACTCCTAGCCCTGATACTCACATTTGTTCCAATAGCACTGGCCTAAATTTGCCTTACAGGGAAAATTGCCAATGGTATATTTATTGCACAGACGAGAATTCCTTTATGATGGGTATATGTGGCAATGAGGAATATTTCGATCCGTGGACTGGGAAATGTGGTTTTGATGTTTCACCCGAAGCATGTCGTGAAATCCAAACTACATCCCCGACAGTTACAGATAGCACAGAAGGTCCAACCACGGTAATAACACCAACGACTCCAGACTCACAGCCAGATCCGTGTGATGGAGCTCCTGAGGGAAAACTAGTTCCCTATCCGGATGACTGCTCCAAGTTTATACAATGCATTCAACCCGATCCAATCGTTTATGACTGTCGCGAGGGTCAGGAATTTAGTGCCGCCTTGGAAAGGTGTATGGCTCCTTGGTTTGCAAACTGTTCTATTCCAGCTACAACAATCCCACCCGTAACTATTCCTACCACCACAACAACCACCGAGAAGCCTTCACCGAATGGAATTTGTGCGGATAAGCCCGAGGGATCACTGGTACCCTATCCCGGGAACTGTAGCAAGTACATTGCTTGTGAAGACCCCATTCCGGTGGGCTATGCGTGCCCGGAGGGAGAAGAATTCAATCCCACGATTCTTACCTGTACGGATCCTCACATGGCTGGCTGCAATCCTAGTGCTTTGCACACTTCACCGAAATTCAAATCAGATAATTTGGGCTTTTCTTTATGGCAGTCCTTAAATGCGATCGCAAGTTTCGTTACAGAATTGTAATCACAATTTCTTTTATTGTATGCTTTTGTAAAAGTAATTATTAAAATTTTGTATCTTCATGTCTTCTGTTTGATTGGGTAAATATCTGGTTTCAATTAAAAGAAGACTGGCACCCATTGCTGGAAGTGGTGCACGCACGCTGGGCAGGATTCCAATTCAAGGAGTTTGAGCATGAAAGAATGGTTGCTGTTGGTCCGCAATGTATAAACTTCTTGCAACTGCCCGGATAAGGAATGTACGCATTGGGAGGACTGTTATTGCACAACGATTGGACATCAATTGGCAGAGGCAATGATTCCATAGGAGTTACAGGCGGTGGAGTACCAGCGGTGGGCATGGCATCATAAGGTGTCACGGTTGCGGGAACGGTTGGAACGGCTGGATACGTGGGCAATGGGGTGAAGGGAACTTCGGGTGGCAAGGTCACAGGATAGCTCTGACAATCTGACAATCCATATTGTGGGGCAACGCATCTCTGGTATACTGAACTCCACTGGAGGTTTTGCTCACAGCGAAGGATACGTGTCTCGTAGAATCGCCTGCAATCTCCGGGATATGCAGTGAATATGACCTCAACATCATGGTTGGTACTTGGAATATCCGAGTTGCAGTTGGAGTACTCCTTGTAGTCACAACGGTAGGTCAGCTGGCTCCAGAACAAATTCACAGGACACTGTTGCTCATAGGCTCGTCCTTTATGGCATACGTAATACTTGCGACAGTCGTTGGGATATGGCAACATCACATTATGGTTGGGATCGTCAAACGGTGGGCATTGTATAGAGTGGTCGGTTAGTATGGACTATAAATATAAAAAACGATTTTCCTAGACATTATACTTTTTAACCGGTCATCACACTTACCACGAGATTATTGTTTTCCTGGCAATCGACAATTGCAATGAAAGCAAACAATCCTAGGCAGATAAGAACAGATCCTTGCCGCACTGCAAAAAACAAAATTAACTTAACCTTAAGGGTTCAAGATTGAATGCCTCTTGTTACTTTTGATGTTGTTTGATGAGAGGGCTCCAAGAAAGTGGATGCTACAACTTGGAAAAACTCGGCCTTTTATACCAGCAAAAAGCTAAATATCTTTATCAAGTTGAAGTGCTCAACACTTATTTATCGAACATCCGTTTGCGTAAACAATGAAAGTCAAATCTTAAAAATATTTCCCCTAGATATGCTATGTGTACATATGGAATTCTTACTGTCCAGGTTCTGATCTTCTAAATTACCATTCCCGAATAATGTAAAATCAACAGACATTTGGTTTTATCCAAATTAATCATTTTCCAATTTAGAGTACTACCAATTACTTATATATGTAGGTTCTTGAATTTGGTGAGCAACAGTTAGTACTGATCTTACGGGTTATTTCACCTTCCACTTGACCGGACAAGCTTATCTTTTCAAGGACAGCTATGATATAAAAGCTAATAAATAAAATTCTCCTGAAGGCATAGTATCAATTTGTCAATAACTTGTATTTACTTAGCAATGTTATATAAAAACCCAGACACATCGGATCGGTATCAGACTGAGAAATCTTCGCGAGGCAGAGAGAAAAGTACAAGCTTTAATATTTTAGTAACATTACTACATTTTAACTTTTATCAGTGCCAAACCAGATACCACTGACTGTTTTACTTTGTGCTGTGTTCTATGGATTTTGCATGGCCCAAACTGTGCAGAGATGGCCGTTTCCCAATGACTGCCATCGGTACTACGAGACCCGATTGCTTGACTGTCCTCCGGAATATTATTGGAACTCACAGCTGCTACAATGCGATTCGCAGACTCCGGTTGGCTGTTCCTCCCTAGATCCGATACCGAATTGGAACTACTCCAATCCCAATCCTCCACCGATTACAGATCCAGAAAATTCCGATCTTTCGAAACTATGCGAGAATAAGCTCAACCAGCTAATACCCTACCCAGCGGATTGCACCAAGTTCATTCGATGTGATTACCTGCCCTTCGTAATGTGCTGCCCGCATTATCTCTATTGGAACTCCAAGCTCCTTACATGCGATAAGATGTGTGTTTAGAGGGTTTCTGAAACACAAGCAGTTCCGGAATTAAGATATCGAAACAAGTCTCTTTTTCATATTGTGTTTTGTTATTAAATATTAATTACAGTTGCAAATCGTACGAAATATTCAAGAATTGGCAGTGAAACCGTTTAATTATATGCGAAAAAACACTTAAGTGCTCAAGAGCAAGCTGCATCAAAATACAACTGGGTGGTTTGTAGATGGCAGTTGGTTGAGCTGTTCTAAAATTGAGCCCCTTTGGAACTGATCTACTATAATATGGGTGGGTTGGGATGTGTATTAGGCTATCCCTAGCATTTTCCATTGGTGGGCGCCTTGGGACGGCAGATCTTGCTCCTTCCATTGGCGCCGTAGACAATGTTGCAGGAGAAGGTGAAGTAGCCGCAGGTCGAGGACTTGGTGTAATAGGTGGACTGGAAGTTCTTGTTCTCCTGCGGTGGGTTCTTTGTGTTGTCCATGCTGCCGGTCACTGACTTGGTGACGGTCACGTAGCTATCAGGAGCACGCCGCAGGGGCTTGTCACCCCGGACTGGACCCTCGTCGCTGGTGTCGGGTGTGATCTCCACTCCCTTGGGAGCGTGCAGCTCCAGGGCCTTGGTGTGGAACTTCTTTTCCACATTCACGGTTCCTCGGAATCCCGGTGGTATGGCCTCGGTGGTCGAGGGCTCAGCATTGATGGTGGCCTTACCGTTCTGCTTTTGCACCACCTGATATTTTTCACCCGGCACCGGCACCACGACTGTCTGTTGGCTTTGCGTGGGTGACGACTGGTCGTAGGTCTTGGGCTTAGGTGTTGCTTCGGTTGGCGCCACTATGCTGGCCGACTTTGGGGTTTCCTCTAGCTTCACTGGCTTCTCGTTGTAGTACTCATCATCATCGTATTCATCAGGTTCGGCCTCATCTTCATCATCGTACTGAACGGCCTCCGGCTGGTCTGGCTTGCTCACTACCTGCTCCGCTTCCTCCTTGGGCTTGGTGGACTTCAGTTGCGCCTCTGGCACTCTGTCGGACTCATCGGTAAGCGCGGGGCCACTGTAGACAGCATCAGCGCGATCAGTAACACTGCAAGTTAAAAAGTTAAAGAAAAGGAAATCAAATACAATCGTATAAATATTACAGAAGCACGCACTTCCCATTTGAATAGTAAGTAAGCAAAAGTAATTAGAAGTTTTTAAGGATTTATTTGTTTAAGTATCCAACTTAAGTAACCTCGAAATGTATACAAAAATGAATACATACAAATAATGAATAAGGAATTCTATTATGGCATGGCAGTTATAAAATCACAATAAATTGATTGAGCTAGAGCGTGTAACTTTTCAAAATCAATTTTGAACATTTTTTGCCAATTTGAAAACCACAGGATCATAGTTTATCCCTTTTGAAATACCCCAAAACATGTTTTTCTTTCTTTCTTGACTTTTCCGACTACTTACGCATTCCCGTTGTTGCCAAACTGACTGATGGTGTTGAAGAGTTCCCTGTTGGCTTCCCTGTAAGTAGCCACCTGCTCCTTGGTTCCCGACGCGGATTGTGCAGCACCATGGTAAGAAACACCAAAGCTGAAATACAAAACCGACAATGAATGACTAAAGTCTATAACCAATAATTCTCTAGCTCTATTACCTGGATGTTCCGTGAATCTGCGAGCTACTCTGACTAGAGTGAGTGCCAGATGAGGACGATGCCTGGCCGCCACCATTAGCTGCTGGCGGATTGGCCTCCTGGCCAGGTCGGAAGCCGATCTGGGCCTGGGAGGAGGTTTGTCCGGGTCCGCTCGACTGGGCGTCCGCCAGGCCGCCCTTGTCATTGGCGTGCACTTCGCTCTGGCTCTGTTGGATGATGCCGCCGCTCTGCGACGAGGCCTTGGTGCCGCCGTCCTTGGCCACCTGTACCTGGGCCTGCGACTGGGCAGGACCTCCTGATCCCTGCGACTGACTTACGGCTCCATCAGCATTTCCGGTAACCTGGGCACTGGCCGCACGATCAGCATCGGACGTCATTGCACTGGCGCTAAAGGTTCCGCCGGAGCTGTAAGTTCCCGACACCTGAGTCTTGGCCGTGCCTCCATTCTTCTTGCCCTGAGCACTTGCCGAGGCTTGTCCGTCGCCAATTGAGGACTCGGCTTGGGAGAAGGCATCGTCAGCTCCGCTGGTACCGCCAGCACCTAGAAAACGAACAATTAAAAACATTGTCTTAGATTCCGCTGCCTTGATAGCTACTTACCAACTCCACCGGTGCCAACAGCACCAGGTACAGTTTGACTTCCATCTGTATATCGACCTGGTGCCCCAATTTGTCCTGTCTGAGTTCCGTATCCTGGTTGTCCTACTCTGTCTCCGATCTGTCCGGGCTGCCCTCCAATAACTCCAGTTTGGCCGCCACCTCCTGGCTGTGTTCCATAAACTGGCGCTCCACCGATTCCGGGTTGGCTACCGTAACCACCTTGTCCACCTACTGTCTGTCCGCCAATTCCGGGTTGAGATCCGGTTCCGTATCCGGGTTGGCCAGCCGTGGCCTGACCACCTGTTCCAGGTAAGCTTCCGTATCCGGGTTGCCCGGCTCCGGTTTGTCCACTAACTCCAGGTTGAGTTCCGTACCCGGGTTGGCCACCGCTAATTCCTGCTTGACCTCCAGTTCCTGGCTGTGTTCCATACCCAGGCGATCCACCAATTCCAGGTTGACCACCGTATCCGGGCTTTCCAGCGGCGGTCTTTCCGCCAATTCCAGGTTGGCTCCCGTATCCGGGTTGTACGGCTCCGGGTTGTCCTCCAAAACCTGGTATGACACCGTATCCTTGTTGTCCGGCTCCAGTCTGTCCGCCAACACCAGGTTGGCTTCCATATCCGGGCTGTCCGGCTCCAGTCTGTCCGCCAACACCAGGTTGGCTTCCATATCCGGGCTGTCCGGCTCCAATATGTCTGCCAATACCAGGTTGGTTTCCGTATCCGGATTGTCCTCCAAAACCTGGTTGGGCACCGTATCCGGGTTGTCCGGCTGCGGTCTGTCCGCCAACTCCATGTTGGTTTCCATATCCGGGCTGTCCTCCTCCAGTCTGTCCGCCAGGCTGGCTTCCGTATCCGGGCTGTCCGGCTCCGGTCTGTCCGCCAACTCCAGGTTGGCTTCCATATCCGGGCAGTACGGCTCCAGTCTGTCCGCCAGCACCAGGTTGGCTTCCGTATCCGGGTTGTCCAGCTCCAGTCTGTCCACCAATTCCTGGTTGGGTTCCGTAACCGGGTTGCCTTCCACTGGTTCCAGTTTGCCCTCCAATACCAGGCTGAGCTATAAATCCATATCCCGGTTGGCCGGCTCCAGTCTGTCCGCCAATAGCAGGTTGGCTTCCGTATCCGGGCTGTCCGGCCCCAGTCTGTCCGCCAATACCAGGTTGACCACCGTACCCGGGTTGGTTGGTTCCGGTCTGTCCACCAACTCCAGGCTGAGTTTCGTATCCGTAATGTCCACCAGGGACAGCGGTTAGTGCTCCAATTCCTGGCTGAGAGCCATACCCAGGGAATCCGCTTATTGCAGCCTGTCCTCCGTATCCTGGCTGTCCACCTCCGGCCTGTCCACTAATTCCAGGCTGGCCGCCGTATCCTGGCTGTCCGGCTCCCGTCTGTCCGGTAATTCCAGTTTGTCTACCGTATCCGGGTTGTCCGACACCGGTCTGATCGCCAATTCCAGGTTGACTTCCGTATCCGGATGGTCCGCTAATTCCAGGTTGAGCCCAATATCCAGGTTGTGCGGCTCCTGGTTGTCCGCCACTTCCAGGCTGACTACTGTATCCCGGTTGTCCGGCTCCGGTCTGACCGCCAATTCCTGGTTGAGTTGCGTATCCAAATTTCCCTCCAATCGGTTGTCCGGCTCCAGTCTGTCCACCAACACCAGGTTGTGCTCCATATCCAGGTTGTCCGGCTCCAGTCTGTCCACCAACACCAGGTTGTACTCCGTATCCAGGTTGTCCGGCTCCGGTCTGTCCTCCAATTCCAGGCTGGGTTCCATATCCGGGTTGTTGACCTCCGTAACCTGGTAACACTACACTGGGACCTGTTTGCACACCAGTTCCTGGCTGATTTCCGTATCCAGGCGATCCTGCAACCCCTGGTTGGCTTAGGTACCCGGGTTGACCTGTATGTCCGCCTCCGTAACCAGGTTGCCCTCCACTGACCCCGGTCTGAGCTCCAACTCCAGGTTGGCTTCCATATCCGGCTCCAGTCTGTCCGCCAATTCCAGGTTGGGTACCGCCGGGTTGTCCAGCTCCGGTCTGAGAGCCAATACCAGGTTGGCTACCATATCCGGGCTGTCCGGCTCCAGTCTGTCCGCCAACTCCAGGTTGGCTTCCGTATCCGGGCTGTCCGGCTCCAGTCTGTCCACCAATACCAGGTTGGCTTCCGTATCCGGGTTGTCCGGCTCCGGTCTGAGCGCCAATTCCAGGTTGGCTTCCATATCCCGGCAGTCCAGCTCCAGTCTGTCCGCCAATACCAGGTTGGCTTCCGTATCCAGGTTGTCCGCCACCGGTCTGTCCGCCAATACCAGGCTGGCTTCCGTATCCGGGTTGTCCGGCTCCAGTCTGAGCCCCAACTCCAGGCTGGCTTCCATATCCGGGCTGTCCGGCTCCAGTCTGAGCTCCAACTCCAGGCTGGCTTCCATATCCGGGCTGTCCGGCTCCAGTCTGTCCGCCAATCCCAGGTTGGCTTCCGTATCCGGGCTGTCCGACTCCAGTCTGTCCACCAATACCAGGTTGGCTTCCGTATCCGGGTTGTCCGCCTCCAGTCTGAGCCCCAACTCCAGGTTGGCTTCCATATCCGGGCTGTCCGGCTCCAGTCTGTCCGCCAACTCCAGGTTGGCTTCCGTATCCGGGCTGTCCGACTCCAGTCTGTCCACCAATACCAGGCTGGCTTCCGTATCCGGGTTGTCCGGCTCCAGTCTGAGCCCCAACTCCAGGCTGGCTTCCATATCCGGGCTGTCCGGCTCCAGTCTGAGCTCCAACTCCAGGCTGGCTTCCATATCCGGGCTGTCCGGCTCCAGTCTGTCCGCCAACTCCAGGTTGGCTTCCGTATCCGGGCTGTCCGGCTCCAGTCTGTCCACCAATACCAGGCTGGCTTCCGTATCCGGGTTGTCCGGCTCCGGTCTGAGCGCCAACTCCAGGTTGGCTTCCATATCCGGGCTGTCCGGCTACAGTCTGTCCACCAATACCAGGTTGGCTTCCGTATCCGGGCTGTCCGGCTCCAGTCTGTCCTCCAACTCCAGGTTGGCTTCCGTATCCGGGCTGTCCGGCTCCAGTCTGTCCACCAATACCAGGTTGGCTTCCGTATCCGGGCTGTCCGGCTCCAGTCTGTCCGCCAATACCAGGTTGGGCACCGTATCCGGGTTGTCCGGCTCCGGTCTGAGCTCCAACTCCAGGTTGGCCCTGAGCGCCAACTCCAGGTTGGCTTCCATAACCGGGCTGTCCGGCTCCAGTCTGTCCGCCAATACCAGGTTGGCTTCCGTATCCGGGTTGTCCAGCTCCGGTCTGGCCGCCAACTCCAGGAAGAGCACCATAACCAGGTTGCCCGGCAGCGGTCTGACCTCCTAATCCAGGCTGGCTTCCGTATACAATTTGACCGGTTCCTGTCTGTCCACCAACACCAGGTTGACCTTGCACTCCAGGTTGACTGACTCCGCCTGCTGGTTGATTACCTCCCAACTGACTTTCTGATCCCGGCTGTCCGGATACGCTTCCAGCTTGCCCTCCAATTCCTGTATAGCCCGGTTGCCTTTCTGCTGGCCCCCCAACACCGGATTGAGTTCCATATCCAGGGCGCGCTCCACCGATTCCTGTATTAATAATTGGCAGATTGAAATATCAACTGTATACATTTCGAATAGATACGACGTACCACCTCCGGGTAAGCTTATAATGGAATCGGGTCTACCGATGCCTCCGGATCCACTAGCATCGACAATTCTGCCTGAAGAAGGGTAGTCCGTTTGGTAGCCAGAACATCCATTGCAGTCCCCTGATGAGAACTGGCTCTGAGCCTGACCCATTCCATGGGTGCCAGCTGAAAGAGGTCAAGAGGTCAATGGAAAAGTGCTAATGGAACTCATCTAAGCCGTACTCACAGACAGTGGAGCGAGATCCATTTTCGGTGGCCTCTGCCTCGGCCTTTCCATCCTCCTCAGGCTTACCGAAGTTTAAGTACTGAGACTGGGTTTGTCCCCTCGAACTGCGGATAAACGTGGAATGGATGTAAGCCCAGCTGGCCCAAACTAGTTGTTAACTACTTACTAGCCTCTGCCGCTTCTCTTCTCCCGCTGCAAGTCGTTCAGACCAGAAGCCTCATTTTCCTGAAAGTTAATACATCGATTTAAATTCAATGCTAATGTCAGTCTAATCTATATTCATTCGAAAGGGTCTCAGCTAGTGTGCCCGATTAGATGCTGCTTGTAAGAACTGACCTTGGTCAAATTATGTCTTATCGCCTACTTTTCGAACCGAGTTCATTTACATTACACTACTCTAGTTCCATTCAAAGGCACAGAAGCAACAATTCTCGGCGAGATTCATTAACGATTCGGAAACTTACGATGGCAGCTCCATTTGCGCTTGCCACGAACAGCACGGCGCCAAGTAGCAGCAGGCCCAAGCGAAAGGGCAACATTTCAATAAATTAAGCCCTGAATCCAATTGAAAGGCGTCGACGTCGCGGCAACACAACCAGCAAACTGTAAGATGAAATTGAATTGTATTATCAATACAGCATATAGATGCGTGTTATTATTAGTTTATACTCCTTCTCTATAATTCTGGTCCGTCACTTTCAGGGGTTATCACTTTTCTTTGAAATGAGCACGCACGCTGTGCTGTTAGATGCCAAAAAAAAAGGCAATCGATCTTGAGTTATATGTTTCAGTCTTGCGAGTGATGTAATCGCTAATGTTAGTTTCGAATTTTAGTTTTTGAATTTGTAAACTGAAATCATGCATATATCCTTTTTGATATCTCTGGCTTTTTACATCTTTATTTTGAGTTTTATATGTCAAAAAATACAAGCAAGTCACTTTACACTTCGAAAGGATAATTGTGTGATTATCCTGTCGAATTTAAATTGTTACAGAATATGTACCATATATGTACTTGAATATAGAAATATTTAATATATTGTGGAGGAAAATGTAATCTTCACATAATTGTTTTTAGGTGTTGTGAATTTGATTCAATTTATACAAGATTCTTATTTTGCACACATTATAATTTACACACTTCTTGTTCTTTTAGACCATTTACTAATGATATAAGTCCTGTATTTTGGCTTGATTTCAATTTCACTGAATATTTTTTCATAAGTATAGATTCACATTTCGATGTTACACAAGTAAAAGTACTTATACAAGTTGTGCACAATTAATAGGATGTTTTGTTATCTTATTTCTTCACTAGTCCCTTGTCTTTGAGAGCTATTTTTGCTCCATGTCCTTGCTGCGAGAGCACACATCCTGGGCACATACTTTTTCGGCTGCGTGTTCTGGGAATCCAAGGGAGATTTTCCGATTTGCTTCCGATCGCGACAACTGCTGGATTGCGAATAACGCTGGGCTGTACGAGCATCAAAACTCTAGAGCTTGAGCAGAACTCAAATTCATTGAAGGCGAGCAATTTCCAATACATTTGCATTTGGCCAGCATGAATATTTATGTAGGATCCACACCAGCGCAGAGCGCTGGTATCTGTGAGGCGGATCAGGGCACTTGGAGCCCGAGCTGGGAGCTCGTCGCCAGTGCTATTCAGTCGAGTGTCTATTCCATTACGTATCAGCGCTTTGATCGTGTCAATCGATCACTTGGTCTGGCTGGCTTGGCCTGCCGATGGAAGGGGAGGCGCTGACGTCCCCCTCGACAAATGAGTTTCTATGGGCATTACAACATCGTAGTCTATGCCAACGGATGGGGGACTCTTTTGACCCATTTTAGGGAAATGTACTGGCATTTATTAGCATATAAAGATACGCAATTGTGTATCTCTTGGATACATTTCAAGTGTGTGTCCCTGCCCACACCCATTCACTTGACTTGTATGTGCTCTCTTTGCATCTGGCGAAGGCTTTATCGATTGGACTCTCGATTTCCCAAGCCACTTATTTACTTCTACAAATCAAAAATTGGCGGAAGTAATTTAATCAGATAACCTTTGAGACTAATTATTTGCTTTCGCTTTCTGGTTAGACTACACATCGTCATATCTATATATAGAGCCAGCCCCCATTCAATGTTGAGTTCGGCTTTATACCCTTATCTGCCAAGAGCTTCTATGAAACCATGTGTTAAATTGAACTGAAGCATTAAATTTTCAATTTTTAAATACCCATCGTCTGTATGGGGTGTGTTTCAAGGCTAGTAATATTTTTAATTGAAACCTAGATTGATAAGATCTACGAAAAAGGCCTAGGAACTGTGCAAAGCAAATAAGCCGGCTATAGCGTACCCATTACTTATTTTACTAGATGCAATTGCACTTAAAATTATCTTTAAACTTGTTTTCCAATTTTAATGGGAACAAAGTGCTATGAAATTTGTATTGCATCGTAATAAGAATTTATATTGAGACCAATTTTTTTAACACCTTCAGATGAATTTGAGAATACCTTTTGTTTCTATAACAATAGGGTACTTCATTACCAAATTGCCTCCGTCTATTGAAATAAATTTGCATGCATCCAAAAATATCTATTTAGATCATCTCAAAAAACACCAGTGAAATAAAAATGCGATTGAATGTGTTCTTTTTATATACAACAATAGGAATTTAACATTGAGTTCTGTTTCATTATATTAATAATTTTGCTAACTTTATTTAATCGATTGGTAATTTTCACAGTATAAATAAATTTGTTATAATTCGACCTATTTTTAATTAATTTCTTAGGTGTTTGGAGGGTCCAATGAAGAATGCCTTTTCACCGCATCTGAAAGATAAAGTATCTGCATGTTATTTATTGATACTTTGTCTAGTTTAATTGGGCTTACTTTTATGTGCAGAACCGCCTGGACTTTTCGCAGGCTTGACTAACGGGATTCCAGTAAAGTCCTGAATTACAGCTCATTACAACACCTCTCGAGCCAAAACACTTGACGTATTGGGAGCAATCGCTTTGAAAAACGTCAAAATTCATGCCCGCTGCGCAAGAAATCGATTGACTCGCCCGAAGATTTGTGCAGTATTTATTGGACCAATCACATGACTTTATCTCCGGGTTCCAATACAGCGGATCTGGACACTTGCGCTCCAATGCCACGCCATTACTACACTGCAAATACATGGTGCAGTCCGTTGGATGTGCAAGGAAATCCACTCCAGGTCCGCAAACCTTCTCCTCTGGATTGGCATTTTCATCGTCGTTGTAGCAAACACCTGAGTCTCCACTGCAAAAAAATTTGTGATAGTCCCAATAAAGATTAGCTGGGCACTCCATAATTAGTTCATTTCCGTTGCTGCAGTGAATATATTTGTGACAATTTGTTGGGTGGGGTAAATATTGATACCCGGTACTACAAGAAAATGGTGGTAAACTTGAAGTTGTGGTGTCAGGGGATGAACTTGATGAGGGTTCTAAGGTTGTAGATCTTGAGGAAGATGGAATTGGACTACTCGTAGTATCGTATACTGGCGTGGAACTTGTGGAAACTTGTCCTGCAGTACTGTTTTCCCCAGGTGATAGGGTAGAATCGTCTAACGTTGTGCTCTCCTTGGGAATATTCGTCGTACTCACAACCGTGCTACTTTCGTCTGTTGTTGTGTCCTGGGTTATAGTAGTAGATGTGTCAGGAATCGGTGTAGTAGTATCATCCTCAGGTTTTTCGGTGGTCGTCTCGATTGTAACAGTTGTGTCGTCTTCACTCGTGGTGCTCCCTTCAGGATGATTAGTTGTGTCCTGGGGGACAGTGGTAGATTCCTCAGGAATCGGTGTTGAATCTTCTACTGTAGTATCATCCTCAGGTTTTTCGGTAGTCGTCTCTATTGTAACAGTTGTGTCGTCTTCACTCGTGGTGCTCCCTTCAGGATCATTAGTTGTGTCCTGGGGGACAGTGGTAGATTCCTCAGGAATCGGTGTTGAATCTTCTACTGTAGTATCATCCTCAGGTTTTTCGGTAGTCGTCTCTATTGTAACAGTTGTGTCGTCTTCACTCGTGGTGCTCCCTTCAGGATCATTAGTTGTGTTCTGGGGGACAGTGGTAGATTCCTCAGGAATCGGTGTTGAATCTTCTACCGTAGTATCATCCTCAGGTTTTTCGGTAGTCGCCTCGATTGTAACAGTTGTGTCGTCTTCACTCGTGGTGCTCCCTTCAGGATCATTAGTTGTGTCCTGGGGGACAGTGGTAGATTTCTCAGGAATCGGTGTTGAATCTTCTACCGTAGTATCATCCTCAGGTTTTTCGGTAGTCGTCTCGATTGTAACAGTTGTGTCGTCTTCACTCGTGGTGCTCCCTTCAGGATCATTCGTTGTGTCCTGGGCGACAGTTGTAGATTCCTCAGGAATCGACGTTGAATCTTCCACCGTAGTATCATCCTGACGTTTTTCGGTAGTCGTCTCGATTGTAACAGTTGTGTCGTCTTCACTCGTGGTGCTCCCTTCAGGATCGTTAGTTGTATCCTGGGGGACAGTGGTAGACTCCTCAGGAATCGGTGTTGAATCTTCTACCGTAGTATCATCCTCAGGTTTTTCGGTAGTCGTCTCGATTGTAACAGTTGTGTCGTCTTCACTCGTGGTGCTCCCTTCAGGATCATTAGTTGTGTCCTGGGCGACAGTTGTAGATTCCTCAGGAATCGACGTTGAATCTTCCACCGTAGTATCACCCTCAGGATTTTCGGTGGTCGTCTCGATTGTAACAGTTGTGTCGTCTTCACTCGTGGTGCTCCCTTCAGGATCATTAGTTGTGTCCTGGGCGACAGTGGTAGACTCCTCAGGAATCGGTGTTGAATCTTCTACCGTAGTATCATCCTGACGTTTTTCGGTAGTCGTCTCTATTGTAACAGTTGTGTCGTCTTCACACGTGGTGCTCCCTTCAGGATCATTAGTTGTGTCCTGGGCGACAGTTGTAGATTCCTCAGGAATCGACGTTGAATCTTCCACCGTAGTATCACCCTCAGGATTTTCGGTGGTCGTCTCGATTGTAACAGTTGTGTCGTCTTCACTCGTGGTGCTCCCTTCAGGATCATTAGATGTGTCCTGGGCGACAGTGGTAGACTCCTCAGGAATCGGTGTTGAATCTTCTACCGTAGTATCATCCTGACGTTTTTCGGTAGTCGTCTCGATTGTAACAGTTGTGTCGTCTTCACTTGTGGTGCTCCCTTCAGGAACATTAGTTGTGTCCTGGGGGACAGTGGTAGATTCCTCAGGAATCGGTGTTGAATCTTCTACCGTAGTATCATCCTCAGGTTTTTCGGTAGTCGTCTCGATTGTAACAGTTGTGTCGTCTTCACTCGTGGTGCTCCCTTCAGGATCATTAGTTGTGTCCTGGGCGACAGTTGTAGATTCCTCAGGAATCGACGTTGAATCTTCCACCGTAGTATCACCCTCAGGATTTTCGGTGGTCGTCTCGATTGTAACAGTTGTGTCGTCTTCACTCGTGGTGCTCCCTTCAGGATCATTAGTTGTGTCCTGGGCGACAGTGGTAGACTCCTCAGGAATCGGTGTTGAATCTTCTACCGTAGTATCATCCTGACGTTTTTCGGTAGTCGTCTCGATTGTAACAGTTGTGTCGTCTTCACTTGTGGTGCTCCCTTCAGGATCATTAGATGTGTCCTGGGCGACAGTGGTAGACTCCTCAGGAATCGGTGTTGAATCTTCTACCGTAGTATCATCCTGACGTTTTTCGGTAGTCGTCTCGATTGTAACAGTTGTGTCGTCTTCACTTGTGGTGCTCCCTTCAGGAACATTAGTTGTGTCCTGGGGGACAGTGGTAGATTCCTCAGGAATCGGTGTTGAATCTTCTACCGTAGTATCATCCTCAGGTTTTTCGGTAGTCGTCTCTATTGTAACAGTTGTGTAGTCTTCACTCGTGGTGCTCCCTTCAGGATCATTAGTTGTGTCCTGGGCGACAGTTGTAGATTCCTCAGGAATCGACGTTGAATCTTCCACCGTAGTATCACCCTCAGGATTTTCGGTGGTCGTCTCGATTGTAACAGTTGTGTCGTCTTCACTCGTGGTGCTCCCTTCAGGATCATTAGTTGTGTCCTGGGGGACAGTGGTAGACTCCTCAGGAATCGGTGTTGAATCTTCTACCGTAGTATCATCCTCAGGATTTTCGGTGGTCGTCTCGATTGTAACAGTTGTGTCGTCTTCACTCGTGGTGCTCCCTTCAGGATCATTAGTTGTGTCCTGGGCGACAGTGGTAGACTCCTCAGGAATCGGTGTTGAATCTTCTACCGTAGTATCATCCTGACGTTTTTCGGTAGTCGTCTCGATTGTAACAGTTGTGTCGTCTTCACTTGTGGTGCTCCCTTCAGGAACATTAGTTGTGTCCTGGGGGACAGTGGTAGACTCCTCAGGAATCGGTGTTGAATCTTCTACCGTAGTATCATCCTGACGTTTTTCGGTAGTCGTCTCGATTGTAACAGTTGTGTCGTCTTCACTTGTGGTGCTCCCTTCAGGAACATTAGTTGTGTCCTGGGGGACAGTGGTAGATTCCTCAGGAATCGGTGTTGAATCTTCTACCGTAGTATCATCCTCAGGTTTTTCGGTAGTCGTCTCTATTGTAACAGTTGTGTCGTCTTCACTCGTGGTGCTCCCTTCAGGATCATTAGTTGTGTCCTGGGCGACAGTGGTAGACTCCTCAGGAATCGGTGTTGAATCTTCTACCGTAGTATCATCCTGACGTTTTTCGGTAGTCGTCTCGATTGTAACAGTTGTGTCGTCTTCACTTGTGGTGCTCCCTTCAGGAACATTAGTTGTGTCCTGGGGGACAGTGGTAGACTCCTCAGGAATCGGTGTTGAATCTTCTACCGTAGTATCATCCTGACGTTTTTCGGTAGTCGTCTCGATTGTAACAGTTGTGTCGTCTTCACTCGTGGTGCTCCCTTCAGGATCATTAGTTGTATCCTGGGGGACAGTGGTAGATTCCTCAGGAATAGGTGTTGAATCTTCTACCGTAGTATCACCCTCAGGTTTTTCGGTAGTCGTCTCGATTGTAACAGTTGTGTCGTCTTCACTCGTGGTGCTCCCTTCAGGATCATTAGTTGTGTCCTGGGCGACAGTGGTAGACTCCTCAGGAATCGGTGTTGAATCTTCTACCGTAGTATCATCCTGACGTTTTTCGGTAGTCGTCTCGATTGTAACAGTTGTGTCGTCTTCACTCGTGGTGCTCCCTTCATGATCATTAGTTGTGTCCTGGGCGACAGTGGTAGATTCCTCAGGAATCGGTGTTAAATCTTCTGTCTTAGTTTCGATTCCGGAACTATCTTTTCTAGCGCTTTCTACTTCAACCGGTGGCGATTTGGTTTTTGTTGGATTCGTTATGTTTCTGTGATAGTAGTATGGTGCTCCAATATTCAGCTTTGATGCCGTGTCATCGTTTTTGTTTAAATGGATGTGGTTAACTTTTTCACTTGTCCGAGCTTTTATAAACTTAGTACCACTGTCGTAGTGATTACTTTGCTTTTGTAATGACTGTTGATGTTCTGATTTTACGTGCACTATTTTTGTAAGCACTACAGTCACTGCAACACATATTACAAATTGATTAAAATTAAACTTTTTATTCTTCATCACTACCGCCTTACGTTCGAGTTGCACAGAAGCATTTGGTGAAATGATACCTGTGCTTTGTGCATTCATATTTATAACCCCAATCGAAGCTCATTCACCATCTTATCTGATCTTTTTCGCGAAGTCCGTTATCTTCAAGAGGAACTCAATTGTATGCCGTCTGGTGAAAAACAATTACGTTGTATTGCTATTTCTTTATTTTGATTAGTATTAATGTACATTTTTGGGTGTTACAAAATACTACCTCGTCAAGTTGGCGGTTATTGCACCTGGTGGGCACCAGAGAACTCAATCGCATTATCGCAGGTATAGTCACACGATTGAAGAGGTTGGTTCCAATTCAAACCACTCGGGCAGCTCAGTTTAAAGCCAATGTTGTAGACACACTGGATAAATTTAGTGCAGTCCGGTATATAGGGCAAAAATGGTAGCCCGGATGCGCAATTCAAGGTCGATGGTGTAGTGGTCTCGTTCTTGTCATCAGCACAATGCTGTGACTCCCAGGAGCACACATTCAGCTCCCGATCCCAATAGAGGCCGTCCGGACATATCTTCAAAATTCCCTCACCGTACAGGCATTGATAATACTCTCTGCAGTCGGGTGCTGGGAGAAACAGATCTTCGTCAGCACACAGGACTGGAGGTGGTAGTGTTGTGGCTGGAACCTCCGTGCTATCCTCCACAGTGGTAGATTCATCTGTTGTTAGATCGATGGTGGTATCTTCTCCAGACGAGGTCGATCCACTTACAAGGAGTGCAAACAATCCAAGTAATCCGATAATCTGAAAACCTTAAGAAAACTACGATATTGGTTTTCAGTTCATTGTGTAACACTACCTGAACTACCTTTCATGTTTTAAAAATTACACTTTCCGACAGAATAGAACTTTCAACTAGGGTACTGTGCTTATATAGCATATTCCTCAACTTTATACTGAACTAATCGCCTCTTGGTTATCTGTGGAATCTGCTTCATTTACACGTGTATTGACAGTCATAAGTCATACTAAATCAACTTCACATCTTTTGATAAATTTATTGCCGTTCAATTTTCTATAAAAAGTGGATCGAAACGAATTTTCTCATTGCACCTCAATAAAGTGAATACATACATATTTTAAAATAAATGTTTTTTCAACAAGGCAGACAAAACTTTACCTTACTGTTCACAATTAGAAGGATACCATAAAATGTTCATCAATAAATTTGTTAATGTTAATATTGCTAAGTATTTACTTGTCGATTCCTTGGTCTTTACGTGTCGATTCTTAATTAGTACGCTTTATCAGTATTGACCATACTTAACTACTAACGCGTGTACATTAAGTGTTCTGGGAATATAATACTTCTGTCCTAGATACTTCAAGTGCATCCGGAAACAAATAAACTGCGATTCGCAAAAAGCTTACTGTATTTTATTTTTACAATTATATATTAGATTTTATAAAGTTGTGCTTTAAATTATCAAGTTGACTTACACGATTTACTTTAATATGATTTCCTTCCATTCGATCTTTAACGATAAGAATCACATGACAATCAATTTATTAATTAAAATCTGTACGGAATAATACATATATATTATAAAGATATACAAAATATAAAAAATCCTCGGAAATTAAAAGCAATAAGAAATATATTTACAATTTCAACATCCATTTATGAGTCTTCTCGATTCTGTGACTTACCTTTTTTTTTTGCCTCCATTATCTTATCGCGAATAATTGAAAAGTCAATTACTTGTTCTTGATAACCGGAAGTTCAAGGGTTACGCATTACCATGTATATTGTAACAATAGAAAATGGAGTATTCATAACTGAATTAAAAAACATTTAAATTCGATTTTGTGGATTTTACGATATTAACCAATTTTATTTTCTTTAATGAATAGTTCACATTCATTATCAATCAAGTTATTTCAGTCTTATCATGTTTGGCCAAGATAGTGATAATGAGAACACTTTAGTGACTTGTTGTATGCTAATTAAAGGCTGAATGAGATGCAGCTCGGAATGCTATAAATGCACCGCCTACTGCAAGTTATTCATTGGTTTTGGTTTGTAGATCACCGATCGTCGCTGCAATGAAGTGTAAGTACCTGAAAAGAATATAAATATTATTTTTTTAATATTAAAGACAAACGGTTTTGGCTTTCAGTGGTCTGGATGTTGATGTCCTTGCAGCTTATGCTTTTGGCAACTGCTCTTAGTGCCAGACAATGTGTCAAGCCAACTGCTTCGCCAAAGCCCCCTGAGGATCCTGACGATCCCACTGATGATCCCTGGGATCCCACAGATGACTCATCGGAGGATCCATCTGATTCGACCGATGAACCATGGAAGCCCACTGCTAAGCCCACAGAAGTACCAACTGAACCGCCCTCGAACATCACATCTACTGAAAATCCATCGGAACCAACTGAAAATCCATTGGATCCCACGGGAAATCCCACCAACGAACCATCGGAGCCAACCAAAGAATCCACTGAAAATCCATCGGATCCCACAGGACAGCCCACTGGAGAAACGTCTAATCCCTCAGATCAACCCACTGACAGTCCAACAGATCAGCCGAGTAAAGAACCAACTGAAGAGACTGAGATACCGGGGGGAGAAACCACCACTGAAGGTACTTCGGATTCCACTGCAGAGCCCACAGGAGAGTCATCAATTCCCACGCATGAGCCAGAGGAATCCTCGGGCGATCCATCAGGTCCGACAAGTGCTACCACCGAGACAACTCCCAACGTGGATGCAAACGCCTCCTGTCGAGCTCATCAAGGTGTCCAATTCCTGCCGCATCCGTACGATTGCCATTTATACATACATTGCGATGGGGATATTGGATTCGTCAAGGATTGTCCAAGTGATCTGTACTGGAACTCGGTTAACCAGACTTGCGACAAGACCTGTGCCTAAGCAAATAAAGTAAAGTACATAAAGTACAAATAAATAGCATGCTCTCAAATAACGTTCTTTTACCTAGCTGGGTTTTCTTTTAACTTTTTTGGGATCTTGAGGTGGAACAAGACCTTGTTCGTGACATTCATTCATAACTTTGCGAATTCCGAACACCAATCTTTGGGGAGTGTCTACATTGAGATAGGTGATGACTTCCAGGAATAACGATTCCCAAAGTTCACACCTCAATTAGACCGACATAAAAGGGCCATGTCTAACATGATCAGCATAATTGATAGAGATAAGGGTCACTTAGAGTCAGCTAGTCGAAAATAATGTGGTATATAAAAGGCACCAACTTTTTGGCAATTAGGCGGAGTACATCTCAATCGTCACAAGAGGAATAATAGAAGTGAACAAGATGAAAGGTGAGAGTCTGCAGTACCCTAGCAGTAACAAGGACTCTAGTTACTTTTCTCGTATCCAGCTACTCTGCTCACTGTGGTGGCACTCACTGCAGTGGCTGCCCTAGTTGGAGCCGCCGATCCTGAATGCATATACCGGAGAACTAGGAACCTCCCGATGCACTGGCCGAAACCCCTGAACTGTTCCTCCTACTACCGTTGCACCACCAAGAACGCGGTTCGCACGGTGACGTGTGCACCCGGCAAGGAGTACAACCCCAAGAATGGCAAGTGCACGATCGCAGGACGAAGTCTCTGCAAGCTGAGTCTTCTAGCTCCACTCGCTGAGGTAGGTTCTAGATTGGCTTTTAGAGTTTGATAATGTCCCATTCATCGCAATCCCTAACTTTTATCCGAACTTCTGTAGGCCACCAATGTGTGCTCCACCGAGGTGAACGGAGCGTACATAGCCAATAGTGGTTCTTGTGGCGAGTTCTTCATCTGCGACGAGCAGATTGCCTATCCACAGAAGTGCGATTTAGGAAGCTTTTTCAATGAAACCCTGGCCGCCTGTGTACCGGATGCAAACTCCACGTGCTGGCAGAACCTGTGCATCAATAAGACCAGTGGTGTCTATTTGGAAAATGAGGCGAACTGCGGTAGCTACTACGTGTGCTCCGCTGGAGAAGCCACTCTTCAGACTTGTCCCCAGGGCAGCTTCTTCAACACCTCAGCTGCCGCCTGTACTGTCGATCAAGGAAACTCACAATGCTGGGTTAACTACTGCATTGGACAGGATGATGGATCCGCTGTGGCCGACAAGTCCAACTGCTCCGTGTTCTATGTGTGCTCCAACAATACGGCTACTGCTCAAGAATGTCCCGAAGGAAGCTACTTTGAGAACAATAACTGGGGTTGTGTTCCCGGCACTTGCACCACAGAGTCACCATGCGATGATTCCACAACCACCACCACTGAACCTTGTGCTGAGGAGACAACGGAACCTCCGGCATCCTGCGATTGCGGTGATATAAAGAACGCCGACTTCATTCCCGATGAAGAGAACTGTCGCAAGTACTTCATCTGCATTAATGGTGTTCTGGTGGCCGGAGATTGCGGCAAGGGTAACATGTTCAATGCTAACCTCAGTGTTTGTGAGGTTGATGCTGACAACACTTGCTGTGTGGCGGATTGTACGGATGGCGAGGCTAAAGTGGATCCCCAGGACTGCACCAAGTACTTCAAGTGTCAAAGTGGCGACTGGACTTCCGTTTCCTGTGATAGTGGCAGTTATTTTAATGAAACTCTGAACTGCTGCCAAGTGGATGTGAATAATGTGTGCATTGATGCCAAGAGCACTTCACCACAGACCCCGACAACCACAACCGTTGAAACTATTTCTGTCAACAAGTGCAATGCAAGGGATCCTCCAGCCAGTGGAAAGAACTGCTGGACATACCAGTCCTGCATCAATGGCCAGTGGGAGGATGGCACTTGCCCCAATAACACCTTCTTTGACGCCTCCATTGGCATTTGCCGCGATGACACCAAGAATGTCTGCCCGGAAAACAGATCGAGCGGATCGCGCCAGAAGCGAAGTGTGGAAGACTGCACCTGCGAGGGAGGCATCGCGCAGGGAACCATTATAGGTCACTCGACCGACTGCGATAAGTACCTGATCTGCGAGAATGGTCAGTTGGTGGAGGGTGTGTGCGGCGTGGGCAATGTCTTTCAGAGTTCCAGCGGCATCTGTGTTCCAGACACCAAGGCCACTTGCTGGGTGTGCTCCAACAAACCGAATGGCTACCAGATGGCCGATCCGACCGACTGCACCAGCTATTTGACCTGCTGGAATGGCCTGGCCACAAAGCACACCTGCGGCTCCGGCGAGTGGTACAATGGCGATGGTAATTGCGTCATCGATGTCAATGCCAAGTGCATCAACCCATGCACCTGCGGCAATGGCAACGTGGCCCATCCCATCTGCACCAAGTACTTCCAGTGCACGGACGGAGTGCCCCAAGTGGAGCAATGCGTCGTTGGAGAGGCCTTTGATTCAGCAACTGGTCAGTGCTCCACGACCGTGGAGTGCTCAGCCAAAAACTGTGCCACCGCCAGTGAGGGCACCACCTACCCTGTCGCCGGAGAAAGTGGCCAATTCTACGTCTGCCTCAACAACGAGGCCACCATTCAATCCTGCCCGGTCAACACCGGTTACTCCGCCGACCTGGGTATATGCGAAGACCAACCCAGCGTAAGTTAAACCAATTAATTGAGATCAACAATACCATTCGAAATGAAAATAGATCGATAAGTATCACTCTTTCTATATTTAGTTAATCCAAAATACCTCCTTGTTTTCATCAAATTTAGCCCGACTGCGACCAGACTGTTTGTAACAGTGCCTCTGTGGACTCGACGTATGCATCTAATGGCAAAGACTCGTCGACCTTCTGCCTGTGCAAGGATAGTGGTGCTTATATTCAATCCTGTCCAACCGGATTGTTCTACGACGCAACTGAACAAGCCTGCACTTTCGTAAGTAGTCGCCAGGAAAAATACGTAACGCCTTTCCAAAACCTATCCCTTTATTACAGTCCGGAAACTGCGATCCTCTGGTCTGCAATGACCAGTCGGAGTACTTCGTCTCTCCGGACTACGAGGACCCGAACAGTTTCTGCTTGTGCCGCGCTGGCGAACCCATCACTGTTCCCTGTCCAATTGGCTACACTTTCAATACCGAGACGCTCGAGTGTGTTCTTATTCCACTGCCAGATGTGAGCCATTAAATTCCTTCCTGAAGTACATTGAACATGAGTTGATAATGTATCCCAAATCCTCTTACAGCCCCGCTGCTGCGCAAATGGCTGCGTAGGAAAGACGGACTTCTCTACTTTTCCAACTATTAAAGGTACCGATGGCTTCTGTGTTTGCGTAGACGAAGTTCCCAAGTACACCAGCTGTCCGGAAAACTCCCAATTCGATGTGGAGCTAAGTGCCTGCGTCGCCACTGAGGTAGGCATTAGTTAGAGCTGTGTTCCAACCATATCTAATTGATATTTCCAGGAGGAAACCACATGCCCTGTGAACGCTTGCACTGTCGGCATTTGCGAGAACGCTCAGGATTTCGATACCTTCCCTGTTCCGTGTGAGCCCTCCGCTCTTTGCTACTGCCTCGACTCCTGCCCCATCTATGAAACCTGTCCCGAAGATATGGTCTATGACGAAGATATAAAGATGTGCACGGAACCAGAGGTGGGTGGTGCCAGTTTGGAACTTGCAATATAAAGATTATCCTCAATAACTAAAATTTACCCTTCAGGATCCTTCTGTGGTCTCCCGGTGCAATGCTGAAAAATGTGACAGCATTCCGGATTTTACACCATATGCGACCATCAAAGGAGCGGATGGCTTCTGCTATTGTAATGGCGGCTTGCCCGTTTTTCAGGAATGTGAACAAAACACGGAATTCGATCCCGCCCAGGGAATTTGCCAAAGGGTTGTGGTAAGAAATTACCGTGAAAAATCAAGTGATTTTAGGTTAATGTCGTAATATTATCAGGATCCCTGTGTGACCGCCTTGTGCGATGCTAATCAATGCGCCACCTTGGGCAATTACGTGCCCTTCCCAACAAACACGGCCAGCGATGACAGCGATGCCTTCTGCTACTGCGCGGATGGGGAGGTAGTCTTGGAGCAGTGCAGCCCCGATATGGTGTTCAATGCGGACCTGGGACGATGCACAGTTCAGGCTGTAAGTAGAAGGATACATCTTCTGAAGACACACTGCTCACATTCTGAATGTTTCGCAGGCACCCGAGTGCGTTTGCGCGCCCGGCAAGTGCAGCAGCTCCGATGACTACGAGACATATGCGGCTCTGAATACGAATGCAGGCTTCTGCCTGTGCGTGAGCGGAACTCCTGTGTTCCAAGAGTGCTTAGATGGCGAGACGTATAACAGTGTCCAGGGTGCCTGCTTTTCGAGCAGCGCCAAGATCAGTGCCTCCGGCCTTTGCGATGCCAGACGATGCCACAGTCGTGCCGTTGTGGATGCCACTTTTGCGGCAGTGAATACGACCAGTGGATATTGCAGCTGCCAGGATGTCGGCGTGTCCACCTTCATCAATTGTGCGGATGAACATGTTTACGAGGAGAGTGCGGGAACTTGTGTGGTAGGGGCCTGCGATTACACCAGCTGCTTGAACCGAATTGCCTTCGAACCCTTCGAGGCGAAGAACACCACCGAAGGATTCTGCTCCTGCGACGGTGTGCCCAATTTCCATCACTGCCAGGCGGGACACGTCTTTGACAAGGCGCAGGGTATATGTTTGCTGAAGGACGCCATGGCCATGATCTCTTGCAACCTTAGGGAATGCCTGAAGCGAAGCCAATTCGAGCCATTTGCCGCCGAGAACACCAAGTCCGGCTTCTGCTCCTGTGACGATCTGCAGCGCGTTAGTGTCACCTATCATCCGTGCGGTGAGGGCGAGATCTTCGCTCCGGAACTCGGCATGTGCACCAGCCACAGCATCCAGAAGCGTTCCGTGGAGGCGGAGGAAAACGTAAGGTCCCTGAACTTGTTCAAGAAATTCTTCCCAAAACTCTTCTAGGCCAGCCTTGAGCTAGCTTTCTATATACTCTTATATACACTATCCTACGACCTTAGTTGTTATTTATGAGTTATGTTTTATGTGAATGAATGTTCCGCTTGTTCCACTTCTATACGTATTAAATACCCAATAATGTACTCTAACCATATATGCGCTACAATAAATTCAAAATAGATGAATTACAAACATTTCGGCTTTTTATTATGTGTGCCTATAGAATGGAACATGTGGATATGGGCTTTTTCAGAAATGAAAGTATAACTATGATATATTATATTATATCATATTACATTATTTAGTCAGATTATGTGGGACAGATTATATTGGTTAAAAATAATACTCCTTCCTTCCGTTCCAGATTTGTATCTCGAATGAAATGCGCTCGGTACCAGCGAACTGTTCCCAGTACGAGCTGTGCATCGATGGTAATTGGCGGCGACGCACTTGCTCTGACCGGCGATACTACAATCCGGAGCAGCAGAGATGCCTGGAGCCGCGAGATGACTTAGTCTGCGCCTACGCAAGGGTATCGAATGTAACGACATGCACCACCATCAGCGAATCCCTGACTATTCCCGCAAAAAGTGGCAATTGTATGCAGTACTTCCGCTGCTCCGGTGGCAAATGGCGTCTGCGCAACTGTCCGAAGCAGCACTACTACTCCCCGTTGATAGGATCCTGTTTGCCTTTCCCGCGGGGTCATGAGCAGGACAGGAATCAAACTATTTGCAGCTGGGCGATGAGCAAGCTGGCTGGTAATACCTCAGAAGATTGCCAGCACCTGGCGGTGCGTCCTTCTTTGGCGGGCGGCTGTCAGAGCTATCTGATGTGCCTGGACAACTCATGGTGGCTGCACCAGTGTCCCTTGGGCATGTACTTCAGTCGGGAGCACAACTATTGTCTGCCCAATGATGCGGGGCAGTGTATCCTGCCGGCGGAGCGGAGTGGAAACTGCTCCAACGGAGAGAGCAGATCCGTGGTGGGCAGCTGTCACAGCTACGAACTGTGCTCGGATAATGGCCAGTGGATGAGGAGGCGCTGCCAGGAAAGGGAACAGTTTGAGCCCGTGCTGGGCTGCGTGCCCAGTGATGGAAGCTGTCAAGACAATGGGATGCGACGCATCTGCCGGGAGGGGGAATTCCAGGCTCAATTCGGGAACAACTGCTCTCAGGGATTTCTGTACTGCGAGGCGGAGGAATGGCATCTGGGTAGCTGTCTCAAGGGGCACAGTTTCGCTAGGAATCGCAATAAGTGCGAGTTACAGTCACAGTGCCAACTCCAGATAAGGGATCTCCCAGCGGACAACCAGTGTTTGGGTCAAATGGATGGCCTAAGTGTCGCCGATCCCACAGATTGCACACGATTTTACCTGTGCCTGCAGCAAGTGCCCACCATCCTGCAGAGCTGCTCCTCCGGCAGCTTCTTTGACTCCACCCAAGGATACTGCCGACCGAATGATGGCACTTGCCAGCTGGCGATTTGTAACGGACTAGAAGATGGCAAGCTGGTGGCTCATCCGGACGATTGCCGCTCCTACTACAGCTGCTCCAGCCAGAATGGAACTAGTCTGGTGCAATGCGATGAGGGTCAGTATTTCCATAGCTTGCTTTCAATTTGCCGAGTAGATCACGGCCAGTGTCGAAAAGTTTCCAATCAAGATGACCCGGAAACTGCACCCAGATTGTGCTCCGGTCTTCATGGCGTTAAACTACCTCACGAGCTGTACTGCAATTTGTACTACGCCTGTGTCAAGGGACTAGCTATACCCGTTGAGTGTCCAGTCCAACATCAATTCAATCCGGTGCTATCGATCTGCGAACCGGAATCACAGGCCGTACAGCCGTGTCCAAACGGTCAGCTGGATGGAAACGTCAGCTACGTTTATAGCTGTGGAAACCTGCAGGACGGCACCTTCCTGGCCAATCGGACGGACTGTACTCGGTACTTTATCTGTGCCGGAGGAGTGGCCACTGCTCAGCGATGCGCTGCAGGCACCTTTTTCGATCCGGAGCAATTGCTCTGTCTTGCGGACGACGGCTCCTGTCCGCTGGTGGAATCAGTACCCGATGATGATGACAATCCCAATAACCAGCACGTGCCACCAGATCCGGTGGTTTGCGAGGGCAAACATGGTCATCTAATGCCCGATCCGGCCAACTGTAATAATTTTTATCTCTGCGTCTCGGGAAAACTCCGGCATGAGCTTTGCTATACGGATAACTTCTTCAATGCCTCCTTGCAACAGTGTCAGCCCTATGAGGTAGCCTCTGATGGGAATAATCAGACAGAAAGTCCATTACAATCGCGACAGTTCGAGCTTGGAGGTCAGGAAAAGGCAGTGACAAATGGAGTCTGCAAGGATACACCCACCTCTTTTGCCGGAATTTGTGGAGTCATCGGAAATGGTGCCTCCGTGGCGGAACAGGGTGATTGCCGAAGATATACCAGTTGCGAGGACGATGAACCCGTTTCCCAGCGATGTCGCAATGGCGAGAGTTTCGACAGCCTTTTGGGCATCTGCCGACAAAGCGATGGAACCTGCCTCTTGGAGAACGGCGTAAGAGTGGGAGTCTGCAACGGAAAGCACGGACAACTGGCCCGGGATGCGGACAACTGTCGCGGCTACTTCACTTGCGTTCATGGCCAGCAGATCGACGGGGAGTGCGCCCAGGGCGAGTTCTTCAACCGGCTGACCAACAGCTGCGAATTGGATGTCCTGCAGCAGTGCAAGAGTGACACAGACGACGTGATCATCGCTGACAATCTGGGTTAAGTGAATGATTAGGGTCGATGTGGATCTAATAAGTTAAGTTAAACGTATGGTGGTGGTTAAATACATATACTAGAAAAGCAACTGCAAGAAGGAGGACTGGGCAGAGCACTTAGTATCCAAGATTTCTAAATAGTATGTTGCTATTGGAGGCCACAAAAATTGACCTATTTGAGCTCATGACGCAACGCAGAAGACAAATAAATGTCAATTGCCTACTTCAATTCTTGAATCTCACTTGTGTTTCACTAACTAAACGATATTGTCAATCAAAGACAATGGAGACCGACAAACGTCGTAGTCAGCACGCACTTACCCCCGAAAATAACCAAATGAGGCAAGGGTTCTGAAATTATTAATGACGTGCATTCAATCAAAATAGATTCCCAGCCAGGCAATAATAGTACTTACACCACACGGAGTAGCCTCTCTATTTTTATGGTCACGAATTTGACCGAGTAATCATGAAAAATGGTGCGTGGCTTAGAGTTCCCCTGGGATAGCTTCATTCGAGCCTCCAATAAATGTTGCCTATAGGTCAACCTCTATTCCATGTATGGGGAGGGATTCATAGCGAAAGCGCCATGACGACCAAAGGACCCCATGGACAACTGACGTCACTCACAACTATCAATATTGTGGTCAGGATACGCTGGCCTGATTTAAAATTAGAAAGTCATCACGAAGAACCTCGTGTAACAGCGAGTCAAATACCATATTAATAGGATATTCGTGTTAAAAGTGAAGTCCGTATATGCCACATAGCTCTTTAGAATGGGTGTGAACTTTGGTTTGGTCAGTGATGGGAAAGTGCAGATTATAGTTATTGTCCTCTAAATGGCGAAGGTACTGTATTCAAACTATTAGAAGGGTCTATATTATAACTTTGCTTTAGCTTACTTTTCATTATAAAAAGCTTTATGGATACATTACTTTCTGTCCAAATAAACTGGACATAATATTTTATCCCAGATGCATTTCCTAGACAAGGAGGATTCAACGGAATTATAATTTAACTCAACGTTGAAAAGTCCCATAGGACCCGGACACTTAATATGCGCCTTTATGGGTTTCCACGTAGGTACAATCAGTACTCCTCCCACAGCTGTCCACCACCCATCGAGAGAGCCGCGACCACGAGTACCACCGTGATTAGCTATCTGTCCCTGAGTGTCACTGTCCTGGCCAGAGGGTCATAGCTCCTGGTCGGTCAATCGGTCGGGAACCGTCGTGGTGAGCGGTACGCCGTAGGCAGAGCGTACAGTTGGATCTGGTTTAATGGCCATTAGAAGTGCTCAGGATGGACGTGCGAGCGTGTGCTTGAATAATGTGAACCTTGATTGAAAGATAATAATTACAAGCCACACAAAATCAATAAAAGTGGCCCAGTTCGAACTGTGAATTCTGTGAATTATAGTGGAGTGACTAAAGTGGCTGGCAGATCTGCAGTTTAACGATCTTTTTTTTTTTTGCTAAAGGGCTAAAACGTTAGCAAACAATTAAACTATTGCAACCCGAAGTGCATATGAATAGAAACCGCAATCAATAATCGATTATCCATATAAGAGTAGTGCTTGAAACCGACGGGAGCGAATCAATAATCCTTCAATTGTTGTGATTACTTCAATGGCATGGGACTTTTCACAACTGCCAACGAACGCTGACATTTCCAGGACGTCCGTCGCACGCTTATTAGTGATCCAGGTACGAGTTGGATTTATTTGTCTGTCGTCCAGTGGCAATCCACTGGCCAGCACCACCCATTGCCATATCCACACATGGTACTACACACATATCCCAATACCAAATCTAGGGCAATTATTTAGAACTATTGTCATTCGGCCGCCTGGGAAAGTGGTCACCACTCGTAGCAACAAGTTTGCTTCTGCCCCACTAAGGATTTTGCGATCCAACTGGACTCGCTCCCACAGTGCACTAACGTTAATGTGAAGGCATTAATCCCAATGGCTGTAGTTGTGCCCCCCACTTGCTAACCCAATAAAACCCTTGTCGAGCTATCCAAACACCTTCCACGGGTCAATGTCAAATGCGTGCCCGAGTTCACCTTTTGATTGGAACGCGCTTGCAAATGAAGATACAAATACTCTTAGGGGTATAAATTAACGCCCTGCCCGAGGCCAGTAGTATAAACATAAATGAATAGTTAATGCACCCATTGTACCCATTGGACCCACTGGAATATCGGGGGATAAAAGTATGATATGCGCAGCTACGACAACTCTTGAATGACAGTCCACGAATCGCTCCCCCGCAAGTTTCCGAACTTGTCACTTTAAATAGTTTATCATGGGTAACGGTGCAGGTGCTCCAAACTAGGCCAAATTAGACAGTGGCCCCATATGACCTGCCGCCCCATCCACAGAATTCCTTGACGCCATAGAGAGAAGACGATGAGCAGTCAAGAAGGAAGGTCCGGCGAGAGGTCACACATCTTTCAGATCCGCATCGATAGCGTCGAGGATGAGAGCACCGCCCCCATAACGGAGGCCAACTCACGGGAGGATCTCATTGGTAGTGCAGCCCGGGAGGGCGACAGGATCAGCGAGCAGTCGGTCTTTCAGTTTCCAAGTAAGTATAAAGGATTATTGTTCCTGATTGGGTTATTTAAATTTAACTTATTCCCTCCTCAGGATTCCTTTCGGTGCCAACGCTGCGAAGCCCACGACAATCCCCGGATCCCTCCAACACCAGGCAGGTGATGTCCAGTCCCGCCAAGAGCGAGCGCATGAGCCGCCGAAGTCAGACAAAGCTGCGCCCACGGCGACTTAGCCAGGATAGTGGCATTGTGGCTGGCAGATTAATAGGATACGGGGTGAGTTTGGAAACGAAATAACAATTCCAGGTTACTGAACCGTCAATATGTAACGACAGGAGGGGGCTTTAATTGACTCCGATCTGCAGCCAAGACACGTCGAATCGGATCCGATAGATAGCGTTTATAGCTGCCAAGGGAGCCATAATGTTCCTGTGGAGAACCCGAACAAACCCGCCACTCCGATTCCGCCCAAATCCAAGCTAAGTGCCAGTCGGGCCCGTGCCGGATCGGCTGCGTACACGGAAAAGTGGCTCAACTCCTCGGTGATGCGGACCAGCAATGGCAATCCCCTGTTCCCCAAATCCAACTCGATAGCCATGCCACTGCCCACGCATCTGGAAGCTGAGTCCGCGGAACCGAGTCCCACGCAGGCCTTTGGGCCCAAGATAGTTGGAAATAATGATGAGGATATACCTGGCACCGCCATGCGTAGGAGCTTGGGTCTAAACTTGAGTCCCACGCTGGGTTCCGCCGACCGTGTGAATCAGTCCTACGAGGTAATGGAGTCCTCGCACTCCAACGTTTTACCCGACCAATTCGGCTATAGACAACTCATTCCCACGGAAAGAAAGGCTTCGGACACAGCGAGTTCCGTAAGTGGAAGTTACTACGGCAGTCGAAAGGCCAGCAAAAGCAACAGCCTGGGCGGCGAGTCCGGAGACGAGAGAAGGGTCAGTAAACAGGACAGAGAGGGCTTGGATCCGGAGTCACTGATGTTCCGAGATGGCAGGCGGAAAGTGGACATGGTGCTGGCCTGGGAGGAGGAGGACCTGGGCGTTATGACTGAGGCAGAGGCCAAGCGTCGCGATAACCGACGCTCTTTTATGGAGAATCTCATCAAGGAGGGACTCGAGGTCGAGCTGGAGGACAAGTCGCAGTCCTTCAACGAGAAGACTTTCTTTTTGAAGATCCATCTGCCCTGGCGGCTGGAAACACGACTGGCTGAGGTCATGAATCTGAAGCTGCCCGTGAAAAGATTCATCACCATATCCGTGAAGCCATCTTGGGTGAGCATATCGGTATGATTATAAGTTAAAAATCTAAATGGTTCTATTTTCAAAGGATGAGGAGAATGTTGTGCTTAGGAATATGCAATATTGGAAGGATGTGTGGCAGCGCTTGACCAAGAAGATTCAGCTGGACCAAACCCTGCTGGAGGGAGAGACTACATTTAAGGCTGCAACATCTAATGGCAATCCGGAGGAGCAGTAAGTAGAATCATATAGTTTCGGGAAAAGAACTTAGTTCTTAAAAATGAACTCTATTTTCCTGCACTCCAGGTTTATTGTTAAGGATCGGGCCACTGCCTTCACCAGTGCCCAACGATCACTGATGGTGATGCAGGTGCTCATCCGGACACCTTTCGATGAGAGCGACCGCAGCGGCATCCGGCGGCTGATGAACGACGGCACCTATCTGGGCTGCTTCCCGCTGCACGAAGGGCGGTACGATCGCCCGCACTCCAGCGGAATCTCGCTGGACCGCCGGGTTCTCTACCAGACGTGGGCCCATCCCTCCCAGTGGTACAAGAAGCAGCCGCTGTGCCTGGTGCGCAAGTACTTCGGCGACAAGATCGCCCTGTATTTCTGCTGGCTGGGATTCTACACGGAGATGCTCGTCTATCCGGCCGTGGTGGGCACGCTCTGCTTCATATACGGACTGGCCACTCTGGAGTCGGAGGACAATACGCCCAGCAAGGAGATCTGCAATGAATATGGCACGGGGAACATCACTTTGTGTCCACTTTGCGACAAGGCGTGCAGCTACCAACGACTCTCGGAATCGTGTCTCTTTTCACGACTCACCTATCTCTTTGACAATCCCTCGACGGTGTTCTTCGCCATCTTCATGTCCTTCTGGGGTAGATCGCATGAAATCCTTGCAAATGCATGATTTTTATTTGTATCTTTTGTTAGCCACCACTTTCCTGGAGCTCTGGAAACGCAAACAATCGGTTCTTGTCTGGGAGTGGGACTTGCACAACGTCGATATGGACGAGGAGAACCGTCCAGAATTTGAAACGAATGCCACCACATTTCGCATGAATCCTGTCACGCGGGAAAAGGAACCCTACATGTCCACCTGGAACAGGTCCATAAGATTTGTAATCACCGGTAGTGCAGTGCTTTTTATGGTGACTTATTCAAAGTAATATTTAATTTTACAATTATAGAGTTTCAAACTATTTGTAGATCTCCGTGGTCCTCTCTGCCGTGCTGGGCACCATTCTTTATCGCATAACCCTGGTGTCTGTCATTTATGGAGGAGGCGGATTCTTTGTTAAGGAGCACGCCAAACTCTTCACCAGTGTCACGGCTGCCTTAATCAATTTGGTGGTCATTATGATACTAACACGAGTAGGGTTTCTTTTTTGGATTGTGCAATTCATAGCTTGGAAATAAACCATATCTACCTTACAGATCTACCACCGCATGGCCATCAAGCTGACCAATCTGGAGAATCCCCGCACTCACACGGAATACGAGGACTCCTATACTTTCAAGATATTCTTCTTCGAGTTCATGAACTTCTACTCCTCGCTCATCTACATTGCATTCTTCAAAGGGCGGTTCTTTGATTATCCTGGAGATGATCAAGCCCGCAAGAGTGAGTTCTTCCGGCTGAAGAATGATATCTGCGATCCGGCGGGTTGTTTATCCGAACTGTGTATCCAATTGGCCATCATTATGGTCGGCAAACAGTGCTGGAACAACTTCATGGAATACCTTTTCCCCAAGTTTTGGAACTGGTGGCGTCAACGGAAGCATAAACAGGTGGGTAGTGCAATCAAGGATTGAAATACATTGAAACTCATGTTGATCATAATCCATTTCAGGCCACCAAGGATGAGTCGCATTTGCATATGGCCTGGGAGCAGGACTATCACATGCAGGACCCCGGACGCCTGGCCCTGTTCGATGAGTATCTGGAAATGAGTGAGTACCTCATGATCTTATCTTATTATCTGATATTTATATATAATTGTTAAACCCACCAGTTCTTCAATATGGCTTTGTTACTCTGTTCGTGGCTGCATTTCCACTGGCACCGCTCTTTGCCCTACTAAACAACGTGGCCGAGATACGTTTGGATGCCTACAAGATGGTCACTCAGGCCAGACGTCCTTTGGCGGAGCGGGTTGAGGACATTGGAGCTTGGTACGGTATCCTTCGGATCATCACGTACACGGCCGTCGTATCGAACGCCTTTGTGATTGCCTACACAAGTGATTTTATACCCCGAATGGTGTACAAGTTTGTTTATTCCGAAACCCACACTTTGGCTGGCTACATCGAGCACTCGCTGTCCATCTTCAATACCTCGGATTACAAAGAGGAGTGGGGTGCCTCGGTCAGCGAAAAAGATCCCGACACTTGCCAATATCGTGGCTATAGGTATGTTTCTACAACTCCTCTTTTGGTTGTGCACCACTTCATACGTATACATTCAGAAATGGCCCCAAGGATTACGAACCCTATGGACTGAGTCCCCATTACTGGCATGTCTTTGCTGCCCGCTTGGCATTTGTGGTGGTCTTCGAGGTGGGTATAATAAATAGCAATTATTTTATAGCAATGATAAACTCGAATAATCTCGACTATGCAGCATGTGGTGTTTGTGATAACTGGCATCATGCAGTTCATCATTCCGGACGTTCCATCCGAGGTGAAGACGCAAATGCAGCGGGAGCAGCTGCTGGCCAAGGAGGCCAAGTACCAGACCGGCATCAAGCGTGCTCAGGGCGACAGCCAGGACATTATGAGCCTGTTCCGGGACACCAGCAACCGGGCGTCGATAGCCGGAAGCACGGTGACGACCCGAGGCAGTTGGGCACGCCGCTTCAGTCGTCTGAGCGATGGACTGGACGCCCATGTGGAAGTGGCCGCCCGTCCACGACGGTCTGTGGAATCCACGGTTTGGGAGGTTTCCTGACACGAGGAAGAGGCCGAGAGTGAGGCCCAGGATCAGAGCAAGAGATGAGGCGGCAGCAGCAGATTGTCCTCATTCAAATACCAATACTCGTCTCCTTTAACCAATTCATGTAATCATGTTATTTTATGTGTAATTGTCGTTAAAGCTCCACAGTTTATAATTGTTGGTTAATCGCAAATATAAGTAATGTAAATAAATTATTTTCAATGTTGTCTGAAAATTAAAATTGTTATTTTTTCATAATCTTTGCTGTTTAAGTGAGTATTTAATATGAGCTATCTTTGAACTCGATGGCATCAACCATCCGCTCCGTTGCCACAACAACCAATTCGATGTGACTTTGTTTATGCCGTGACAGCTAGTCTATACATGTGGAAAACAGTCTGACGTATAAATTTAACAGAATTTATTCTGAGGCATAAATTATTTGATGATGAACAAGAAGCTCTCGCCAGAAGATGCATTTTATGAAAATTTGACCCTTGGTCTGATAAGAACCCTCTGTGAGTATGAAACTAACAAAAGATTGAAGTCCTGTTTGAGTGGATCCTCTCAAACATGCAGCCAATGTGCCAAGGGTGTGTAATGTGACGTTGGAGCGACGACAACCTCTGAATGCCTGCCAGGTGGTGAATTGGGAGCAGAGGCACTGCGTCTACCTCCCGGAAGATATGAAGAAGTTCTACCTATCTTCAGATGGTTTTATCCTGAACTGGAGCTACCAGTATGCTCGTGAGTGGGGTCTCCGTTTAGTTTCCTGTTTGTTTTGTATATAGCTTTGATTCCAGCTAACGATATTAGACGCGTGGGTCACATCCACTTTCCGCACTTGTTGCAGGTGACCCTGTTGCGGGAGAACATAGAAACCACAACGAGTCACTCCAGCAATTCGACGGCTGTGTGCAATAGCAACTCGGATGTTGTGGGAGCAATCGGGAGCTCACAATCCATTCCAGCTCCTATTGCCGCCGGAAAAGACAAGTGGGGCAATGCCACGCCTATTATAACGGCCAAGTCAAAAATATTTGAGATCAACAACGTGAACGAGGTGGCCAAGGTGTGTACCTAATCAAAGTAGTCCAGACGCAAGAGAAGGCTGATGATTAATTCCAAAATACTCCTCTGATAGGTGTGTATGCTGTACGAATCCACCAGTTCCAACAATCCCAAGTTCTATCTGCTAGAGCTGAGCACCCTAAGCTGGCAGTTCTTGGCGGACACCTTTAGTGAATACCTTCGGATGGCCATCGCGCACTTGGGACTGCCGTACTGGGAGCTGTGCTTCTCCACCTGCGGCCTGCCCTCTTGGACAGAGCAGCTCTTTCTTTTGCTAGCACCTCATCTCCTCGAGGAGCACGAGCCACGACGTGGACGAGTACTGAATCCCGCCTGCGAGCATCCGTACAATATCATTGATCCGAACATTTTTCGGGGTAAACCAAAAAGCGTGGCAAAAGCAACGGCTACCAGCGCCAAACAAAATCATAATAAGTGACTTTCTGTAGAAAAGTAAACAATTTATTTATGAGGGTACATAAAAGCCACAAAACAATGAAATGAAAACGTGCAAGGGAAATTCCTGAGGACTGGGTAATATATATGTAAATCAATAACGTTCAACTTTGCGTTTAAATGTTTGATTTGTTAGTTAAGTGAATCCGCATAAAAGATCCGCTTGCCGGTTGTAGATTGGGCTTTACTTGATGATTCATCCTAAAAATATTTACCCACCCACTGAACTTGAAGTTGGATGAGGGCTATGATTTGGCTATGACTCAGTAGAAGTCCGAGCTTTTGTCCTCCAGATCGGCGAGCATCTTGTCCCTGATCTGCGGTCGTGGATCCTCCTTGATCTCGGTGGGCACTGCGCCCGCCTGTCCCAACATGAACTCCAGCTCCTCAGCGGTCAGTTTGTCGCCGCGCAGCTCCAGTGGACCTATGTACTGCTTGCGAAGCGCGCCCTCGTGGTAGATAAAGATGGTGGGCAGGTTCTTCTCGGGGAAGTTCGGTATGCAGGTGGTGGCAACGGAGCGCACGAACTTCGTCTGTGGAAAGCGGACGGCCAGCTGTTGCATGTGATGGTGGATCAGTGCGCACAGCGGTACGCCGTTGGCGTACAGGTGGAGTACCACCCAGATGCCCTCGCCGGCCTTGGTCACCTCGTTCACATAATCCTGCCCTGAGATCTCGCGCACGGATCCAAATCGCGCCTTTTCGGCGGTGGCCCTCATCTCCGCGATGCGTCGCTGGCGATACTGCTCTAGAACAGCCTCGTCCTCGGAGTCCTCCAGTTCGTCGAGTTCGTCCAGCGACATATCGTCGATCTTCTTGTCCCGCTGTCCTTCATTCAGTGGCAGATCTGTGCGCCGCTGGATGGCATCGTCCATCAGCTTCTGGATCTGATCCTCTGTGATCTCCGCCTCCTTTGCCTTGGGCCCAATGATTCCCTTGGCACGGAGCACATCATTCCACTCGGTATCTTCATTTGGGTCCTACGGATAACAAGGCCACGTGAGTTTTATTTTATTCATGATATTCAATACCAAATATGGAGTTTATTTTTGGATGCACCAAAACACTCCCACCATTACCGTTTATCGAATTGAAAAAAATAGATTTTTCGGATAAGTGCAATTTGCTTATGATATTCCATCTTACCTGCATGTTTTTTGATTAAAGTTCGATGAAATAAATTACTTAAAAATATAAAATTCTTGATCGCGTGCAGCGCTTTTATAAACTAAAAATAAAACTGAATTATTCTACATGAAGTGACTCATGACCAGGGATGGAGCGAATACCGATACATCGTACGCGCACAGTCACTTAGAGATGGTAGCGTAAGCGATACGTGCGAGAAATTAAAATAAAATCTCCGCCTAATTAAAAAATATCTCTAATTTGTCAATAATTTTTCAATTAAAAATATGGTAAGACATATATAAATAAGCACATTTATTCATAAACTCGAATCAACTGTTTCAAGAAATAGACATTAGTTTCATTACAATATTTAACAAGTACTTTCCACATTATTAATTTTTTTAAAAGTTTTTCTTAAATATTAAACACAAATCTATTATTGATATGGAAAAGTATTCAAAACATTTTTTTCAACATTTAATCCGAGATCAAATAAAAAAACGATTAAATGTTATGAATTAAATTATTTTCTTTTAATTTTAGCCGATTATTTAAAAATTAATAATAACCTAACACAACAAAACTGTTAATCAAAACTAAGGAAATAGTTCTAAGAAATAACTGCCTTTAAAGCTGAATTTCTTCACCGAAGCTTTACATTTAAGAGACGCCATGCATGCATTAATATTTTAAAATGTTCTAAGCTCAGCTTAATGGCAAGAGAAATTCCCTATCTAACAATTATTGGCTAGCACTTTTTATCCTCCATTTAGGAACCAGTATGGTTCCCAGATACCTTGTAGTAGTTGTTAAAGTTAATAATACAAATCAGGTCACCGATTTCCTCCTGATAACCAGAAGCAGCCGCCTTGTTTCCCAAATAGATGAGATACTGCACGAATTTCTCGAACTCAGCCTCCTCCTGCTGAAGGCGTTTAAAGCGAGGATGCACAAAGTAGTTATCCTGATCCACAATAAAGGACTGCGACTGAATGACTCTGAAAACCGTTTAAATTAAAAAATAAAATTAAGCCGAGACTTTTTAAGAGATAAACTCACTTGCAAAAGCGCAGTATAATCACTAGGATATTATCAATGGTTTCCTTGACCTTCGCACTGCGTCGATTTAGCAGTGCTAGGAAGGCCACCCGCTTCAAGTAGGCAACATGTTGCTTGTACAACGCCTCAATGGAATTGGCTGCGCACAGCTCCTCCTTGAAGCTCTTCCAGGTGGACAGCAGGGCTTTGGCCACCAGATGCGTTTGAAACGAGGTCATGAAGTGCGACAGCTTGTGGCGCATCATCTGCATGTGTCGGAAATGAGCACATGTCCGGAGTTCCGGTCCCAGAAGCTTGGCCATTTGCTGCAGGTACTCGTAGGTGTCATCCAATACGAAACTAACGTGACGAAGCTTCAGCAGGTACCCGAAGATCTGGCCATATTTTGAAATCGTCTCCGAGCTGATCACCATGTTTAAAGGCCAATCAATCTTGCAGTTCAGCTTTATCATAGAAGTTGCTTCCACGGACAGGAAGTTCAGCGTATCCGGGATGGTGGTACAGTTGAGAGTAAGGTTCTCTGATACCGTCGTCTCATCCGCCGAACAAGCCGCCAGCGCATTGGTCAACATGGTATCAAGGATGCCCTTCTGGCTGAGACTTCGTGGCCCAACGCCCGCCTTTATTCTTCCTAAAATTTCGTTCGTGAGTGTAGCTCCAAACTGGCCGTCCACTAGGAAAAAGTAGTTTCTAAGCTTGCGGAAATGCTCGTAGATACGCTGCTCCTGGAAGATCCTCAGCACTTCATTTCGGAGTAGTACGTAGTATGCGTTAACGGGCGCCATTACGGAAAGCTGCAGGCAGCGGCGGGCCATAAACGGATTGCAAGCCTCGGGCAAGGGGTCTCTGTCCTGTTCCGTCTCCTTTTCCTCTTCCATTCCAAAATCCACTTTCGGCAATAAGCTGGTTGGTTTGGTCTTGCGATTGCTAAGAACGGGCTTTGGCAACTCCGGAGACAAGCTCCCACTAACATTATTATTATTAACAGTGTCAGCTATTTCTGGTGTTTCTCTTGGCGACGGATCACCGAAATCCACATCGGAAGTGGTGGACATTGGAGTTGGCACCGACAATGGAATTTCGACGTGAAGCTTGTCGAGTTCCAGAGGCAGACAGGGCGTGGCCTTTGTTTCCATTTCCGTGTTCTTATAACCTAGACCGAACTCGGTCTCCATAACCCGAAGTCGATTTCTGCCACGTTCCGTATTTGAATTCAATAGGGAACGCAATCGATGGGTGTGCTGATCTTCGCTAGAGTTAAAACTGACAAAGCCGTCATGATGCTCGTTGCGCTTGCGATTTCGCTGTAGTTCGGTCAGCACCTTCGTGTCCGGGCAATTGAGATTAGCATTAATGTCTGGAGGAAGTACAGCGTGCAGTCCTGCACTCGTGCTGGCAGCGGTTTTAAGTAAGTGGGATCCTTGCAGATGTACCGTGGCATGACACTCTTGAAACTGGTCGGAGGAGAGACCATGTTGGCGGTTTCGATTGAACTCTGTTTGGGTTGTTGGATGCTCGTTGGAATTTATCACGTCCGAGTGACTCCGTTGATACTGAACCACATTGGGAAGTGAGTCTTTACCACATGGTTGGTCCACATCTACATTCGCTTGATTTTGTGTTCCTTCAGCTCCGGGCTGCTCCAATGGAACATATAAAGTCGCATCCACCTGCTGCTCCAATGGAACATATAAAGTAGCATCCACCTGTTTCGTTGCCTCTTCCTCTGAATTGTCTGTATTTGCATTATCTTTGTCAGACGTTGATTCTGCTAGACAATCTGGTTCCTCAAGACAGGATGAAAAACTGAGATCGCTGACTGTGCTTCGGTCAGGACTGGATGGCAGGACACCTGCTAGCTGCACCACTTCCTTTTGCAGCTCTTGCTTTTCCCGCTCCAGGCGCTTATCCTCCATCCGTTCGCATTCCCGCTGAAATGCAAGTTCATTAACGATGTCCTGACGCCGTTTCTCTAAGTGATTTTGCTGGATACGTTCTTGCTCTGCGTTTAACAGATCGTTCTGCAGTTTTTTCTGGGCATTCGCTTTGATTTGGAGTTCCCGCTGCTTCTCCGCCCACGCGTCCAGATGGGCCTGCGTTCGCTTCACCATTAGATTGGCAAATACACGCTTTGCCGCCATGCGGTCCTCGAAAATGCTTTGCATGCTGCACCATCCGAAACGTTTATAGATGATGGCATACTTATCGGCCAGGTTGCGCCGCATATTTTTGAGCTGCTGCTCCGTTAGGCAAACCTCAATATCCGGGTACTGCACTTCAAAAACGGGGTGCTAAAGAAAATAAAAAATCATTATATATGGATTCTAGTTTTGAATAATCTTCTGCATACCCTAGCGTTATATGCCTGTAGCACCAGGTTGTATTTGCCACATTGAAGAATTTCCTCTTCGCAACCGACTAAAAATTCTGGAATTGCCTCGTTGACAACTTGGTAGCTTTTGTCAAAGAACTCTTTGCTGCACTCGTTTGTAAAAGACGGTGAAGTGTTCAGACTGCGGCTGATGAAAATCTCGTTGACCGGCTCGTCCAGTTCACCATGGTAGATCCATCTCTGTAGCTGAATAAAGTAATTGCGGGATATACATCGCAAGAAATAGATGAGCAGCTGCAGGAAGTCTTTGTTTTCGCAGGTGTCGATGGCCAGCCAGATGGAGCTCAACAGAAAGGAGCCAGTTATACCAGTGTTCAGGTTTACTGCATTAATGTATATAAAACAGATTAATTTTGAAATATATTGGCGGTGAGGCATTCTTACATCTTGGTTCATTTTCGAACATCCTATCTAGTTGGCAGAGTAACTGCATTGCTATAGAGGAGTTGTGCAGCAGCTGGAAAAGGCTATCGACTTGCAAGGAGAGCAAAAACTGCCGAGTGGTGCTAAGATAATCCATAATCGTCTCTCGCATGGCCTACAAGAAAGCATGGGATAATTGAACATACCACTACTGGAAACAAGGTATTCAATCTCACTCGAGTTAGCGGTCTTTCCAGCCGCATTTCGGTGATCTTGCTCCATTTGGTGCGGGCACTCAAACGCAGAAAGGCGCAGCCGGCACGAAGGAAGGGATTTGCAAAATCCGACAGCACCTCCGGCAGCAAAGTGGGTAAAGTTGTGTTGGGCCTCACTCGCAACTCAAAAGTATCTGCCGTCGAACTGGGAAACGTTAAAGATTCAATACCACACGATGCTTTCTTTAGATGATCGATTAGGGTTGCTTCATCTAGGTAGTTCAGCACCAGGTTCTTGTTCTGGAAGATCTTAAGTTCGTTGGTTATCAATTTATCCGAAGCGAAGTGCTTCTGCGGTCCAGGCTGGGCCACAAAAGGTGGTTCATCCTCTAGTGTAGCTGCAACTTTTTTCGCGAGCTTTGGCAATGTGGGTGGTGGATGCATTGGTTTCTCCGATTCATTTCTCATGCGTGCTATGGACTCTGCTAATCCCGCGCGAAGTACAGTAGATGGTGTGATCTTGGGAATTAGCTTTTCTGGCGGAAAGTTTCTATTCAGGTTACTCGTTATACGAATATTGGAGTATGGCTGTAGTTGCATCGGTTTTAGGGCGCGATTCATTTGATTGATGTCGGGAAAGGCTTTTGGATGAAGTGGTTTCTCCACAATCTCTATGGTTTCAATCAGCTGCAGTGGGCCTGGCTTGAGACGTTTGATCAAAACTTTGGAGTGGTTTTCCGCATCCTGGTCCTCTGTTATCTCCGATTTTTCCTTATCCTGTCCTTCCAGCAGTCTTTGGAAGCTGAGCAGCACGTCTATCCGGTCTGGGTTCTTTGCCACCTCGCTGCACACCTGGTGGAGCATTTTTAGCTTGTCCTCGGATGACATCGTTTTACTGTAGAGCAGAGATTCATAGATTTTGGACCGCCTTTTGGCCACCAGAACAGCTGTGGGTTTATTTGGCTTCATCTCATAGGCGACCAGCATTGTGGACATTTTGGTGACCATGTCGAGGACGCTGTGATTGCATTCAGCCTCAGTTGCCATCGATTTGGCTTTTAATACTCAGAAACTAAAAGATATTTTCCATAAACAAAACATAAGGACTAGAGCTCGGTGTGACCGCACCTCAGTTTCACAAAAAATCCGACTATTGCTACTTTGGCTTATTTCCGTTATATTTTGAAAATACCGTTTATATGTTTATTAACCCACTAATGATATTTAACCCTAGAAAATTTTGTTTTCATCTCGGATTCTGGTTTCTCTTGATTCTAAAACATTTGATATTTTTTTCTACAGGTTCCCCTCCTTTTTCTACTAAAGTGAACCCAACATCTCGATTAGTATTCCCACTTTAAATAAAAACACGTTTTCGAAGTGTACACTAAATTAAAAAGTTTTAAATATATTGTTTTTTTGCTGTTTTTTTTTACAAATACACAATATTCTCTGTTTCGCTTATTGGCTTACAGTTTTAGCTTAATTACATACCTTAGTTTTGTATTCGTAACACATTTAAGACATGCAGAACTTGAAATTGAATCTATTTTAGTTTTGCCGGTTTTTTCATTTCTATGCGATTTACAATTAGTTTATGCCATGTTATCGTATCAAACGGTTGCCTTTTCATCCGAACTTGCGTGGGAAACATTAAGAAGTTAGCTTTGTGGCTATAATGGGAACGATCTGTGTCGGCTGTCGACAGATTACTGCATTGGTGTTGTTGCGGCTAGGAGCAGTTGGCCAGGTGGTGTGGCCTGCACAGATGCCGACGGACCCGGTGATTCCTCCTGCTCGAACTTCCTGTCGTGCACGACCACGTTCCCCATCAGTACGAATCATGAGGCGCTGTTTGTCTCACCGTTGCTCTCATGGAAGTTGGTGCCATTGACGATGAAGGAGGTTCCGAGGCCGTACAGGTGTCCGGAGTACTTCGCATGGTCGATGTTGTCCTCAAAGAACATCTGCAAAGAGTATAAGTTCCATTAGGCAGGTACAGAACATTGGATCGTGTTTCGAAGGGGACAGCACAAGTGGGTTACAAAGCAGTTCATGGTTAAGTATGATGAGTACGGGATATATCTATGCGAGCAACTTTAGTTGGGAGCTACAAAGCGTATAAAGCACACATATGTCTACGGCAGCAAAGTCTTAGATAGTAATCCCAAGATGGGTGGCTCCCACTTGTAGATAGGATTTGTTACATACCGTAATTGGGCGTAATGATTGGGCGAGGTTTCAATATTAGTAAATTTCAGATTTAATGAATGTTAGTATGGGATGGGATTTACTCTGCAATATTCTTGTTATTTCAAAACTATGCGGCAGTTCTCTAGAAGATAAAGGTCTTGGTACGCTGATACACACAGTAAACCGTGTGGAAACATATGTCAGCAAAGCGCTTAAAATTACAAAAAATAATTTGTTAATTCGATATAAATGAAGAGCGTGAGCTTAACATAAATTAAAATGAACATAAATACAATTAAAAAGATGCCATATGAAATCAAACAAGCAATGATATGCATATGCCATGCCCAAACACCAAAGAATGCAAATAAACATTTAAAGAAAATTAATTCCAATTCATTTAATTTTCCATTCGAATCCAGCACGTTTCTCATTTCAATTCGTATCGCGGGCATTACAACTAAATAAACATGTTTGACATGGGTTTAACAGTTGTAAACTAACTACTAAGAACACTTCAAATTATGGATTTCATTCATAAATTCTGGGTCACTGGCTCTGCAAATTGTGCACAATAACTAAGTACATAGATGGGTTATGTATGAAAATGCGTTGTGACAACCATGAAATACCTTAAACCTAAGGAATAATGATTATGATGGGCGGAGGCAAGTTACGTTAGCAGTGGCAAGTGCACGGCAACACCATCGTTCGAGCAGTCTAATTATTCTAAGCTATTCCAAATAGACGCATGGCGATTGGACAGCGATGCGGCATCGCTCTTAGCCATGCCGGGCGTATTGGGAGGTGTAACCATGTAGGCGCTCGAGGTGAGCTGCTCGGAGGAGTTGGTGTTGCCAGTGCCGTTGCCACTGCTGATTATCGCAGATTCGTCGGGGGCAGGGCCCCCATTGTTTGCCGGACGGCTCAGCTTATGGATACAGCTGATCGTCGGCTTTAAGTTCATGGTGTGCACAAGCAGATAGCGAAAGAGTACATCGTGCGCCAATGGTTTAATGTGCAAATCATTTGTGTGCTGTACCTCACGCATTTTGAAGAAGGCCATGCCCGTCAGCAGAGCATCCGAGCCGGCCTGATGCTGGGGGCCCACGCGCCGCAGTTCCAACTGATCGGCCACCTCCTGCAGGCCGCCCTTCAGGTTCTTGCACGACTTCATCAGATACTTGATGTCGAAGATGTTGGGAAAGTAGATGTGCAGCAGATCGAAAAATTCAGATTCGTCCGGGGGCAGGTTCTGATCGGTGAGCAGCTTTAGAAGGTAGCCAAAATCGTAGCCGGAGTGGAAGCACAGCCACTTGATGTTTTCCACCAGCACGATGCCGGAGCTCATCAGCAGTTCGGCGAAGTCGATGGGATCGATGCCATCCTCCTCGTGCTTCTTGAACTGAATTCCGGAGTTCTGCAGGAGATCGATCGAGTCCTGCGCATACATGTCCTCGCTAGGGAAACAAACGATAATGTAGGACCCCCCATTAGAGCATAAACAAAACACTTTTACCTTAGATTGAACTTGAAGTTAAACTGCCAGGTGGAGTAGCCGGGTGGTGTCTTTCCATCGTCGTCCATGAAGGTGAGCCCCAATTGGATGATCCGCAGCAGATCGACATTGCAGCGCAGCAGCTGGTAATGATAGTCCGCCGTGGACCGGAACTCGCCGACTGGACGTGCTACCACGCCCGGAAACTCGGTGTCCATGGCCACATAGTGGTACTTCTGCACCACTTTCCGTATGGTGCGGAACTCCTCCTCCAGGTTTTGCTTCCACACATCGCGGATGCCGCACTCCTCGTTGCTGGGTATGTGGGCATGTGGCGCGCCACTGATGGCCGAGGGCATTGTCTGGGAAAGGTATCGGTTGTGGGTCAAACTACTTGTAATGTATACATATTTCAGTGTATAAGTGTGTATATGTTTGTGTTTGTTTAGCCCTAATTTAAGATGTGGAATATTAGTTTTCGCCATCAATTCTATGATTAGTTGATCAAGTCCTATCCTTTTATGAAGCATATTAAATGCTCTACAATGCAGATATATAAGACACAAAGAAACTTAAAGAACGTTCTACAAACTTTATGAAACCTTTGTTTATAATGATGGTTTAAAAATTGTTCTTCATAGTGCTCAGTTATCGAATTTGTTTAAAAATCAGTGTACGGTTACCGATATCGAATATTTCCATAGATAAGGACTTATCCCAGTGTCTTGTGTTTTTGTGTATTTGTGTGGAGGTAAGAGTTAGCAACATAATAAAATAGCTGGTCCAATTGGTTAAACACGATAGCGCAACTAAACAGGAGTTGACAATTGAAGATAGGCCAATTTCGATGTTAGAAGTGCTCGAATTTTGCTGCTGATACGAGGAAACAACATAAAATCAAATAATATCGAAACAAGGCAAGTGAAGGTAACAATTTTTTGGAAATTCGCTTGGAGGTGGTTACTGGAGTGATGGGGTTTACGATGGCCGCTACTTACATCGTCGCCGGACGTCGCCTGGTGCGCACCTTTCGCCGCCGGATCAGCCACCTCTTCGCACTGACCTACAACCAAGCCTCAAGCAACAAGTTCCACCTGGATGAGTGGTCTTAAGCTCTGATTCGGGGGATCAATGCTCCTGATCGAATGCAGGGGTATCGGAATAATAATTCAATCTGCCTTTACAGGATTATACCTATTGCACCTATGATGTATCTCGCATGCATTAACACACCTTCAGATACCACTGGGCAAGTTATTCAAAGCTGATGCTGCAATTAGACAGCATTAACATGACTTAATTTCTAACTACAGTGTCAGAAACATTTCCAGTTTCAGTTTAAGGTTTTGAAAGAGGCAGAAAAGTTCTCTACCCTTTATATGTTGTATTAACTAAGATTTGGTATGCTTAACCAATTTTGAAGGGCGTTTAACATAAAATATATGATTTTAAGTCACATCATAGCAAGTCGGAAATTTCCATACGTTTTTGAGCATTTGCAAGTGACACTGAAGATTTGAGGGTGTGAATTTCAATCCATTTCGAAATGGGATTCACAGTGCAGGCTGGGAGGAAAATCAGACAAACACGAAAAAGTGACTATTTGCGGAAAATGAAGAAACCGTAAATAAATAGCAGTTAAAACGCCCTAAGAAAACTGCACACACACACACACACGCTCTCAACACACCGCACACACACACACACTTGCAGCGGCATTGAAGATGCATTTGCAATTGCAGTTCGTTTTCGATTTGCGCCATGGAAACGCAAGGCTGTGGAAATTGGCCCAACGGTGTGAAAATCCATGGACCCACTCGTGGTTACCCTCGCAGCTTACCCATTTCATAATATTTGATGGCCGACCGTGTGGGTTTCGGCTATTTGCACAAATTAAATGTTTCTATCGGCGTCGCTTGTGGGGTGGGGTGATGGGGGAGAAAGCGGCGGGAAAAATAGCTGTTATTGGGACACTTCTGATTCCTGCACGGCGATCGTTTTAAGCGTACACTTCAATTGGCGGAGTCTTCGACGTTCGGCAATAATTTCCAATGAATTTTAATCAACGAATATTGTTTGTGAGCCGCGCAAGTGCCATAATAAAAAAATGTTCCCGATTGCGGCAGTGAGGGTAAACGTTCGCTCTTCCATTCAAGTGCTGGAAAACGTGTAATAGCTACAAATATCGATAGGATGGCCATTTCAGTGGTGCCCACTTCATGAATTTTTAGTTTCTGTGCATATGCAAAGTGATTAGAAATCTAAAATAACAAAAATAAATGGGTTTTGTTGAATTTACTCAATAGGCACTCAGTCACCTTAATGCTGCCAATCACTGCTATTGCAAGTCAATTGACTGCTATTGACTTGCAATAGCAGCCGCCTAGAGGGCGCCAGGGAAACTATGAAAATTCGTGAGCGGTGACAACTCTAGACTTTCAGCTGTTCGCTGGCAGTCAAACAAATATATTTATTTCAATTTCACCGGTAGAAGTGGTAGCTTAGTGATTTTTTAACTTTAATGTTAAGTGTTAAAAGTTGATACAAAAATATAGATCATAATAATCAAGTAAGAAATGTTACTGGATTAATGGTTTTTCTTTTTACGTCTGTCCCACTTTCCTTTTAACTTGACCCATTTGTTGTTGCAAATTCTTGAGGAATTGGCTCGCGTTATAAATAAACAAACAATACTAAACAATTGAATCAACTGTTTTCTCAGTTTGTTTACGTTTATACCAATACAGTGCCAAACTAGTTTTTTCACAAATGCCAAAGTAAAAAAGGAAAGCAAATAAGATAAATAAAGCTCGCCGTCTGTCAACAATCGGCAATTATGTTTATACATACATACATACATGTACGTACATCGGTACATAACGACTGATCTCTCCAATTATTTTGGTTTCGTGGACCCTCAAAGAACGGATTTCTCCAGTTTTTTCAAAGGGTTAAAAAACTTTTCGCACGTTTCGCATTTTTATGCTCAATCCGGTTACAAAATGCTGATAAAACCACTTGAACTACACGTTTCCGTACTGATAAGGACTTTTCTTCTTATCTGACCTCTGGAATTCAATAGTTTATGAACCTACAAGGTCGGCCGGTAAGGGAACTTTATAGATTGTGTTGCAAAAATGTCAAATTTATTTAGTTTCTATTTTATATTTAAATATTTACAAACCGATCCAACAAGAACGTTCCATTTAAACCTCCCCTTTATAGGCGTTTTTCGAAAATCATTCTAGTCGCTCTAATCGGTCTGATTATTTTGAGATACATTATATTCTTTAGTTATTTCACAATGCTACCTAATAGTTCACTAAACGCTGTTAAATTGTTGACTGTTGATTGTGTAAATCGCATTATCATTGCTTGGTGGAACTAATAGCAATTCTAAACTCCTCATTCTTTCCACAAGCGATTGGCAAATATTTGCCATTGTGGCGTTTGCAAATGATATAACAAACAAACAATTTCGCCATAATTATTGGCTCTAAATTGAAGAGAATAGTTTGTAAACAAAGCGTAATTCAATTAAAGTGCACATCGTATCTCGTGCCTTCCATCGAGCAATTTGATCACGTTTTAGGCGACCCGAACCAATACTTTCAACTTCGCCAGTTGTTCAGCTAATTGAGCTGGTCGTGTGATCACTGATCAGGAATTCTTCGTTCACGCGATCGTTCTTCAGTCTCTGGCCAGCTACCGAACCGAACTGATCTTCCCCAGAGCTCTCCGTTCCTTCTAGAATTCTAGAAGAATTCGAACCGAAAGAGAACTCGCATTTCGAATGGAACGCGCCCTTCAAAACGACAACAACATCAAAACATTTGTTTAAATACGTGAGTTTTCAACCAAATTCAACGAATTGCGGTTAGATAGACTTTTTAGATTAGATTGTTTTAATTTGGATGAAATGCCATATTATGAGTGAAGTAGGATAGCCATGAAAATAGCTAGACATGTAATTTATATCAAATATAAATGTGGTAATATCCATTTCCAAAGAATCTTTGCCATTATTACTATATAGATAAATATATAGATTTAGATGGATAGAATTCAGACAACTTATTTTTAAAACTGATAATATCGTTGATTGTCATTGGATTCTTGCTAATTTATTGTGACATTTCTGTTCACTTTTAGTTCAAAAAAGATGTAAAACATCACAAACCTGTTTTCGGATAGCTTTGTTTAATTTATACCATCTAGTTTACTCACTGAGCCATTTGTAATTCTGGCATCTATTCTTTTTTATTTACCATAAACTCGTATTTCTTCTATTGTTTTGAGTTCTAGACGTTTATTTATGACTTGCTTATTGGTAGTAAATAAGTTGATGTCTTTCTATCTTTCTGTCTGTCACGCAGACGTTTCATAATCAAATGTATAATTATGCGAAATTGGAAAAGTCGTTGAACCTGCGATCTTCAATATATGCGACGTAATTCTATTTTAATCTTGTTGAATATTTTCTATTCCCTTTTTTGGTAATGAGCTGGGAAGTATGTTCTTATGGCTCCAATACATTACTCATTCTTTTTTTTGTATTCATCCCACAGAAATAGAAGCCATGAGCCTCAGGAAGTGGGGATACCGCCTGCTGCCGGGTCTAAAGTGGCTGCACGGTTATACTGGCCAAGATGCAGTTTCGGATCTGATAGCCGGAGTGACGGTCGGCCTGACGGTGTTGCCCCAAGGACTGGCCTATGCGACGCTAGCCGGATTGGAGCCACAGTATGGACTGTACTCCGCCTTTGTGGGCGGTATTATATACGCCATGCTTGGCAGCTGCCGGCAGGTGACCATTGGACCCACGGCTTTGCTCGCACTGATGACCAGCCGGCACACGGGATTTGGACTGGGATCCGGTCCAGCGTACGCGATACTTTTGTGCCTCATCTCTGGTGTTGTGGAGCTGGGTATGGCAGTGCTGAAACTGGGTGCCCTGGTGGACCTGATATCACTGCCAGTTACCGTGGGATTCACCTCGGCCACCGCCGTCATCATTGGCACCTCGCAGCTAAAGGGTTTGCTGGGTCTGCGTGGTGGATCCGGGTCTGATTTCATAAATACCATGCGCTCCGTGTTAGGAAATCTACACAAAGTTAGAACTGGTGATTTTACCCTTGGTTTGACTTCCATTATAGTTCTGCTACTTCTGCGGGTAAGAGAGTCTAAAATATCCTAAGAAAGTATTTTATAAACCCACTCAATTCCTTTAGAAACTAAAAGACGTAAAGTTGGATGGTCGAATCCGGAACTTGCGAACACAGCAGCTTGTAAGTGGTAGCATCTGGGTAATAGCCACCGGTCGGAATGCGCTGGTCGTACTGGTGACCAGTGTGCTGGCCTACAGCACATGTGAGCAGATGGAGAACTGCCCGTTCATCCTTACTGGAAAGGTCAAAAGCGGTCTTCCCAACGTTTCACTGCCAAAGTTTGAGACCACCATACTGGACAGGAATGGCACTGAGATCAGACAGAACTTTGAACAGATGGTATGTGAGCACAAGTAGACTAATTAGCTTTTTTTGTCACCGAATTAATTTATCATCAAGCCAGTCTGCCTTGTCGTTGCTTTGTTTAGGATACCTTTTTCTTGTTTTTAATTGTCGGTTGGCTTTAGAATAAATCAAAAAGAGTTTAATTGTATTCCGCCCTCTCTGGATTTTGTTCCAATTTTATAAAGTTAATTGCACCTTTTTAATGAAGATGAAAATAGACAGTAGAATTCCACGATCGACAAACTTCCTGATAACCGAAGAACTTTACTATAATGTTTTTAATTATTTTTTCAGCTCTCGGAACTGGGCCCTTCCATGCTAATCCTACCCATTATTGCTGTGCTTGGAAATGTTGCCATTTCGAAAGCCTTTGGAGGAGCTGGACTGAGTCCAACGCGGGAACTGGTTGCACTTTCCATGAGCAACATTTGTGGCGCGTTCTGCAGCTCCATGCCGGTGACAGGATCCTTCTCGCGCAGCGCTGTTAATCACGCCAGTGGAGTAAGGACGCCGCTTGGAGGCTGCTACACAAGCGTGCTGGTTCTGTTGGCACTCGGCCTCCTGGCACCTTATTTCCAGTACATCCCAAAGGCTGCTCTCAGTGCGGTTATCATCTCGGCGGTGATATTCATGATTGAGTTCGAGGTCATTAAGCCGCTGTGGCGGTGCAGCCGGCGGGAGCTGCTTCCAGGTGCCATTACATTCGTAATGAGTCTGGCTGTGGGCGTCGAGATCGGTCTTCTGCTGGGCGTGAGTACCGATGTGGCGTTCCTGGTCTACCGAGCCGCTCGACCCGTACTGAGTGTCTCCAAACTGCAGACCAGCAATGGCATCAATTACATTCTGATTCGCCCGAAGCACAGTTCACTGTACTTCCCGGCAGTCGAATGGGTTCGTTCGGGTATCTCAAAAGCTCTGACCATTCATGGAACCGCACCTGTGGTCTTGGATTGCGCCCACGTGCATGGTATGATTTACGATTTACTTTTTGCTATAGGTTTTTACATGTGCTGTCTTCCAGAATTCGATTTTACGGCAGCTCGCGGAATGGGCTCACTGCAAAAGGAGCTCGCCAAGGCGAATGCACCTTTGTTTCTGATGAGTGCGGACAAGACTATTGGTGTGATCCTCAAGGAGTCGACTAATATTGATTTCCCCACGATAGACTGCCCCGATGATCTGGAATTGCTTTTAGAGCAAAGTGAGAGGAGTTTTTAGTAGAATATTCATTTACACGTATCATCAGAACTGCTAAAAATCTCACGCTTTTCGTTTCCTCCGCTTTCATCCACAGCTTGTAACCATGTTTGATTACTCCCAAAACCACATGCCACATCTAGCACATTTCTATTTATTTATTTCCATGTAGTCCACCCACTTTAAGCTCTTGGCGTAACTGAAACTTTGTTTTTCCAGCTGCCGACTACGTTCTGCATTTGCAGATTTCAGCGCCGCTCGTCGAGTCCCGCTTGGTGCATGGCGATGGTGGCGAACCAACTGAACTGAGTAAACTTAATGGAAAATCATCGTAGATACAAGAGAACTACCATTGTTAATGTTATATGTACTTAAGTATACGCTGGAGCACACTAACTTATTTATGAATAGTTAACCCTCATGCTAGTATACAAATTAGCATTTAAAGCTCTCTAAACTTCCTATTGATTAATTTTTATTTTAGATACGCCCACATTTCACTTCCAACTATTCCATTCCTATGTTTTATTCTACCCCCAAATGTTTAAGCTTTAATTGTACATACACACACATATATATATAAGTTCACATAATTGTTTTAAATGTGAAAATTTGTAATATATTCTGCAAACGTTAAAATGTTTGCCATTTATTTCAACTCCCTTTGCGTTGTTCAACAATATTTTATTTAAAAACAGCTCAAAACTATGCACTAATAAGTTAAAGAATGTTTTATAATCTTAGCCCAGAGTGCCCGAGCATATCCCCAAAAGTCTGCATCGAATATCAAAATAATAATGTGTTTATTAAATCTTAAAAGAATTCGAATTTATTTAATATTCGTTATGGATAAGAACTGATGCCTATGCTAAATCAGAGTATAAAACTAATTTTTACATGCGCAGATACAATTAAAAAGACAATTTTAAAAGAAATTACAAAGATAGTTTCAGTGGGTTTAAATTAAAAACATTCGAAGGCAATAAATAGCAAAAATTAAGGTCTAGGGTAGCTCTTAAGTAGGAATAGTGATTAATTCGAAGGGTATACGACGAGTACAACAATACACAACAATCGACATTTACAAATCGGTGATCTCATGATGAGATTCGTATGTGACGGATGCCCCGCCACCGATATTCGACATCCTGCCGGTCTGATCCTCGCTGCTGATGCTGATCCGCGTGAGCAGCTCGGTCTGGATGCGCTTCAGCACCTCGACCACTTCGCAGAGCACACCGCTTTGGGCGGCCTGCTGCATCGCCTCATTGGCGTCCACAAGTGCTTCATTCAATGCACCAAGTTCCATGCGCGCCTTTGCCCTGGCGTAGTATCCTTCGTAGCTGTGCGGCTTCTGGGCAATCGCCTGCGTGGCCAAATCTATGGAGGCGTCAAGTTCCTGCGAATTACAGATATGGTTAGTCAAGTATCCAGATGTCAACTCATATTTTTGGGTACTTACATTCAGTTTTCGCTTGCAGCGCGACAGATTCAGCAGAAGATTGGTCCGCAGCTGGGCGAAGATGGCATTCCTTTCGAGTAACTGCTCCAGTCCGGAGATCTTGCGCAGGGCATACTGATAGCGATGTGCCGCCTCCTGGAAGCGGTTTTTCCTATACAGCACATTACCGTCCTCCAGCAGCTTGTTCAGTAGTATGACCAGAATCTCCGGCTTGCCCATGGCCATGCTCCAAGTGGTCGGTCCCAGTTTGGCACCCTTGCGCAGGAACACCTGCACGGCCTGGATGTTGCGGCAGGCAATGGCCCTATCCAGGGGACGCATTCCATGGACATCGATGTGTTCCAGATTACCGCCCTGCTCGAGGATATAGAGCACCAGGCTAGCGGCTCCCTGATAGGCTGCCAGATCCAGAGCTGTGCGTCCATTGTGATCCTCGTGGTGGCGATTACAGCCGTGTTCTATGAGCGTCTTGGCCGCCGCCAAGTGGCCACGTAAACAGGCCCAGCTGAGTGCCGTGAATCCCTCGTGATCCTGCGCTTCTCGTTGCGCTCCCCGCGCCAGCAGCAGATCGACCAGCTCCAGGTGTCCCTCCTCCGCCGCAATCATTAGCGGCGTCTTGCGCGTCTGTCCCAATGGTTCATCTAGCAGGGCTCCACGTTGCAGCAAATGCTCCACCACGCTCCAGTGACCCTCCTTGACAGCCAACCAAAGGGCCGAGTATCCCTGCCGATTCCTTGCATCGATCTGAGCGCCACGGGAGATTAGGATTCCTACGACATCAACGCATCCGTGACGTGCTGCGGCGGTTAGCGCCAGTTCACCACTGCTTGGCTCCATGCCATTTACGTCCAGGTCAAACTCGGTCTCATTGAGATCCAGAAGATCCTCCAGGATCTTGCAGTGAGCCTGCGCGGCAGCTCCAATGAGCGCCTGCTGCAAGGCCACCGATCTGGTGACATCTTGCGAGTGCGGTCGTGGAGACCAGTCGCAGGCGAGCAAGTATTTGACCACACTGAGGTGACCCATCCGGGCGGCATGAACTAGAGCACAGCGCTGCGTGATGTCCAATTGACCGAGGCTGCTGCCGGCGGCTACCAATGGACGCACTACGTCGCAGTGACCCCGCATGGCGGCCAGTATCAATGGAGTACAGCCCTGGCTGTTGGTCAGACCCACGTCGGCACCGAATTCCAGGAGCAGGCTAACCATGGGAAGGATTCCCTCATGCGCAGCTATGCAAAGGATCGGAGCTCCACCCATGTAATCCGTGCGGTGATTCGGTGAAGCTCCTGCCAAGAGAACTAGTCGGGAAACCTTTAGGTTCGGACTGTAGACATTTCGCAGGGCGCCCAGCGAGGAGGAAATGTTATCCGCAGCTCCCGCCAACCAATAGGATTGTAAATCCCGCGGAGAAAGCAGCGTCAGACTAGTTCCTCCGTACAAATGTGCTTTCAGCATGTGGTGACCCAGTTCCAGTGTGAGCTGAGGTGACAATGGAGCCTGCAGGCGGGATAATCGGAAAGCGATTCCAGCGTGACCCAGCCGGGCGTCGCAGAGAAACTTATTGGACTCCCCCTCATCCCGACGCATGAGCCACTCCCTCAAGGAGCTGTGAAAGAACATGTACGTGTTGTCCAACCTCTTGATTAAAAATCCATCCAGCAGCTTAAAGCGTTGCATGAAATCCGGCCAGCTTAGTGCCTCCCGTCCGTGACTCAGTGCCTCCATACTGTAGTAGATCTCGTCCAGCGTCAGAGGATACAGAGCAGCAAGGCAGATATTAAGGATTGGAGCAGCCTGCTCAAAGCTACGGGCGGTGGGAAAGCGCAGGTTGAAGTGCAGCAAAAAGATCTGGGCGAGTGAGACCGGCAGCACTTTGTAGCTGGATGACTTTATAACCAACTGGCCGCGTGCAATGAGATCCAGGATGAGCTTGGCGTACAGCATGGAGCCCCTGCTCAGGGACTGAAGATGGGACACGAACTTCGTCTGCGGTTGGCTGCCCGACTGCGAGTTCTGGCCTCCTCCGCCGCCGATGTTCATTCGAATTTCCGGACTATCTGCCAGCCGGGCGCCTACGTAATCCAGCATATCCTGCTGCAACGCCTGGCTGCTAGCCCAACTGTCCAGGGTAAGCTGTGTGTAGCTGGGTGCCTTCACCAGCTCCAGCATCTGGGTCCTCACAGTGGCTACCAGCTTGAGCCAGGCTGGAAAATGTGGTGTTAGCTGTGCCAAGAAACTAGCAATGGTGTGACCATGATCGGGACGATGGTACTCCGCTTCGCACAAGGCATCCACCACGATGACGGCCACTTTGGCTGGAATCTTTCCAGCCCGATGAAGGTGAGCCAGTGGCTCCAGTATAGCCAGCTTCATCACTCTCTCCGCATCTGCGATGCACTCGCGCACACTGAGAATGTCCTGGAGATGCGGCTCCGAGAGCAGATAATCCCTGTAGGCGGTTAACTGCGGCGCCTGACACAGTTGGGCGGCCAGAGAGTGCACGAAATCGGGCACCTGGCAGGTGAGATTGGCGTCCGCCTGGCAGAAGTGATAGCCAACCATGTGGGAGGCCAGTCCGCGCATGCGCTCACAGTGGGCGCCCAACTGAAGCTGGCTGTAAATGCCATCGGGATCATCCTGCATCTGCCGGCGGCCAAAGCAGGAGTACTCCACCAGCTGCAGGCAAAACGCAGTCTTTCCAGTGCCCGGCTGGCCGTTAATGAGCACCACCCGTGTCTCGGTGCCAAGCAGGATGTTGGACAACTGCTGCACCAGCCATTGGCGACCCACATATGGTGGATCCGGTTCCTGCAGCGGCACCTCGAAGAACAGTGGCTTCAGGGCCAACTGCACAGCCGCCAAACTGGAGGCTGTCACCCGGGATCCCACTGCTGATGCCGCCGATGCGCTCGAACTGGATCCCTGCTGACCACGCGTCGATCTTCGTACATTTCCCTTCCGACTCTTGCTGGGCAATGCTTCGTAGACGTGCAGCATGGAGCAGCCAGCCTTGAATTTGCCGCACAGACTCAGTGCATCCTCTTTGACCCCATGACTGGTGGCCACCGACAGCTGGCTGCCACTGAGCATTCCGGCTCCGCTGGCCAGCGTTTGCTCCGGACTGACATTCTGCGAGGAACCGCTCGTGGTGGTGCTGGCCGCTCCCACGCCGCTGCTGCTCGTGGTGCTGGTGGTGGAATGGGCCGAGATGGGTTCACAACCACTTCCGCTGCTGCTGCTGTTTCCATTGCTGCCGGGATCGTTGAGCAGCAGACCGAGACGGGCGTGGAGCTGATCCTTCTGCAGCTTCTCATTCAGGAAGGAGGAGTGGTGGTCAATAGCGTCGCTTCCTTTGAGAAGAAAGACAAAGAATTAAATATTAGATATGTTGAGTAAGGAAATTATTTAATTTAAAATACAAAACATGCAAAATCTTTAAAAGAATTAGAACAAAAACTGGATTAATGATGATCGACAATGAGGATGCAGCGTGCAAACAGAAACGTTGGAATTAGGAGGATGCACGTAAGAGGATCGGATCCATGCCTGCTAATTGATTCAGTCCCGCCTCGCTGGAATTGGAGGAGTTCACGCTCCACAGAGACTTGATCTTGCCAAAGACCAAAGAGGACAAATGACCCGCATAGACGGACGTTCCGGCCAAACTGAGCCTGTTCAGGCGATTCTCGCTACTTGCTCCATGGCGGGCGGAGGTCTTCAGGTTGTGGTTGCTCACGTTCTTACGCCGCCTCCTGGTGACTGCCGAGTCCGAGCAGGTGGATGTGTTGAGGGCATTGGTCTCCTTTCCCTCCGGCTGATTGTCGCGGTGATGATGCTGATGAGTATGATCTAGTGATGGATGCGCTGGGTGAGAATTTCTTTTTCGAGATTGTTTTGTGCCCCTAAACTTTTTATGTAAATGAAGTGATCTTTATGTTATGGGAATGCCATTCCTTTCCAGACCTTACATTGGCTTTCCCCACTGTTTTCATGTTTTGAATGCCACCTTTTCAACCTGACCCACACTTGAACTTCATTCTAAACTCACCTCCGGACAGGATTGATGCTGTGTCAATGGGACAACCCCCATTGGAGGCAGTGCGTCGATGGCCGCCGCCCACACCTCCAGCTCCTCCCACCCCACCGCCGACTCCCGATCCTCCGCCACTTCCTCCAGTGAGTGCACTGCGCAGATTCTTGTGGTTAAAGAACCGCCTACGCGTCGGCGGTGTGGCAAAGGCCGGTGGTGCGGCACTCAGCTCGCTGTAGGCCGCCGCATGGATGTTGTGGCTCAGGCTGCTGCTGCGACTGTGGCCACTGATGCCGCTGCCAATGCCGTTGGCCATCAACTGCTTGGCCGCGGCGGCGGCACCTCCTCCTCCGCCGAGCTGGTGATGCACATCCACTGTGACCGTTTGCGTGGTGCCGGTGGTAAATCCATTGCCATTGGTAGACAGTGCCGCCGCCCGGGGCAGCTTGCCATTGCTCGCATAGCGATGGTGGTAGTCCGGCGACTGCGACTCCTGGCGGTGCTGCTGCAAGAAAGTAGATGTATGCCAATAGAGTTCAGACTTATCAACGATGAAAGTTAATATGCAGAGAAAATATTATGTTGGGGTATTTATTGCCTAAGAGTATCAATATCGTATTAGACTACTATAAACTTTTTAAATAGTAGGGCTTTTCTCTCTGTGCACATTTCGAACGGCATTCGTCAAAGTTGATCAGGCCCCAAAGCAAAGGCGTTAATTTTCATTGGTCACATGTGTGGGCCATCCCAAGATGAAAGCGTTCAAATGGCCACAAATTTAGAGCCAACGAGGTGCTGCTCCTAGGCACAAAAATCCCACCTCATTGTGGACTCTATGCCAAGGAATTGTCAGATTTATCAAGTGGATAGCATTACCACCCGATCCAGACATAATTATCATGTCAAGATCAGCCTGGATTGGTGGGCACACTTTGAAAAATTTCCATTAGGAAGTGCACTTGAAGAAATTATGCTATTAAACTGATATAAAGACCTGAACACAAATACCCAAATTTGAGGTGAAAATGGTGAAATTAAGGATCAAAAATGGTTTCATGGGTAAATATCACATCTTTTTTACAAATCATTATTTCGGATATAAGAAAGGCTTGTTTGGAGCAAATAATAGATTGCTTGAGAGCTTACACATATTTTTTCTCAGTGCAGCTGCGCCTTTTAAAGCCTACTTGCTGTCCAGCTTGTGAACGTTGTCCTCCGATCGTGTCGGGACTCAAACCGAAACCAATTTCATTCACATGCGCCACAAAGGCAACTCCAGCGAGGTCTTAGTCATCGTCTAGTCTCCCCTGGCTCCTTTTGGATCGGGGGGTTTCGTCTTAATGAACTGCAAATCATTTTCTGTCTGCGTTGGTTTTCGCCTCCGATATACTTTGTGTTTTTTTTCGGGTAGGCCGAGGACTGGACATGGCACAGAAACGTTCAGAAACGTGATTTCCAGGCCGGAATGGGTAGCAGAAACAGAAACAGAACATGAGAACCAGTTTCTGGGTTCTGTGTGGGATAATAAGATGAAATTGGTATTGCTTGGCTCCGCCAGACGAGGATGGAGTCGGAGGCCATTAATTGACGGGCAGGTGGCTGGGACCCAGGATGGAGCTTTGGACTTTGGAGCCAGCCAAAAGGACCAAAAAGGGTCGGCAATCGATGGTTAGGATGTTAATTGAAAGCAACGAATCTCAAGGGATCGAACTTTTCTCAGATCATCGATTAGAGGTTTAACAAACTTGCTGAAATTATGGTTTGGTTAGCAAAAAAGAGTGCAGATTCTGGTGCTTTTCAATTTGGACCGCTAGATGATTGTGATTTGGACAAGTCACCTAACTGACAAGTTGGAACGCCCGCGGATGTCTGAGTGCTCTGGTTCTCTTCCTCCAGCGGATGTGTGGATGTCTGCAAGTTCTTGATCTTTCAGTCACGACCACGAGTCGCCCACTTCCGCTGGAGGATCCAGTCTGCCCACTGTCAACCGTCTGACAACTTCCACATGCCTTTTACTACTTTTTTAGATGTTGAATATCAAAATAGACATAAACTATTTCTTGTTTTAAATTTAAATTAAAATGTATTGCTTTTGTAAGCAAGTCAGTTTTAATCCATTTTGAATGACGATTTCATTAGTGGTGTGCCAACTATTTTGCGACACTCTAGACTCTCCTTTTGTGGATATCTCTGATCGGCAGGCTTCAATCTGGGAATTTCAAGCCATCGGGATCAGCTGGGGAATTCCGTGGCGCTGATCTGCTATCCATCGATCTGCGGATCTATTGATCCGTGGGCTGAGTTCCGCCTCGATCTCATCGTAATTAAGCTGCGGTTCGCTTTGGTCCATTTCGATGCGCTTCACTCAAACCCAACCCAACAAAATCCAATCCAATCGAATCCAATCCGAGACCAAGACCATGTCCCCATCCAACCCCTCCTTTCTATCTTTCACTGGTGGAAAGGCTTTCTTTAAACTAGTTCGTCGTGGGGTCTGGGATCTCTTATCGCTTCCCGCGGCGGCGTTTTAATTGGCCCCATCACTTTGATTAAGTTGTAGCCGGCGCACGAGCTGTGCTTTGGAAAATAATTAACAAATTATGCCTGCCATACATGGGGGCTGTGGAAAATTTGAAAATTGAAAAAAAACACACATCTCTAGAGGTGATTTTCACTTTTGCCCGCTCGGCAATTTGTCCACTGTGCAGAGGAGTTGCCATGGTGGCTACCGTGAAAAAAGCAACATAAAATTTGCACCGCTGGATGGAGATGATCGCAGTTGGTGAGATGGAAACAGGATGCCATTAAATAGTGCAATTTGTTTGGGAAACACAGGTCAATGGCCATTACAAGGTATGCGATCATAATGTTATTGGACATGCTTACATTACTACTTCAACTTGATAGGCATTTTTCAGATATCATAACAAATTGGTAAGATATTTTTAGGATTTTTATGCCTTAAAGGTCATTTGCTTTGTATACCACATGATCAATTTAAATCTAGCGTAATTGCTCAATATATATTATATTATATTATGTACCAAGTTCAATTTAAATTTCTGCCTAATTACAATCGTGAGAACACACCAACATTTCGATTTTTTTTTTGAAGAAACAAATCATGCTGGAAAACTTATGAACTGTCAACCGTTTTGGCTGAACTTTGGCCGCTCCCAGTGGCTTAAACAAATGAGCAGAACGGGCCAATTGACCGACCCACTACTAGTCAGAAACCATATCGCGTTATGGAGTTAAAGCCGCCAATACCGAACCGGATCGAAATGGCTGGAACCCCAGGGGGAGTCCCATTGAGGCGCAGGTGTAATAATGCCAGCTGCCACAGAGCCGGGCCAGAAAAAGGCAGTAATTGTAATATGACAAACCCGCATTAATTTGCTCGCAAAAACTAAAGCGAAACCGAAACTCCGAAAATCGCAGAGGCAGACAACGAGGCTCACACAGAGAGAAAAATGTAGCTACTAACTTGGGCTTATAAGATAACAAAATTCAATTATTTTGAGTTTATATCTGCCAAAGAATGAGAAATCTAGCTGAAGCTCTTTCTCTTAAATTAACCAATATGTTGTTCATATGTATATAACATTTTTTTCCAGTGTCTGCACTGCAATTACAGCGGCGGTATTTAATGACCGGCTCCACCGAGCTGGCAACAAGATTAATGGTTCATTCAAGAATTCGATTTTCGGCCATCGGAGCAACAACAAAAGCAGGTTCATATCAAAATGCATGCCTTTTTTTGGCCAAGTATTTTGTTTTTTTTTTGTTTTAAATTATGAAAAATAAAATATACATCTCGTGTTTGGCTGCGGGGCGTTTTGCGAGAACAGCAACAGTGTCGAAGAACTTGGCGGTCCCAGACATTGTGACACCAGCAAAATACAGCACCACCACCAGCAACTCCAATCCCCCAATCTCAATTGCTCTGGCCAAGACTCGTTTTGGCCACTTGCACACCATGAGGGTGTGGGCCCGGCCAAATGGCTGCTTGAATCAAATGATATTTCAACAACAGTTGCTTGTGCTGAAAAATAATTGTTTAAATGTCATAAAATAAACAACGCAAACCCAGCGGAGGGTCAGCCAAGTGTGGATACCTAATGGAAATTGCATTGAAAGCTGGCCAAATTGAAAATAGAGACGAAAGGAGTTAAGATTCCATTTTAGATTACTTAAATTGAGGAAATTATTAAGATCATACTGAAGCTAAGCATTCAATAAGGCTATAATTATATAAATTAAGACAATTTATTTAAGCTCAACTAAGAAAACGTGAGCCATTTAGATTTAATTAAATTTCAATAAACAATCATGGTAGTTAAGTTGTAAAAAAAAAAAAATCAAGTGAGTACGTAGTATTAGTAATAAATCGTTTTAAATTGTTAGCATTAAACTACTTCTTCAGATATCTCACATAAATTAAGCATCGCCAATTGAACCGCCCTCTAAACCTTGAAATCATTACAAAACACACCACTCAGCATTATTCATGCATGACAAATGTTTATGATCACGAATCTAGCATATGGATGAATATATTCGAGTATCATTTAGTTGCCAACATTAGCGAATCGCATGCAAAAGTTTCGGCGCGATTTTAAACGCGCTGGCATTTCAAAAGCGCCCGCAAAAATCGCCCACTTTGCATTTGGCATCTATCTAATGGAAATCGTTGGCGGTTTCAAAAAATAGTGCCCATAAAATCTGGGGCCCAGCATTGTTGGTACTTTGGATACCTAATCTTATGCAGCATTTTGGCTAATGCATGCGCATTCGATTGCCAAATTTTCTGGCTGGCTTTATTAAAGCATACTTCTTGTATTGTAATCATACTTAGAATGTTGGCCAAGTGCGAGGTGTTGGCTCAAATTGGTTTTCCTTGTCATGCACGCTGCACTGGGGAAAATAAGCATTAAGAAACTGATGGCAAATAACACTAAATCTAAATGCCTTTTTTTTTGTTCCGTGTGAGATTGGTTCAAGCCAAACACTTGAAGACCAAGTGATTTCGGCACTCAACAGACTTTGTTTAATTAAGAGTTTTTGCATTCGGTTGTCTGAGCTGGCCGATGTCTTCAGCCCAATTTGAATACCAAATTTTGTGAGGATCAATTGCAATTGCTGTCAAGTGAAAGCCATCGCTCTGCTACTGGGTAAGTGGAAAAGCTTGCCTAACAATAAACAAGAGCCGCACATTAATCAGTTGGGTAAACAAATCGAACTGGCTATAAAGAGCCGATTTATATATATATAGAGTGGTTGCGCGGAAATATGTCAGCCATTTCGACAATTGCCGCCGAATTGAGTGAGAAATTAAAGGCCACAACATCTACATGGCCATAATTAATTGACAAGCTGGGAATTAAGTTTTCCACTGGGCAATATAAATCAATGCTGGCCGATATACAACCAAATATTCACAATATTCATGCTGAGAGCCTCCTTACTGCTGCAAACATGGCCACGAGCGGTGAGAAAAATTAATGCATTTACTTAACGATCGATAAATCGCGTCGAAAAAGCCGCTCGACGACAACCGAATTGCGCAAAAAAATATTATGACCATCGTCGTGTGGCTATGCTGGCTGTACATATCAAAGGCCTCCGCCAACTCTGGGCCAAGATAATCCAATCCAATCCAATCGAATCGAATCCGGCCAGATCAACAAGACCGAACACACGACCTGAGAAATTGTTTCTCAACATGCAAATGCCGTGCGATTTATTTGAGGAAGCGGCTAGCATGCCAAAACCCCAAACCCCAAACCCCAAACCCCCCAAACTTCAAAAACTTCGAAAAACACCCAGAGATGGAGATACGGGTAGATAAGCGGTTGAGATATTGAGACAGCCACCTGACTCGGTGAAATGGGTGAGAAAATATACAATATGCTATATTCATATGCTCGGCAGTATGCTAAAAATGCAAATGCGACGGCGAAATTAAGTTGTTATTTACCTGGCTCATTTATTTATGGCATTTCGAAAGTTGACAATCCTTTCGCTATCTGTCATCTGACCCATCGTACTTTGGACATCCACTGGCTACTACTACAACTACCGTCTTCCATCTCGGCTCACCACCAATTGAGTTGCAAATGGATTTTCCCATCAGCTTTCTCATGAGCGGACCAGAATAATGGTGCACTTAGCATAGAGTGAAAACTGTGCCCCTAGTTGGGCGCCAATTTAATTTTCGGGAGGAGGTTGGCTTTTCACAATGGGCCATAAAAATTATAACTACGCGTAAGGAGGCGCACACAAATCATAAAGCAGGGAGAAAATCACATAAAAACGTATTTCGGTTTATGCGCTAATCAATGAGATGCGAGGCATTACCATAATTGGACACAAATCCAAATTGTTTTCAACTTTTCCTTCTTAGCTATTAAATCTTAAGTGCTATAGTCTCTCTTCTTTTAATTATAATTTATTAATTATCATGACTGCATAGAGTTGTTCCCTGGATTGGCTGTCAATCTAGCCGAGTAAATATTATATAATTTTGTTTAGTGTAAGACTTAATTGCTTATGATTGATTGGAGCAATGGGTACTCTCGCTCGCATTCATCAGGGACGCGGGGCGTCTTCAATATCACGGCTTTATTGATTTCTGGGAAAGTGAAATGCACTTTTGAGCGCTTCAGTTGGGCTCGGCGGCTACGGATTCGAGGCACTCGAAGAAGCGTTAACGTAACGAGAACAAGTTGGGCATAAAATGCATTGCATGTGCACTTTCTGAGGCGGCATTCGGCACTAGGCTTTCGGCTTTCGGCTTTCTAATGCCTGAGAGCCGTGGTCAGGTCGGTCATTTATGACCCTGGGAGTGTGAAACGTGCTCGGCATGCCGAATGCAAATGGTAATGGACCAGACCAGACCAGACCAGGCGGCACTCGCATCCATTTCCATTCCCATTCTCCAGCCGCCTAAGTACTCCACTTGAGCCCGGCTTAGTTGAGCGTAAATAATCTTGAGATGCAGGCTGCCACTATTGACTTATGGGTCAGGTGGAAAGAGTCATTTGGCCAGCTCACGCATGGTAAAACTCACTAAGGAGTGCAGAGAGTGCGATTCTAATGATGACAAATGGTGTCGGGGGTTAATGAATTTGGGGGAAATTTAAGATTAAGCTTGAACCAAATACTCTCATTTCACAATTTTATAACTTTTTAATCTGCCCTCTTTTGAGCTACACTCGCAAAGACGCCGTAAATCAACAATCCAGCGCATTTCCCAATTTAATTAGCAGCATTTTAAGCAAACAAAACGCCGAAGACTTTAACACCTTTTTTCCAGTCGAATCCGGAAACGAGTGAAGGGCCCTTGGGTTTCTTATTTACCTTTTTGGCCAAAGCTTAGAAAGTGAAAACTTTCATGATCAAGCCGAATTACAAAAGGCCAAATCGTTGATTGCAGTTCGTGGATTGCAGTTTTGTAAACAATTTTAAGTTTCAATTGTAGTCGTTTTGAAAGTATCTCAATGTTGATGGTGTTAAATTAACACTATAAATAGGCCATATGTGGTATGCTAATGAATGTAATTATAAAACATCATTATAAACACATATCATTAAAGAAAAGTAGTTACAAATGCAATTTATTGCATTTATCCATTTTTTTCTATTAATAATTAAGGCTTTCTTCTTAAGACCTTAATTAATTTTTTAAGTGTTGCTTAAACTTCATTTTCTCTGCATATATTATGCAAATATTTTCACCCATTTCGCCGGCGCTCCATGAAAGCCGTTTCATCCAAAAGTGTCTGCATGTTTTATCACTTTTCGCAGTCAAATTAATTTCAGTCAGAAACTTTGGCCCAGCCCTTTTGGATTCATTTTTTATTATATTTTTTTTTTTGAGTTGGGTTTTGGGTAGGTGTGTTTTAACCGCTGGCTCTTTCTTCGCCCGGCTTAATGATTAATTTGGCCACATGTATCCGTATGTTTTATATTTCGCATTTATTGTGCTTTGGCTTTGTGGCAAGACATCTTTTACCGCTTGTACCTCCGACAATGTGGCTCATATTTCTGCTGACAAGCCAACTGATGTCCATGTCGTGTCCCTCCTTATTTCGCCCCTCGAAAGTCACTTTCTTTCCATTTATCTTGGTGGAAGAATTTTAGCTTTGGCCTTTTGTTTTAATCGCTAATTGCACTTTGTGGCAGGCCGCAATTTACTTGTTGGCAAATTGAAATTTGGGCCAATAAAGATAAGCCATGTAATTTGTTTTATACATATATATTTCTGCAGATTTCGGATGTGGGCAGTTTTTGGTTTATTTTCGATTTTAAATACGGGCCAGCAGTCAAATCGAGTTAATTTGATGTGGGTGTGTTCATGATACGGCATGGATTTCTTTTTATCAGAATTGGTTCGTAAATTATATTTTGCCATTAATTGAAAATGGCATACAGCGGCAATTATTTTTATTCAGTTTTATGACTCAAGAAACTGGCAGTAACGTTGGATAATCTATTACTGACAATTTAGCAGTTTCTTAACTGGATTTCCTCATTAAGATAAACTATTAATTACAGTATAAATTCGAGAGCATATAAAAGTTTACACATGAAATTTACAAGGTTTTATATCGATGTATGAAAATAATTTTGCTCATGATACGAAGCTATTATATAGTTTGAGTTGGTCAAAGATATATCTTCCGACTTGACCCATTCGATTGGATCAGACATTAGTGCCACGCCTCCGTTTAGTGCAAAATAGATAAATGTCAGAGAGGCGGCTAATGAACATATTTCGCGGCATTTATTGAACAGTTTCAGCAATTTACGTTTATTAGCGGCCCACAAGTAAGTCGAGAAACTCCGCGAAGCCTTTGACTCATTTGCATTTTGCATGCAAATGTGGTCAAAACACACAAACTAAGTGATTTCCAGTGGCTCAGCTGAAGCCAATTAGCAACTTATAGTGCTGGCCTTTCAATTGACTCCCTGGGCAATTTTCCAACTACAAATCGCTTTGGCAAAAGCTAAAAGTTCTCTTTGTGCCAGCCTTAATTAAAGTCTAATTCTGATTGAAGATATTATGAAAATTGATAAATTGTCGGTTAGGACGGACGTTTTATGCGGCGCCCAGCAGGTGGCGCTTGCGCGCGTTTTTTGTCGCCCGCAAGTCGCGCCGCGAGTTCAATGACGCGTTTGTTTGTGGCTTTGTGGAAATAATCAGTCGCTTGTTCGACATCGGATTATGGTAGTAAATGATATGTTGGCTATGGCCATTCTCAATATGCATTTAAGCCTGATTGCAGCTATTGTTGTTAGCGTAATTAAGCGAATGATTGTTAGCAGAGCGAAAGTCAGTGTGCAGTTTGTTATAAATAGCGGCTAATTAATGGCAATACATTCTAGTAAGGCATATTATCAGGAGATAGATAAATACATATCGAAAAAATGGATTGCAATTTTAATAAATGTGTAATTATTTACTGAAATGAACGGACTTACTTTAATGATATTTAAATAACTTTGTATAAAAGTTAATAAAATGTAGAAATAATATTATTATGTATTGTATTACAGATAGCAATCACTTTGTATAAAAAATATTATAATTTCTTATCTTATTTAGTATACGATTAAACTTGTTTGACTGCCATTTTCCAACTTAGCTTAATTAAATCTAAACTGAATCTCCGCATATCTCCGCATTTCTTACTGAAATCGAACGAGAAAAAGGTTGCTTGCATTCGAGTTCCTGGGTCACACCCTCATTCGATTCAACTTGAACCCATGAATATTTGCACACATGTCACAATCGAAAGTCATCGCGTTCAGTAATGAATAATTGCACAGCAGGTAGCAGGGAGAGGAAAAAACCAGACAAAGAAACCTGTGGTTTCACACAATCGAAATCAGTTCGAGATGCTGGGGATTCAGGCAGGTGTCGCAGTATGCCAACTAAATACATAAATCTCTTGCGAAACCGAAGCAGCCGCTTTTAAATTGAGCTAATGATACACGGCGACTGCCACACATCCATCCAATCGAATACCAATTACAATGCTTGACATTCCGCAAAGTAAAAGATACAGACGCGTACTCAAGGTGCGCTCGATTTGATTGATTACCTTCCCCAGCTAGCTAGTTTTGGTTTTTTTTTTGGTTTTACTAATCATTAATACGTGATGCTATCGAAATTGTGGATAATTAACGCCATATTTGTTGCCAGCAGTGGACAATTAGACGAGGCACAGACCAAAAGTTAAAATAAATTGCATGCGAGATAAAAATCGCGCTTGCCGTTTGCTGCCTCGCAATTTTCCTTGCGTTTCAGCGGTTTACAGCTAATGGCTCGAAAAACGCGTTGGAATCGCTCGCGAATCGCTGGTCGATATCGGCTTTATTTGGCGCTTTTAATGCAAACTATTTCGCATTTGAATCACTGGCATTTTCCAACTTGATTTGTCGCCTGTGCATGTCAATCACAAACATTGAGGTATACCTCTGATTTTCTTGCGCCTGGATAAGTTTGTGTACACACAGCAGTGGGCGAAAAATTAGGTATGATCCTAATAAAATAAAAATATTAAAAAAAAAATAATAACTAGGATTAATTACTATTTGTTAAGCCTCATCGCAACATATAGCTTAGTTTTTGTATAACTTATTAAATTAATAGCACTACAAATATTTATTTATAGTGGAGATTTAACTTTCTTTTGGATTTTCCGCTAAAGAAACAAAAACATATAAATCTGCTCATAGCTGTTCGCTACTTTTTTTTCGTCGATCAGCGCTTATAACACGATTTCCAAACGATAATTAGACAGAGACCACGGGGCCAGCTGCCACTTAATCTAATGACAGTTCTCAGACCGCAGCACACCTCACTTGGTAGCCAACTCCCATCTTCCAACTGCCCGGCTGATCGGCAATTGCCTAAACGGCTTCTGGTTTGGCTTAGATAGATAGTTATGTAAAGTGCTCGTTGGCTGGCAAACGGCCACTATATCAAGGCGCACCGATAGCTGACACACTTCCGACATACGGGTATCACCAGTCCAACCATGTCCACATCCATATCCATAATCATCGCGGAGAAATGGAAAATCAAGGCAAGACGCTCCAGTTGTCGCTGGCCAAAAACAGTGAAGTGGCACTCATTCTCCGGCCATAAGCTCAATTCGCATCAATTGCCTGTCATTGAGCGAGTTTTTCCGGGCGCATCTGCACTCATCACAAAATCAAATCAAATGAAATCAAATCAAATCAAACCGATACGAATAGTATCGCTATGAGTCGCATTAATCAGGCGCGATTGTAAAAGGAAACTTTCTTTCTTGGGCATTTCAAAGACTGCGACTTGTTTGTGGATCTTGACTTATGGTAATGGCACCTAGGTGTCGAAGATTTTATGATTTTACGATCGATGGTGTTATATGGCGCTGTTGATTTGTCCAGGCGAATTGGGGAAGGTAACAAATGTTGCCTTTGTTCGCAAAGCGTTATCTAGATGGGTGCGCCAATCCTATGTTTTTTGTGGAAATTGTAAGATATGAGTATCAATCTTTAATAAATTCCCCATTTGAATAACCTATTAAATGAGGTTTTCCTTTCTCTGAAACAAACGCTAATCCCATAATTACTTTGCAACTTTCGCGAACACTCAAATCAAATCTTTTGGCCCCACAATATGACAATGATTAGAAATCAATTTACACGTCGGATTTGAGATCACCGCCAATCTCGACCGGGGCTGGTGGAGCATTGTTTGTCTAGCCCGTCCTTTTCGTCTGTCGGATCAGAGTCGGCGGCCAAAAATTTACATCCATGTCCATGTCATGTGTCCAAAAGACTTGGCACGTTTATGTTTGCTTATGTGCCAGTATTAAAGTCTTAAGTGAAATCCCATGTCACGTGTCAGAGAGCGGTCCGAAAATATACAAGCCCAGCCGAAAACGAAAACTGAAAACTGAAGCTCAGCCCCCCAAAAACCGAAATCAATTGAGAATCGCTGCGAAATAAATACTTCAGCAAATTCGAATGTTAATAAATATGCTGCAAAAAGTTAAAAAAAAATATATACAAATACACACAGAGGAAAAAATAAACCAAAGTTTTGAATAGTTCTTTTGAAATGATTTTGAAGTTTTGAAGTGCATAAGCTTGTATTGTTTTATATAAACGTATCTTTTGAAAATGTTTATAGTCATTTGTAATTTGCGCTTATTTGGTTGTTCTGAGCCTTATTTTTTTATAGTGCATTGTGAGTATTTTTGGCCTGGCTTAGAAAGCAGAAGACACTGGACGATGTTTTGTAGCCTGAGGCGACGGCCGTCCGCCGGAGTGACCCAGTTTCCCTCCATCGCCAGAGCATCTCTCCAACTCCATCTCTGTTCGGATCTACAGTTGCAGGCCTACAGATGCTGCTGCTCCTCCTGCCACAAACGGCTACCCAACTTCGTCTGGCGTCGAGCGGTGGAAAAACAAACTGTCAGTTTAACCATTTGACAGTCGCTTTGAGATACACAAGCGCAGATATGAGATACGACTACGGGCTCGCGTATCTGCAGCTACTTCTGCGGCGACTGCATCCTGCCAGACAAGCTATCTGGCACTGGCGATCTGCTCCAGCCCCACTCCATCCCATCCGCATCCATAGCCCCATCCTCATAGGCCCCCATGATCTTCCCAATCCTCGAGAATTGGCTCCCAGCGGCGCCCGACAATTGAAACTTTTGCGCCGTTTTGGCGTATTTAAAGTGACATTTGCTGACAGTCGGTCGGCGATGATCCCGATGGAAAAGATTGGAGAGGATTCGTGGAGGAGGTACTGGTGGCGGAGGAGGTGGAGCTGCCTGTGATCTACGATACAACCAATGGTTGATCTTTAATCGACCAGTCGATCAGTTCAGTGGGAAGAGTTATTATCGTTATTGTTAAATCAAATGCATTTAATTAGGAGGAAAGTGATGGCTGTAATTGTTTTGTAGATTTATGGCCGAAGATAGTTGATTTATTTTAAATTGACGATGCTAAAGAGCTTTGGTCATTTCAACTACACTATAAATATTAGTTATACTAACATTTTACTACAACTTAACATTAAGATGGTCAAATCCATTTATGTAACCTTTATTTTTATAGTAATTCAAAAGTTCTTAGCTAAAATTTGGTTTTATTTCCCTAAAAGCTTTCTGTTACCACCCAGAAAATATTGATTATAACTTGAGCGATTTCTTAGAACCCTATTTTACATAAAACAAATGGTTTCACACTCGTTTATGACTTGATTAAATGCAGATTAAACCGTTTTACGATCAGCTTTGCGCTTTGACATCATTTTAAAGCTCCAAAAGAGGTGTTTCGCCCACGATTTCATCCAAATTTCGTTGAACGGGAACTCTTTTTTCAGACATTGAGCCAAAGTGGCGCTGCTGATAGCCCAAATGGGCGACAAAAGAGCCGCTTAGAAAAAGATGAGCGGAAATGGGAGTCGTCGATGAGATACATATACACTGAGTATAACAGAAATATCAAAAAGACGCTTCGCCGCCAGTTACAAAAGAGTCTTCTTTCCCTTTTCCATTCTTCTGCGTTGAAGAAATCAAGCTTTTCTTTTTCCCCCCCAACTTCTCCATTTCTTTGATGGAGCCTCTTCATCTCTAGTGGCAGCATAATCAAGAGGCCATTAAAGTAAACACACTAAAGACGACGCCGATTCCCCTCCACCATCGCCAACTTCAAATGCCATGAGTGATATGAAAAGGTACTATTTCCTTAACGTGGGCAAGGTACAAGATAAATACCAATAATTTGCTTGGGTATTATTGTACAGTTTTCTACTTAAATAATATTAAATGCAAATTTGAATCATAGTTTGTGTACAGATACAAAGATATAGTGCTAGTATCTACAATTATACGGGGAAACCCCTTGAATGTGCTCAACCAAAGCAGATACTTTCCACCACTGTTTGCCCCATGCTGCACCTGAGCATGATGCATTTCGAAAAGTATCTTAGAGTACGCACTCACCTGCATGTAGCGCGCCAGCGCCGCGTTCCGTTGCGCATGCGATCTGAGCTGCGGCTGCGGAGATCCAAGAGGACTCACTATCGTCGATGTGGAGCCACCGATTCCGGTGTCATAGCCCTGGGCATTGGCGCCATCAACATCTGTGGGGTTGGCAACAGAAATAAAAAAACCCAAACGATGTTAGTAATCAAGTCAAGAGATGTTTGCACAAACGCACTCGGGGGGAAAAATGCAAAGTTTAATTGTGGAAATGTGTGAGTGCAAAAAGTCGTCTGAAAAGTGGCACACATATGCATATGGATACGTATGTGGCCCTTGAGAAAGAGTTTTTCCTGCCAAATGCATTGGGTCAAAGATGACTGATGTGGGTCAAGAAGTCATCGGGAGTTCGTGGATCTTTATTGAAATTGAACTGGTGGGAAAAGTAGCGTGCTAAATTTCTCTGCTAGACTTTCAATTAAGCAAACAAACATTAACATTTAGCATTATAAATTTATTAGAAATAAAAATATAATACCTTAGCATAAATTATTAAGTTATTTTTAAGCCTTACTTTGTTTAAGCTTCAAGTTTGCAACCATTTCTTCGAGTGCCTTTTTCAGTCGCACATAATTATCCCATCTAAATGCCGTAACAACAACTGGTTGTAGGTAGGTAATTTCCATACCACGAACTGTATCACTTAATTAGCTATGCAAATAAAGCAGAGCCCTCATCATAAATAAAGCCCAATCCACCGAAGTTCCCGGCGAGATCGTAAATTCTCACAGCCAGAGGTCCCAAAAGCAGGTGACACGATCGTGTACGATTGGCAGCTAATAAATCCAGTGGTAAGATGGGAGTTGGAAGTTGGCCCATGGAATCGTGTCAGCAGTTGGCTAAGTTGGCTAAGTACGGCCATAACTTTCGGTTTTCATGGGCATGTAACCAGTAGGAGTTAAAGTCCCCACTTTGTGCAGACTACTGCACCGCGAGCTTCTGATTTTTATGAAGTTAACCGACAATACGAACTCTGCATGCTAAGCAACTTGTACTCAATTTGAATATTAATTTACCAGAAATGAATGGTGAATATGCCCAGAACAGGTATCGCATATTCAGTGCTGCATTTGCAAACTGAACCGCTATTTGAATGACACAATAAATTGCCAGGCAATGCAAATTCTTGAGTGTTCATTTTGTACCCATGTATCTGCAGGCCATTACCAAATTAAAAACTAAATTTAAAAAAATTTATAAAATTAGAAGTCTGTAGAGAGAAGGCTTTCACTTCCGCTGCAAAATATTATTTCGTTCTTTTCAATTTATTTAGCACATTTTTTAGTAAAATCGCCCGCAAAGTTTTGAAACCAGTTGGCTATCATTTTTTTTTTTTTGCTATCTTTTTTCGCTCCACTTTAAAGATGCATCTTTGACCACTTAAATAGCCATTTGTTTCGGAATTTTTTACACAACACATGAAACAAAACACCGAACATTATTATGGTGGCAGTGCAATTTCAGCGGCATTTTGCACTCAACATGTAACAAAATATTTGCCTGCCACATATGGCATATCCGAGAGATATGCGCAAACAGCGACGAGATACACAGTGCAACAGCATATCTGGATACTGAACACTGAGTACTGGATACTGAATACTGAATACTAGCTATTGAATACTGAATACTGGCTGTTGAATACTGTTGGATATTCAGTGCTGGATGGACTCACCTTTCAGCGAGCTGTTCATGCACATGGGGCACTGGTCGTTGCGGAACATGCAGGAATAGCACCGCTCGTGGCCGCAGGTGTCGATCAGTTTCCGTCTCTTGCCCTTGTCGAAGGATATGCGGCAGGAGGGGCACACGGATCCACTGGCATCGTGCTCCAGGAGTCGTCGAATGGACTGAAGATCTGCAAAGGGAGATTGGCAAACAGGTTAGTCCATAAAGTGAGCAACCATAAAAACGCGAAACAGTTTAAAGCGTTTCGAAATGGTAATGAGCAAATTACGAAAAGCCCTTCAAAGGTTTTCCACAAGCAGGTGTTTATTTATGATTCCTGGAATCAGGATTAGTCCGGCAGATTATCATTAGCTTATAGCTTATAAATGGAGGCCATACAAATAATTTTATAATGGCAATAACACTTGATATATATGTAGATACATACAAAAGAATAGTTTTGTTAACTATAGGTAAGATATTTTAAGAAAATAACTCGAGTGCATTTAACTATTTTAATTAACTAAATTTTGATATCACCGAATTATGTAGTTTTATTTCCCTTCTTAGTCGTTCAGTTTAAAGTCAATTTTCTAGTTTCCACTCCTTGCCAGTTCAAACTGCCAAAAAAGTAGTAAAATTCGTATCTAAATACACAAATCTCGCTGCACTTGTCTTATGGCCACCGTTTGCATAAATTGATTCTGTCAATTAAATCTCGTTTGTGCAACTGTCAATTGTCTTGGACCCAAACTCAGTTCAGCATTTTTTGTTTTTAGGATCGTTTATCGTTTGTTTGGTTTTTTTTTTAACCAACTGCACCTGCTCTCCTCCTTAGGATTTTTTGCCCCACAAACTGGCCATTTAAACCAATGCCAATCAGCGGAATTCTTTACTCGACTGCACTGGCATCGTACTCGTAATTGATTTAATCTACGCCGCCTGCCTGGTTTATTATTTCTATTAGCACTTTGTCTTTCTGTGTCAATATTATGTAAAAATACCGGCCACCAAACGTCAGCGTTTTAATTTGCTTGGGTTTTTTTCTTGAATTTTGTTTACAAATTTGGAGTAAAAAACTGCTGACTGCTGATTGGATTCCTCGGAAGCAGAAGCAACGGGAATAAATGATTTCTTAATTGTTTAAGCAATATTCTTGAGAATATGAAAACTACATAGCTAAAAAACTAATATTTAAGCAAAAACCAAATGTCAGTATATAATTTTATATATTTTTTGTGTTTTTCCATCACACATGCTAGAGAAACAACCCTCTCATCCAATTTGTGGCTTTAAAAAGCGAATGTTTTTGCTGTCATCTGATGTTTTGCATACTACGCTACCCAATTAGTTGCACAATTTGAGGACGTCAGTTGCAGTTGCAACCCCAACATGCAGTTTGCCACCCCTGAGAGATGAGGTTTCCCTCGCTTTTGTGGCATCTGGTGCATTGGCTGCTGTTGCGCCTGCGCACACGACATGCCACCGCATTTTCACTGGCATTTGCTGCAGTATGCAAATTGCGAATTGTAAATTGCCTTTTGTCTGCGGCCAAAGAAATGTCAGATGGGGTGCACTTGTTGATTCGGAACATTTGTTCATAAGTGCAGCCATGTGCTGGCTGGCAGGGGATGGTCAATATGGTACGATGTATGCCATCATCATCCAACACGCTGACTTTGCCAGCGAAGTTCAAAGATAGGCCAATCCATGTGGGCTGTGCTCTGTGGTTACCTAGTCCTCCTCGAAATCCTCCCATTTCCAAAAGCCTTCCTGCAGAATCCTCTTCGATTCGGAGGACTGGCAGCTGCGACAGCCCACGCGGGAAATGCAAAGAACTGCGGCTTTTGATTTGCAATAAATAATGGAGAAAATGGTTGCCTGCTTTGGTACCCTGTTAACCCAAGGCGAATGGGTAAATGCAACTTTTGGAAATGATCTTACAAACATTCATTATCTAGAAAAGAAGACTTACACTTCCTATATTATCACAAACGATCTAGATTGTTTTAAGCAACAAGTTGTATATTTTGTATAATAAAAGTATAGGGCATTCCCTAGTCGAATCGTTCGTTTTTCACGCTCTTTCTCGTTTTTGTCAAGTGGGCTTGAATGGCTGTGGATATGGAAATGGAAGTTGGAGTTGAAGTCGAAGCCCATGCGCTTGTAATCCACTTTGCCCGCCGACCGGACGTGGTTCTCGTTGGCGGTTGGTTTGTCGCAGTCGTTGTTTCCCACTCTCCAAATCCCCGAACAGGAATCGCAACGCAAAGCCTTCCACTTGGTCTGGTCATTTTGGCCATGTCGAGCCATCTTGGCCAGCAGAAAGCAGACTGACCGACGACCATTTGTACTTATGCAATCGATAAAGTGTTATCTTGGAGTCCAAGTCAAGTCACCTGCTGGACATGATGATTTGTTGGCTGTCCTCCCAGGTTACAGTTTTCTGTGTGGGCTTTTGGGGCTATCAATAGTAAAAGGCCATCGAATTCCAGTCTTGCCGAGGCATACGACTTATTTTGCTCATGGGAATCATGTATCAGTACTTTTTCATGGATGATATATAATAATATAGGTATTAAGCGAATCAGATATTCTATATAAGATATTTAACTGCCTTCAAATTGATGATATCCTGCTATAATATAGAATATGTAATGGTTTCCTGTTGGCTACAATGTATTCTACGCTCTTAACTTCTGCAAGAAAAGGCAGCTGATAATTCGGACTTGATCTGATATAAAGTGTGGGCTGCCCGGAGGTACTTACTTGTAAAAACATTTACATTTTTATATGCATTTATCAGGCTTAGACACGCACCTTGTTCTATAGAGCGTGGTAATATACTTAATTTCATGGGTATTAAACAAATTAATTGCGTGGATGCAGTTTCGCAATTCTTGGCTCGTAAATCATGGCCCAAATGGGAAAGATCTCAGCTGCTGCTGATTTATGGAGCCTGTTCTTGGGGCCAATGAACTGCTCTCTTGCCTCGCATTTGAATGCAACAATGGAAAAACCAAATCTAAATTGCTAAATTATGCGAGCTTAGCTACTGAGATCGCCTCCCCCTCGCAATTTTTCCATTTTTTTTTACGCATGCGCGGCACAATTCTGGGCTTCATTGGATTTATCCATTGCGGTCTGCGCTAAATTGATTTGAATTTTCCGCCGCATTTTCCTCTCTCTCATTTTTTTTGGTCACAAATAAATGCTGGTGGCATGCCGGTTTGCCCCCTCAAAGCTTCCAAGTTTCTGCGTCGCATGTGGGCGTTTTATTTCTGCTAAATTGGCAAACCGCATCGCACGGATCGTACGACTATATAGTCGGCGTGTGGGCGATATGTGTATCTGCGTGTCTGCATCAGCGGGGTTGTGTTGGCACTTGTTTTCCTTTATGTAATTTCTTTGCAAATTATTTTCTTAATACCCAACTTGGGCCTAATTCAATTTGTGGTTTCTTCGACCCAAACGAAATGTTCCCAGCGGAATGCCTTTTGGAATGCGGAACGATGATAGCCGTAGTTATGGCGGGTTAACCACAAATTCAAATTTCTAAGTGCATAAGTAGTAAAGTGGTTAGGTTCTCAGAGGAATGTGGGAACCCTAGAATGCGAATGCTCAAAGTTCAAAACGAAACAATTGAAGAAAGAATGCGAAAATGCATCCTGAAGCGGCTTTGAACAGCATATACACTTTTTAATATGGTGTACTTCAAGTTTATATAGCTTTTTAAATGGCAATTCTGATTAAACTGTATCGAATCCTATTTAATTCAATTTCATACACTCATGCTTCTACTTCTACTTTAATGCATTTCATTCAGAAATGATTTTGTTACGCTTCGTACTAAGCTTAGTGCTCCTCATAAATACCACAAATTGTTCTTTTCTAAAGGGTAAATCCATTCAAACCACTCATTACTGTTTATGAATATTAAATCTCTTAGGTTGCAATTATGGTGGATCCTGCGTGGATGAGAAATGGCGAAACGACACTCATTGGAATATCATTTGCATGGAATGGATGGAACTTGACGAAGGTGACATTGTTACCTGTCCAAAACCCTGGAAATGCTGCCATACTACGCAATACGAAAAGAAGATTCCGTATCCAAAACACTAACCGTGAAGCCCTAAACTCAAATTCAGCTACAATAAATGTGAAACTGGTTTCTCATTTTATGGGCCAATAAAATAAATAAAGTCAAAACAAAAGGGCACGCGCTTCTCTTGTTCTTCAGTAAAACAAAGGCTATTCACAAAAGATTATTCAAAAACGTGCCTGCGAATTAGTTAGAAATGTAAAAGTGGCACACCAAATAGTAGAGAAAACTATCTTTAAAAAAGTAGAATAAATGGTATATTTCATTGTTAACTAAAAATTTGCAATTATAAAATTCTTTAATAAAATGCTGGTTTAAAAATAAAATGAAAAAAGTGAACCTCTTAATTGTAGGTCTATTTAAAAGTATGATTTTTCGAAATATTTATATACAATTGTGGTAAAAGTAATCTTCTGTTTGGCAGGGCAGGTCAGGATTTTTCTAAATGGGCTTTTGCCACATCGATTGGACAGCTCAGGGTTAAGTGGAGAAACCACTGACCCAGCGAGGGGTGGTGGTGGTGGAGGCGGGGGGATAACACTCCCGCCGAGCTCCAATAGAAAAATGCGTATTCATTACAATTGATTGACAGACGAACTGGACGCGGACCCAGACCAAATCAATTCATGCCTGAAGTGAGCGCCCAACGGACCATGGACCATTTACCATTTACCATTGGCCACCAAAGAAAAAAAAGCCAAGCACCACTGACCACCAATGCGACCACAATCGACAGCTTTTTGCAGCCTCAATTAGATTTCAGCAAAAAAAGAGCCAGAATAGAGCTCACACTTGGCTTAAAACTTGTATCTTTCAGATACAATTTTACATATCTCAAGCTTAAAATTCCAAAAAAAAGATATGGTATTGGTATTGCTAAAATATGTTGTTACTTTTTAATAATAGCAATAACTGAGTTATTACTCAGCCTTATATATTTCACTTAAATATATTTAAAATATTTCTCCGAGTGCACTAGAGATGATTCTTCAGTTATATGAAACATTATCTTTCCAGCACGGCGGTTTTTCATTGTTCAAAGTTAGAGCAAAATATTTTTACAGTAAATTGCTTTGACTTTGAATTTGGTTTTGTTTATGTTTAATTGCTTTTATCATAAATTCTGCATTGTGTTTTAAATTTGGTCGTTTTGAAGGGCTTTGTTTCGATAAAACATTTTCAAGTTCACTGCGTGGGTAGAAAGTGTTGTGTTAAATATTTTTTTCAGATTGGTAGTTTATTTTCGCCTTTTGTTGTTAACAATTTGCGTGGGTCATGGTTGGCTTTGTTGTTATGTTGATGTGTGGATAGTGTTTGTCATCGTTGGTTTTTTTTTTAATGAGTCAGCTTCCCGGCAGTCGGAAGTGAATCGAATCGAAGCGATCTATAATTACACCGGTATTCCTGTGCACTCAAATTTGCATTATTCTGATGAAAAAGTGGGTATGTAAAGGTATACATGTTTTCTTTTGAAAAAGATGACAAAATAAAGGAAAACAAATTCGGGAAGTGAAAGGTGCTGCTGGAGCAACAATATGATAAAACAAACGAAAACAAATCAAATTAAGCGCGAAATTGGATGTTTCTTCTTTATTCGCTTCTCGTTGCTAGCAGTTAAATGCGTTAACGTTTTCATTTAACCCTCTTTTTTCGAAAGGCTTGTCCAGCGAATTGTTAAGTAAACCCAGAAACGAACTGCTAAATGTGTCATAAAACCGCGAGAGCTGTCCGCTTAAATGAGTCGCAAACAAATCGGCGACCATAAATAACCCAAATGGCCGCTCGAATGGCAAATTTCGTGAGATTCTGCACTTTGATGCGCTCACTGGCAGTTCGTGAAAACGTGAGCTGAGTTCGACTGAGAAGAGTTACCTAAGCGTAGCCTGCGGGAAAATCCAAAAAAAAAAATTAAAGAAAAACAAGGAAAAACGAAAAAGTTGGGCAGGAAAAACGAGGCGTTGCCAACTGGCCAGCGGAAAAATCTATGGACCACTGCGCTTAGGGCTGAGCTCACTTTTCAGGGAAAACCTCATGACAAACACAAGAAAAGAAGGTTTAACTTTGTTAACCATTATTTATAGGTATATCAGAAAATAATATAATATAATATAAGCTTAAGTTTCAATTTATTTTAATAATACGGGAAGGGTTTCTGTAATTGAAATATTAAATAGATATCTCAGAGAACTATTCCTAACTCAATTAAATGTTCCTCAAACCATAAGTATCTAGAAATATAATTACCAATAGAGCTATAGATTGTCTTTCGAATAAGAGCATGGTTCTTTGCTCCCCTTTACAACACCATTTTAAGCACCTTTTCTGCAATAATTTCCAGTTTCTACAAGTGTTAAACCTGAACTCTCTACTTCTCTGCACTCACTTCAAACTCATATGTCTTTTCTTTTATCTACCATTTAGCATTGACCCACATTCCTGGAAAGGCGGCAAAAGACAAAAAGTTCAGGCCATATGGGGTCATATGTATAAGGCAGCATCTTGAGTTGGATCGTTGAGTGAAATGTCACCATTAGTCAAAACCGAATCAAATGAATATGGCGGCGGTAAATGAATATTTATGGCACTTCCAAGTTGTGCGACACATGCAAATTCGAATGTGTGTCAAGCAGGCCGGAAATTTGCCAACACACACACAGATATAAAATCACCCAATGCGAATAAATCAAATGCCACTTCCGCTGCAACGTGGGCAGTAAGGCAATATAATTTTTATAGTGCCTCAGAGCAGAATTCGAGTCAAATGAAAAGTGACAATTTCATTGTGGAAGAGACGTCGAGTATCGAGTCAATGCCGCGCCGGGTATTTCGTACTTGTGAACAATTTTTCCATTTTTGATTTTTTTTTTTTGCAATTTCAATTTCGGGGGAAGCCCACGCACGAATGTCTCGGGCCCAGACAAGTTGGCCACCAGTCGTCTGTCGGCTGGCTAACTCATTCATTTCCAATACGCCCCAGCTGCAACACACTCACAGCTGATTCATTCACTCGATCACTCCGTTTACGTTCCCATTCATAAGACATTTTTTTTTTTGACAAACAGTTTTTTGGAGTCTCTGGTGCTTTTGTGGGTCGTCGCATTCATCGTGGTCGTATCGAATGCAGCGGTTTTAGCCATGGTCCAGAGATCGCTGACCATAATTGGCAGCGACCATCGATCGATCAGTCGCACTCACTAATGCGGGCTTGTAGGCTGCATTTAGCATTTAGCATTAGGCCAGCCAATGGATTTGAGTTCCCAAAGATTTAGTGCATCGCCTTCGCTGCGGTTTATATGGCCAAGTAGGAGTTGGGCAATTTGTTTGGCTATAATTGCCAGCATTATGCGGGTTCGAGGTGGGAGTGAAAAACAGGTGATAAGAGCTAATAAATCTTGGATTTACATTTTTATGGACTCTTAAGCTTTCGGTTCTGAAAACATTGATGTGTGAGTGATACTATAATAGCATAGATAGATATATAGATACTATATAGCAGATTTTTTGGATTGCAAATTTCAAAAGTCCGCTTTCTTTGCTTGCTAATGAAAATAAACTATTAGCATAAGGAGCATTTAATTCCATTTATTAAACAATCAAAAAACTCTTAGTTTCACATTCCGTTCCACAATATCCATAAACCACTGATATCTGCAATCAAAGATCTTTTTTAAACGCATTTCATAGAGAAAACCAAAACATTCCAAATAGATACAAAGGCAAGTCATCGCTTAAAAATTCATTTCAATCGATTCAGATTAACTTTCCATCAACAAAAGACCAACACACTAATCCGACCTTGGAGCATTAGTCTTATGCATAATCGGTGGGTCTAAAATGCATAATTATGCAGATGAAATATCATCTGCCCAAAAATCTCTTCGTATATCTGACTAACTAGTCGGTCGGCTTTGGACTTGTATTGCCCCTTTGGGGTTAATAATTAGACTGAAATTAATTAAATGAAATTAAGTGGCTAGTTTTGAATTTGAATTTCTTTAAAGTTAGAAAAAAAGAAACCAAACAAGCCGCCCATATTAATTACGCATTTTCATCGAAAACGTATTAATTTAGTGAACATGATGACAGTAGAAGAATAACAAACTTGCAACATACAAATAGTAAATATATTAATATATTTGTTAGCTTAACTCTAGAACTCTTTTTGGGTCTTTTGTTTGGCAATAAATCTGCAAAAATTTGCTTTGCTAATGATATGTCTAAACATACATTTTAGATGCTATCTTAATAGTTTATAAACGTTGCTAATGTGCTAAAATCATTTTTGTTTATGGTAAATTCGCAATAATGTGAGAAAAAAAAGAGAAGTTAGGATATTAAAAATTACTATTTAAACATAACAAATATGAAAGTATCGAAGAAGCTTGCGGGCATTAGCTTTTTCTCATTAATACATAAACTTTTTGTAATATAAAACCAATAACAATCTCATTAATATGCTAATAGTCATCTATATTATTATACTTATATCTATCTATTTAACTTTAAGTGCCCCCTTGGCATGGGTCTTCTATTTTGCGTCTATCACCATAATTTGTAAAAACAATATTTCTGTTTTGGTTGTCAAACATTGTTGGCGACATTAGCACATCATTAGCGATATATGTTGCTACTTCTGGCCAAAGTTTTGTGTTTTTTTTCTGTCATTTCTGGTTTTGGCTACTGATCTAAGATCCTCCTTCTGGCCAACATTGGTCCATTATGCTAATGGGCCACAAGCGACTTGCAGAAGTGTATAAAAAAAATTATAAAATATTTCTCTCAACTGGAATCGGCATACATTTGCATAAATTAGCCAACTGGGAACCTTTCATATATATATATCCCCCTCCAGGAATTGACAAGTTTTCAGCATTTGTCTGGCGCGTTACGCGACGCCATCGATGGTAATCTGCCACAAAGACCGCGAAGGCAGCATACCAAATGAGGATGGCCATCACGTGTGGGCGCCACATGGAGTGGATGCCACACACTGGACATAAAAATTAGTCAAAAAATCAGAAAATAACAAGGATTTAGTAATTCCATTTACCATACAAAATATTCTAGAACTTAAATGTCCTATTTTTGACAGTTGTACGCTTTATTATAATTTTAAAGCATTTACATAACAAATTGATACTTAGGGCTTAAGTCTGCTCTATTCTTATAACCTTTTTCTCTCTGTGCATCACAACACATACCCTATTTGTATCTTTCTCCTTTACTGGTGTTTTTAATGTGTGTAAGATTTAATTTCCCCCTTCGATCGACTGCCGTTTATTGTGGCGTTTAAGGCACTTTCTCAGCTTCGTTCTGAAGATCATTAATCAAATTTTTCTCTGGGCGGGGCTGGTAAATATTTTGACCAATATTTGTACCAGTTTTATTGTTTTTTGTTATTTCTCGTTCGGCTTTTGTTTTTGTAGTTTTCTGAATTTTTAATTTGCTGTAAATAGAGCGTGTGATTGGCCGCGCCGTCGATGTCCGACTTGATTTCAACTTTTTTTCTTTAGTTTTTGTATCTCAAAATAGAGTTTTTAATGCCTTTTGATTGATTGATTTCGCTTTTTATTTGTAAGAATCGAAAAGAATCAGCACGCTTAGTGCTTTTTATGTGAAATCAATCCCTAAGATAAAATATTCGGTTACACTTTCGTAATTGTTTGATTGACAGATTGAATTGAATTTTTAAAGATACTGCCAATGTTGTAAATGAATCATCAATTGGTGGTTGAACAGATGGGCCGCTGGTCAGAGATCATGGAACTTCAAACGTATTATTGAGCTAAAATGTAATTCCCTCTAATAACTGACCTTGCCAACAAACAACCCAATAATTACACGGTTAACTCGTCTGTAAAAATCTGAAATATTAGCTGCCCATAGTTATAATACCCCCATGATTAATGGAGCAGCATCTATGGATCACTTGAATCACTTCAAATGACACTGAAACTCAACCAAACCCAACCGAATAAACCTCAGATTATCGGCGAACATGAGCACTAAGTGCGCTAAAAAGAAGATCTAATAGCTCAACTTACGACCAACATCGAGTGGTTATAGTTACCCAATCGCAGTCTCAGGTGTTCCGTTTGTCAATGGATGACAAAACCAGTGTAAAACCCCATGTAAGTCCGATACTTGGGCAATTTGCCACGCTCTTTAGAGTGTATCAAATTCAAGAAAAAAAAAATAATAATCCACCAACAAATTGCCTCCAAAAACGTGATCGAGCTGACATTGAAATGTTGTTTTGCTGGCAAACTGGCATGGAAAACTTAATAGCTTCGCCACACATATCGCCCTATGAAATCAGCTATTCTATAATGAACCAAACTGAATTGGACTGTCAGGCGTATTTAAAGTGAAAAGAACGGAACGCTTCAATTGATAATGAAACTACACAATTAAGAGTTCAACTGATTTAACCCCACCGAAAATTGAAAAGTCTCGCTTCAATTGAATTCGTTTTTTTCGAACAGCTGAAAATCGGGCACAATCTTATAAGTTAGGTGTATACATATTTTTCTAGTTATAACCACAAGATGACATAAGACTCGAAAGTATTTGGCACTTATTGTTCTTCACTTTGTTTGTAAATCGTTTGACCGACAGGTTAATAAATCAAAACCACAATTCCAACTTTTAACATGGCTATAAATGCTCCGTTATGAACTGATCTTAGCTCTCAAGATCATAGACAAGAAATGGCAATGTTTTCTTATATAAGATATCTATCGAAACCGTAAATCAGTTGCTTAAAAAAAGAAGCACATGATAATGTTTGGAAATAGAATTTAATAGATAATTTACTGGGGAACATATAAAATGAATGTTTCAATAAAAAAATTGGGTGTGTGCCTTGAGTCAATGGGTATCTGATTGATGACTGATCGTATGCTGAAGTTCTATAAATTATAAAGAACCCACACATTTTTCACCGCTTCTGTGCGCAATTCCATTGACATAAGAATCCAATCAATTTCCTGTCCAAAACTTTCTATATATATACGATGCTGCTTAACGATTGGAACTTTATAATTAGAAGCTTTAAGAGAAGTCCGATCGGCTCATCAAAAGTTGTACCCAGCCACCGGATAAAGTGTTTACGATGTCTTCTTGGCCATGGCTCTTGAGATTGAAACGTCTCTTAATTGCATGTTAATTGCTCTAACCACCAGAAGAAAGAGCCAAGAACTTGCAGATCGACGGAAGATTCTGACACAGACACAGTCTACGAAGAAGTCACTGGGGATTGTTATGTATTTTCTTCAGTTCAGTTCAGTTGTATTCTTTTCTTTTCTGTTCTTTTCAGTAGTTCTGTGTAAACTGGACTGCAGGTTCGGGCTAAAACAGTTGCACTCATTTGTTGGCCCAGTCGTTCTGGCTGCTCTTGATCTTTCGTTGTGGTTCTTCAGTTCTTCTGTTCTCCAGTTCTCCAGTTGCCCAGCTTTCGAGTTCTCAAGTTGCCGAGTGCAAGTAAGTACCCACTTGTGCCCGTACCCCGCTGTCTTCTTGGCCCCAGCCTCTGGTGAAACAGAGACAAAGACAAGTTTTTCAAGTTTTCCGACGACGGGGGCACATGAAGTCATTCAAGTGGAAGCAAAAGCAACGAACTGGACGGTAGTCGTGGACAGGCGAAAGGCTTGTGGTCTCTGGTCTTCGGTCTCTTGTCTTTTCTACTCCGTGCTGTCATTCGCACTTGAAGATCAAGTGATATATGTCTGGCTGTCTGCCTATATGCGACGTATGTGAGTATGTACCAAGTAGAATCACTGGCAGTCGTATATTTACACGGTATCAGGCAAAGTCTATGGGGAGCCAATAAGTTTCGATTAGATAAGAATCGGGTACTTGACGCACTCGCAGTCTCAGTCTTCTGTCTTCTGTCTGCTGTAAGGTGTTGTATGTGTCGCTGCTATTCAGATGTTCAGTTGGTGTAAGTGAGCAAGTTATAGACCACTTCACGTCACAGGCATTGGGAAAATGTGAAGTGCTCTAAATGCTACAATAAGTTGACTAACAGTGTTCTAAAGTGGTAAGAAAAAGGGGTCAAAGGGGTGTATTAAGTATAGCAAATGTAAATATTTTGGATATTCCACTTGTAAGTTTAGAATTTAAAACTCTCTGTTATAGGATTATAATAAGATACTAAAAGCCCAAAGAAGTATGATAATATCCACAGTCACCAGCTCGAGCACTAAACTTAATGGCCAATGAAGTTTCATACTTCTAAGAACTTGGGGTTAGTAACTGACCGCATTGTAACACCTTTAAAGTTTGAAGTGACTTGCCCAGCGATAAAGTTTGTACTCATATAACCTGGATTTTGGTGGAAATAGTTGGGCATGCCCCCTCTTTATCGTGGTTTTGTGTACTTTGTGTGGCTTTGGTTAGATATGTGAGTATGAATAAAAAAAAAGGGAACCCAACGACGAGCGACAAAAGCGGAGCACTGACCCAATTCAAAATTGAAATGAATATTCCTAAGGCGTGTAAACGGGGCATTGTGTCGGCGTGTTTGTACGGATTCGCAGTCAGGTGTTAATTAAATTTATTTAAACCCTCTTGAGCTAAATCTACGATTTCAATGCAACGATACGAGCCAAATGAAGCGTGCCCAAATGGTTTTGCCCTTTGGGGCTTGGCTTTCAGTATGGAAAATCAAATGCGTTGACAATTCGAAGGGGAGCCCCAAAAACCAGAAATCTTACCACAGCGGATTGGATCGGTTCGGCTTGGATGGCCATCCAGCGCCCACAAAAATTGTGGCCAAATGTAATTGCCAAAAGCACATCAACAACTTTTATCACAAAACCTGTCACTTGCGCCGCCGACTCTGCCAAATGGCCTCAACTTTTGGACATAATTAAGCCATCAAACCAAAATCTTTGCCATTTGCGTTGACAGTAACTTGTCGCTGTGTTGGACAACACAGTGCGCACTGCGAACACGGCTCGCAAAACTAATTAATTATAATGAACTACTCAAAATGTTGGCAACACTCGGCAATTTCGGTTTTGGCATTTTTGGTTACGACATTTTTGGTGTGATGAGTTTGGATGATTTAGGCGGAATTAAGCGATAAAATCAAGCATTACCAAATTCATTTGGCGTTTTTACGGTTAAATACAATTTTTATCTGATCATGGTATGACTTTTTGATTACTTTCTTATGAATTTGTTTACAGTTTTTAATTCTTTTAAGACATTCATAGATAACTAGTTTGAATTGGCAGATGCCATAACATTCAATTCCAAACTTATAAACAGGAGTTTGTGGCTTATTATAATTTATTCCCTGGGGATCCATGGCTACCACAAGGCTTTTCCTTCAGCTATCAAACAATACGAAGATCCATGGAAACCCAACAACTCCTCGACACAATACCCAACCAAATAGTTCAGTCAATGGGTAATACTTAAACCATGCAGTACTGCTGGCTTCCACAGGAACGACGTGAACCCATTTTGCGGGAAAAACCACCAGTGGTCATCTCAAATAAGCGATTCCAGCGCATCCGTGCTCATGCTACACAGGCGGCCAAGCAGGAGCAATTACATCAGCAGCAGCTTCGTGATGAGGCGGATGAGAAACTTCGAATCGGAGGCGAAGAACTCCTCCGAAAATTTGCTGGTCGGAATCTCTGCATCACGCGGGAGGAGGAGTGCGCACGGGAACTGAAGCAACTGCAGGCTGAGCAACTGGAGGCCAAGCGACTGGCGGAAGAGGAAAGCAAGGCAGCTCGCCTGGAGCATCAGAAAACGAGGAAGAAGCGCATCGAGGCTGCCCAGAAACTCCTAGAGCAACTGCGTCCTGGTCCGCGGGAATTACAATGCGCGCGTCTTCAGAGCGAAGTTATGCGAAGTGTCAATGTCCAAAGGGAAGTGCAGGCGGAGTTCGCCAGGGTCAACCAGCAACAGAAGGAGCTGGACAGGAAGATCTTCCAGGAGCAAGTGCTTCGGGGTTTTGAGGAGGCCCAACAGCGTCACAAGGAGCAATGTCAACAGCTAAGTGATCATAAAAAGGATTTATTGCACTTAATTGCGGAGAGGGAAAGGGAACGCCAGGTGGGTTTTGTATATATTATTATTGAATTTAATATGTATAACTATACTACCATTAGGCCACCAAAGCCAAGGAATTGGAGGAGGCGCTCAAGGAGCGGGAACGCAATGAGCGCATGATGAAGGATCAGCAGACCAAGGAGAAGGAGCAGCAGGCCGCCAAGCAAAGCATGAAAAAAGATGAGGCATTGGCCTCCTTGGTCATGTCCGATCAGCGCCAGAAGCGACTCCAGATGCTGGAGGAGATGGAGCAGGTGCGGTGCGATATCCACAACAAGGCCAAGGGACACTTGGAGCAGCTGAAACGGGACAGAGCCAAGGAGCGAGTGGAGCAACGTATCCGGCGAAATGAAAAACTGGCCAAGGAACTGGCTCCTCGCCTCCACTACAGTGCTCGGGAGGATGAGGAGCGCCATAAGCGTCAACTGGAAGAGATGCGAAAAGTTCACAGTGCCGAGCAGGCCAAATGGAGAAAGTCCAAGGAACAGGCCAAGAACGCCCGCTTGGCTGTGCAAAGAGAGGAGGAGGAGCTGGCCAGGAAGAGCAGGCAAAAAGCAGAGGAGGAACGCAAGCTGGCAGAGGAACTGCGCCTGCAAAACGATCTAACCAATGTCCAATTCAAGCGGCAGCAACGGGAGGAGCATATTCAAAGGATAAGGAAACTCCGCCAGGATCTCGACGAACAGGTTAAGAAACGCACCGAGGAGGAGACCCGTCCAGGTACCAACTACAACAGGGAGGCCCAATTGCAGGAACTGCGCGAGGATGACTTCTTCTTCGACTACGCCCGTCAGCTGATGGATGAAGCCCAAGCCAAGGGATGTCCCCTAAAACCATTTATCCGCGCTGTGGGTCAGTACAAAAACGACAATCGGATAGGAGCAGAGATACGGATTCCTCGTCACATGGTCACTCGATTGCCCATGGGCAGGAGAACTCAAGGAGATAGCCAAGCGGAGGGAAAGGAAAAGCCATTGGACAAACAGGAACCCAATTCCGAGGAGTTGAGCAAAGAGGAGAAGCTTTTGAGGCAGAAAATCCAGGAGAATCTCAAGAAAATCGACGCGTTAGTTTTACAGGAGGGCAAGGATAAAGATGATCAAAAGAAATAAGCTTTTAAACTTTTAATAAAAACTACAACTTAAACCTGAGTAAACAGAAATAACCTGCAGTCAACTTAAACCGAATTGGTTGAAACTAAAACCCCTAACTTGACATCAATTGTGGTCAAATTTGTAGGCTGTAACTCGAAGACAAAGTATTCGTAAGATATCCATTACAATGGCAACTGGAAACTCCTCATCAAAAGTATTGAATTGCAATTAAAGGTGCGAAATTCAATTCACTGCCGTTCGATATCCAGTGCCATTAGTCACTTTTTTTACTTATTTTCTTACTTTTGTATGATAATGGTATGAAAATCAAAGTAATTCCCATTTCCATAGGCAGCATGCTTGGAAAAAACATTTCCAGCATTCAGTTTTATAAAAATCGTTAGAATAACCAGTCGCTCTAGATAATTCCACAACAAAAAATACACCCACACATACAAAATTCCAATCTTTTCCTAACAGGCAGAAATTTTTAAAAATATCACTGACGAAAATAAAACTAAATTGCAAAAGTAATGGCATCTAGCGTTCTTACACTGAACATCAATGATCTGAGGAAAATAGTTCCTCCTGCCGAAATCGAGGTGTTGGAGCAGAAGAAAAGCTACGAGGATCAGTTGAAAGTCGAACGTGAATGCATCCAGTTGAAATTGAACAAAACGCTGCATCGTCTCATCCAACTGGACGACGAGATGAATGAGGAACGAATTAGCGACCAGGACTACCGATTCCTGGATACCCTAAGGAGAAGGCTGAACCTGCGGCATCAATTGCTGGCCGAGAGACTGGTCCGCGTCGGAACTCAACTGTCCAGGGCCAAGAATGAACTTAGAAGGCTTGAAAGCGACCTTTACGAGGATCTAACCCGCAGGGGATTGATATGAAGAGGGTGCCAACATACAAATGAAAATATATTTGTCAAAATTTCAAGTAAAAGTGAGGATCTTAGTCGGGCGAGCTATTCAAAATGGATGCATACTCTTCCGAAACATTTTATATAGTTTCAGTGAATACCCTATATAATATCTATGAAGTTCTGAGCCCATTTGGTTAACCCTCACAATTGAATCGACTAATGTTTTAGAAACTTTGTAATACAATTTTGGAAAATTATTATCACAATCTAATTCCTGAAGTATCTATTAGTTTTCCGACGAAATCCAACACTTTACGATGGAAACTTTTGGCCCGATTTGGTTATTGCCACCCCCAAAACCAAATTTTTTCAGAGCTGTTCAGTTTTTGGGTTTTGTTTGGAGTTCTATTTACCTTCTGAGCAAAGGTCTGGCAATGAATGGGGAGCATGTGTATTGGTGCTAGTGCTCTTGGTGTTATTTTTTCAGTATCTATCTGTATTTGCCCGACGCTTAAAAGTTTTTATCTTTTGTGTTTTGGCTGTTTGGCTTGCGATGTCGTCGTGAACTTGTTGATTTTAGATACAAACTCGGCCCGTTGTCGCTGTTGTCAGGCGTTGTAGTCGTTTTATTTGCGCAACCAAACGACAAAATACATTTCAGAAAATTGTCAAAAAAAAGTAATACCAGCGAACCCGACTTGAAGGTTAATGTGTTGTAGCTTCTTCCATGCCTCGTGCACTTTTGTGTTTGATTGCAAATAAAGTCGAAACAATAACGAAACTTCAGCCAAAAGGAAGTGAGTTTGACTTGAGCTTCGTTTTTCAGTCGCCAGACCTTTTGCCAGACACTTATGAAATATTGTGTCCACACACTCGCTTCTCGGAATTGATGTTTGAATTATGAATTTGAACTGACACAGGTAGAACTCCTTTGTTCTTCACTCGGCTCGCCAATTAACCGAAAGGATTTGCCAGCCAGGGAAACGGGTTATGAGATCATATCGTGTTTGCCGTCTAATTATGTTAAATGATTTGGCAAATGAAGCGTTTATGCTTGGGTTTGTCTAATGGAGTGTGTCGAAAAAGGTTTTACAACTTATTAAATGAAGCTTATTCAAGTGAGATCAGTGCTCGAAAATAGATAATCCATTGTTATAGCAAAGTATTTCATGTGTGCTAATTAATAGCATTAACTTACAGATGTGCTAATCAATGTAGTGTGACCTTAGACGCCAATTAACATCAAAACTTACCTGGAAAGAAAAAGAAAAACACTATTAGCTTTGTTGAAAACATGATTTTTTAACGATTGAATATGGGATTACAAAAATCTACATAAATAGAACTGATCTCATTATACCCGCATTAGTGGGAAGCGGCATAAAACAAATCCTCTTCATAAAAATAAACTTGTAATGAATCCTGTTGGTGGTTTTCTTGCATGGCAATTTGCTCTTACACATGTACTACAATTCCCCAAACATTTTAATAGCTCATTAAAACAGCTCATTTCACGGCAGTTCCGTGAAATTTAAGTGGCACACAGAATCATTAAAAAGCAAACACACATGTGACATCAAAAACATAATGTCTCAACTTCTTGCGGCAACGCGGCTATAAAGAGATACAAATTTGTATCTATCGCAAGTCGATTGGAATTAATTGTCTTGACATTCCAGTGGATAACCCCTTCTACTTTACAAATGCTATGCCAATTTAGGGTTTTGCAAAACACTTGACAGCAATTAAGCGTAAGTACAACTGACATTACTGCCCCCATTGTCACTTGAGATTTTAGCTACGACTTGCAATCCATGAGATACTTAAAGGGCGCCAGACCGAAGAAGGCGCCACACCTGGTAATTATACAATCTAGGTTTACATATATACAAAGCACTCGAAGTACTTGTAATTCTTAAGGTATTAGGCTACAAACCTACCCTAGTTTATTTCAAGCTTTTATATAGTTCATTGCCACAATCTTATTACATATGTATATATATATATTTAATGTGCATTATGAATTCTTATCTCGTCTGTGTCACTTATTGCATTCAAGTTACAACCATAAAAATTGTTTCCTAAGCGATTAGACATTTTTATTGATTCACACATTTGCATCAGAGGAATGTAATTTTCAAATGTCAGTGGTGTCAGTGTCATTTAAATAATGCAGAAACCTTCAGACTAACAAATAATAGAACAACAACTGAAGAATCGTGGTTACAGCCAATCACGAAGCCCACTTGATTGCGGCAATAAAAACAAATTCGAAATAATACAGAAAATTAAGCCTGAAAAATGAAGCAGTGAACAATCGTAACAAAATGGCTGTTGTTGTTGTTGTTGTTTTTGGTCTTAGCCCGGTTGGATCAGCAAGTCTTCCGCTTTGTAATTAATCAATTTCAGCCCCAATGCAATGCATACAAAATAAATCGCGCGCATTGTGTGAGAAATCAGCAGCCATGCCGCTTGGTTTTATAATAAAAATGTTCGAAATTTACGAGACAAAGGCGAAACATTGACGGCGGCAACATGTATCTGAATCTGAATCCGACCACTTCCACTCCGCATCGCATCTTATGGCATCGAATTGAGCTCCACAGCTCCAAGACTCGACATCCCAAGAGACCCAACATCCAACATCCGCAGTGCAGGGAAATTTTGCATTATATGGCTGCCGAAGTTCCTGGGCATGTGTATTGTACTTATGGACTTTCGTTAAATGTTTGCCAACATTATGAAAGTAGTGGGAAAGGCGAAAAGTGCTGCCAGTGAAGCTGCTGCTGCTGGGAAATGCAAAATACGATGGGAAAATTGCGGAAAATAAGACACAGCTAAAATAACATTAAAGTTCATAACATCCATAGCCAGTTATATTTAAATAAGTCAAATAAAACATGCTCACATTTTTGTTAAGGGAGGTAAAGGTAATAGAGAAGTACCATTATTCAATGTATCTTCTAGATAACAGAATTTAAAACTTGAACTGAAATTGTGGGTTAACATATGAGAGGGCTATTTTCTAGAACGTCAAATGCGAATGATTAATTAATGATTTATCAAGATTAGTTTCATCCAAATCAAAACGAACATATAGAATTATATTTCCAAATCTTAGTTGACTCATTTGCGATCAGGAAATTCTGCGTAAGAGCCTACGTTATCTTGAATTTCCCTTGATTTTCCACTGTGCCTGGCTGTTTGGGCCAACAGTTTTCCTACTTAGCCATGGCCTATAATTTATGTTCGGCTGCGTTTAACCGCCAGGCAGAGCAGCGAGTTGGCCAGCGAGCGCATTTGGTAGTCGTGCCGTTTTGGGCCTGGAAATTTGACTGCGGCTATACTTCCTTTTGGCCCGGTCGTATCGCCCATTGAGCATCGCAACGCATAAATCAAACTTTGGTCGCGCCAGCGAGGTTTTCCTCGCCAGAAATTGTGGGTATTCCGAAATGTTTGGAGCCCACTTCGGCTGTATCAAGTTGCCAGCTTCTTGGAAGTCGAATGGTCCAGACTTTGTTTCGGCCAGTCAGTTATCCCGACGAATTTACGGCCTTTTAATGCAGCAAACTTTTCTCTTGTGGCGTTGACATTGTAGCGGTAAATGTTGATAAATTAATTCGCTGCAATGTTGCAACTTTTGCAGGTTCCTGCGGTGAGTCAGCCAAACTCGAAAAGGGTTCGACAACGGGGCATCCCGAAAATGTCAAAATAACGACAGGGGTTTCTTAGTGAAACAGGGTTTTTGTAAAGCTAAAAATGTAAGAAATTTTCGGTTGAGGAGAGTGCACAGCCTTCCCAGAAATCTTCACATCCATCAAAATCAAAATTAAACTGCCGTAATCCGCTTTTGAGGTTTCAGGTGTCAGATCATTTACACTGATTGCCAAAATTTTTATAATGAGCTAAGATTTGAGATTACAGATTCACTGAGTTCACGAAACTTTTCTTGTTCCGCCCTTTTGTTATTGTTATCTTCTAATTAAATGAAATGTTTAGTCATTAGGCCGTAATTTCACTTTGGCGCGGTGAAAGTCATAAGAAGAAGAGGACAATCGGAGGAAAGGCAGAAAGTAAAAGACACTAAATCATCTGAGCGGCAATTAAAGAGAGTGAGAAAAAACACTTAATAAATTACCGCAATGCGACACGCCCACTTTGTAAAAACCAAGCATAAGTTTATCTTTTTGTTTTCGACAACAGGAAACAATAAGTGAATGAATGACAACACTCAAAATCCCATACTCATTTGGTAAAAATTAGTCAGCCAGGGTTTCCAACTCGAAATAAGCCCAAAAAAAAAAACAAACAACGATATTATGACAGCAACGAGCTTAAGTGTAAATGCACTTTACATTTTGGATTTTTTTTTATTTTATTATAAAAAATATGGAAAGATGATATGATATATGTATATGATATGATAAATATGAAAAACTAAGAACTTGATGCAGATCTTATACATTTAAACAATTAACCAAGTGGTATTAGTATAAAGTACCTATTCCAATAGTATTAGCTTTAACTTCTCATTGAAATGGAATTTGGCACGCGAAACATTTGAACCTTTTGAGATAAGATATAGCAGTGATGTAGTATATAGTAAGTATACCACATGTGCAACCCTTAAGTGGTGTGGTTCGCACCTCGTCCGCTGGATGGCGCACCTGTTGCCATATCGATAAGGTTGTGGTTTATTTCGGTTTTTTTTTTGTTTTTGATTTTCTGTGGGCGCCAAAAGTCGGTCGTACATTTGAAATATTTACAAATAATTAAAAACGGTAATTGGCTTTGCCTGTTGTTGTCGTTGCCTCGCTAAGCTCTAAACAAACAATTTTCGCCGCTATCTGAACGCAAAAAGTTTGCTTGGCAAATTGTCGCGGCGCTCGAAATAAAAAACAAACCGAAATAAATAGTTGAAGTTGAAGTAGAGCTGCTTTGGAAATACTATAGATGATGGCTTGGGTTTGCAGTGCAAATATTATAGGTAAATTTGCATTTGTAAACAAAAGTCAACAAATGTTAGTTAAGCGCTTTTTTGCACGTCTCGTTATTTGTACGCTGGTTTTCTATTCAGACGATCTATCCATCCGCATGTTGATCTTAACTTCGTAGAAATCGTGACTTTTGTGGCAAGAGTTTTAAAATGGGCCAGATATGGGCCAAACTAAATGAAGATCGCAAGGTCTGATAGGGCTATGTGCTAAATGCAAAAATCAGTTAGACTTTATTAGGCCGAAGTTGAGGCCAAATTCCATGAAACTCCTCAATGAGTTGGAATTATTATCCATAAATCAACACTATTCCGCTCGAACACATTGTCCCCACATGCTTAATCCATTCAAGGTTCTTTCCCATCGCCAATTAAATTTCATGAATGTAATTGCGAATCCATTGAACAGATCGCCACGAGATACACAATTTTGTATCTCCTCGCTACTTCTTTTTTGCCACTCCATTTGAATTCGGCGGCCATGTCCTCGGCTACTTGTTCACGTCTCTTTTCGAAACATCAGAAAAAGATACCGCCAGTCCCGAAGACATCGGCAAACTACTCACGCCTACAACTTCTCATAGTGCACGAGTACAGTGAAAAACAACTAAGAGGGAAGCTAAAATTATGCTTAAAAAACATGCCAGTTAAACCATGACATTTGAAATATATCTTAAATCATTTCAAAAGGGTGTTAGATATGTTTTGGTACTTCCAAGTATATTTTTATTTTCTTATGTATCATTACTAAATAATATTCACTGTACCCACTACAGATGCGATGTGAATAGTTTTTAACTGCCGCGTTTTTTATCTCAATGTTTTGGTCGCCTCACTACAACAAAATGTTACGCAGCTAAAGGCAGTGGCAGTTGTTTTTGTTGTTCCTTGAATTTTGCAATCAACAAAATAAAAAATAAAAAAAATAACAGCCAAACCGCCACCGCAGTTAAATGGGCAAATAATTAATTGGTTTTGTGTTTTTTTTTGTGAATGATTTCTTCAGCATTTAAGATAAAAGTTTCACAGACTTAACCTTAGATCCGAATAAAGTTTTTGTTTTGTTTGCAATTTTATGCGAAAAGCGGCTTAAGACTACTGATTTTTTTATGAATTTGCTAATTTTGTGTTTATGGGTGTGAATTCGATTGATATGTGCGGTTTAGTATCTGCAAAAGTGGCTTCCTTGTGAAGCTACAGATGGAAATGAAAGATGTGGCCGCAATTATTGATTGCATCAATTAAGAGCGGCAAAACGGCTTCTTGTGCCCAATTGCGGTAGCCAACAATTCGTTTAAAATTTTAATGCATAAAAGAGTGCCCAAGTACTTAATCAACAACCGAGGAGGGAATGAGTTGTGCAAGCTGTGCACTTGCAACAGCAGCAACATCTGCAACATGTGCAACACCGGCAGCAGCAACATTTGCTGCATTTGCTGCTGGCGGTGCAGGCAACTTGTCAGGTTGCAGAAACTTCTGCAACACGTTTTGCTTGCCGGGCCAAGTTGATTTCAAAATAATGAGTTAATAAACTGCTGGAAGAAAGAGCGATGGCGAAACACTCAGAAGGGGAAAGATGATATGCGCCAGCAAAATGTCAAATAACTCAAAATGTCACAGCAAACTCAAAAGCAAATGGAAACTCATTTTTTCACCAACTGCGGACATGTTTATGCTGTTAGGGAGCAGCCAAGATGGCTCACTTGGTGAGTAATAAACTCCTTTTTTTTTTAACTTATCAATTACAAGATGATGTGAGATGCTTAAGACAAACGGAACCATTAATGTGTGAAAAGATATATGAGTTAAGGCATACTTTGCAACAACTGTAACTGTATCTGTATCTGAAAAAGCAATATGCAAAAAGCCAATGTTTCATAACATTTGACACATATTGTTTAAGAAAAGCAAAAAAAAAATGAAGTAAGACTTCTTCTAGCACCCAATTTGAAAAGAGAACAACTATTTAGCACAGTTTGTAAATTACGACAGCGGAATGGCATTTGTATGGGATTGGAACTAAGTTAGCCGCTTTTTGTTGGCCTCCTGCTCATTATTCATGCCCATCGGCCCTGCCATTTGGCCACACATACCCATTGCAATCTTGGCCAGCTTGGTCGACACCTTAGGCGCTCATTTGGCAGGGCAACCCGCAGTGCGGCTGCTGTTGCCGCCTCGTCAGCCCCTTTCGTCCTCTTTCGTCCCCTTTCGACCCCTTCACCCCCTTCAGCCCATGAAGCGTTTTTTGACCCCCAGGGTTTTGCATTTCCAACTAATCCGCCGGCAGCTCGCGGCTCGTCTATAAATCTCACTCGGAGTGCAGCTAATGAGGCCCGAGGGTGTGTTTTGGCAGCAAATTAACTCATTGCCACTCACAGCTCGCAGTTCCTCATCTTCCTCGCCGATCTCCCTTTCTAATTTGGATGGAGTGCACATGGAGAAACCAAGTTACTCACAAACTATACACGTTTGCACTTCAAATATAGCTTGCAACTAAGTTTCTTAAGAACAAATATTAAATATCTAATTGTAAACAAGAAAATCAACATATTGCAAGTTTTATTAGCTGATTTGAGCAATATTAATCAAAAACAAATTTATAGTGAAAGGCGGAACTGTATGGATAATCGATTTCAAATCAATCGAACTATTGGCGCAGTGTACATCTGACATTGAATACGATCGTCTGCGAATGCAAATGTCCAGCTGGTGGATCTAAAAATATGCAAGATATTTGCTCCTCAGCGCAGACATCGCCTTAATTAGACTCGTTATGACTGACTGCCTGGCTGGCTGGTCGGTCCGTTTTGCAATTTGCAATTAAAAACTAGGCAGCTGAATGCTTCCACGGATCGTGTGGCAGTGTAAAATGGAATTGGAGGCGATTGGCGGAGTCTGGTGCACCACACGCGTCGAGATTCGGAATCGGATTCAATGGGGCTAACTTTGAAGGCTGTTTACCACATCGAATGGGATTGAATGAATTATTGGTTAGTGCTGTGCTGTATGAGGAGTTAGTTAACTGGTTCTAGGGGCTTTATAAATCATTTTATCGGCTCTAAAGTGTGCAAAGCCGGGCTTATCTGAGTTGAGATTTTAAATGCTCATCGCTTGTCAGTGTTAGGAGTTGCAGAATTGCTTTATTTCAGAAATTTCCTTGAAACTTTTTGAATTAAAGTGTGTTCAAATGAAGCGCAATTATAGGTTTGCAAATCCTGTTCCCATCCTTCAGACTTTGAAACCCGTCAAACGGCTGTCAAATTGAAGAACACTTCCATTCAATTTCTATGACTCAAACGTTATCCTGACCGCTAAACCTCTGCGAAATCCACTCCAACAAGAGAACTCTAATTCTAATTCAATCGAAAGGCTTGAGCTCCTCAGCTCAGCTCAACTTTAACCTTCAACTTGAAGTCTCTGGCTGTGAACAAAGCCGATGGAGAAGAAAGGGAGCTAAGCCAGCAAACACTTGATACACTTCATGGCCCAGGCCAAACAACAAACAAAAAAACACACAATGTTCCCTATGTCTTCGGTTGGATCGCTTCTGTGGTTGTTGCTCTTGTTGTCTGCTTGTTAACAAATTTCGAAGTAAAATATTTCTGGGAATTCTTGCAAGCGCACAGCAGCAATGAACCCACTACACGGAGAAAAATGTTTAAGACATTGTAAATTGAAGAACAAGACTGCTTATCAAAAGTTATTATCTCGTCTAGGTAAAGCAAAGCTATGTGGTTTTATATTTATACAAATTTATATGTTTACAAATTCATAATTTCTCTCAGTGTTTTGGCAAGAGACAAACAAAGCGCATGTGCCGACAACCTCTGCCCCACAACCTCCTTTTCCACATGTGTATGTGTATTTGCGCATGCGCACTGAAAAGAGCGCAGAAAAACGCGAAGAAGCTTTTTGGGATTGCGCAAGCGCAACATAAGAAGCAGAACAAGGAAGTTGAGGTTAAGCACTTCGAACTAGGGATACCCAGTAATTTCCTTAATACATTACGAGGAAATTAAGAGAAAGAAGTTAATAGTATAAGTATTTCAGCACGTTAGGTGTCTTTTGGCAGTAGCTGCACTTTAATACATGTCGTGAAATTTTTAAATTAAGATTAATGTAATAAATCCTGAAATTATCAAAAAGTTAACATTCCAGCTCTTTTCAATATAAATAACATTTTTTTAAATCAAGAATGCAAATATTTCAGAGCTCCGCGAATACCCCGAAGGCCCACAAAGAGGAAGACAGACTGGTAGACAGAGGAATTTTTATGGCATTTCTCATGGTTCAAGCTCACACTTACACTTCCTCCCCCAAAGCACACACACATACACACACGCACACAGATACAAAGCCGCCGAGTCGTGTGTGATGATCATCACAAAAGATTTCCATTGTCTCCCCAGGCGATTTTGTGGTCGAAGGAGCGACGAACGGGTGGGGAAGGGGGGTCTGCATTTTCCACTGTAATCGGCGGCGCGACATGTAAATTAGTGCAAAGTATTTGCATTTTAATGTAAAGACAACAACAATGCCGCAAATGGGAACCAAACAACCAACCAACTCAATTCGAACAGAAAATTGCAATTAATGCAATTTGCATTGTAAATTGTTGCTAAAAAAAAGGGAAACCCTTTAAAAAAGGTTCGCGACACAAGAGCGACAATACGGAAAAAGGTAAATGCGATCTGTGAAATTGCAGTCATTCCAAGGAAAGAGATGCGATGGTCATAAGATAAACCTCAAGTGATCAAAGAGGCCGCCTTAATCGAGATCGTACGAATAAGTTTTTAAGTGCAATGGGCCGAGTCTTACTAATGGGCTTAAATTTAAGTGAAATTACTTGGGTATTGTGTTAAATTTTATAAAACGGAATCTTAATATTATCCTTCACATAGTTGGCTATAAAAATTGCAAAACTTTTGTTGTTGTTGCCTAACTAGTTCAGACTGCCCAAATATTCGAAACATTCAGTCAACGGCACTTTTAAGTGCTACAATTAAAATTTACCTAAAAAACTGCAGCTATTCCCATTGCCAGATCGACGACCGGTTGTTTTATTGCAGCTCCAATTATTTTCAAAATTTCCTTTATCCTTAGCGCTGTTTGTGCCACCAAGCTGATTGTTGTTGTTGTTGTTGTTAATATTGGTGGTGCCTCCGATTATGAAGCTTGTGGTCTGGTTGTTGTTGTTGTTGCTCGGATTGTTGTTGGTGCGATTGCCACTCGAAGAGCGGTTGGTTAGTGGGAACATGGCATGTATCTTTTGTGGTTCGCAGGCTGCCTCATGTATGTATCTGTATCTGTATCGGCACTGGTATACGGTATATACACATGTATCTGGATCTGTTTCTGTATCCGTATCTGGATGGATGCAGTTCCAGCTGCGAATCCTTTCAAGTCGATTTTGTCCAGCTTCTCCAGCCGAATTTCTCGTTCGATTTGCCCTTCTTTTGCACTTTTTGGTGGCACGTACTTTTGTGGATTTTTCCTTTACACCTTTTCGTTAAATTCGTTTTCGAAATACATCTAAAGAGCGCTTTACAAAACGAGAAAAACCACACTTATTTAAATTTATAATTTTTAATTTCTTCACACTTTACGACCAATGAGTTTGTGTAGGTTTTTGTTTCGTTTTCTGGGTTTTTGTGCAAAGAGAATTACTTGTTTACCAATTGGATTTGTCACATTTACACCTGTTGAATAATATTTTAAGCTTTTAAAGCAAAACATTAATTTGTTAGATCAATCTTCAGTTTTAAGAGCCTGGATTTTCAGCGTTGTATTTGATTTTTTAAGCTTTATAATCTCAAATCAAAACGTTTTCATAAATTTGCGAAACTAAAGTAAACACCAATGTATAGATAGTGTGTCATTCTTTATCTAATCTCTTTCTGTCTTAATCGTGAGTCAACTGGGACTCTTGGAATTTCGGCATGTAAACATTAAAAAACTTTGCACATTTTGCAGACGAAACAAAATTCCTAGACAATGACACACACACACACACACATTTATATAGTCGTATTTATATACAGGTAAATATATTACTGTAATCCGCACTGTGGTCACATTACGCATACGTCCAATGGAAACTCAAAATATTTGCAATTTTCGCACACTTTTCCAGGAACTTGGCACGTTTTGCGATTTGAAACCGTATCCAGAGTGGCGAACAAGAAAATGCCGGCTAAAAGATTGTGTATCGCGATAATATTTGCCGATCGGAGAATGCGTTTTCCGATTCGCGTGCGGTACGCTTGCGCGAGCTTTGAAGTTCGTTTCGAAACTAAGCGCAAAAGCCAGAGAAGTGCCGGAGAGCCGGAGGTCTCCATGTTTGAGAGCGCAACTCTCCAAAACACAAATTTGAGCCAGCTACTCGAAGTCTACACACATACCGGTTTTCCGTTTCCAGCAGCGCCGTCTCTCTATCGCTATCTCTTTCGCTCGCCTCTTATCAGTTCCACTATCACTATCACTCTTTTTTCAATTTGCGCCGAGGAAATTCATTCACGCTTCGCTGTCCGTTGGATTTGTATTTGTTTTTCGTACCCCTTAAATGTGAAGAAAAGGGTATATCGATTCAAATGGATCGATTGCTTAAGGAATGCAGTTTTGGATTCTATAGAGTGCATCTTTTATGTGTTCCCGTTGATCTTGGAAATCTTACGTGCTATCATTACCAATTTTGGTATGCAGGCACAGATTATTATTATATGTATTTTCAATACCTTCAAATAATTGCCATACATCGCCCAAGTACCAGATATCATTTAGTCTTTACACTTATTAACACTTGTACCACTTGTGAATGTTGTATTTGCTCTTCCTGGGTTTTGACTGATTGAGGTGCTGACTGTATGAACTGTCCCTTCTCGCGTTGTCAGTCCGAAATAGCAAACATAAAAGCCGCAGCCGGAGGGTATGGTGTATCCCTTCTTCAGGCTGAGCTACCTAATGACGCAAGCGTACGTGCCTTTGGTGTCGCATTAACCCATGATACACTATTCCCTCAGCGGGGGTTATCTGCCCGATAAGCCAGACACTTATAGAGAGAGGGTACACACAAGGATATTGTCCCTCGAATCGGTGTCCGAGATTTGAGGATATTGCCTTCCAATTGAGTCATCATTCACACCAATTTTGGGAACCTATTAAGTAAGTTAACAATAAAGTGGTTGTCAAAGGTCTAAAAGTGCCGTTTTAGATTCGAAAGCAGGCTACTACCCCAATTTATGTGCAACAGATTTATTCAACCGATTGGTTCGTATCTTGGCGATCCCATTACCCATTTAAAGGTATTGTTGCAACTTCATCAGCAATATCAGCTTGGTAATCAGCAATTCTGGTAGCTTTCGAGCCCATTAGCAATCACGCTGCTGTTGCCCAAGCCCCAAACATTTCGATAAGCGAAAGACGGACACTGTTTCAATTGCATTAGAATTAATCTACTCATTAGCGGGGGAAACCTACGAGCACGGGGCTCACGTAATAGAATGCTACCGCTGGCAGTTAACATCGGTAATAGTTTGTAATCGCCCGAATGTTCCAAATCCCCACAGACCCTGGAGTCGATTTCATGTTGAGCCCCCAAATGAGCTAATACCTTTGACACAATCTTGATTAATGGTCGTCGATAAGGGGAGCGGGACGAGCTGGCAGTGTATATGTTGGGAAATCTGGCCCAAGTTTTCCTATAACTTGGTCAAGAAAATCTGTGCTGGGCAAAAACACAGAAATGACATTTAATTGCAAGCGTTTCACTTGATAAGAAGGCCATAAATATGGTAGCAGATTAGATTGCTAGAAAATAATAAAAAAAAGATAGGAAATTCGACAATTGAAATTAGAGAACAGAGTCTTTTATATTGGATTCAACAGAAATTTAAACCAATTGGCTTATATAAACTATGCTATTCTCCATAGATCTTTCCTTTTCCCTTTCATTATCGCAGGCCAAGAAACTAACTAACTACAGCGTTTATCTCATAAATACTGAGAGAGCAATTTCGAATTCAGATTCAAGTGCAGCGTCGATTGTGAGAATTTGCCGACTCGCGTTTTATCGAACACAAAAAATGCATTCGAATTCGCCGGTGCGTGCGCGGGAATTTTATGAGGCTCGTATCTGAATCTGCGACTGGGTCGGAGTCCCGGGATCCATTCCAATAAATAGTTGGTTGTCCGAGGAGTCCATGCTGTGCCCACGGGCAACAAAGTTGCATTTGCAACTGCGCTTGGTGTGGAGCTTCAGTCGAAGTCCGTGCCGATTATCAGTCAGATGCAGATACAGTTGAGCTTTCCTAACAAGAACCGTTCTTTTTACAACTTAGTATATGGCATATCTTTAGAGGCGTGAGATACTTTTTCTTCGAAAGTCAGTTTTTAAATTTCACAAATCTTATGATCTTTCTTTGCATCCTACTTTAGTAATACTTTACAAACTTGAATTTTGTTTGTATTTTTATGTATCTTATGAAATTAAAGTAATGGATATGCACTGTACTTCCCAGCCGGTTTGAAGTTTGTTGTCCATTCATGGCAACTACCGTTTGGGTCTTTTGTTTGACTTTGTCTTGCGGCCGTCATTCCGCTTCTATTTGTAGATACAAGCCCCCAACAACTGCTCCATTCCCCATCCTCACCGATCCGCAATTCTCGCAGCCCCTTTCTTCGCCTCGGCGGATCTTTGTGTTTTGGGCTCTTCTTCTGCAGAAGAGGTACATTGTATACCTGTTCGTAGACGCGTCTTCCAAGCGCTCTTCAGCTTTGGTTTGCCCACCGCGCTCGTTCTCGGCGCAATCTCAAGTGTTTTTTAAAAGTTTTCCAGCGATAAGCCATGTTACTTTATGGACCCATCCAGTCGCATATGCGATGCCCCGGCTGCTGCAGCTCCATCATCATCATCATGATCAACCATCCTAGTTCGCCATGGTCGTGTGCTGTGGTTCGCTTTGGTGTGATCATGATGTATATGATTCATGACTTTTCACTTTTCCAAAGACGCAATGCAGCAGCACAATGGGTTGGAATGGAAAATCTTTGAGACTTATTAGAAACCCATAACTAACTAAATAGACATTTTGGTTCGTTTTATTCAAACTAGGAACTCCATTTAGCTACCTTTTACTCAATTTTAGATGGATTCAATTGGATAAACAATTTTTGAAAATATACAAGCCATGTGTAGTACTAACTGCATACAAAATATTAAACAATTTTTGAATGTATCTAAGAACGTCAATATATCTATTTATTACTCTGAAGGCATTTTAAGTAAGATGATGATGCCCAAAATGGTTAAAAGCATTTTAATGGCCGCAGTTGGCGAAACCACCCACTATGCATAATTTGACGAGGCTGACACTTTTAACCCTTAGCATAAATTCTCATCAGCTTTGTGGCATTGGAGGTGGCACGTAAATTACTGTGACATTGCACTTTGCAGCATCATTTGGCAATTTGTTGAGCACTTTTTTTTTCTTTTTTTTTTTGTGTGCCAGTTTATTGATTGGTTTTAAATTAAAATGGAAGTCAGCGGCGCGTGCATAAATCTTGGCCAATTTTCCTATTAGAAACTGTCAATGTCAGCGAGTTTTCACCCCGAGGATCTGTTCGATCGGCGACTCGGTCATATGCTAACCAAATGGAAGATGGATAAACGCGGTGAATATATATCCATTTGGATGATTTATGACCCGGCCCCGCTTGTTAAACATCTGTGTGAAATGGGCAAAGTCTGGCCACTTGTTTGGCTTTCACTGGCTTTGTTTACTCTATTGCCAATCGAATTGTGTGCACTGAAATCGAAATGGCCCAACAACTTTAAAAACCTACTTAATTTTACTGAAAATGTGCTGAATGTATCTACAAGATACTATGACTAAACTTTATAGCTTGTCAAAAATTAAAAGCTTTATTCTATAAACCTGTACCTAAATTTTTCTGAGTGCATGTTAACTTCCCCACGGCCAATGGATGTTTGTTAGTTTTTCGACCGAGGATATTGCTGATGATGTTGCACTTGGAGATTGGGGATTACGGGGACTCAGGAGACTTCGGGGTGATGGTGGTGCCCCCTAGATACTTCTGGGGAAGGAGGATGTGGAAGTGGAAGTGCTGGGGGTCAGTTGCCGCCTCGCGGGCTGCCTTTCTAATGGCGAGCAGAGCGAAATGGGTCCGCTGCGAATGGGTCATTAAAACGGTGCGCCTGTTTGCATGTCCGGTAATGAAGGATTGTAAATGAGTTTAATGCCCTGCTGCCTTGATGGATGGCCATTTCGTATAAAAGAAATCATCAGAGAAATAGACACAGTGATCAATGGGTGAATGAATCCCCATATAAACGGATTTATGGGCTCCGCCTAAAGTTAAGGCTGCGGTTCTTGATTTAACGATTGTATTCGGGTTTTATTTTTAACGTGTTATTAAATGTAATTATAATCGCTGCTTATATTTATTGCATTTATAGTGTACTTACCACTTTCCGCTGCACTCAAGCACTTGGCGGCCATTTCCTCGTTGAGCTCCTCGGCGGGATTCCCATCGCCGGAGTCCAAAACACAGCTCACACTGGCAGATCCCCATTCCAGGGCACTAACTCCATCGCTGGACATCATGGACAGGTCCATTGGCGGCACCGAAGTTCCTCGCAACGTACTGGTTCCACTAATGCCACCACTGACCAAGTCGCCACCACCCAGGGATGAGTACTTGAGGTCCAGCGAGGAGTTCATAGATCCGCCGTATAAGGAACTGGTGAGCGAGGCGCAGGTGGAGTCGAAACTCCGATTGCTGGCTCTTCGCTTTTCCGGCGTGGCATAAACGGGTTCCGCCTCCTTTCTGGGCGTGGCACATTCGGAGTAGCCCGGCGTTGCAGTTGAAGACACCTCGCTCGTCAACGAGCCATTCAGAGCTCCATAAACAGAGGTCATCATGATGTCATTCCGATTGAAGCTCGGCTGCCAGAAGTCCTCCTCCACATTGCCAGAGTCGACAAGATCAGAGGATTCCTCCTCATCCTCGTCCTGCTCCTGCAACTGCTCCTCGGCCACGAGCTCATCCAGATAGTCGGCCTCCAAAAGACGCGATTCATCGATCATTGCGATCGTATCGTCCATGTTCTCCAATCCCCCATCCTCGCTGCCCGACTCGTCCTGCTCCTCGTTGGCATTCAACTTCTGGAAGGTCTCGTCCGCCTGCTGCATCATATCGTAGGCATGTGGAATGGACGATCCGTGCAGCGAGTCCGAATCGTTCTCCTCGATGCAGGACAAGTGCCGGGTGCGAAAGCCATAGACGATTCCATTGGCCATCACCTTGGGCGGCGGGTTGATCGGCAGCGGCGGTGTCTGTAGCTCCGATTGGTCGCCTTCCATCGCGAACGCAATTTGCTGCAGCGAGGGCATACTGTAAAATTATTATATATATATATATTTTTTTTATTATTTAAAAGTATTTCAAAAATGGGGTTAATGTTTACCATAACCATAAAAATACAATCTTAAAGTCAACAAGAAGTATGGCAAAGTAAATTAAAAAGTATCTTTGTACGGCTTTGAGCTATAAACGGTAATGCTTTCTTTGCAGCTCCCCCCATTTACGAGCACAGTAGCTTCTCCAAACACCACTGTACCTGACTAATGCCGCACATTAAACATAATTTGACATATGTAATTTTGGGGCTGTCTTGATTTTAACGATCCTCCATGAAAACGCACTCGAATATGGGGATTTCCAGCGGAAATGAGTTCGGATCAGTTGAGCTAGGTGGCAGATAAAAACACGGAGAAATACTTAACTCTAATCTACAAAGTTATCTTATCAGATACAATCTGATTTCTCTGCTAAGTATCTGTATCTCTTCATATGAATGAAATATTTAAATGTAAAAATAGAATAAATAGGCATAATTTGCTTTCGGGCTTTAGGATCTCATAATTGTAAGTCTGTAATGGGTTTTCAGTTTAGAGCTCACTTCAGCTTGTGGCATGGATTTCTCTCAGTGTATGTGCATCTTGAGGTGCGAGCTTGTGCTTGTGAGAGCGATAAGCCGGGACAACTTTAATGCCACTTAATGCCCAGCGAACAGTGGGACGTGAAATTGTCCCAACATCAATCTTCGGCTCCAGCAGTTCCCACATGGAAAGGGGAGGGAGGCGGCCCGGGGAAATGGGGCACATGGGGTACTGCGGTACATGGCAACTGCAGACATGCAGGGTACTGCGGAGCACACTGGAATGGAGACGGAAGTGTCCCCCAGGCGATAGACAACGACTTCCCCTCGTTTTTATGGCCACATGCGCATCTCGCTCACATTTGGTGCGCGTGCGTATCTTTCTATCTTGTTCTAGTGTGAGGGTGCCCCCTGCAGCGATTCTGGTGTTTTCCTCAGCTGCTTCTTCCTCGGTGCAAGGAACTCCGGGTACAGTGGAGCTTACGTAACATTCAAATGTATAGAATGCATTTTCCAGGAATATACGAGCTCTTCCAATATCTATTATGTTTTTTAACTATATATGATTTTCTTAGAAATGAAAGTTGGGCTTAGCGACGTTTGACTGTAGTTCTTCAGCAATGTCATCGGCCTCTTGACATATCCATCCCCCCTTCGACTGCTTCCCCTGACTTTCCCCTCGACTAGGTGTTGCAATAGTTATTGTTGCTGCCTTTGGCTCCCCCATTCCATTATTTTAGATTCGCTGGGGAAAAACTAACGTTTGGCTTGTGCCACTGCCACCAGAAGTTGCAAGTTGACTTTGGCAGTGCAAAGTTTTAAATAAACATTGTCATCGGTTGGTTTGGGGGCAAATTCGCTTTAGTTTGGTTTGCAGTTTGCTTAGGTTTGGCGAATCTGCACTGCTTTTCTTCGTTTGTGCAGTTTTGTATCTCAGAAATATCTTTGAATAGCGACACAAAAATATCACCTATATCTATTAAATTTGTTGAAATAACAATAACTATCTAACGGCAAGATAAGTCATATTTACTATAGGGAAGTAACTTATATGAATAAATATATCTTATCAAATCATTATCCCTTCATGCTCCTGTTGCGTATATAAATCTTACATATATATATAGATTAGCTATTACTTTTTTTGCAGTGTAGATTTTCAACAAAACTAATGCAACAAACAAATTACTCTAGGCGACGAAAAACTACACATCCCTAAGCGGTACGAAAATAGATCGGCCAAACGATCGGCGGCGGAAAACTGAGGTTGGCGGCGCGCCGTGGTTGCAGTTGTTGTATTTGTAGTTGTTTGTCGTGCGCCAAGGGGCGTGGCGCGAAAGGGGGCGTGGGGGTGGAGGGTGAGGGGCCTAGGATCCCCAGCAAACTGCATTAAACTACTTTCCGTGCAGTTTATTGCTTCGTCTGCGCGCGTTTCTACTTTTAGCTATGCCACAACTGAGTTTGTGTGCGTGTGGAGTATCTGTGAGAGTCTTGAACTTGTGCTTCTTTCTTTCACTCTTTTTGTGTTGTTTACATCTTATTTTTTTTTTCTTTTTTACACATTTTCGAGCCAATGGGCGCCCCATCGAACATGCGACATTTTTCAGTTGGTTCCCAATTTAAATTCAGCTGCCTTTGTTTCGGCTCGCCGCTCCAGACATTTCCACATTTCCACTTAAATGCTCTGGGATGTGGTCACTGAACGATGCTCCCTTTTTAGGACCCGATCCGCAAGATCGGCGAGATATTGCGCATTCCACCAGATACTAGGCGACATCGAATTACTTGGGCATTACTCATCTCACGATTATATTGAGCTTTTATAAAAAACTTAAGCAACTACCAGCAATAATTTAAAGGAAATTCTTTGAGAAATGTACTATGTAATAGTAAATTGAATGGATCTTTATGCATTTTTAAAGTCAAGCTGATGTACTTTATATCTGCCAAATGATTGAAGTGCCATTTTGATCATTTTAAACTTTAATAATATTAATAATCAAAAAAGTATGCTACAATATATGCATATACATTTTTAATACAAACCTTTAATATCTTTTACAATTCCTCTGCTTGTACAAGATGATAAGTTCTAGTTGGAACTATCCTGGAATTTCAGATCTATCTTACAGATCTTTATAGATCTACCGCACAGTGGATGTTTATCAATATATATTTTAGGAACTTTATGCAATCACGATTTAGGTTTTTCAATAGTTGTGCCACTTTTGTCAATATTCTTTCACATTCACTTCATCACTGATAATCCAATGTGGCAATTAATCCGATTGGCGCTGCTGTATCCGTATCTTGTGTCCGCCGTAACCGAATCCGTATCCGTACCGAACGCGCGCTGGAATGCAATTGAGACGAGCGGATTGCCGAGCTGGCGGCAACTGCATCCGATGGATGCGCAACGGAATATCAGAAGTGAGGCAGCGCAGCCGCAACAGCGCCCTCGGCAACAGGAGGATACTATATACTATGCGTAGATGCTCAGATACATCCGTGCATTCGGATGTACGTGTATCTGCCCCAATGCTAACTAGACGGAGAGCCAAAGACGGGTCTAAAAATAGTCGCGGGTGCTGAACGTGCAGTCAGCGCCGGTCCATCACTTTTGTTAGATTCCGTTTCCAGAGCGGGGTTGCCCATTTGGACATTTTCCAGCCAGAAGTCAGAAATCAAATAGAATTATTACATCATATACTTAAATATATACTATAATTTTACAGAAAATAGGTATTTAGTTTTCTTTTATTAGCACATTTAAAGTGATTTTTAGTTACCTTTATTTATTATATTATTTTAGCTACATTAATATTTTATTCTGAACATCTCTGGCTTCAAAAGCAGACGTTGCGTCTGATCTCGCTGCACCCCGCGAAGTGTTCTCGGTTTCTAATGGGATGTGCCCCATCTTTCCCCAAGAAAAGGGGGTGAGTGGGGTTGGAGTGGAGCGGAGCGGAGTTTGGCAGCGAAACCAAAGTGTCGCTTGCTTGGTTGCCATTTAATTGCACTGAGATCTCGACTGTCGGACTTTACTCGGTGTGTTTAGGGGAGTGGAATAGTCGAAGTATCCCCCAAAAGATTTAACTTGGCAGAATTATGACTAAGTTTATATATCTTCGGTAAGGGAAAGATGGGAATTGCAAACTTACAAATCTCTAACGGGCGACATAAGTAACTTTAACTATAAGATACATTTTATATACAATGAGATACATATGTAGGTTTTATTCCAATTTCAGGTATTTTCGATTCCCATCGATTTTTCATACATCGATTTCAAATGTATTTTAAATTCACTATTTCTCTTTATTGTAAACAATTTGTACATTTTTGTAAATTGCAATAATGCAAATCCTTTAGGAGTGATTAGCAAATGCTGTCATTGGCCACAGATTACGTATTATTTTTTCTTTTTTGTTCTTTTTTAATTAGTCTAGATCCCGGTGACTGTACCTGGGAATCCAGATCCACCTCAACCACAACCCCAATAAGCAATCCTGAGCCGGAGTTCAATGCCCATAGGGTGAGATTTTCCAGCGCAACGGCAACAAGTCTGCCGCTCAGGACGGGATACAATTGCAGTTCGTTCAACCCGGAGGCCAAGGATGAGCCGAGGTGAGCACATGGGGCTGGCATCCATGGATCTATGCGACGGAAATGGACTAATTTTTCATGTTTTGAAATTGGATGACAGCGACAGGAGGACACACTTCCCGCGAAGGCTGCGACGCATGCGCAGAACGGAACGCAGTTCGTCGACCTCGCGGATCGAAGATACAAGATGCATCCGTGTACTAAGTAGTTATAGTTACGCACGGATTGTATTACACGATAGATGAACGCTTCGCTGGAACTGCGCTCAGGCGCTGGAATTTCGGTGATTTTTCCTAGCAACTGTTTCAATTTCTCGCTTTCCCCGTATTTATCTTTGCCCACTTTAATATCACTTCCACTCTCCACCGTGCGACTCCTATTCGTTCTCGTTCCCTTGCCGTTTGAATGATTTGTGACACCTTCCTGATGACTCTTGATGGTGTCGGCCTGCTCAAGAAATCCTCTTAATCTTGGGAGATTACTCGAGCACTCTCCGTACTGATAAATTATTGTGGGAAACTCACATAAATTTTGGAGTTCATGAGGATTTGTTGCAATTGAACGCTTAGGTAATGAATGGAGAATATACCTTTCTAATGTATATATTTAAATGTGTGCTAAAATCGAATATCGTTGAAATACATTTTAAATTTCAATGTTATTGCTATGATGTGGAACAAAAGCAGACTTGCCATATCGTAAGTGGCGCCAAAAAAGTGTGTATTCTGTTCGTTAAGTGAACTACGACCATTGGTTGCTGACCTGGCTAATAAAGGCTTGTGTATTGGCTGACGTGGGAAATGGACTAAAAACGAAAGAGGCCTAATCTTATTTTTATTGCTTATTATTAATACAGCTAATTGTATATATATTAACTTTTATTTATGCCATGCACAGTATTCTGATATATACTTGACTCTACTTTGTATGCTCGATAGCCTGTTCTCCAAAAACGCCAGTACCATTTCCATCCACTTCATTAGATCTTCCTGCCGTCGTTCGATATTTTCCAATCTGTACTGATTTTTAAAAAGTAAGTCAGCTTGGATATTTAGGCTCAGCTTTAGATTGTCCATTTGATCAAAAACTGGACGTAGAGCTGTTAGGCAGAATGCCCCGCATTGTGTAGGCGCATCATTTAGAACGCACACAGAACTCGTGTCCTGGAAAGTGTCCTGTGTTCTGGCCACTCCAATAAAAATGAATGCATACAACAAATTCACAACTGAGCTTAACATTTTAAGAGTATAGAACTGGTGAAGTCGAATAGTTGAAGCAAACTGATTTTCAATTTTCCTGCTGATTCTTCAAGAAACTTTTATGAGCTCATTTGTTTTACGGTAAGAGGAGTATAACATATAAGTTATTTTTATATACACTTTATTAGTCATAAGCCTTTTATAGCGAGCTCCTGGTAATTGTTACGTATTTCTTTTTCCATTTTATATTTTATGCCACAATTTGTTCGTTGAGTATGAAGGGTATGTTAGATTTCTTGAACACCATGTAACGCGAAGCGTTATCAGGACACTAGTCGAGTCGATCTAGCCATGTCAATCTGTCCGTCCGTATGCCTGTCCGTCCGTTAGTCCGTATGAAGATCTCTGGAATCCAAGCAACTGTGTCGGTTAGTAAAACTGTATTTATTTATTTACGTATCTTAAGAACTATTCTTAACATGATCGACTATGTCAGTTCGAATTCTATAAAATATGATAAGTTAAAGATATGCTCTGAAAATAAGTATATTTAATTTAGTTAAAGCAATGCTGCTTGCTTTAATTTTGGGAAATTTAACAATTTTGTTTAGACAATCATAAACGGTCAGTCTCGCTGGTTGGGCCATATCATAAGCTTACGCGATTTATACAACAATTTTTGATGGCAGTATCTACAATACTAAAAGCAAAAGTGGAGATACGTTTTCTGCACTCTGAAATTTAGGGAACCAACTAAAATACTTTTTGAACATAGCTGTGGGAAAACTTAGTGTGCTACAGATTACATGCTATAACTACTTAGGTCGATAACCACCTCAATTAGCTTAACTAAACGACTCAATGTGAGTCAGTCAAGGAACATTTTGCAACTGCATCGCTTTGGCGCAAAAATAAAACTTGTCTCCCTCGTTGTAACATTTCCATAGTCAATAGATGGCACTTTTGGATATCGAAGATCGCGGATTCCCTTAGAACTTCTCGTCGTCGATATTACTGCGGCAATTGTTCAGCGCCGACTGTCGTTTCATCGTTCCCGATTCGCAGTCGATATAGTTTTTGGCCAGAACTTTGGGCGTATTATTTTGGTGCATGTTGTTCCGGTTGAGGGTGCCATTGCCGTTGCCCAAATTACTGGTCTTGGCCGGCATCCGGAAGCTGGACTGCCGTTTGGGTCGCTGATCGTAGTACTGCAAACAAATAAGTTCATTAATTCCCCTGCAAACGTACTAAATTATAAAAGTATTTTCACTTACATCCTTGGTGGGCAGACTGGAGTACTGATTGGGATAGGTGTCGAAACTGGCTGTTGTCGTCGTGGTTTTGTTTAGTGCCTCCTCAGCACTTATCATGAAGCGTTTCTTGGTGAATCTGTAGGTGGCCAGGCAACAGGCCACAGTGAACAGCAGGCCAACGAAGATCACGATGGGCAGCGTGGCAGTCGAGGCAGTTTGGGTTTCTGCAAGTGGATTAAAATTTAATTTATAATTTAATGGATTCAATAAAATGAATCAAAGGTTGACTTACCCTCGCATTCATTGGGCACACAGGCGGTCTTCTCGAACTCCGCACCACGGCACTCCATCGAGCCGGGCTGCTCCACCAGGCAGCGGCGATGTCTCAGTCGGATGCCATCGCTGGAGCAGCTCGACCACTCGCTCCAGGCGCTCCAACCCAGGAAATCTAATCAAAAATATCAATTATATAGTACGTTTTCTGTGGAAAATGTTATGTTTAATGATGACCCACCTTCGCATGGCACCATTTCACACTTCTGTTCTTCGAGGGCACGACCCTGACAAAGCCTGTCGTGACCCGCCAGGCAACGACGCGTCCTCCTTCGCAGTCCCAATCCGCAGGTCACCGAGCAAGCAGACCACTCAGACCAGCAGCCCCACTCGCCGTGTTCCACCTCGTTGTCCAGGCTATTACTACTCAGCTGTTCTTCCGCCGGACAGGCGTGTATGTTGCATACCCGACTCTGGCTGCCACGACCGCGGTGACGTTGCTGGACACCACCACCGCAACTGACGCTGCATGGTGACCAGTCCGCTGCATCGGAGTCCGCGGAGTCGTGATCGACCTGCCGCTGGCAGCTGCCATCAGCATGACAATTGCGCGACTCCTCCTTTGGCAGGCCAACTCGGACGGAACTCGGATCCGGACTGGTGGCACGACAGACGAACCTGAATCGCCTCTCCGTGTGCGGTTCACTTGAGTTTCCGCTTCCGGTCACCGTTAGCCACGGTGTCCAGGCACTGAGTTTGCGCACCTCCTGACAGCTCTGCATGTTGCACTCCTCGTAGTCCAGTCGACAGCCCGGGCACTCCATTCCGCCATTGAGTGGAGCCGGATCGTTGCACTCACGTCGACGCATCCGGAAGCCACCGCCGCACTGGGCACTGCACTCGCTCCACTCGCCCCACGGTCCCCATCCGCCATCCACGGACTGCGGCTTGGCCACCGGGCACGGTGGCAAGTGGCGGCAGTACATCTCCGACTGCTCCGATCCCACACAGGTGCGACCGCCGAATGCCGGACGCGGATTTCCACAGGTGCGTCGTCGGATCTTCACGGCAATGCCGCAGGTCTGGGAGCAGGGCGACCATGCTGACCACTCCGTCCATCCTCCGTGCTGCGTGCAGTTTGTCACTTGGGTGCTGAAATAAAGGAAATATATATATTAGAGGTTTCTTAACTCGAAATTCCTAAATTCCCATACCTGATGCCCTCGCAGGTGGCGCCTCCATGTTGTGGCTGAGGATTGTTGCAACTGCGCTGTCGGCACTGGCAATTGCTATCCGGCTGCTCGTGCTGCTGGCAAACGGCCCAGGGACTCCAGGTGGACCAACCGCCATCGATGGGGGCATTCAGCACAGGACAGGTGATCTGTGGCGCCTGATGCCAGTGCTGCAGTACAGATGAGTCCTGTGGCTGGGGCATGCAGCGCTCGACCAGTTCGTTCCAGCCGCAGTAGGGATCCATGGAATTCAGGCAACTTGACTGCGACACATGGCGACTGCAGTGCTGGGCGGGAATACGGGTGAGGGCCAAATCGGTGCCCAGATAGAGGGAATCGCTGACTTTCAGATAGGCCATATTTAGTAGGCTACTAGTGCCAGTATCGTCCGCCTGCCAAAGTTCCACCAGACATGTCTGAACTCCATCGCCACCGTACTTAACGGACAATTTCTTGATGTGATTCTCACTGCTGGCCACGAAGAGCACGTGCACCTGTTCCGTCTTTGTGTTTATGATGTCCAACGCCAGGCGGCCGAACTGTTCCAGTTTGGAGTGATACAATGGCTCTGCCCCAATTGGCTGCACTGCCTCATCCATCAGTTGGTAGCGTGAGCTCTCCAGCCAGTGGCCAATACTGCTGCCAATGCTACTCGTTCCGCACTGGAACTGACTTCGCTGATTCGTGTTGACCGTTTTCCAGGCCGCATCCGCGTGCTCCTGCTGCTTGAAGGGTCCATCGAAGGCCGCGTTAATGGAGCTCAGGTTGTAGGCGCAAACAGCGGAGCCAAATATGCTGGATCTATATGATTACAAAATAAGGAAAATTATGAGTTTTGCTTTAACTAAAGGATATAGAAGTTGCACAATACATACCCCGACGTTCTGAAGGTGGCATAGAGTACGGATTCGGATTCGGCGTACGTCATGCCTTGGATCTCATCGAAATAGTAAGGATATTCGCCAGGCAAGGAGCAATTGAGACGAGCCTTCAGGAACGATGTCCAATTGTCCCTTAGCAACTGACCACCACCGCCCACATCATTCTTGCACACCCTAGCAATTCTGGAGTATATCACCTGAAAGTGCATAAATCTCTTAGCTCAAAAAAAAAAACTTTTATTAATTAAAAGTAATCACTCACCTTGCCACAACTCATGTGCTCGGCTGCCGATTCGCGTAGCAGAAAATATACAAAGTTGCCAGCCTCGAAGCTTCCCACGAATTGGGCTCCACTCAGCCAGTTGTTATTATATTGCTTGGTGCGGAGGAAACGCTGGAAGATCGATAATAGAACCATTAGAAGTGTGGGCAGGGGTGTGTCTTTACTACGCCAGCATATGGAACTCACTCAACTGCTTTTTATTGTTAAAATTTATTAAGAATCAGCAAGTCTATTTGTTAAAAAGCAGTCAAGTTAAAAATGGTTTTGTCCAGTTACGTTTGCTTCGCTGCTCAAGAAATGCACATAACTCATACGCCGTGTGGGCTTACAAAAAATTATTTTCTTTTAAATAAACTTTTAGGTTGAATATTAAAAAATAATTACAATTAAAATTGTCATCTAAATTATAAATTAATTGCTTAAGTAATGATTTTACTATATTTTTCCAAATATTACTCATCCGCAGTGTGTGACAGTTTCAGTTACCCACCTTATTGGACTCCACTCCTGTTCGCAGGATGGCCACATCGCTGCCCGAGAAATCGGTGGCGGTGCCCACAAAGAGTTGTCCATTGGACTGCAGCAGACTGGTGCTGTTCGCCTGCGGATGAAATGGACACTTGACCACGCCGCTGTCCACGCCGGTGACGGTGAGGTTCTCCATCTGCAAGGGGCACCAAGGGTTGGGGTAAATGGCGCGTCAGACTGGCGACTCCAAAGAGTTGGACACGAATTGGTCGACTTGGGCGACTTGGACGACCACTCACCTGGCGCCACGAACAGCTCGGCTGGAAGGCGTTCGTCCCACACGCGTACAGCTGGTTCTCACCGTAGCTGTGGAGCACGCGCACATAGTTGCGACACCATCGCTCCGACTGGCCTTTTGCCTGGCACATGGCGATCTCCGACGGCGTGGCACCCCAGCTGGCCCGCTCCAGCGGCTCCAGGTCGAAAGACATGCGGTACAGGGTGTCCCTGCAAGGAATCAAATCAAATTTATCAGTTATTCTGTAAAATGGGATAGAAATCAATAGAGATATGTGGCTATTACATTGTTGAAGTAAGTGAAGAATACTTAGATAAGATCAATTCTCTTCTCTTTAACATCAAGTACAATTATCATATGAAACTTATAGCCCAAGTTAAACTATATATTCTAGCATATACCATTGCACTTAAAATCCAAAAAGGACAGAGATTTATGTCCAATTTGTTTGCAGTGCATGACCGTTGAAAGGCGACCGATTGGCCAGCAATAACAGTTAGAGAGGCGGCCCACAATTGTTTACAAATAAGGCTGACTCCGGCTCCAGCTTCAGTTGCCACCCCTCCGCACTCCCCCCTGACCATCAGCTGTCATAATTTTGAACTGGTTGGCCGCCAGTGCATTGAACTGCAAGGCAAACAGGTAACAAAACTTGGCCCCACCACAGTGGTACCCACTTGCAATGGATTTTAGCATTCTAAAACTCATGCAAAACTATTGTGGGCGAAGATTCGAAGGCTGAGCACTAAACATAACATATAAGCTGAATTTATAAAATGATAATAAATTTAGCAGGTATAGGAAAAATATATCATTGTTTTTCTAACATAAAGTGTTATATTTTTGTGATTTGCTGAATTTGCTATATATTTCCCATTTATTTCATTAAAGTAATTTTGTAAGTTACCACTGTACCCCGCTGATTTTAGCAATTATTCCAACACAACCACTGTGCTACGCGCTTTTGGCGAAACGAACACGAAGATCAATAGATCAAGTGCAACCATTTCGAATGCGCGCGAAGCAATTGCTAAATGGTTACATCTCGACTTGGACAGCGGCATTTTTTCCAGCTAAGAGGTGGCTTTGGATGGCGATTGGGATGCCGTTTGGAATGGAATGGAGAACTGTGAACAGAGATCGGAATCGGAGAATGCCGCCGTGCTTGGGCTTGAGAAGGAATGCCGCCGACCAGACGTCGCCAAAGAGCCGGGCGAAAAAAAAAATATATTAAAAGAGATCACTGCCCACAGTCCGGCCATCTAATGGTCACTTGCGGCTGTTTAGCGGCCTTAGGATATAAATTGAATGCGGAGCTGCACAGAGCAAGTACACTCGGAGAAATTAGTATTTCAATTGGCAAAAAAAATAACTCTAGAATTCTGGGAAGAACAACTAAATAGGAACTTGCTTATATTCTTGCAAAATAAACAACTCTTAGGAGAAAAAAACTTGATAAGTACAATGCAGCTGTGGGCTATTGATATTTTAAAGTGTAACTGAATAGCCATGCGTGAATTTTTTCTCAGTGCAGATACTGGATCGTCAGCCAGATCGCCCAATATCAATCATTTGGATTGCAGCTGGCACAAGGCGCGTGGCACATCGGCCCCCGTGCAGTTGTAACTCAGGTAAATATCCATATATATATATGCGTATATATACCGCTCAGGTGTAACTTGAGCTCCACGCGATGCTTGTGCGTCTTAAGCGGTACGTGATGAGGTAATAAACACGCCAACTCTTGCGAAAAGCGCAGCTCAGCCATCGGCAAACATCATCGCCCTTCCCAAAACATTCGAAGTGGGACCCTAGGAGGCAGCTGTCGATATCTCTGGATGTTATTGGCTAAGTGAAAAGGTGTATTTAAGGTGTTGGCAGATGCAAATATTATACGGCTTCCATGGTTGCTACACGCTTGAATTACTGCCTTTGATTAAGTGATAATTAATTGATCTGTCATGATATCTACTGCAAAATGAATTGAAAATATATTATAATGATGAAAAAATGTTCAAACCTATTTAAGACTATTCATATTCATAATTGCAATTTTAATATAAATTCGCATCTTTCGTTAGATTCCTTCTTTTTTCAGTTTATCCCCGACTTATATTATTTGAACTTTATTTACAACTTGTTTAGTACTTATTGGCCTTAAAGTATTGACAAGTTTTCTAGGAACTTGAGATTATTGACCGTTGATGGGTTGGTTGAGTAAGGTTGTGATAGCTGAAATTGTGTCAATATAACAACTCTCATAAATACGCTTAAGCTTATAGAACCATATAAGTCGCAAAATGCATTGAGAGCCCAAGATTATAACTTACGGTTCTTAGCCCCTAAAAAGCTCCTATATCATTCGATGGGTGTATCTCAAGCTTTTGCAAGCCATTTAGTGAGGCGTTACCGGAAATCGTATAACCAACACACCGCGACACTAATTCATTCGAATATCCATGTGAAAATGACACGACAAAAGCCGGGGAATGTGAATGGAAAAATGCAAAAAAAAATAAAAAAAATATTTAAAAAATAAATGGCATTTACTGGCATGTCGTGTGTAAAAATCTCGCCTAGACTTAACGGCTGCGAAAATTAATTACTGCTGATTGTGCTCGTCACAGTCTAAAGTTCTTCGTAAGTTGAGAGCCCCGATGAGTTGTGATTACATTTACAATGCCCACTTATTGGAAAGCAGGGAAAAATTATCAAAAAGTTGACATAGCTGTTACTGCTTTCAATTCAAAAAAAAAAAATCAATAAATTACAAATGAGCAATTTAAGCAGCCGGCATTTTATAGTCCACCAGGTTTTCTAAGTTGCCAACTGCTTTATCACTTTGAATCCAAATAATACGTAAGATATCATATCAATAAGTAATAAGACGTATTTTTAATGCTTTTGTACTTAGAAATAAAGATATATATATATAAAATACTATCTGACTATCTACTAAAAAACCATCATATGCATCTTCTACCTTTGTATTTATGTTTTAAAATCCAAAACAAACCGCAACAAATTCTAAACAAGCGTGTCTAATTCCTAAAACGTTTTGTTAATTTCATACACTGTAAAATATGCAATAAATAATAGTTTTCAAAAACTTCAAAGATACAACGTTTCTGCTTTCTCAGTTCTTCAATGTCTTTAGAAACCATTCGATTTTTTTTGCGTATCTGTGAAGTTCAATGTGCTGTTTTTTATTTCTGAGTGAGAACAACAAAACTGCGCCCAGTGAGCGATAAGCAACGGCCTTGTCAATTAGCATTGGCTTTCGAATAGCTAACCCCCGCATCCCCCTTTTGCGCACTCATCATCAGCCGCCTCACCTGATTTTATCATTCGTTTCACCTGGCGGCAGCGAATTCCGCTTAGGTGTGAAAAAAGGGCGATACACATGTACCGCTTTTCTTTCTGTTTTCTATTTTTTATTTATTTTTTTTGTATTTTTTTTACTATTTCCCCTCGTTTTTGGTCGCAATCTTGTGTGCTGTTTTGGTTTGTTTGCTTAGTTGTTTAATGTGTATTTGTCATAATTCTTTGCCATTCGCTATCTCAACGGAGCGCGTGCGTGCAAATATGCCAAATTCGCACATGGAAATGGTCGGATGTTTGCCCAATCGATCATCATATGGGGTATCTGCTGTACCTGCTCAAAGCTTACCCGCTGCTCTTAGAAATTCTTTACATATTTTCTGTTCTCTAACGAGAATTTAACTTCAAAAGCTCTTGAGATTATTAAACTAAACAAAAAACAATCTATAAAACTTTAATCTAATATCTTTAAAGTGGCTTCCAGAGAGGTAAGTACTTGAAGTTTAATATATTTCCATTAGTAATATGAAGATCAATAAAATCATGCCAGCTGTGCAGCTTAAACTTGTGCAATACTCAGGCGAAAATAAATAAAATAAAAACATTAAAAATAAACCCATAAAAATTGGGTAAACTGTAACGCTGTTAAACTCGCCATGACCCATTTGCACCACACCACCCACTTATCCGCACAACAGACCACTAAAATGATCTACGTGTAATGTATCTGTATCTGGAAGTATGTATTTTCGTATCTATATGGTCGAGTGTGTGTGCACGCCTGAGCATTCGCAATTCGCTTATTTCGCACACCTTGCGCCGCCGCCAACTTTTATTTGAGTGACAAGCGCGACAAGATAACAAAAAGGCCTCTTTGTAAGCGCAGTGGAGCAAGTGAAGCTGGAGTTGGAGTTGGAGTTGGGGCCTTAGATACCAGATACCAGATACGGATACATGCGAGTATTCGACTCTCTTTCGATCTGAGACTGCGACCGAGACTGGGGCTATTAAAAATGCAGTGTCGCCGCCTGTCGCCTATTGCCAGTCATTTGGATTTGGCCAGGGACTAACTATACGCTATAGCACCATGCCACATGTTGCCCAAGTGGCCGCCGGTGCGCCAGGTGCGTGGGCGTCCTGTCCGCCGCTCCACTGGCGGCAAATCACGCTCTGGCCGGGCTTAAATGGGTTACTTGTAATTAAAATTGCCGTCGCACTGGCCGCCACTAATCTCGGCTGAAACTGCAGCACTCACAGACAAGCTTCGAAAAATGAGATTCAATATTTAATAGTGTTATTAAGCAGTAAACTAATATATAAATTTATGTTTAGTAGTTGCAAAATTCGTAAAAGTCCAGCTTGTAAGCTTATATATGGTTATATATTCTCTATTTTCTAGGGGTAAGCTTGTAAGCTAGAAACTACAATTTCTACGTTGCTCAGCATGTTTCTGCTTAGGCAGGTATGACTGTGCCACTTTTATGAGCTCTGCCTACGCTACCGCATTCCTGGCTCTCAATCTCAATCCGCGTTCGAATAGCTTTGTGTCAGTCTGGAGCCGCTCAAGAGGTTTTTAATAGAAATATGCAAAATGCTTGCCAACAGTTCGCAGAACGCCCTGCACCTCCCCCCACCCCCTTTTTTTGCATACGAGGGGGGTGGGGGGTGCTGGTGCAACACGGTTTGATTAATTTTGATTTCAATTTCGGCATCCGTGTGCTCCAGTAGCCGTCGAGTTGACGTGACTGTCACAGGTGCATTTTTGTATCTTGTAGTTCAGAGATTGAGTTGCAAGTATTTTGGGCAGTTTGGGTGGTTCCCAGCCAACGATCATAATGATTTATTACACAAATGTTTATTTTTTATTATTTAATATTTAATATTGTACAGTCAGACACACTGCGCTCGCATAGAAATAAAATCCCTGACGAGGCATTGTCCACTCCAAGATATTCGAGTGGAAAAACAATATTATGGCTAATGCACAACACACGAAAATGATTTCCTTGTTTATATAACATTTTGTTTGGCCATATGTATAAACATTTGAAATGCTTCCCAGCAGGTCATTTGCATGCTCCATTTGCGACAGGCCACAACATAAAATACAACGCTTATGCGACCCCTCCGAAAAATAATACCTACATATGAAAATATGTACTGGTAATGTAGGAACTGAATTCATACAAAAAAAAGGCTCGAAGGCAAGCGAACGAAAGCGAAAACAAAAGGCAATATTATTTTAATGCAGTCTATATCAAATTTCGGCCAAATGCACTGCAATGTAAAAGATAAAAAGTGTTTCATAAAAATTAGAAAACTACATGCCAGTTAACATTAACAAAGCTAGGAATTGAAAAGAACATATAATTTTTCCACATATATCCTAATAATTATATTTAAAAATTCAACTAGCTAATTTCTCTCAGTGTGCCTATATCCCGCTCCATTTTCCTGTTCATGACAGAAAATTACGCGACGGTTACCAACCGAGCAAGTTGCCTCGTCACTCGTCATGGAACACGGGCAAAAGACTGGAGGAGTCCCATATCCATGCCCATTCCAGTCCCGATTCCATGCCCATTCCACTCTCGATTCCATTCCCATTTTCCAGAGCCGAGCCCGTCAACAGGCGGCTGGCAGTAATCCGATCTTGCAGTCGTGTCAAGTGTGCTGCAGTCCAGATACAAGGAGCATGCACTCACCAGCACATCTGCACACCAAATACAACGCACAGATACAGATACAAATACAGATACTATGTAGAACCACTACCAGTTCATTGGCAATTGCCCATCTAAACCACAGAAATCATAAAAACCATTGTTCGACTGCGTAGTTTAGATGTGTTCGAGCGGATTGCCACAATTAAAATGCGGTCTGCGATTAGAGATGGTTTACGTTGGGGGTTTACTTCGAGGGTCATTCGGTGGGTTTCGACTTGCGGGTCTTCAAAGCGAGCTCCATACTTCTATTTTATGCGAAGGAAGCCTTATCGAAAGCGCTTTAACAAGAATGATGGTTAACCTCAGGTGGTTTACTAAAGATTAGAACTGAAATTGGTAGAACACCAAAAGTGGTGGCACTTATCTCGTATCAAATTAAATCGCTACGTGCAATCTAAGGTGGATTTTGATTTAAGATTGTAATATATTCTCAGCTACAACTGGGCCACATATAATAAACATAATATTCTATAACACAAAGGTAGTTCCAATATATACTTCAATAAGTTCATGTAAGGACTACTTTATATTTCTTTGCAAAAATTTAAGAACACACTAATGATTGATAAAAGTCACTAAGTAAGACTTGTGTCAATCGAAGTAAAGTCTTTAACCTATATATCTAATCAAGACCCCCTTAACTTTCACGAAATAAAAGTTTATCTCTCATCGAAGCAGCTAAAAGTATTGAGCACAGACTCAAGGTAAAAAGTTAAAAGAAATCTCCAGAGACTGGTGCAATCTAAAAACCCGTCTAGTCCCTTTGCTTAGTTGGCTCTATCAACTAAGCCCACACATTATAAAAATAAATTACGTTTTATGTGGTTAATAAAGCCCACTTGCCTATCTGGCCGCCTACTTACAGGCAGCACCATAATTCCCTCGATATGGAGCAACTGCCCTTCGCTACAAACGGTTTTCTGTTTTTTTTGTATAATATCAAGCCGCACTCTTATCATTATGCCATAATTCAGAGGTTGGTAAATAAGAGAGTAACAAAAAATATGGCAGAGTGGAGTTATGGTCGAAGTGAAAATCGTAGGCAATAAATAATAGAAAAGGCAACTGAAAACTGAAAAGTATGACAAATGATTGACGACAAGGGAGCATGATAAACGACTTCCCTTCGGGCAGCAATGGGTTAAGGTGGGTTTATCAACATGACGACACTATAGACACATGCGTCCATGTGTGTATCTTATCGGGTTTTTCCGCCAGAGGTGGAGAGCTGTCGCATCTATATCTATGCGAGGCAGAAACAAACAAACTTCAAGACGCGTAAATGAAAAGCAAACTACAAGAACCGAGTAACCCGGCTAAGGCGACAGATACTTTTGTATCTCGAAACGCGTATATTAAATTGCTCAACAAATAAACGGAGTACTCCACTTCTCTCTCGGCGCTGCAATATTATTATTTGGTTACCTTTTTGGTTATTTGTTCCCTTTCCCTCTTTTCTTAATTTTTTATTCTTTTTTTACACTCAATTATCTTTATTTATTCCCTTGCGCACAGCAGGTACTTGAGATAAGTTCTCGACGAGGGTTTTGGTTTTTTTTTGGTCGAGCTTCGTTGATATGTAAAAAATCTTTGGTATACCAGTGCGTGCACTTTCATTTTTAAACACTGTTGTTTTTTTACTTGCGTAATACGCTAAAAAACCAGAAGAAGAACATAATCAGTACCCGTTTTACGTACGCAATGCATCTGTTTATTTTCTTCTGATCGCCGAATTTTACGTAATGCCTCTCTGCTGATAACCCAAAGTTAACAAACGCTTAGTGGAGATTTATTTTCGGGGGTGTTTTCCCTTTCCATTTCTTATCGCTATCAATGCCCAAAATAATGACCCACTTATCGGCGCGACTAATTAAAAAGCAAGTCCTACGAAACAGTACATATCTTTGGGGTTTTGACGCAACAGGAAAAATAAAAACAGTCATAATGACTAGGTAGTCGGCTTAACCGTGACTCAATTGGCCGGAAACAAAATCTATAATAACTATAATAACAATAGGCTCCTGGTTTTTACCTGGCGCCGACGATCACTTGGTTCCTGGCCACGTCGAACAGCATTTCCGAATACCAGGTCGTTTCGGGATCGTAAAATCGTTTGGCCGTCGACATTAAATCTGTTAAGAAAAAAAAAACAGTCTTGTAAGAAAAAGTTTACACAAAATCGTAAAAAAATACTAAGCAATTTAATTGAAGTTGTATTAGCAATTACCATATATGGCAAATGTACTATAAAATGTTGCCTTACAATTGAGTTCAATTAAATATTACCCATATTTTTCAAGGTTTTTACAAGTTTCACTGATTCATTGGTAAAACATATACTTTTCATTATTTAAGTGTGACTGCGTGCTCTTACTTTTCATGGATGAACAAAAAGTTTCCGCGAATTTAAATATTTAACTTGAGGTAAACAAAATTAAAATCATTGTCAACACAACGTTGAGCTGAGTTCGCATTTTAAGACGGACTTCGATATACATTCCAGTGCAAAAATCACAAAAAAAGAACAAATATTTAAACGAAATGCAAAACATGAAGCTTTTTTCTGATTAAAATCAGCAGATACACGGATGTCATAAAAGCGGTTTCTTGGGGAACTCGGTTAAATCGAGATCATTGTTGACATGCCGTGCAAATACAAACAGTTGGGCAGATGGGTGTATTCGTTGTATTCGAAATGGCACCTGTTGATCGAACCGAACATTGTGCAATCGATTGCAGCAGACTCTCGGAACCACTTAGAACTTTGACAGACATCAACCCAATTTACAGTTTCGAGTGGCCAACTTGATTGATTGCCGTGCAATTGACACAGTTTCGAGTAATTTTTGATAATCCGCCCACATTGAGAACCCACCTTGATATGAGATGTATCGCGAATCGTTTTCCAGCAACTCCACACTCGATTTTGTCGTGTAACCACTGCCCGTCGAGGGCTGTGGGCCTTCTAGGGTTAAGAGCGATAGAATCAGAAGAAGCCACAGTTGGCTAAACATTTTGGGTACTTTCAGTATTAACATGCTGCAAAAAGAAAGAAAAATAAGTTGTAATGTGTGTTGTGGATATAATATATTTTATTTTTTTAAATTATTTACTGATTATCGATTTTCAACAAATGCTACCTCAATTTCTTCTTAAATGTTATTAATCCTCTTTTCAACACAGAAATAAAAGTTCATTAAATTTTAATTTACAATTTTCTTATAAAACTATTATACACTTGCTTTAAAGTAAGTTGAAATTATATTTTATTTTAAATTGTGTTATGCCCTTGAACAGAAACCTCTGACTAAATCTACTCTGAAGATCAGTAATAAATTTGTTGTTGCAACACTTTACACTTCCTCAAAAAATATTACAAAAATTGTAAACAGCAAAAAACGTCGATTATACAGATGAGATATTCGAAACTTACTTCATTTAGTGTCACGTTTCGTGCGAAATAAAAGACTAAAATTTATTCCATTCAACTTTAGCGGCGAACAGATTGTAAAAGACTGTTGGTAAATTGTATAATATAGGCATGTGCCTGATAAGCAGGGGAGAATCGAGTAAGGCGCGTGTTTCTGATTCTTCAGATGATCTGACCGTATCTGATGTTCACTTTGCACACAACACTCACAATTTTTCAATTTTCCATACGATTTTCGTATTATTTTAAAGAAATTTCCAAAAGAAAGGCGGATTGGCTCCCCCTCGAGTGGAGTTGGGTTAAAAACATTGACAAAAGACACAGATAGACACCAACAACACGGTCGACGAATATAGCGAGACGGGTTTTTACTTCTGCCTCGATTTCCTACTCTTATGATTATTCAGATACGAGTTATACGGACGCGCATGCCCGACCGATCGGCGAAGTTGACCGCGCAAAGAGTCGCAAGAAACTGAACCATGGATTCGGATTCGGATCCATAGTGAGCCGATAGAGAGAGAAGAGAAGAGAGCGAGACAGAGAGGCGAATGGAACGAAAACAAAAACGTGAAAACGAAGCACGAACGCAAAATAAACAAAAACGGCGAAGCAAAGAGGAGAGAACAGGCCAAAACGCCGACGAAGATAACCGGCTCAACTTCGGCTTGAAGAATGCACTCGGAAAAAATGTGCAATACAACAGGGAACGATAAAAATATTGAAAATTTGTTTTGTTTAATGCATTTTAAAACGAAAATATATTTTCTATAATTAATTCAACAAATTATTTTCAGAATTTTGTGTATGTTCATTCGTCTTTGATGATTTTCTGTTAGTATCTTAAATGTTCAAAACTTTTCAAGCCTTAATTCTTACAATTTATAAGTACACAGAAAAGCAGCACAGAATGGTAGCATAGTTTTGAGGATCTTACCTATAAAATAATCCAACGAATTAACAAATATATAAAATAAAATTAAACTGTACACATATTTTATAATATAATAAATAAAATGAAATATGTTCATCTTTATAATTTATTATTTTAACTGATCTGGTTGTTAATTCGAATAATTTAAGAGCAATTCTCTTAGATAGTAATATATTTTCAAGTTATCTCACAAAATTAAGTACGAATTTCTCTCAGTGTCTGCTTGGGAGTTAAGAGGCGCGGCTACGGCAGCCGCAGCAGCAACTGGGCAGGGCGCTCATATATCATGCGACAACGACAACGAGAACGACTCTTCAGAATCAGAATCTGAATCTCCGGGATCGGGATCGGGATGTGCAGCTCCGCGAAGAGGTATAGAACCCACTGGAGGGTGGGACGGGCACTTGCTGTGCCTCGATTTGGTAGCCTGACAAATTGACATTAGTATTGCCGACGTCGCGGTTCGAGGACACGTGATATATTCCTCCAGACGAGGGATCAACTGATCCTATCTTTTCCGCCTAGCGACGTTTTTGCCCATCAGCAAAGAAATTTGATCAGCAAATCATAGAAATGGCGCCAAAGCAAATGATTTAATAGATTCTATCCATTAGATATGTTTCAATCTTTTATTTCAAGTCACTAATATTCTATATAGATAGATATTAGATAGATAGTAATATATTTTTGATACAAAAGTATGATTTATAACTTTCTGAATCATTTCTTTATCATAATAAAGTGTAAAAGGCTTTTTAATTCTTTTTGAGATAAGAGAAAGCACAACAGTTTACAGTTTACAACACTCATCTCAAGTCCAACACCATAAAGTTCTTATTTAAGGAACAACAACAGATATGACGCATTTTCCCGGGATTAGTTTTGCTCACTCACCTGGTGGGGCTTTGTTCTATTTTTTTAGTGTTCCTGCCAAGGTTTTTCTTTTACGCCAGACATTCAGATCTTTGTCAGCCTTGACTCCAGAGTAAGTGTGAAAACACAGCTGGTCGCGGAGAACAAATACGAAACCATCAAATGGACCGTCCCAAAGGTGCAGTAACCTCAACTTGAATGCAACTGCAACACGATCCTCCGATTTTGTTTATGCCACAGCACGAACCCGAGGGATACACAAACATGAGGACCAATGCCATCCGTCCAATCCGTTTCGATTCGATCCGGGAGTTAAAGTTGAGTGTGGGCAGACAACGATCGACATTAGCATAGGGCCAAAACATTGCCAGCCCATGACAATTTACGGCTACCTAAACCATTGTCAGCCCGGCCCGCGTTTCTTGTCTTGGCCGAAAAGACACAGTGGCCAAATATGCTAATTTTGTTGGTAGTGATACGATAGACCACTTCCCCGAGAACCCCGATAATTTACGGCTTAACTTTCCGACCGACAATTGTAATGTTAATGTGCCATCGGCTGGTTCCGTCAGGTAGGTCTAGATGTATCTTCTTTTGTTAATATTGAAATATCTTGGCTATCTTGACTGGTCTGGCTACCGTAAATCACTTGGGTCGACATTTTGGAGAGAGAGAAGCGTCCTTATCGAGGGCATATCCTTCAAGCGGTCGACTTCCTCTTCCGGCAGAGGGTTTAATGGTTTTCACCTGTCAATATTGTTATTAACCCACAAAGGGTTTCATTTAGCTGCATTTTGTGCTGAGATAGGGAGGGTTTTCGTATGGGGAAGATTGACTGTCAGTTGGTTCAGTTGGGTCGTTTGTCAATATTTGCATTTGTCATTTGTTTGAACCAAAAGTGAATTATTATGGCTTTGACAGAAGATAAGGGGTGAGCTGATATCTAAGATCACTGAAAAAGTGGCTAAGTTACTGGAATAAAATGACATACATTTATTAACAAATATATTTTAATTCTGTTGTATTTATTATATTTGATTTATGCATACCATTTACCCTTTATTAATTTTAATATTTAATGTATCAATCGAGAATTTGTTACCGTGTATATAGGCTGTTCTATGTTGTTTGCTCCCGAATAATCTGTTTTTATGTTGGGCTTCGAAGTTCCTTAAATAAATTGTGGTCGCAACATATTTATGAATTATTCAATTGTTAACAGAATTTTCAACTACAGAATCACGAAATAAAAAATGTCATTGTTCCCGAAAATACAATCAATTTATTAAATATTTCGCGTAATCTGATCCGTTTCAAGATCCAAACTAAATGAAAATCTTTGTTGCCAGTTTGGAAAAGCGAAAATAAATAAAATGCTCCACAGGAAATCTACACTTTCCAGCAATAAAATGCAGCTCCCGGCACATAAATTCATAAAAAAAAAATTGAATCCGAGATCTGGAAAATATATAGTCCAAATGCGAATGTGTCTGCCTGGACCAATCAAATTGGCTGATGATCATCGATTGGGCATGCAAATTGAAAAGACCTTAAAATAGAATTGAAGCCAATGAAGGGGGACTCGAATCACAGTGCGAGTGCATTTCGATTTCCATTTCCATTCGATTCGATTTGAATTTTATTGGGGACACAAGGCGAGTCATAAATTGTGGCTCGTTGGCGAACAATTAAAATGCGTTGGTGTTGCACGGTTAATTTTGGGGTGATTAAAAATTGTCATGGGGCGAGGCAGTTAAAGATGAAAAATCGAAAGACGAGTATGCTAAGCAACTTTCCACGACGGTCAGAAAGTAATAAAATGAATTAGAAATCTGTTTTATTAGCACCCAAGAAAATGCCATTAAATATTAGAGGCCAGAACAAAAAAATACGATTCAATTGCGCGACCCTCACGAATTGGAATTGAAAATTAAATCAGCTTATCTGCAGTCGAAAACTATTACAAATATAAGGTTCAAGCTCAAGCCAAACTATATTTTTCACAAAATTTATGACATCGCACGAGGCGATAAGCTGGGGTCATCCAAATATTCCAACTCGAGTTCAAACGACGGCGGCATCTTTGGAAACTGTTTGATTTGAATTCGAGTTACATTTATCATTTCGGGAATTGTGTAAATATTTCAAAACGATACAAATAATGTGTCGAAAATAAATAAATAAAGCCAATATGGTAATGAGCCACAGCCGAGTGATCGAAATAACCGTCTTAAAAGCTCAGCCATTAATTTGTGATTTTTTTTTGGTCGCTTAACTTGTAAATTAAGCGAATAAATAACGTTGAATAAGATTTTATTAGGGGAATTCCGGTAAATTATTTAACATAACATATATATAATAATAATATTATTATTAATATCATTTCTTAATACATATTAATAATATTATTATTTATATAATTGCTTAATAAAAGATTTTTTAATAATAATTTTGTTAAAATACAGCCTAAATCGTTATTTATTAAGTAGAATACCCTTTTTAAACTCAAAAAACCAACAATTTCCATATTAAACAGCTTAAGCCGTGATTTCATTTAGCGCTCGATTTATTGCAATAAAACAAATTTATTATAACCTTTGTGTGTAACGCTTTTGACCATTGAAAATTAATAAGTTTTAACACAATTCCTACTGGATGGTAGCAAGATGGTTTTGAAAATATTGGCGGGGGGGTTTGCCCTATGCAAATGTTTCGCTTTAGCATTGGTAATTTATGAAAACATTCAATTCGACGAATTCCACCTGCTGTGGCTCCTAATGATCTCAGTTCGAAAATTATATATTCCGATCATGCTGCGAGCCAAAAAGAAAAACTTTGCAGCACCGAAATGTTGGAACTCCCCCTACTAAAAATGGAAATATTTCGCCTAGATTTATTACACAAAATGATCCATGAATGATTTTTATGCGTTTGTTTAATGCTCGCTGCGAATTTATAAATAACCCGAAATTTAGAGCGAGCTGTCTGCCATATTTGGTGGCAAATCAATTTACAACTTTTGCCCCGACTTCGAAATGAACACAAAATGTTCGCTTGATTTCGCTCGGAACGTTCTTTATTTAGACAGATTAATGAGTGGCCCGGTCTGGTCTGTTGTCATTTCATGCCTCTCAGTTGTCAAATTAAGGCCTATGCAATATGTGTTTATTGTACTTATGTTTAAGTGTATAAAACTGCAAGTGTCGCGTCGTCTTAATGGTCGCACTTCAGCTTTTCGCCCCAAAACTGACAGTCGTACAATTGGAAATTAGCTCGAAATTTGCGTATCTTTTTAAGTGCGAATTAAACGATCTCAAGTGCCGAATGAGGCAATCACTCTATGAAAGCATAAAGCATATATGTATAAATATTTGTCTTTGTAATCTGAAGTAATGGTTGCCCATATAAAGTGGATTACTTTATGGAACTTCAATAATGTATTATCTTTTGGATTCATGCCATGTGGGCGTACCGTTCTCTTAACACCCGGATATTGGCATTGGAAAAATGTTAAACTTACAAGTAATGATGCTGTTTTTATAAAAAACAGTAAAGTTCAAGTCTGGCAGTCTTATAATTACCCCTAGTAAATAATCTAATTGCGTTATTGCTGCTATTTCCGCTTTAAGCTTAAGCACAACTGCGAACTTCCTTTAATTGTAGTGTTGAACAAGTTCACAAATCAAGAAAATTTTTATACTCTAACAGCAGTAAGAAAGTGAGTTAAATCCAGTTTCAGCCACATTCTATGGAGAGTGTTACATTTTAGTGGAGCAGCCTCAACTTTCTGGGGGACACTTCATTTGACTGGCCGGCTAATAGATTTGTGCCAGATTTTAACATTTGCCAGACCAACCGGTTGAACAGTAGCTCAACTTTTACATGGGTCGCTTTATGTTTTAGTTGTAAAAAAAAAATAAAATACAATCCAACAGAGTGAAGGTAAGTTCTGTAAGATGGTAAAGGTTTTGCCCTTTTTGGGGAAAAGAAAAGCAAAGGCCACACACGTTGAAGTTTTGTTTTTTTTTGGGTTTTGTTTTTCCACTTACAAGTACAACGAAATTAGAGAAATTTTCTGAAGAGCCATACAAATGTGTAAATGTAAATAGAAACAACTTTCGCGTGGTAAAAGCCCTGAAAAAATCGGAGAATTTACAACGGCTACTTATGGCGAGGTCGAGCAAAAAAAATTGAAAGAGTTTCTTAGGAGGTGTGGCGGATTTGACTAATCCAGAAGCCACATCAGTTAATATATAAAAAAAAGGACGGACAGCAGAAATTTACATAAATTTGGATTTGGCACACCTTGCCACACATTTGAATGTCTTCATTTAGGTTCAATTTTCACTGCTGTTGTGGGTGTCGCACTCCAAAAATTATACGTATTTATGTGCGACAGTGAAAGCCATAGAAATATGATCATATAAATCAACCTGAATGCACACCCTTTTTTTTATGATTTTCTGACATTATTTTTTTCATTTTTGGGTTTCCGCTTGATGTTTCAGTTGTTTTTGGTGTGGTGTTGGCTATTGTTGGGCTGCCCAAAAGGATTAAATGCTCATAAATGGCACCCAAAACGCGTGTGGTCTTTTGGAATGGCCGGTTATGTGAAATCGGAGGGCAGGAGAACTTGTTTCATAAATGAAGTTCAATTCCATTGAAATGAACTGGGAAAGTTCAAGGAACACTTGAAACTCGCCGACATTATATACAACTTGTATGCACATTGTAATCATTTAAAGAAATCAAATCAAGTGGTAAAAATGATATGTTACTATGAAATTATATTTATTTAAAAATATTAGAAATAAATCTAAGCTGAACTTCCATTTCAGGCATAAACAAATATTTATCTAATTGCATTCGAAGAAATGCTCAGCAAAAAATTCGTGGAATTTTCTCAAAAGATTTGGCAACCAAAACAAATTCATAGATGCATTAAAAAACCATTTGTACAAGTGATTCCCCCCCACCCCGCTGATGTCAGCCAATTCCAACTAATTCACAATAGTAAAAATTCCAATAGACTCGTGGAATTTGTACTGCCATTTAGCACAGTGACAGAGTCAACAACAAAAGGCCATTAAAAATAATTTGAATAAATCAAGGGAGGGTAGCGTGAAAAATTAATGTTTAGCCACTGCAAATGTCCAGTCGTGAATCAGGCAATAACAATATTCTCATCTACAACTAACTCACACTCACGATCAAATAATCAATAGATGCGAGTTTCCAACCGGAGGTGCGGATAATTTATGAATGTGATTAGCATTGCCATTGTATCCGCAGAAGATCTCATGGGCCATCTTTGTTTTGGCCAGATGAAATCATAATAGTTAGTGGCTAACTCGGAGGTGTGAAGCGGCATAAAAAGATGAGGGAAAATATGAATACATTAGGTTACATTCGAACTAATTTATGATGGGTATATTTTACTAACAGAACCACTTTCAAGAACCACTGACATGGCATATTTGACATATTTCTAAATGTCAGGTTCAAAATAAGTTTTTTTTGTTTTTTCTATCAAATTGAGCAACTTTTAAAAATTCACTCCCTTTAAGACAAAATTTATATTCGGTTAAAAAGAAATGCTAATGGAGGAGAGCACGATCCCGAACATTCCCAACGAGGTCATCAACTACGTTGAGGAGCAGCACGCCCGGCACCGCGAGTTGACCAAGCAGAAGAAGAGCCTGAAGAAGTGCATCAAAAAGGTGCAGGGCATGCTGAAAATGATCGAAGGTCGCAATGATGGACTACCGTGCACAATTGCCGCCGGCAACATCTATCAGCAGTGCACCGTGCAAGAATTGAGGCTAAATCTAACCGCCAAGCTAACGATCTACGTGGGTAAGTTCGTCAAGGTTCACCGGAAGCTATTGGGCATACATTGGGATCTCAGCCAGGATTACGAGACGATCTGCGAGAACGCAAACAGCATAGATCTAGTCAACTGAATGAATGGATGATGTATGCTATAAACATCTTGTAATACATACATATACTCGAACTCACAGATTGCATACCGGAAATATCTGCAAGCAAAAGGCATACAGTGGATACGGATACGGATACCTACTATTTCATTTGTAGATACAAATATGATATGTTACCATAAATCACAATTATTTAATAATCAACATTTTACACTCCTCGAAACTCATGTTCTTTGCGATTAAATCAGGTATTTCCCAGGTATTTCACTCACTCACTGATGGAGTTAGATAGATAGTGCTCCCCAAAGACAATGGGGAGTCAGCGGATTTCAACTTGAGCGACAACTTGGATCATTAAAGGCATTAGTGTCGGAGGCAGCAGAAGTCAGCAGCGGGCCAAGCAACCGAATCAAATTTCGTCTGAATTTTCATAGTTGAATTTCCCTGCAAAGTGGAAAAGGGGCGGCCAGGTGGGCAGTGGGGATCAGAGGTGGAGCAGCAGAGGCGTAGCCGAGTCACCTTGTCATAATTAAATGTGTAATGTTTGTCTTCGCTTTCAACACCCTTCCCGCTTCCACGAACTCTTCGCAGCTCAACTCTCATCTCTACCCATCCCCAAATAGACCCCAACCCCCTACCCCCCCTTCTCCGCTTAACGCCTCCACAGATGATGTTGTTGCTGCTCAACGAGGCATGGTCTTCGAAATGGGGATTTCTTATGATCCTAACTCCGACAAAGTGCAATAACATTTTTCGGTGCTTAAAAATGCTAGAAAATATAAAATAATATATGTTTACTAATAAAAATGCAATGCATTGAAAATCAATGCAAAAACCAAAACACCAATTTAAGTTTTTGTACTTAAAATCTGTAAACTGTTTATGTAAAACCAGATCTATAAACTATAAGACTTATAGCTCATTACTATAATATAATTTTAACGTAATAAAACCTCGATAAATGTCTTTATTTAGTTTTTATGGAAATTGTTAAAATGATATAACTTTTTGTACAAGAAAACTGCAGCTATAGAAAGATCGGGGGGGCTTTTCCCCAACTTTATGGATATGAAATAAACATGTAACGCGCTAGGCGTGAATTGGAAAAATCATGGGCATTTCATCAGCTTAAAAACTCTATTTCTTTTTTATATTTCCGAAACTGGTTCCGCTTCGCTCGTCTCAAAAGCGAAAAGTGCGTCGGCTTTGGAAGAAAAAACCCCCTAAAAGTCCCGCTCATCTGTGAGCCCCTTTGGAGCCATTGTTGTGTGTGTGCTTTGTTCGACTTTCTTTTGTGTGTTGCAGTTGTAGCTGTATTGTTTGGCTGCATTTCGCTTTGCACTGTGCTTCGTTGCTGTTATTTTTGTTGTTGCTGCAGATGAGATTGTTTGTTGTCGCTGTTGTTGTTGCGCTGGCACGTGCGTCAAAAGCGTGCCCATGTGGAAATTTACTGCTGCAGCTTGTTACCAAAGTGGTTAGTGGTATAATTAAAATAATGTTAGTTACACGATTTTACGCAATTAATTTAAATTCAATTACTAAAAGCAGAATAAATTAAACATCGACACCTTTTAGACAGTTTGGAAACTCTTTGATATAGTACATATGTAGATATAAAGGTTTTTCATTCAAATAAATTTAATAATTTTTTTCATATACTAAATAAGATATTTCTCTAGCACGTAAGAAATTAAATAGATTTTATTGCGATTAAACAATTTAATAAACATTTAAGATATTAAAGATATAATACTAAAACGTTTTTTCCAACACTTAAATATTTTGTAAGCTGCCAAATCTTCTATTGCCCAACTCTGTTTATTTCCCATTGGGCATCCGAGCTTAAAAGCCCCTACATTGATTGTTTTGTTTGGGGCCTTTGTAATCTTTTGAACATTTTTCTCTCTCGTATTTAATAATCCATCAATTTAAGTTACGAAAAATGAAGTAATTTCGGTGCGACTGCTGATTTGTTTGGCATTTACGGCGTGGACGAAATCGGAGGCGAACCCTCGCGACTCGTGCCCAATGTTGTTAACAAGTCTGATTAATGTCCCCGATTAGCATAAGTAAACATTAAGCAAATTATGTATGTATGGTACATACATACGTACATTCATTTGTACATCGGGTTCGGCGGGCGGGTTCGTTTCGTGATTCAATATTAGATTTCTTGATTGGCCGTCTATTATTTTACTTGTGCCTTGATTTTTTGCGCTAATCAGTAAACAACCGAGCTGGCCCAAAAGTCAAATAAGTGCTGGAAAAACTCCAACACCAATAACGGCTGTAAACAACCTTTAGCGTTAATTAAAAGTGTACACAGAAATTTGCATTCACGACAAAATTGGTTAACGAAACATTTATGCTACAGTGGAGCATCAATAAAAATATTTGAGTTAACTTTTATATCCATTTGCCCAACAGAAATTGAAAGATCTATCAGAACCTAACGTGAGTTTCACTCTAGACAACAGTTTACGTAGTGACGAAGCACACCACGCAATATATCTGCATAGTTTTATAAACACATATTAATTATTATTAAAATTGCATCAGTTTTGTTGCCAGTTTTAGATAGCCAGTGTGCCCTGTACCCGTAGCATACACATAAAAAATGAGCTAGGCTGGCCAGTTCGCCTTTTTGATTGAGTTTGTCGGCGGATTTATGCGCTGACCACTGCTGGCGGCGATTTGGCGGTTTTGGTTTTGGATTTCGGTTTTTGAATTTGGCGTGTTGAAGCTGAGCGCCGTCCCAACTGTCAGCCGTGATAAATGCCCCTGGATATAGATAGGAATTCAGTATTGGCCGGCATAAATAATTCGGATGTAATTGGAAAAGCCGCTGTGATTATTTTGACATTCGTGCCGGCTTGCAGGTGAATAATTTCTGCATATGCCAGAATCGAAAAAATATTCAATTAACATTTTTCCTTTATATATATATGGGTTTTCCATGACCTTTACGTTGATAATTGCTGTGGCAATTAGTTACTTTATGATTGAAAAGCTTTTTAGAAGCTCTGATAAGATTAGTGACTTAATTCAGCAATTATTTGCATTGCTTACGTTAAATGGAAATCAATTTCCTGTAAGCCGTGTTGTTGAATAATTTAAGCTCATATTAGCTCATGGGAAGCAATTATTGAAAGCCATTAAATCATTAATTAATAAATATTTTGTAAAAGGGGTTATATGCATGGGTATAATATAAAGAAATTCATATTTAAATCTTGTAAAATAAATATTAAATTCTTAGTAACTTCAGATATGTAAAAAATTGGCATTTGTTATGCTAATTTTTTAAGAACAATAATCAAAATAACAATAGCACCCCATAGAACATATTTATTATCCCATCTTGCCATCATGCGCACAATATTGGTCCATATTTCATATGATACCACCTATAAGGAAGTTGGCTGCCCACTCACAAGTCAAGTTCAATGGCAATCGGTAGTTTGAAGCATTCGTTATGCTGTCACTCACCTTTCTCTACCACTCATTCATTAGCAATATTAAATTGCCGTTTTTTTTGTTTTTTTGTCGATTTTGGTATTCCCCGCGAATTTGTTTGGCTGTAACGAAATGAAGCCAAAATAAAATGTAAAGCTGTTTGATTAATGGCATTTACCAACTGGTGAGCAACACTTACGATAATGATTATTGTTCGAACGATCGAGCGGGTTGAGAATAGCTATGGTAAATAGATGGACTGCACATGGGGGGCTATTAATCAAAACCTTACACAATTGGGAAAAACAAAAGCATTCGAATGGGGCCAAAACAAAAGCCTATGTTCCATCTTCGAATCGAAAACCAAAAACCAAGGCGGCACGTTCTGCTCGTGCGACACTTGCCAAGCGCCCCCATATTGGGGATAGCTTATATATTTATGCCCATTATAATATAGGCACGATCCCACTCACATTATAATGATTGCCATGATACCGCAGAGGTGGCATTTTGATATGCGATGTGCTGCCAACGCCAATGACGCCCCCATCGCTCTCGAGCCTGGCCTAATCTTCTGTCTTCTGGCCATGGCTAGGTCTGCGGATATATATGGCTATAATGTTGAGACAAAGCTCTTCGATTCCGCATCGAAATCGAAATCCACAAGTTTTCACATCGCTCCGGTGGCGTTTTTCGTGCTAAGCGTGCGTCTGTGCTCATTAATAAAACCACTGCGATCCTATCCCATCTGATATATATATCCATTCACACAGATATATATATTCGTCGCACTGTGGGGCCAATGAACTTAAAAAGCGCACCGATTACCCGTGCATTGGAAATCTGATCCCGAATGTCTAAACATATTCCTTCGCCATAAAACGAAAGTGAAAACCCAGCTGGAAGGTAAATGATCTAGTTACAGAATTGTGAAACTACTGAATAGAATTTCTAGGCAGCCAGACAAAGGCAATATATACAAAAAAGTTATATTTATTAAATTAAAAAAAAACTTGTATTTCTATGTAATCAAGAATTTAGATTTTCAATAACTAGTAATTATCAAACTTCCTCTTATCAAATTTTTCAAGTTTTTAAAAATATACAGATCTGAATAATAAAATATTACAAAATAATCCGAAAGTGAAAAGCTGTAAATCTTAGTTTGAAAAACTAAATCTGATACCCATAAATCATCGCTTATAGTTATTAATGGCTTAGTGCTTCCAAAAACACCAAAAAAGTGTAAATCAACAGCGCCGTGAACTCTCCGATTTCATCCCATTTCCATTAGTTATGCATCCCACTGTGCCGCCCGCACACTTGGCCGAAAAAAAAGGCTTTAAAATAAACTCCAACTTGAGGCCAACTTGCGTTGGTGTTGCACTTTTTCGATTCGGATTCGGATTCGAGTTTGAGTTTGAGCTAAAGATGGAGCCTGAAGTTGGAGGTGCAGTTGCAGTTTCGGTTTTCAGCGATTTTAAACGGATTCATACGGCGAGAGTCGCCAGTTTTCGTGGCTTTTCTGTACAAATTTCCTAAAGGGTTTAGTTTTTGTTTCTGCCTGCACTGCAGTTGCGTGGGCCATTGAGCAGCGTCTTTTTCTCAACTTTTTCATTTTTATTTTTTTTTTTCGATTTGAGCCGGCTGCTGCTGTTGTGGCCATAAATTTGTTGGTTGAGACTTGGGTTTTTTTTTTGTATTTTGTGGCTGCCGTGAAAGTTGCGTAAATCAGCGTGAAGTAGAAGAAAAGTTCAATAGTATTGAAAATAATTGTAGAAAGTTTTTATTTTTTATTCGCCCCCAACTTCGCCCTGCCGGCCGCAAAGTGTTTATTCAACGACCAGATACATAGATACATAGATAGATAGATACGCTCGAAGGCGTGTACCAGCCGTAGCAATCGAACCTTAATTGACTTTCGTTTGTCTCGCCACATTTTTTTTTTTGTCAAGTTTTACATAAAACACTTGAGATTCAAAACTTCAATCGTTTCTTTTGTTCTCCGCAGGAAAAATTTTGCGACACCCATTTCAACATGACAATCAATGTTAATAAAAATCAATTAAATAATATGAAAATAAAAATGGTTTTAAACCCATTATTGTTTTCTCATTTAATTCATTCTTCTGTAAAAGTACAGTTGCTACTCAATATGTTAGTCATTGCCTCTATTCATGTTGACATGGTAATAACTTAATTCTTTTCCAAGGCAATTAGTTTCGATGCATATCGAATCAAAAGATTATTTTACAAAGAACTTGTCTGGGGCAAGATCTAAATTCTAAACCTAGGCGCCATGTCAGCCGGGAATCGTTTAACATGCATTCATATATGGTTATGTAATTTACATCAGGTTTATTTATTCTGAAATCGTATCGAGCTAATGGCTAACAGACAGATATGATAATTTGTTAGTTGTCTCAATCAACTTGGCCGACCTTTGACGAGGTCGGGTTATGTATTTTAGTTTCAGGGGTTAAAACAAAGATCTCAACTAAGATATCTGAAGGTTTAAGGTTACGGCACTGTAATTTGATATGTTACTTTTGATTTTAATCTAGAAATAATAAACAATATTATTTCATAGTGTAGAATTTTCATAATTAAAAAAATCCCAACAACTTGCTTGTTAAAATTAGATTTACACTTTGTATCCCTATTTTGCAGCTTCACCTAAATTTTTTTAATATGGGTATTGTTTTCCAGCGAAATTTCTCCCCTTTTTATAGCGCACATGATTATGGGTTTCGCCAGATAAACTCATTAATAAATCCAGACTCTGATTCGAGCACATTAAGCTGTCCATTAGCGTAATACATCAGCCGTCGACGGTCTGTAATTTCGATCTGAAATTAATGTAGGACAGAAAGTTCCAACGTGGTCTCGACTCGTTTCATATTCCCCAGCGATAGCTGACACCTCTTATCCAACTCCCAGTTGGTGGACCACAAAACCGGCAGTCATACATACGTGTCCGACATCCAGGCATTAACCGTGTAAGCTTTAGTTACCGATCCACATCCCAGGTGCTCCAAACGCAATCCCAGTTCCCAAATTCAGGCACATCCGTGGTCAGCCAAGTGTCGCAGCTGACCCACATTCCTGTGGAAAAAACGAGCCACCAAACTACTACCCAAATGAAATGTTTATAAAATGAAATCAACAAAAAATAAATTACACAAAATGGCAAAAAGAAAATCCCAGCCTCGCCTCAACTGACTGACAGAAACGGTTCGTCGTCGTCGTCGATGCCAAAAAAAGGAAACCAGTCGACAACTTTATGATGGGAACAAACCGAAACCGAAATCGCCAGCAAAAACAAAAAAAATATAAAAAACAAGACAAAAAAAAAACGGTTTTGAAAATCGAAAACTGCGTTGACGTCCGGTACAGGAGCAATTAGGCAGCGGTCTTATCAACGTCGCTCAGTTTCGTGAATAAATCTCAGCAGCCAAGTGTTGGTAAGTAAATTTCGTCGCAAATTTAAAAGCAATTAAGTGGCGAACAGATCGAAGTCCTAATGCTCTTTGTTAACAAACATAAGGTATTTTATTATGGAAATAAAGGAAAATATTTAAGCCTAAATTAAATGCAGAGCAGTCATTAACAGATAGTTTTTTTAAAGTCCCTATAAACCTATTTAAAATCCCCTTAAGTTTTCCTATACTTCTTTAATTAGTTATAAACAACTTTTAAATATGCTTAGTTCTGATTATTAGAGAATATATTCAATTTTTAAAATCACATATCACCCAGATCTATAATATTTATGTAGGCCCAGTTAAATGGTTATTACTTAAAATTGTCATTCCGAAACAATATTGAATAGATATAGTTTAGAACGTGGCTTCCAGAATTTAATTAAACTCACCATCAAAGGAAACTTTATAAAAAAATCTCTGAACGTCCTTCGAAAAAACTTCTGAGAACTTAAAAGTAACGTTCAATAAAACGACAAAAACTCATACGCCAAACATAAAAAAGAAAACATAAAGTTTGCATTGCCTTTGAACGACCTTCGCCATTATTTTTGTTTCGGTTGTTTTCTGATCGGTTACCTTTAAAAGTATTTCGCTGTTGTTGCTATTTTTTCTCCAGCACACAAGTGGCTTATATACACAGCTATGTACATATAGACATATACATATATAAATTTGTTGCGGATGCATAAAACATGTTACCGATCTCCACGGAGTTGCCTTTGCCTCCAGGTAAACCCAACTCAAATTAACCCATTTTTAATGGTTTGCAGGCAACATTCAAACAAATGTTAAATAAGTTCTCAGTGTATAAAATCTGAGTTTAATAAAATAAAATCATTTTAGAAATAATTTGGACAAATTTGCCTACAAAACTAACTAAGTAAGCATACTAAATAGAAATTTAAAAACATTTTTAAAAATTGTTTGTTTTGGTTTAAATCAATGTATTCTAAAATGATGATGTAAAATGAATTTTATTATTGTTACGATACTATTGCTTAATTTGTACGTTTTCTTTCTTTAAGTATTTGGCTTATTTGTGGCCAATGGTTGTCAATGGGTTAAGATACCTCCAGTCAAATGAGCTCAGCTGACGGTGCGTGTTCATCCGTTGGGCCAAGTTTCCATCAAGCCGGGCTTGCAGCATGTAGCCAAGAAGATTGGCAACACCGCTTCCTTGTTGCCAATTTCCAAGAGTGGCGTGATTTCTCTCCCCCAAATGCGTGTGTGTTGGTGAAGCATTTGAAGGTCGCACAATGTTTGCTAGCTGTGTGAAGAGGGGGTGGGTTGAGGTACACTGAAGAAAATATTCAAAAGGCAAAGTTATTTAATCAATCTTTAAAAATTATTCAATTTAAATAATAATTTCATTTGAAATAAGTGCATATATCTGATTGGGTTATTTTTATACCAATTATATAGACCTTTTTAACTTCTTAATGTAAATAAAGATAAACTAAAATTTTCCGCTTATAAACCAAAATTTTCTCAGTGCATTAAAAACGCGCCAAAAACTTGGGAGCACCCGAAGCCGCTTTCAGTTCAATTTTCAGTTGCACCTAATGAATCTTGAGATTTATGGCCTTACGTTGGGCTCCACATTTTTTGTCCGTTTTGGCATTTGGCTGTTTTAGATCTAAGCCAAGTTTGGGATCTTTCAATCTGATGATTTATGCATTTGGCAGCGCTTCGAGCGCATTGGAAATTGCCTTGATTGATGCTGGCAACACTTTTCTCTTAAAAAAAATGCCAGAAGAAAAGCGTATGCTAAAGAAATTGGCTAATCTCTACGAATTATCTTGATCGGAAAAAGTGTGAAATTGTATGCTTTGGGATATTTTTAATTTCCATCAATATTGTTCAGTTTATTTAGCTTGGAAAAATCGAAAAACTTTTAAAAAAATTTGATGTTTAGAAGTGTTTAAAAAATGTTTTCGAGTCCCATGTATTGTTTAATAAGAATTCAAGTTTTTACTTATTACAAAACATTTGTCCTTGCATTGTAAACTAAGCCTATTATTATTATATTAGTATCTTTTAGGCATTTGAAATCTTCCGTATTTTTAAGCCACCATGCACTTTGTTTTGAATAAATGATTGATATACTCAACTTGTCATTTAAGCGCCGATCTGGGATATTTATGCGTTTATTTATTCGATTCGAGTGGCAAGTGATATGCGTGTGATTGGAATCCATCGCAATGCGAATTGACACCGCCTTTGCACTTGGCTGCCACAAAAAGTTGCTCGAGTGGCCAAAACCCCCGTGCATCTCGTATTCACATGGCCGCTGCATTCGAGCTTGGAAGGCGTATCGGGTTTCCACTTCGCCTTCGCTGCAATAATTTTCAGCTCACTTCCAGTGTATCTCGGCATGTCAATTTGTATCTCAACACGGCTTGGCCGATAAAATGTTCAACTAAGTGACAAGCGCTGGTCAAAAATGCAACAATTATGAAAAAAGATGAGAGGCAGAGGCGCCCCAGGGTCATTCACTTGTCTATCGCTCGCTTTATTTGGTCATTTTTTGGTAATCCAAAAAATGTTTCGGCTCTCTGAACACCAAAACAGCCGAAGTAGCCCTTCATTTGCCATTTAAGGCACAGTTTTGTGGGCTTTCTGAAGGTCGGATGGCAGTGCTTCCCATGTAAATTATGTCAATTACTACGCTCGGTGGTCTTTAAGCTTTTGCATTAACTTCAGTTGTCACGACCTTAGTTATCACCCAAGCACACTCGGGTAAAAAAGTGTTAAAAGTTAAGTTTACCTTCTGGTTTGGCTGGCTTTTTTGGGTTTACCACTGCGCTCTTACGTGCATATTGTAAATTATGAAAATTATAGCAAAAAGTTACAAAAGACCAATATGCTAAAAACAGCCAACAAACTCACGAAAGCAGGAAAAAGAATTCAAGCGAAGGTCGAAAAGGTAAAAGTTCTGCAGTTATCAATAAGACTTAAACTTTATCTAAATTATAGAGTGATATAAATGAGTTAAGTCTGACTTCTTAATGTGCTTTGTTGATTTTTTTCTACCCTAGCTCTTTAAAAATAATCCATCTTCTTTTGAATATATTAAATATTTAACAAATGTTCACACAGGAAACACCATTTCACATCTCTGGGTTAACACGACCTTATAAGCTCTAGAAACTGCGATCTTTTGCGCACATATGTGATGGATTTTCTGTTGAGTTTAAAAGATGTTTTGTTTTACATTCGAAACAAAGCTGGGGCATTCATTGAATAGCAAAAGTGGCACATAGATACGAAATACGCGCACTATTTATACACATGATGGTATTTATTCACAAGCTGAGTGTTATTAAAGCGGAAGTGCAGCGTATGGCAACATTTTAGTCCATCTCCGGGCCAATTCTGCTGAGGCAGCAAATGCGAGGAGGCATGCTGCCAGATGATTTAGTAGGCGTTGCAAACACTCGCCATATGCGTGCAGCATGCGGCAGGCAGCCACTTAAACTTCACATCTCTCATGCCACGGAAAACAACAAAACAACAAAAACACACAAACAGAAACAGAAATCAACAGCAGAAGAACAGCGCGACTTTCCTCACTTCCCTCGACTGCTTAAAACATTTCGCACCAGAAGTTGGAAAAAAAGACAGCATTAAGTCATAAAATATATGTAAATTGAACTCAGAATTAAAAAAAAAATATTCTAAAAATGTTTATTTAAGAAAAACCTATTTTTTATTATGGTTAAACCACAAGATTCTTTTTTATATCTATAGTTACTATTTTAATATAATAGAACATTGATAGATTTATTCTGTAAGGATGTTTTTGCATATATTTTTTTTTCTCTCTTAATTTTTTAAGCTTACCACTCCCTCGTTTTTTTCAGTGCTTCATCCTGTTGGATTATGTAGACTGTCCCCTTGAGGAATCCCTTTTTGCAAGCCCCTCATCTTTCAGTTCGGGCTCATTGGAGGCAACGCATGCGCAAATTGCTCGCCGACTGCTCTGGCAATAAATTCATAAAAAATCATTAAGCAGAATTTAAGCATCCACAAGATGCAAACTTCTTCGCGCATGTGAGCAGGGATTGGCAAAGGGATTGGAACCGAGATCGGATTGGGATCGCCATTCTGGATGGAATGGGATGGGCTGTAAGAGCTCTGTAATATCGATGCCGGAGCAGCCGAGATGTCGCATTAATTTCAAGCTTAAGCAATCCACTGTTGGACATCTCCCAAACCCCCATATCCCATATAAATGGTATCTGAAGCACATGGAACACTCGTAAATTTAACGCAGCAGCAGAGGAACGAACCATCCACTTGGTGGAAAAAACAAGGTGACTCGCGGGATAAAGATGTTAGACAAACCCATAAACTATATTAAAAGTGTGCCATTACGGCTTCTTGATGTTATGGCCTTAAAATTTTGTCTAAATGGATTTTTAACATGGCACACTTAAAAAAATCTGTTCACTATTATTAGAATGTGAGGTAAGTCAACACTTGTGCGTTATAGTTATAAACAACTTTTAAATATGCTTAGTTCTGATTATTAGAGAATATATTCAATTTTTAAAATCACATATCACCCAGATCTATAATATTTATGTAGGCCCAGTTAAATGGTTATTACTTAAAATTGTCATTCCGAAACAATATTGAATAGATATAGTTTAGAACGTGGCTTCCAGAATTTAATTAAACTCACCATCAAAGGAAACTTTATAAAAAAATCTCTGAACGTCCTTCGAAAAAACTTCTGAGAACTTAAAAGTAACGTTCAATAAAACGACAAAAACTCATACGCCAAACATAAAAAAGAAAACATAAAGTTTGCATTGCCTTTGAACGACCTTCGCCATTATTTTTGTTTCGGTTGTTTTCTGATCGGTTACCTTTAAAAGTATTTCGCTGTTGTTGCTATTTTTTCTCCAGCACACAAGTGGCTTATATACACAGCTATGTACATATAGACATATACATATATAAATTTGTTGCGGATGCATAAAACATGTTACCGATCTCCACGGAGTTGCCTTTGCCTCCAGGTAAACCCAACTCAAATTAACCCATTTTTAATGGTTTGCAGGCAACATTCAAACAAATGTTAAATAAGTTCTCAGTGTATAAAATCTGAGTTTAATAAAATAAAATCATTTTAGAAATAATTTGGACAAATTTGCCTACAAAACTAACTAAGTAAGCATACTAAATAGAAATTTAAAAACATTTTTAAAAATTGTTTGTTTTGGTTTAAATCAATGTATTCTAAAATGATGATGTAAAATGAATTTTATTATTGTTACGATACTATTGCTTAATTTGTACGTTTTCTTTCTTTAAGTATTTGGCTTATTTGTGGCCAATGGTTGTCAATGGGTTAAGATACCTCCAGTCAAATGAGCTCAGCTGACGGTGCGTGTTCATCCGTTGGGCCAAGTTTCCATCAAGCCGGGCTTGCAGCATGTAGCCAAGAAGATTGGCAACACCGCTTCCTTGTTGCCAATTTCCAAGAGTGGCGTGATTTCTCTCCCCCAAATGCGTGTGTGTTGGTGAAGCATTTGAAGGTCGCACAATGTTTGCTAGCTGTGTGAAGAGGGGGTGGGTTGAGGTACACTGAAGAAAATATTCAAAAGGCAAAGTTATTTAATCAATCTTTAAAAATTATTCAATTTAAATAATAATTTCATTTGAAATAAGTGCATATATCTGATTGGGTTATTTTTATACCAATTATATAGACCTTTTTAACTTCTTAATGTAAATAAAGATAAACTAAAATTTTCCGCTTATAAACCAAAATTTTCTCAGTGCATTAAAAACGCGCCAAAAACTTGGGAGCACCCGAAGCCGCTTTCAGTTCAATTTTCAGTTGCACCTAATGAATCTTGAGATTTATGGCCTTACGTTGGGCTCCACATTTTTTGTCCGTTTTGGCATTTGGCTGTTTTAGATCTAAGCCAAGTTTGGGATCTTTCAATCTGATGATTTATGCATTTGGCAGCGCTTCGAGCGCATTGGAAATTGCCTTGATTGATGCTGGCAACACTTTTCTCTTAAAAAAAATGCCAGAAGAAAAGCGTATGCTAAAGAAATTGGCTAATCTCTACGAATTATCTTGATCGGAAAAAGTGTGAAATTGTATGCTTTGGGATATTTTTAATTTCCATCAATATTGTTCAGTTTATTTAGCTTGGAAAAATCGAAAAACTTTTAAAAAAATTTGATGTTTAGAAGTGTTTAAAAAATGTTTTCGAGTCCCATGTATTGTTTAATAAGAATTCAAGTTTTTACTTATTACAAAACATTTGTCCTTGCATTGTAAACTAAGCCTATTATTATTATATTAGTATCTTTTAGGCATTTGAAATCTTCCGTATTTTTAAGCCACCATGCACTTTGTTTTGAATAAATGATTGATATACTCAACTTGTCATTTAAGCGCCGATCTGGGATATTTATGCGTTTATTTATTCGATTCGAGTGGCAAGTGATATGCGTGTGATTGGAATCCATCGCAATGCGAATTGACACCGCCTTTGCACTTGGCTGCCACAAAAAGTTGCTCGAGTGGCCAAAACCCCCGTGCATCTCGTATTCACATGGCCGCTGCATTCGAGCTTGGAAGGCGTATCGGGTTTCCACTTCGCCTTCGCTGCAATAATTTTCAGCTCACTTCCAGTGTATCTCGGCATGTCAATTTGTATCTCAACACGGCTTGGCCGATAAAATGTTCAACTAAGTGACAAGCGCTGGTCAAAAATGCAACAATTATGAAAAAAGATGAGAGGCAGAGGCGCCCCAGGGTCATTCACTTGTCTATCGCTCGCTTTATTTGGTCATTTTTTGGTAATCCAAAAAATGTTTCGGCTCTCTGAACACCAAAACAGCCGAAGTAGCCCTTCATTTGCCATTTAAGGCACAGTTTTGTGGGCTTTCTGAAGGTCGGATGGCAGTGCTTCCCATGTAAATTATGTCAATTACTACGCTCGGTGGTCTTTAAGCTTTTGCATTAACTTCAGTTGTCACGACCTTAGTTATCACCCAAGCACACTCGGGTAAAAAAGTGTTAAAAGTTAAGTTTACCTTCTGGTTTGGCTGGCTTTTTTGGGTTTACCACTGCGCTCTTACGTGCATATTGTAAATTATGAAAATTATAGCAAAAAGTTACAAAAGACCAATATGCTAAAAACAGCCAACAAACTCACGAAAGCAGGAAAAAGAATTCAAGCGAAGGTCGAAAAGGTAAAAGTTCTGCAGTTATCAATAAGACTTAAACTTTATCTAAATTATAGAGTGATATAAATGAGTTAAGTCTGACTTCTTAATGTGCTTTGTTGATTTTTTTCTACCCTAGCTCTTTAAAAATAATCCATCTTCTTTTGAATATATTAAATATTTAACAAATGTTCACACAGGAAACACCATTTCACATCTCTGGGTTAACACGACCTTATAAGCTCTAGAAACTGCGATCTTTTGCGCACATATGTGATGGATTTTCTGTTGAGTTTAAAAGATGTTTTGTTTTACATTCGAAACAAAGCTGGGGCATTCATTGAATAGCAAAAGTGGCACATAGATACGAAATACGCGCACTATTTATACACATGATGGTATTTATTCACAAGCTGAGTGTTATTAAAGCGGAAGTGCAGCGTATGGCAACATTTTAGTCCATCTCCGGGCCAATTCTGCTGAGGCAGCAAATGCGAGGAGGCATGCTGCCAGATGATTTAGTAGGCGTTGCAAACACTCGCCATATGCGTGCAGCATGCGGCAGGCAGCCACTTAAACTTCACATCTCTCATGCCACGGAAAACAACAAAACAACAAAAACACACAAACAGAAACAGAAATCAACAGCAGAAGAACAGCGCGACTTTCCTCACTTCCCTCGACTGCTTAAAACATTTCGCACCAGAAGTTGGAAAAAAAGACAGCATTAAGTCATAAAATATATGTAAATTGAACTCAGAATTAAAAAAAAAATATTCTAAAAATGTTTATTTAAGAAAAACCTATTTTTTATTATGGTTAAACCACAAGATTCTTTTTTATATCTATAGTTACTATTTTAATATAATAGAACATTGATAGATTTATTCTGTAAGGATGTTTTTGCATATATTTTTTTTTCTCTCTTAATTTTTTAAGCTTACCACTCCCTCGTTTTTTTCAGTGCTTCATCCTGTTGGATTATGTAGACTGTCCCCTTGAGGAATCCCTTTTTGCAAGCCCCTCATCTTTCAGTTCGGGCTCATTGGAGGCAACGCATGCGCAAATTGCTCGCCGACTGCTCTGGCAATAAATTCATAAAAAATCATTAAGCAGAATTTAAGCATCCACAAGATGCAAACTTCTTCGCGCATGTGAGCAGGGATTGGCAAAGGGATTGGAACCGAGATCGGATTGGGATCGCCATTCTGGATGGAATGGGATGGGCTGTAAGAGCTCTGTAATATCGATGCCGGAGCAGCCGAGATGTCGCATTAATTTCAAGCTTAAGCAATCCACTGTTGGACATCTCCCAAACCCCCATATCCCATATAAATGGTATCTGAAGCACATGGAACACTCGTAAATTTAACGCAGCAGCAGAGGAACGAACCATCCACTTGGTGGAAAAAACAAGGTGACTCGCGGGATAAAGATGTTAGACAAACCCATAAACTATATTAAAAGTGTGCCATTACGGCTTCTTGATGTTATGGCCTTAAAATTTTGTCTAAATGGATTTTTAACATGGCACACTTAAAAAAATCTGTTCACTATTATTAGAATGTGAGGTAAGTCAACACTTGTGCGTTTATCTTGATCTAAGATTACATTCAGCAAAAAGCAAGCATTTATATATAAGTATAAATTTAAAGTTAACATATATGCAGACCAGTAATTCATTGCATTAAAAATTACGCATTTTAATAGAATATTTAAATATAATTAATGTATTTTTAAACAGCACTGTTACGTATTCTATTTGAAGTAATATTATTGTTTCGATTTTGTGAATTTGTAAAGTAGTACCCTACCCGATTGGAGGTAACCTCCTAACCGTTTGGAGTTTTACAACTAAAGCGTGATTTTTTTGAATTGAAAAACAGAAAATTTGCATGCTGGGCATGAAGAGGATTTGAGAAGAAGAGTCAAGGTTCCGCAAGAGACAACAAATGACACCACAAAACACAGGCGGAATGAAAACAAAAATTATTTTAATTTTATGCTACGTTCTGTGACGCTTTTTTGGGTGTTGGTGTTTTATTTGTTATATTTTTTTTTTTTGTATTTTTTAAGCCCGGCTTGGGTAGGCGTCAAGCGAATTGTTTGTTTATGCGAGTTGACAGACCAAACAAACCGAGGATAAAATTTGAGATGAGCCGAGGGAGTGGCCAATGTGCCGGGTTCGATGCAGAAAAGATACCGCCACGAAAAGATACAACTTATAGAGATAATAAATGTGCATATGCGAAATTTATGCGATATTCGCGCTGTGAATTAACATTCAGACATCTTCAAATTAATGTTGACACTTGTCTCCTCCCAAGATCTCTTCTTCGACCTTCCCCCCCTGACCACTAGATTTTATCTGCCCAAAAGAAGACTCATTAGAATCCCCTTTCCAATTTAACTCAAGGTTAAGCCCGCTCGTCCTCTGCAAATTTATTATTTTTTTAATTTTTACCCCCACTTTTTCCATTCTTTTCTTCCTTTTGGTCTGCGGTCTTTCATGTACAGAAGCTTCTCTTCCAGATCGAAAACAAAGGAAATGAATCCCAGTCCGATTACTCTTTTCAGCTGCTCCTGTTTTACTCATTTATGATGGAAGATTGCTTTATTCTTTTCGTTATTATATTCACTGTTAAAAATATTGATAATTTTAGTTCACTGCTATTTTATATATATAACTAACTATTTTTTCACTTTAGCTAACATAGGTTCGTTCTTTAACTTAAGTACCTCCCACTCCCAGTGATCCATTCACTCCACCCTTTTTAACACTTCTCTTTAAAGATTTCCCCCGTTGGTTTGTTTATGCCACACCATTTAGGTTGAACCAGGCTTTGTGACGCAGATCTTGTTGCCTGCACACTCTCTCTCTCTTTCTTTCTTTGCTTAAGTGGCCGACGTCATCACTCCACTCCGATCCACTCGCATCCAAGCCAATCCAACCGACCCCAACCCATTCCATCTGATCCGATCCGATCCGATCCTATCCCATCCCATACAATCCTATCCTATCCGATCCAAACCGACCACATGTGGAGTTTGTTGTGCACACACACACACCATGGGCAGCTAAGATCACCATGATCATGTCGGTTTTTTTAGTCACACTACACTGAGAAAACACTCTCGATGATTAATTTAAAACTAAAATATATATTTAATATTAGGCAGTAGAATTCTATTACTTACGAATTATAGATTATGATATTAAACTTTTTATATTTTTTAGGACTATTACTTATGTATCACAAATGTATTCAATGCAACTTTACCTTGCTTTATTTATTTTATGATTCCTATATGTTTTCTCGCAGTGTACTTCGTGTTCTCACAAATGTTTGCCATTTGCCACCGCAGTCGCTCTCTTGCGAGCAAAATCGCGAGTGCCGATCTTCAGAGTAAGACAACATTTCTATTATTTATACCCGTTCGCTGGCTTTGCAGATTTTCCTCCAGTTTTCACACTTTCCTCGGGCTCTGCGAAAATCGTTGCTGTGCTGCATGTAGCAATTAAAAATAATTTGTTTAGCTTGTTTTGTGTCAGAAATCATGAAAATACATCATAATAAAAGTAATGTTGTTATCAAAGGTGCGGCTTTTACACTGATAGATGCGATATCTGTATCTTTTTTTTTAGCTTGTTCGGCGAATGGCAATCATTTGTTCAGTGAAATTCGCTTGGAGAAACTATTGAGATATGGGGGATATTTGCTAAAATTAAACAAAGAGGTGGTATTCATATTTTAAGATTAGGCAAGCTAAATGCGTGATATAAATCATGCTATAAATAATACTATATAATTAAGAAATGCAGCTTAAGATATATATATATATCCTCTCAAATCTATCTACATTCCCCCCTTAATGGATTATATAACTTTCTGAGCTCTGACCCAGACCTTCGCTATGAAATCCGGAACTGGTTTACTGACTGCAAAGTCGCACTGAAGTGCCATTGAAGTGGCATAAAAAAAAAAAGAAATATATATCAGCAAATTCAGCCAAATGTAAACTTATTTCCTTCGCCCGAGTGGCTTTGATTGAAAGGCAAATAAGCTGCCGGATTCAATGAAAACAGAGAGACTGCTCACTTCATCCATGGAAGATATGTATGATGGAAATCCGTTTGACGACGGCGCTGACAGCAGGAACAACAACCACATCGTCGAGCATAAATCATTTGCACAGACAGAAATGCAAATCTTTGCAGATTAAAACAAAAACAAGGCGACTGTATATAAATAAACATAAGGCCAGCCAGCCAGACACAAAAACCTAAACCTGTCAAATCGGCGATATCGTGAAAGATAAACCCCAAAGCCGGACAGTTGCCCCTTGAGTGCGTTTTCCCCAGCCCGTAATATTTGTTTTAATTAAATGCCAATCGCCGATCGTAATTGCGGCACATTAGGTAAAAATCAAAAAAAAACTTCAAAAAAATGACCAACAAATCACATAAGATATTTTGAGAAATATCTCTCGACGTTTTATCTGCTCAAGTTGAAATCGAAGCGGACATTAATTGACCAGTGGAGATTAGCGACTCGAGAGCCGCAGATACCATCGACCATATAGAGATGGTGGGGCGAATGGCCAATCGCCAAAACTGACAACGCTCAAAAGGTCAAAAAGATTGAACAGCCGAACAGTAATGGGAAAATTCAAAACGAAGATGTCCATAAAGTGCTGTATTTTTATCATTGACCAAATTTGTATATTTATGAACAGTAAAAAGTGTGGGAAATGTACAGGAAATTACAAATTATAGAATGTTGTAAAAATTCCACTAAAAATTGAGTAATTTCTGTATTATATGATACCACTATTCAGCAATCTATCTTCTGTTTAAAGGTAATAGAATACCTATAGTAATCCAAACATGTCTTAAAAATTATAATACTTCACAATTGCTATACAGCAAATAAGACATATAACAAGTGATTGCTAGCAACCATAAAAACCAACAATAGATGTCAATTAAATTTGCATTCCTTCTTAGCTTTTGAATATGTTTTAAAAACAACATACTGATGTATAATATCCAATAAAATTCTAACAGTCATTATCGCAAACTTTAATAGCCCGAAAATGTATTTTCGCTCTGTTATTAAATCCAATAATTATAATAATTATTGTGAATGGCATGGCGGCACAGAAAAAAAAACAGTGCCGAATGCACCCACAAAAAAAAACATATATATATTGGTAAGTAAACTAAAACCTTGACTTTAAAAACTGTTGATCTTTTGCATAGTCTTGATCCGCAACGATCGTATTATAAAATGGCCAATTGAAGGTCCACCAAACGTAACAAACATAAAAGCCATATTGCCATTGTGCCGACTTTTGTTTCGAGGCAATTAGGCGAGAATATATTTATTTGTTATGGTAATTACATTTGCCGCATTTCACATGGCCAACAAACCCAACAGCCATGGCAATATTTTCTTGATTTCAGCTTGAAGCGCCAAATGTCGAAAAGTTCAATGATGAACAGGGCTTGAAGTTGATTTTTTTTTGGGGCGTCACTAAGTGTTTTCTAATAATCAGTTTGAATCGTGCTGGTAGAAGGTTGTCTTAGATTTTAAATAAATGTACACATTTCTTAAAGAATGTTCATAAAGTGCATGCGACAGGTATCTGTTAGTTTAAGTAAAGACTTAAATGTATTCAAGCCCTATTTGTATTCATAGCTCTCTCTCTATATCACAAATCAAATAAATCTTTTCTACGCTTATAAAAAATGACTTTCAAAGCAAACTCTCTTTTTTTTAGCCATTTCAACTGAAACAAAGTGCTCTGTATGCCCACACACAATCTTTCATTATAACTAATGAACGTTTCGCGGCGCATTGACAATTAATCAAAATTTAATTAAATAGACAAAATGCCGCATTAAAGTATGCACTTTACATTGTTGCTCTTGCCATGGCTGCTAACAATTTATTGTGCTTGCAAATTCAAATGCAAATCTGTCGCCAACGTGCAAAATGGTAAATTGTTTTACCAGCCACCGGGCAAGGCAAGTGTGTACTCATACTCATACTCATACTCGTATTCATACTCGCACTCAAACTCGCACTCATTTCATTGGTGAGGCTTTTGGGTCAGGTTCGGTTGCTGTGTGGGCCGCAATTAGCGGAGAAGGCTGAATGTGTGCGGGCCAAAGCCAATTCGAATGACAGCCAAGTTGACCAGAGCGACTTTTTGCTACCAGACTTAAATTAAAAATTTTATATATGCCACAATGTTGATAGAATAATTTAATGTAAGTTTTAAAAATTTTATTTTATTGTTAAATTAATAACTTTTGCTTTCAATCTGCAATTTCCTAACCTTACTTAAGCTAAATGTTATTAACAGTGAATGAAAGCTTAAGCGGCATTCTGTTAAATAGTCTGTAGATATTTGTAAGCTAAAGATATTGTATCTAAGAAGTAGTTCAAACAAAATGAATCAGTAGCTCTAAAAGCCAAGGCACACATCCACATGGATGTGAGTTTAGATGCCTCCTGTGAGCACATATACTCATCCATATCCATGGCCAATGACTTGGAGCTAGAAGAGCATTTGGAACAGCGATCATTATCAACGACATGCGATCGAAGCGTGCAATTTGAGAATTTATCGATTTCCAACACTCGAATGCGATCTGCATAGGAAAATACTATAGATGGGAGAGGGGAAAGGGGAGTGGCTAGACTTGGCCGGAGCATGCAACGTTTCATGCAAGAATTCTCAAACATGATTTCGTGCTCTCGGCCAGATGCATTCATTAATGCATAATTATAGACAATTAAGTGCTGGCCAGATCGAAGATGCCGATGAATGGATGGGGTTCGCTAATGGTGACGCTGGAAATTGCCGATCGCTGGAAATTGCAACAATTCGATCGTAGCCGAAAAAAAAGTGTCTCAGATGGACTGCAATCGATAGTCGAACGAATGTATCTTTGGATGGATGAATAGCCTGTATCTTGTATCTTTTGTGGTTTTCCTTTGGCAATTCATGCAGAGCGTGAGCGATTTGCCAATTGGATAGTTTGGATCGATGCACGTGAAAAATGTAATAATTTGACATTTTAATTTTTTTAAATATTTATTATAGGATTTTAATTATCTGAATAATTTATACAATACATATGTATTATTTACAGGAGCATTCTTAAAAATACATTTTTTTAAAAGATCCCATATCAAGTGTCATAGTAATACTTACATATACAAAATTAATCCCATTTCTTCCCGTGTCTCTTGCTGTTTGTTTAAGCTTTTAACGCTTTTCAGCTTGACTTGATTTCGAGGCGATGTCGAACTCGTTTTCCCACGTTGGAAATTCTTCGATTTGCGTGCAATCGCAATCTCAACTGACACCTTTTCAGATTTCCCCCTCGCCAGTACGTTCTCCTTTCCACTTGAGATAAATACCTGGCCATGTAGCAAAAGATATTTTGTAGCCACACATGAGCATAAAGGAAATTCTTCGCCAATCGCTCACTTACAAAGCGATTAAGGAAAAGAATTGCAATGGAATTTCCTATATGCAGGGTAAACTTCGTGGCTAATTCCAGTAGAAATATCTGGTGAATATTTTGGAGACAGCAGTATTTTGCACTCGCCAACTCTCTTATTTCTTCCCACACTTTTGCGAACTTTTACCGAAACGTTTTTTGCAATACCAAACAACGCAACCCAAAGCTATCTCACGTTCCGAAAAAAAATACTAAACACCAAAATAGACAAAGTCCCCATGATTGTACAATGAGTATTAAACGAAACAAAAAATGACAAAATCATTAAGAAAACAAACGAACCGCTCTTTCACACATAAAACAATCTCAAGACGTAAAAATAACAAAAAAAAAAGAAATGTAAAAAACAATTGCACAAAATTGGTAAGCAATTGATGAGAAATCACGAAATCGGTGTCACTAAAATGACAAAATTGCGCAGGGAAAAATGTGAAAAAATAAACAATTGGCATACATTTGAAATGCGAACATCCCATTGGCGATTAGATATGCCAAGATCAAAGAATAAATCTCTGCCATCGCAGGTAATCAATTTCAGAGGGCTTTCTATTATGCAAATAAGTAACTGACTGCCTTGAAACGACTTCCTGCTGCGGATTATCTAAATCCGATCAAATATTTCAACGAAAACTAAAATATTCTCATTTTCCAACACAGCATTTTTTCGAGTCAAAGTATGAACAACTTGTTTTAACTTAAAACCAACTTCGCGTGCTTTCAGGTTCATTTTCTGGGTGCCCCGAAAAAAAAAATAGTGTTAAAATAGGCACTAGCCAACTGACTCACTAATGAATACACAATGAATACTAAATGAATTTTTTTTATAATTCTCAAACTCTGCGCTTAATTACCGCGAGTGAGTTTGCCTAGGCCTAAAGGCTTGTATGCATACCATAATCATGAGCTCAGTTCGGGTTCACTCAACTCTGGCCAAATAAATTCATAATTATTTGATGAATGTCTTGCGGTCCATTAAATTGGGCGGCACATTTTGCCGGTTTTTTTTTCAGCACATGTTTTCGAATAAATATTCAAAGTGAGAGTGACCGTGAATTTTTTGTACGGTTTTCGGGCATTTCGACTTGTGGTTCGTATGATTAATGTTAATTAGTTGCCACAGGAAACTATGCAAATTAAAGCCGAAAACCCAAAAAGAGGCAATAATTAAGTTGTATGTAGAAAAATTATGATTTCATTTGCAGATAATCCCATTTGTTGTAAGTTTTTTTCTTTTGCGGTTGGGGTCACCTGGTGGCATAATCATCTATCTTAAATGGGTCTCTGCTGGGAAGACAAAAGACGCGAAGGCAGATGATTTATGCTGGCTAGCGAATTTTTTTGGTTTTTGTCGTAGATTTAAAAGAAAATGGGTTATGTTATTAATCAATGCTTAAATGTGGGTTAAATTGAGAAAGTTTTGAAATGAAATTGGGTAACAAACACGTGCTGCTCTATGTGGTTTAAAAAAAGACGAAAAAGAAAGAAAGTAGTCAATCTACCATTATTCGTAAATAGAAGTAATCACAAATTTTCTTAGCTTATTGTTAAAATAAAAACTTACATACATACAATACTAGAGATTCTCTTATTGAGTAAACCCCGTTTTTAGATCCACAAATATTTTAAATGCTTTGTCGTTCCATAGACTGATTTTGAAAATTGCTGGCCTGCAAATTGCAAAATAATAATAATTGCCAAAGCGAACTCATCAGCATAATTAGGGCCTCGATAAACGATTCATAGACTGGACAATTTATGTCATTACCCAATGATCAAGGAAAAGAGAGCTTTAGATAACAGAACGTTAACATTCGATAGTTTAGTATTCCCTTTTTAACATATTAGTAGTAAATCAACATTAAAAGATCTATAATTTATATAGCGTTCCAGTTAATAATAAATAAAATATGAAGGCACATTTATTTTAGTTTCAAAATCAAAAAGTATTTCTTATGGTCAGGTCCTATTAAAATAGTAATTTTTTTTAAGTTTCTGTTGGGACTCCTATTTTTGTGACCATAACTGTTTGGAGGCCACTGCCATCCTATATGGCGTTGCATAACCGCCAACAATGTGCACCGTTACCCGGGTTGCTAATGAGCAGACGTGGGGAGGTGAAGAGGTGGGGCGGTGAGTTACTGGGGACTGAGAAGAAAGCTGCTCGTAAGTAAGCAGCGCACGTAAGAGCGCACCGCGAACTCCGGAGATCCAAAAGAACCAGAAGCACGAAGAAGAAATGTGCATATTAAGATAAGAATGCAATGGTCAGCCGGAGAATTCGAGACGCTGAGTTACCGACTGCCCCAAAAGAATCTTTCCAGGCATGTATCGGCTGTACTTCACTCCGATGTTGCAACATTCGCACAAGTCAGTGCAACTGGCTGAGACTCACCTCCCCCATCGCAAGCGAAGATTCTGCTCCCCGTCAGTCGGGTTCTGGTTCTCCTCTCTTCCCCATTCCCTGCCGCTACCATGCCGCATCTTTTGTGGCATCGCCTTAAGCTCCGAAATGGGTCAATTTAGTGACAAGCGATGCGGTGCGATGCAGTTGCACAAGTCGCAGTGACAAGTCGCCGTCTCCGGGCGATTGAACTGCACTACAGATGACATGCCACATGGGGCACAGAGAAAAACTAGTCCGATTCGAGTCTAGTTATAAGGTTTAAAGATTGCATTAAGCATAGGTATAAATTCTTAAAACTTCTTCATATAAATGCTTTCTTTTGTAATGTATTAAAACTTTATTATATAAGAAATTCGGATTATTTTCTGTGCAGGCATCAGCACCATATTAGTAGCACATCATGTTGGGGCATGTGGCACGAACTTTCTCTTGTCCAATAGCAAATAGCTCAAGCAGATGCAACATCAAATGCTAGCATGGGATTTGTAAAAATAGTTTATTATAAATGAACCACAAATTTATAAAATATTTAAAATCAGTATACTATATATGTTATATCAGTAACATGTGGCATGTGGCAATACCAGCGGAGTAATTAGTTTCCCATAAATTCCCCTAGCTGATATTAACAAAAACGATTATGTTTGTTTACAGGAAATAAATAAATATATTGTTTTTACAAAAGTCGCTTTAAAGTTCAAGTTCGCTGATCTTGAAACAAAGAAACCAGAAAGCGAGATAAACCAAATTGAAAACCGAGAACTGTCGCGCATTTTAGGAAGTCGAAAGATATAGACCTATATCGAAAGCAGATAATGTGGAGGTTTCTTTTGCATATCGCCCAACACTAGTCCACCCACCCATCAACATACCTGAAGTTAATCAATTAGGCCCGAGAATTCGAGAATTATGGGGTCAGTACATGCCAGACTACTGGTGGTTTACGTGGGTGCCACTTTTATTATTATGGGGCTTATTCGATTTTATGGCGTTCTGCTGACCAAAAAACAAAAGCCAACGATAATGGAGGGGGGCGGATACATCAAGGCACAAATAAATTAGACCAACTTTGTTGGCTCTCAATTCGCTGCCAACTTTATCAATCGAACAATTATATCTTCTGGTGCCGCGAACTTTTATTTTTTTTCGGCTTTGTGGCGGCGCTGCACGCAAAACGAGTCACGATTTAAGACGGGAAAAAGGAACTTTGCAGTCGGCCAGAGATTGGCGAACAGCCAGCCCCAAAAGATGACGCCAATTTCAGCCCAAAAACTGAACCGAAACCGCCTAAACTTATTAATTTAACCCACTTTTCCGCTCGTGTCGCAGCCCAATAAAGCAGCCAAGAGAAAAGATTGTCTAAGTAGATCTGGGATGCTTTCAAATGATGGCGACAAGAAAAGAAAGTCTAGTTAGGTCATCGGGTAGAAGGAAAATGGGAAAATCTTGCGGAACATTAAATTCAAACTGATATATCATAATAAGAGCGTAGGAAATGATATATCTTGTTATTGTCATGAAAACGAATAGATTCTTTAAATTAAAAAAAAAAACATTCTATACTTTTTTCTTTAATTCTTAAAGATTACCATTTATTATATATTGTAGCAAAATATAAAATCTATTTATATATTATATAAATATATTTATTAATTTAAATTTATTTATTCATCTTGCTGATGAATAAAGTGCAACATTTTGTATCTACTTGAAAACGATCCAAAAATGTTGTCTAGGTCATGTTTTTTAATTGTTAGGCTAGCTCAATCTTGAAAATCTTTCGTATAATAGAAATACTAACGTAGTTACATTTGTACCTACACTTTTAATTACCTTAAATATTTATGGATTTTATTCTTGATTATCCAAATAGAAAATATAAATTTTCCAATAATATAAGTTTGTTTTAAGTTTTAAGCTCTCTTAAAGCCCAGAGAATAAGCAAAAGAGAACAACCGCAAGTAAGTCTTTCCACTAAGAGTCTTCGCGCAAGAGAGTCTTTGTAGAAATAAGTGTTTGTGTGTGTGGGAGTGTAAAACCAGTTTGTTTGGCGGTGCTCCATCTCTTTTCCCCCCTTATGTTTTATGCACTTATGCTGTGCCAGCAACTTTTAAATTAAAAGCCGTTGTCGCGTTTTCCATCGTTTTTCTTTCTTCCTCTTCTGCGGCTCCTTCTTCGTTTTGTGTTCTTTCTTTTCTGGGTCGCTGTCCTTGTCGCGCAATCAAAACAAACGCGCTTTTCGATCGTTCTTTGTTTTTGTGTTTGGAGTTCTTCTGGTTCCTGTTGTTCTTTTTTTTTTTGTTGCGGTCGATTTTGTGGTTGTTGTCGTTGGGGGGTTTTCTTCCTCTTTCCAGCTCATTAAACTTTTAACGACTACTGTTCCCTTGTCGCCGACTATCCCCCTTCCACTGGCACACACTTTAAGAAAAAGTTATTCTTATCGATTAGATACATTGACTTCAATTATAAATCCAAATCATAAATCCTTATAATTGCCTTTAAAGTAAATAAGTTTTACTTTACTATTTTTTTTCGCTCTGCAGGTTAAAATCTATAAATTAAATATTGCATACTTTTAAGCGCATGTATATATGATTAACAGTTAATAATTTAGGAAATAATAATTTTTTTCTTAACTTTTATTTTCACGTAATATGTGTTAATATTTTTGAGAAAGAATTTAAAATTTTTTCCAGTGCACACACGTAATTAATTTCAATGGCCGCGAACTGTTTGAGGCACGTTCAATCGTTCTGATAAGCCGTCTTATTGGTTTTGTGTTTTGAGCGGGTTCTACGGTTAATTGACTTTCCTTAAAATCAAATTAGTTTTTAGGGGTATTACTGAAAAAATAGGAAACAAAATTTTAAAAATATTACCTAAAGTATAAAAGCTTATTTCAATATGTCTTTCTATCTTGTGGTTCTAAAACAACTTTTTATTATGCATGATATTATTTAAAAAAAATAATTTATTAAGAAAACTGCTAATAAAAAGTTTATAATAACATTGGTATATTTTGGAATGGAATGGTTTGTCTTCTATAATACCAACTTTAATCCTAGGTATCCCAAAGTCGAGTTTCTAGCACAAGTTAAAAACTAACCGCAGTTGATTTCTTAGGGAAGAATCTCCACTGAATCTCCACTGAATCTCCGGAAGAATCTCCATTGGTTATCTTCAAACCTGACTTTTTACATAAGGCGGGATAGTCTCATTTAATGTTGTTCACAGTTAGATTGAGTTGATAGCCCATAGGAAATTATTTGTTATTCTCTTTTATTCCCAGAACTTTTAGGCCACCTCAAGATGGTTGGGTAAATTGGGTTAAGCTCAGCCCACGATGTTAACTGATTTTGGTTGGGCTTGTCCGCCTAATTGAAATGTATGTCTAACGTATGAATAAACTCTGGGTGTAGCTGCTATCTCGAAAACAACTTCATCCTATTGAAGTGAAAATATAATAAATTTAGCTTGAGATACTAATTACGTTTGTGAATAAACGAGTTGCATAGTTGTTTAACCGACAGCTCAGTATTTGTTGTTATGAAGACTGCTAGTTGCAACAATTATTTAAAAGTTAAAGCTATCTGATATCTTCGTAGATCCTTGATATATTCACTTAAAAGTTTGTTTATACCAGGTTATGTTTACTTAAATTTATAATAGATAAACATCCTGTTAAATAGTTGGTCATGTGAAAGTAATATTCCGCCTTTCTGATTGTTGTGAAACCCGTGGATTTTCCCAAGTCTGCGGTTTCGGCGACTTCTTTGGGCCAAAAAAAAGCACTTAAGCCTCGTTTGGAACGCTTCAGCTGTGGCACATTTATGCAGATTTTGTTCGGCTTAGGCAGGCATATGCACATATCTTATCTGGCTGCACCACCCACCCACACACCGAGTGCACCACACACAGTCCGCATAAGTTGTGTTTCTTTACGGCCAGACTTGTGTCAATATAGTTATGAAGTGCACCGAAAAAAAATGTGTCTAAAATTCCCATGGTAAAAATAGTAGTTCTATAGTGAAAGAAATGGTATAAAGTTCAAAATTATAGAAACGTAGCATTTGGAACATGTTGAAGCCATACTACATATATTGAAATATTGAATATTGAAATATATATAAAACTTCACCTACATGTATATATACCTATTATATATTTCCCTATTCTATTAAATATATGTTTGATTATATTTTCTGTGCATGGATGCCACTCTTGGTCGCCAACAGAGCTGTTACCATGATCTGAAGTCGATTTAAAGATGCAAAATGCAATAATATAATGCAATGCAGCAAATTGTGGATACACCCATACCACCCTGCCATCCTGCTGATCTGAAAACCAGTTGGAAACACTCACAGAAGAACGGACCGACATCGACCCACGTCAAGGAAAGGGACATGGCCAACATAAATGCAATTCGAGAGATACACACTGCGATCGCTGGGGATCCCATAGGATGTGGGGATATGTGGATATGTGGGGATACGTGGATTTGTGCCGTCTGTCACTTCTGACTGAATGGATGCGCGTCGAGTGCGCCGAGCCCATGACAACCTGCAATCAAGCGCCAGCAGGCATATCCAACGGATTCGGATTGGGCCAAGCCATCAGTACACTCACAAAAATATGTCATTTATGAGAAACAAGATCTTGAACATAACTCAATTGTGTCATAATTCTAAAACTAAAGTTTTGCAGAGACAAATATGGTATATTAACTCTTAACTTATCAAGTAGTTTGATCCTAAACTATATTATTACTTATGTATTTACATTATCTTTCTTATTCCCTTGAATTATATGTTGTGCATGCTAAAATTTATATTCATTTGCATTGAAAATGAATAAAATGAATTTCCGAACCTTCTCCGTTCGTTAAGATGATCGCATGAATCCTCATTTCATTTAATTGTCTTTTTCTGCCCATCAATTGCTAGCAACAAAGCGCGTAGGCCAGCAACAACGACCAGCGACCAACTGGCAACATGCGGCATGCAACTTGCAGCATGCAGCATGCAACAGACAACGGACAACATTCAACAATGCGACATTGCACGGGCCTTAACTTAAATTATGCGCCAAACAAATAAGGTTTCGCCCAGTCTCAACTTCGAAGCCCGTCTCATAATGATGCCATGGGGCCATCGGCACATTGTTAATGTTCGTGCACTGAAAAATATATTTAATATTTAAATTAAATATATAATAGCGTAGCCTGTATTTAGAATCATTTCCTTGCATATTGTTTAAAAATTAGTCATTTCTATGCAACCTAAATGCTAAATACTAAATATTCAAAACTTCCAGTGCTTGAAATGTTTCGTACTTGATTGAGTGGATTTTTTCTGAGTGTGGAACAGTGGCTGTGTGATGTCGCCAGTTGCACAAAGTCATGGCCACAGTTGTCGGGCTTTTTCCTCCAAATGCGATGGGGTTGCCGAGCGGATGGCAAAAAAGAAACAATGTCAGCAACCGCAAGAAACAATTAAGTTGGCTCGACACAATGAGGAAAGCTACGATCAACAAGACAGTTGGATCACCGACTTTATGTGCTGCTGCCTGAATTGGACTGGGATTGGGATCGGGATCGGTACTAGAATGGAGTGGAATGGATTGGTATGGTATGGTATGGAGTGGATTGGAGGGAGACGTGGCATCATAATTGCAGTCCCAGTTGCAGATTTCCTATGAAGAAAATTGTTACACGTTTCCAGGTCGTAAAATTAAGAGTTTTGCATTAATGCGATATAAAAAGTTATATAACACATTTGATGATCGGCTCAGATATATAACTTCTTCAAGCAAATGAAATTGTTCCACCTTTCAATATGGCCCTGATATTCCTTCTTATCTGGGCCATCTAACAGTGGCCAGCCTGAGGAACCTTTTGCTCCAACAGCTGCTGCTGCTGCGGCACGAGCCAAAAGTCATTAAAAAATAAAAAGACTTCTCGATGGCAGAGGGCAGCTTTTTCGATTAAGTGACAGGTTAAATGCTAAACCATAAGTTTTGGCCACAAGCAGCTGGCAATCACCGAGCACGAGCCAAAAACTTTTGCAGCCGGCCGAAAAGCAGGAGCCAGGAGACTCCACTGAGAAAAATAAGCATAATCAAATTAAATAGAGCAGTTTTCAATGTATCAATCTGTGGAAAATTCTGAATTCTTTCCCAAATGAATTGTATTGTTTTGAAGAATGTAACACATTGAAATATTGACAGACTGAAATTGTAACCCAATTGTTGGCCGGATTTGTTCACTTTTTCTCCATGTGGGAACGGCAAGAGTCGGTAGACAGGAGAATCACTCGAAACCGGTTGCAAGTCTCCCACAGGCACCTTCTGTCTGATGCGACGACGTGCGTCGGTCCAACTGTAACCATTAGTCGCAATCTTTGGGCAATTGTCGCTGATTGCCGTCGTCCGTTGTGCCTTGTGCTTTTTCCAGATACAGATGCAAATGCAGATGCAGATGCTGTTCGCAGTCGCAGATGCAGATACATTTGCTGCGGCAAATGCCGGCTGACCCAGCTTGATTAGCTAAAAGTGCGTGCGAAATCCACATAGGATGACATCTGTGGTAATTGTCCCTACATCAATTCATTTAAATTAAATGGTCGTTATTGTATTAGGAGGCAGTGCCTAACAAATATTAATGCTAACGCAAATGAAATGCACATTCATTTGAATTGGTAAAGTCAAGAAAATAATTGATGCAAGAAAATACGTTTTAAAGAGATATATTTTTGTTGCAACACTTAGTTTTATTATTGAGCTGTAAGCCAAACAAGAAGACGTTGATACATTTAACTTAAATCACGTTTGATTTGCTGATAAAGGTTACTTTTACATTATCCAAATTAGAAATATTTGAAATCTAAATTAATACCAATTTTTAAATTACCCGCCATTTTAACCAGGGCTGCGTATTAACGTTAAATTATCGATAGCCCAAGCCCATAACCAGTGTTTAGAAACTTCCCTTACTGCAACAATCGATAGTACTGCACAGATATCGACTCTTGTTGCATCTCTAGTCACGGCAACAGCAATTACAAAAGACATTTTTTGCAATTATCACAATAAAATCATAACAATTCACGCTATCTATCGCTGGACAAGAAAGGGCCCAACGTAATGCCGTCCAGAAGTATTGATGATGCCGCCGGAGCCAAGGAGGTGCCGCGAAGTACACGGAGCACTCTGATCGGACCAAGGAGCAAACGAATCGCACTAAACAGTCGCAATCAGAGTCTTGCTGCCGCCGAAAAGAAAACTCAGTCGCAGCTGTCGTTCCCGCCAAAATCGGAGTACGAGAAGTTCTACGAGACCGTCTTCCTGGCGGAGGATTCGCAGCCGGAGGAAGTGAGTCCCTCGCCCCACATGGGTAGTTGGGGTAGTTACCCGGTTTTTCCGAGTACAGCCACACACCAGATATCTTGTTTACCAATTCCACATGGGCGGCAATAGACTTGTTTACCTTTTCATAAGGTTTAAATGTACCTGTTCCTTTATCAGAACAGTGTGTATGTGATAGGATATCCAATTTGACCTAATTTCTGTATGAAGTCTACTTAGCCTAACCTGGATAACTAGCAAATATACCAAAATTCTATTTAAGCCCTTAGTAACCATGCTTCTAAACCAACTGACTCTTCTAGAATATAACAGCAGAACGTCGTAAGCCAGGGCCGCGCATGAGGAGCTCACTCCAAGCCCTGCTGAGCGATGAAGGATCTCCGACGGGACCCCAGCGAACCGCCAAGATAAACGTTGCACAGAAAATTGTCGTTGAGCCAGCGATCCGAGCCAATGGCATCTCGCCACTGCCCAAGAATGTTGGGAAAGAGGAAAAGTTTGAGGACTACTATACGAAAACGGAGCGACACGTTTGGAAAAAGGATGCGGAGAAGATGTTGCTGCAACTGTGGGCACAGCATTTGAAGGATTTCCGTGGCGAGTCCAAAAATGTGCTCATCTACCGGCAAATGGCTAGGGAGATGAGTCAATTTGGACCCAGTCACACGGAGCTTAAAACCAAAATGGACAATTTGTCGCGAAAGTATAGGTGCGCTAAATATATCTTATATTTTGCATACCAAATGTTAATAAGTATAGTATGTTAACTTTTATATTGTTATTTACAGAATAGAAGCTGAGAGGGTTCGAGAAACTGGAGTTCCATCCAAGTGGGAGCACTTTCATAAGCTTCAAGCACTTCTGATTGGCACAAAATCAGTTGATGTCTTCGAAGATATTACCGCCGAAAATCCAGGTAAAGTCGTACTGCAATAAACGCTTGTTATGATATCTTAAAAATACCCGTATTTTACAGCTCAAGCTCTGTTCAGCGATGAGGACTATGAGCCTGAGGAATTGGCTTCAATAAAAGACGATTCTGTGGCCGGGGACCATGGGAATGTATTTGAAAGTGATTTGGTTGCTAGCAAAGCCAAGAAAAGAACGCGAACTCCCTCTCCCAGCATTCCGGAAATCCCGGAAGACGACGACGAGGAGGAGGAGGAGGAGGATGATGATGACCACATGAAGGATCTATCCCCATCGCCAATTTTAAAATACCAGACAAAACGGAAAGCATCGATCGGCCATTCGGACAGACTTCTTGAAATAGAGGAGGAAAAACTGGCGATCGAGCGAGAAAAGCTGCAGGTTATGAAGGATGCACTGCTGGAGCTAAACGCATTTCACAAGGATATCGTTTATTTGCTTAAGCATAAGAATTAGAGTAAATATTAAGTGTTATACGTAGAAGTAGCATTGTGGTAATTTTTTAGCAGAATATACAACTAAAACTAAAACTAAAAGTGAATATTTAATGTAATATTGCTTCAACTTTAAATTAATCTAAATATATATATATACTGTAAAAAGCAAGAATTTGTAAAAATAAATGCAATGAAATTATATTTAACTCTTATTTAAGCAAAACTTTAATTACGACTGTCTTCTTCTAATTAAAGGACTATTATGAGTTTATTTACTGACCATGCGATTTTAACAAATTATTCGTTTAGCTTCTAAATTCGTGAAATGTGTTTTTTTAATTAGAATTTCGTATATAATTTAAATCGATATCATAAACTATCGATAGCTATTTGAAGTCAATACCAACCACTGCTGGAAGTCGCGATAGAAAAATCGATATTGAGCTGCTGCCCATCTCTAGGCACGTTTTGTTTATACTTTTCGAGCGTATGGACGAAATGATTGAGGCCCGCACGATGCAGGACGTATCAAAATTCGAATCCAACCAGGTGATCTCGGCGAAGGTACTCCGCGGCGAGTACCGACTACTGCGACGCAAGCAGCGCGGCTCCGTATGGAAGGTGTATCGGGAAATCGTGCGCACCGATGGTGCCATAATCAATGGACTCTACTTCTGCACGGGCTGCAAGCGCGTCATGCGATCCTTCAACACGTCCAATCTGCGCACCCATAAGTGCCATGTAGACTACCTGCGCACCGAGGAACTTTGCGAGGAGGGTATCGCGGAAATCCATCCACCTCAGCTAGACGTACGTACAACGACGCCATAAGAAGCCAATAGTAGTCCAAAATACCATGTCTAACTTGCAGGATTCGTTGGAGCGCCGCCTTAGCTGGAACTCCTTTCAGCCATCGGAGTGGTCCTTCCACGCGGTCGAACTGCTCCTCGAGCTCTGGGCACGTCACTGCGTCGATTTGAGGGACTCACGCAAGCGGGTCAAGATTATCTGGAAAATGACCGGCGAAATGAAATCACTGGGATTCACGTTCACGGAGATCAAGAACAAAATTGATGACATGGGCCAACAGTATCGGTAAGAAGAGCATATACTTATCTTAGCATATTCCTTATCTAATATTCCAATTTATTTCAGTCGTGAATCGCACATGGAAAAGACAACTGGACACAAATCCGAGTGGGAATACTTCGAGACCCTAAAGATGATATTTAGTTCCGATCGTAACATAATTGACAACATGCCTCTGGATAAGTCTGGAAGTGTACCCAATACGAACAGCGTACACAATTCATTTGGCAGTCAACTTGACGAACCATTGATGGATACAAACTACCTAAGGTCGCAAAAAGAACACCCTGGAGAAGGGGATAGCTTCGATATAAACGAATATGCGGAGGAAGCACAAGAAGACGTGGATGAACTGCGTATTCTGAAGGATAACATAATCAGGGAAATCGAAGAGTCTTCCACAGTTCATTCCCAGGAGAACTATGAAGACGAGCTTGATCAACAGAATTCCAAGACCGAGGAAATGAAAATGGCTAAGCGCCAAAGAGCCGCCAGAATAATGGAAATTGAGGAGGAAAAGCTGGTCATAGAGAAGAAGAAATGCAAACTGATGAAGTTTTTCGTGCGAGAGATGTCGTCGTTTCATAAGGACTTCATGGATCTTCTATCTAATCCCAAAGGCGGCGCACATGCATAAATACCTGTTCGAAATTTGAGTGATTGCACAATAAAGTTCATTTTGAATTTCCACCATTATTACCGTAAACTTAAAAGGCATCACATTCATCGAATTTTGTCAGAAATCATATAGCAAAACGTTTAAATATCTCATTTTGGCAGTCACTCATTTTTTTATTTCAACTACGATTTAGTATAAACTGATTTGTGATTTATTGCGTACAATTCAGCATATATATTTAAGATTTAATAAAATGAAGTCGTAAAAATATCTTCGCCAAAATTTACTTCAATTTATTTTAGGATTCAATTATTGTACCAAAGGTTTATAAATTGTATTTATGTAAAACGTATGTATATCTGAAAGTTAAAACGAAAAATTGTTTAATTTTTTTATAATATATTATACTTCAAAGTAGTGAAATAACTATTAATTTGATTGATTTTAGAATATTTGTTGTAAATGACATTATATGTATATATGTATGTATATGTATTATATGTATATATATTATATTTTTTAATTGAGTGGTTAATATTTTTTAATATTCTCTGAAATTAAATTCGATAAATTGGAATATCTGGAATGTCGATATCGATTGTAATCGAACATCGAAACCAACTCCACGGTGCTGCCACCTAGTTCGGAGCTCAGTGTTTTTAATTTTTTTACTATGACCATAAGGATTGCGAGGAGAAATATGTTTTTCATACACGCCCCCGAGGAGGAGAAGTGCATGGAGGCGCAGCTGGACATCCTGATGAAGATAAACTCTGGGGAATATCGGCTGGTGAAGAAGAACAAGCGCAGTTCCGTTTGGAACGTCTACCGGGAAATCGCTCGTCCGGACGGCACCAAGTTGAAATGGCGATACTTCTGCATGGGCTGCAAGCGTGTAATGCAGAGCACCGGCGGCACCACCTCCAATTTGCGCATCCACAAGTGCCACGTGCGGTATATCAAGCAGAATGGCCATCTCACCGACGGCAGTCACTCCTACGGGCATGACCCCGCGCCACCAGCTAGCCAACAGTCGCAGCGCGTCCAGAAAACGAAGACCATGCGACCGACATCCTATGCTACGGGGTGTGAGCAGTTCTATGAGGTCACCCAGTACAGCGATCTGGAGGATGAGATTGAGGGTTCTTTGGAGGAGGAGCAGACTGTAAGTACTGCACTTTTATACCCATAAAAGTCAAGCTGAAACTACATTATTTAGATTATCCTGCAGCTGAAATCGAAACGTGAACTGGAATCCTCCCACTCCAGACCCCTGCTGAAGCTCTTTTCCGAGGAGAACTTGTCGATTGAGCCAGAGGAGCGGGATGACGAGATAACGATTGTGGAGGCGGAAGATCATCAGGTGCCCATCGAGCTGGACCTATGTGACATCCAGCATACTTCCTCCGATGCTAGCGAAGAGGCAATCGAGCCCAAGTCTACGGAAAGTGTCGTAAAGTTCGATGACAGTGCCATTTCCGAAGCGGAATCCTATGCCAAGGCCTGGGCTCACGCCTTCCTGCGGCTGAACGAGGACCAAAAGTTCTACGCCAAGCGCTCCATAGATGAGCTTCTGGTTTTGGGCCGTCTGCAGCGACTGAGCATTTCCACGGTCACATCCTTGACCACAAACCTGTAACATGTAGCTCCTCACCATGCCAATACCATATATTGAAATTAGCTTAAGAATTTAGTTTATATTGCAGTCTCGATGATTTACTCACTTAACGTAGATCCCCAGTAAGTAATTAATATAAATATTAAAATAAATATATAAAATAATATATTCGATAGCAATTTGAGTTTAGAATTTACACAAATAAACAATGCCAAAAAGTGTTTTTCAATTTTTTTATTTTTTCCAATACGTTTTTAAAGTTTTTTTTTACTTTTCTTTTGTTGCCATCTTGCGTTTGTTGTATATTTTTGCATCTTTTACAGTTTTTTTGTTTTGTTTGTTTGCTGTGAATTACATGTTTTCGTTCTCCTATGTTTGTTTGCTCTGCTTTGCTTTCATTTCTTTTCGCCTGATGGCTATATGGTTCTCGATTTCGGATGATGCATAAATGGGACAAAGTGGTGGTGTGGTTATAGATATAGGTATACGTTTTTAATGATCTTTAAAACGAGTAACTTAGAGTTATGGGTTTGCTTAACGCACAACGGGTAACAATGCTTTCAAGAATAAATAAAAAAAAGTGTAATAATCATTAAGGTAAATTGTATACCCCGGCGCCATCTGAATTGCAGTGTAATTGAAATTTATTTATGTTTTGGTGTTTGGTTTGTTGGTTCATACAATAAAATTCCACAATTATGCAATTTTTTGACGACGGCCAGGCTTGATGGAAATTTGATACAATTTTTTGTTTGTTTTTGAATTTGATTGAAATTTTGAGGATGTTAGTTTGGTTGTATGAGTTGTACAATTGATTCTCTGTTGCCCTACGAAACAAAACAAAAAGCAAACAAACCGAAAAAACGCGGCGGCTCATTTAGCAAAATTTGCTGCAATATTTGCTGATCTTGTTGCACCATGATGTTGCAGTGGTCGCTGATGTTGAGGATGGGCTGCTGCTGCTGTTGCTTTTCTGCGATTGTAGTTTTATGCTGCGGCTACTGCTGATGATGTTTTCTTTTTGTCGGCTGACGATGGAGATCCTTTCGGATCCTTTTCTATGCAGTGCTCTCTGTGGTTGTATTTTGCAGCTCTTGACCGCCGTTCTGGGAATTTGAACGTGGGAAAACATGGCGAGGGGTAGAAATCATAAACGTAAGTACAACTTAAAGAATCTCGAATGGTTGAAAGCAAAATGCGGGTTTCGGTTTCAAATTAAGTGTGCGCGTGTGTGTTGTTTGTTAGCCAATTAGTCACTGGTTAGGTAGATAAAAACTAAAAGTATTAGAATGTTATGTTAGACCCAAAGCCTCTAAGTTAAGTGTAAAGTGTTAAATGTTAAGGTTTCTCCGCTCTATCGCTGTTTTTCTCTGCTTTTGGTGTCGGTTCTGGTTGTTAGTGGTTATTTACGAATGCATCTGCTATGCACTTTAGTTAGTTGTTCAGTTTTCAAGACGCCTCCACCATGTTATTATTGTAGACCTTGTTGTTAGGCTTGCCGCTGACTGTTGCTGTGATGTTTACTAGTTTAGATGTTGTTATCGTAGTTTTGTTTTGGCGAAGATGTTTCAGTTGTTTCTGCTGTCGTGGTGGTGCTGGTGATTAGTTCATTACCTGCTGTGGCTGCTGCTCCGAACCACCGCCAGGGCCATTTGGTTTCCTCTGGCGACGTGGACGTGGCTGTTGAGGGCGTGGCGGTCCCTGGCCTTGAACTGCAACAGAATAATAATAATAAATAATAATATATACCAATTATCTAATAGTACAAAGTGCACCACTCACTGTATTCTCCGCCATCGCGGCGTGGTGGCGGTGGACCATTGTTGAAGTTGCGTCGGAAGAAGCGCCGCTGGGGTCCGCCCGGTGGGCCGCCACCGCGACGCGGTCCCTGACCCTCGCCGCGCTGCAGACCCTCGGGATTCTGATCGTGGACACCGGGCTCGGCGCTGCCGTCACCGCCGCCCAGGCCGCGTCTCGGCTGACGCAGATAGTAGTTGTTGTAGCGCCGGGGGCCACCGGGGGCTCCGCCAGGCGGTCCTCGGGGGCCACCTCGAGGTCCTCCGGGCGGTCCACCGGGTGGTCCTCGGCGGAAGTTCTGTCGTGGTTGACGCGGGCCGGACTGCACCTGCTGCTGCGGCTGCCCGTCAACGATTGGTGCCGCCTGCTGCTGTTGCTGCTGGGCCGGCGATTCTGGGTCTTCGCCTTCCACTTCGCCATCCTTGCGGCGATTCTTCTTCATCCAGGGACGGAAGTTACGGCGCTTGTCCGCCGCAAACTGACTGCCCCGCACCGGCTCACCGGAGGGACCGGTCACGTTGGCCGCCTCATTGCCCTTCTCGCCAATGACCACGTCGAACTCAACGACCTCACCGTCGCCCACCGAGCGGACCGCCTTCTTGGGGTTGTTCCGCGCAATGGCGCTCTGGTGCACAAAGACATCCTCTCTGGTGTCGTTGCGGTTGATGAAGCCGTAGCCGCTCTTCACGTTGAACCACTTGACGGTGCCGGTGACTTTGGTGGCTGCAAATTATAAACAATCGTGAATAATAGTATATTATAATAGAATAATAGTTTGGTGGTACTTATTCCTCAAACTATATAAAACATTTATTTGATTTCAATGGTGTAATACTTGTTTGGGATTAGTTGCACTAATTCTGTACTAATTATCCTTTAAACAATAAAAATTCAACAAAAATATTAATGAGCAATCGGGATTCTCAGCGAGCTGACTTCTAAAATACAAACAATTCTACATAAGAAACTTAAAATATTATACAGAAGGGGTAGTTTTGAGATAATACTTTGAATTTTTTTTATTATTATAAAAAAAAAACGCAATACAGCTGAAACTAAACTAATACGCAGTTTGTAAACTCATTGAAGCGTGCGAAAACATTGAAAGAAGTTTTATAACCACAAATTATTGGTTAACAATTATTTAGAGCTAAGCTATGGTTACCAAAACTTCAAATAAATCATTTAATTGTGCAAATAAGATATTGATTTAAGCGAAAATGGCATCCCAAATTATTTGGCAATAGATTGTAATAGTCGCCGAATATTATCGTAACTTATTGGTTGCATTATGGTCTCGTGTTTTGGAATCGCCTTATAGCCATGCTTCCATGCGTGTGGTTGTGTGTGTGTGCAAATAGATGTACCAAAACAATGAACACACACACTCTCACCCGGCTGTCTGCCCTCTCGTTCGCACTCCCGCTGCGCGCGCATTAACAAATTGGGTTGCCCTGGCTCGCTCTGCATGTGTGTGTGTCTGTGTGTGTGTGTACATCTAGGGGGGGGGCATTTTTTAAAGGGAAGAAGCGGAGCGTAGCGGGTGGGGTTGGTGGTTGGGTGGGTGGATAGACAGACGACCGGCAAAAGGCAGAATTTTCAATTTGGTTAGCCGGCGGCGCGAGCATTCGTGCACACACATATATACATGCGTTGCGTTGCCTTTGGCCGCACAAAATGGCCGACGCGCGTATATTTTAAGACTCAAAACACACACACGCACACACACACATAGAGAGCGACGAGCGCAGGGAGGCATGTTTCTTGTTCTTTTTTTCCTCCTTTTTTTCATTGCTATTTTGGTAGCAGCCGCCATGTGTTCGCGGCACATGAATGAAATTGGTTGGGAATTGGGTTTAACATGCGAGTTTCAGCCTTACCGATGACTTCCTTGGTGGGCGGAGCGGGCTGGCCCTGCTGTCCCTGCAGCTCGTCCAGCGGCTCCTGCTCGTGATCCTGCTCCTGCGGATTAGGCGGATTCTGCTGCTGCTCCGGCTGCTGCTGCGCCTGCTGCTGTTCGGCGGCCAGTGGCTTACTCTCCGCGGCATCGGCCATCGTTTGTCGTGGTTTTGTTATTTGTTGTTCGGCGACGACGAAAGCGAAAAGCGGGAAATGCTGCTGCTGCTGCTGTTGGTGATGGTGGTGCTGCTGCTGCTGGTGTTGTTTGTGTCTGCCCGGCTGGTATTCGGGATCTTGGGGCACTCTCTCAACTGCCACTAACCACTTTGGATGTTGTTTGTGAGTGTGATCTTAAAACACTCGCCACTCGCAGGGTTTTCTTTGCCTTAGCGATTCTATTTTGTTCGCAAGCTCCGGAAGTGAAACATGACAGCCGGAGGCAGGGTTGCTGGTGCTCGGACTATCGATGGGTGCTATCGATGCTCTCGTACTGAGGGTATCTAGCGTGCTGTTATGCGCTGAATGTTAAACCATAACAGCACAAGAAGCCGTTAAATTTAAATTAAAAAAAAGGTTAATTCGAATAATTGGTTAAATTCATTAAATGATTAAAATCATCGTCATTAAAGCGTATAAAAAAATTGTCCCCATAAATAGCGGAGAAATTCATTAGTAATTTATTTTAATGTTTATAGAAACACACATATACATTTTACTTAGTAATTTTAAATATTTTAAGTTAACTTCTTATCTTAAATGGATTCGTAAGTCACTTCTAGCTTCTGCCGCATCCCGAAGGGTCTGTCTCCGCCAAAACCAATGAGCGTGCTCCACAGCAAATCCAAAGCAGCTAATGCCAATTCCCACGGACCAGAGATAGAAGGCTCCCTGCAGGATGTCCAGGGTGAGGACCACCTTCTTGTTACGGATCGCCAACTCGTTGGAGCCGGAGTCCGTGTCCGTCTGGTCGCCCAGATCCTCGAGAAACTCCTCGGCATCCGGCGACGCACCAACCCGAGTGATCAGATCCATTTGACGCCAGTGCTCAAAGAAGCCGTGCTCGAGGAAGCCACTGTACAGGGATTCCAAGCGGTGCAGAAACGGTGATCCTCTCGGCAGGATGTAGGTGCATATCATGGAGCGCAGATACTCCCGGGCGATGTGGTAGGCTGGTCGCTCCGCCTGCGAATCATAAGTGATGGCCAGAAAGTCACGGGCGTGAAAATCCCTCATGATAAAGGCCGCTCGTCGATCCCTGCGCCGTACCACCGGCTGGTAATAGGATGTGGTTAATCCCAGGGGCAGCTGGCGACTACGGTTCTCTAGCAGACCGTATTGGTACTCAGTCAGGGCACTCCTAACTGCATCGTACATCGTGGTCACCGCATAAATGTGCACATCCAAATGTGCCAAATCCTCCACTCGGTCCACCTGCTCCTCGTAGCTTGGTCGCACAAATCCGGACTCCAGTTTGGCAAAGTAGATGGTGGACAGGACATAGCTGAAGAGAATCCAGCCCATGAGGAACGTTCTCATCGAGCTGAAGGAGGACAGCCTGCCCGCCGGTTCACCCACATGTGTCTTGCCGAACATCTCGAGAATCTCATACCAGGTTGCCTGAAACTGGGTGACTCCGCGACGTGGAATCCTTCGCTGCAGACGCTGCATCACCCAGAAGACGAGCACCACAACCAAAAGGGTGACCAAGAGCAAGTACCACACGGTTCGCCGAAACACACGCACGAAGATCAGGTACTCTGGCTGAATTTCGGAGGCGGGCACGACCAGGTGCAGGTTGCGACGGGTATAAGGATACAGCACCTCCACCGCTGGCCAAATGCAGTCGAGCACGAAGCGGGAGTTGGGTGCAAAGTGGGTGTGACCACCGACTATGTCGCTGACCACGCCGGTGAAATTGCCATCCGGAAGGCAACGACCGTAGGATTCGTTGTCCTCCGGTAAGACATATGTTACGGAGGCATTCAACATCTCGCCTATAACTCGGGCCGCCACTCCATCCACTGCCTGGTAGCCGGCGGTCTCCACAGGACTCCTGGGCACCGCCATCAACGGATCCGTGAACATGGAGAACCGCAATGGGTAGCCCCGCAAATCCTTCATTTTTCTTGGGTAAGACACTTCACCATCCAGCCGCTGAACCACCTGAAGACCACCCCATGCAAAGGGATCGAAGTCGAAGGTGCCATTTTCCCTGCCGGTAATGGCCAATCCGTAGAGCAGCTTCTTGGCCCAACTGCCGCGGAAAAGTCGCAGTAACCGATGCCTTCCGGCATCTGGCCAAATGAACAGATACTTGTGCAAGTGCTTGCGCCTCTGGCGAGGATTCAACATGTCCAGGATGCGGCGTACCAGGGAATCACCCTTTTCTGCAGCCGGAATTTGGAAGATACTTAAGCTGTCCGTTCGTCTAAATGGTTCCAATTCATGTGCTTCGATGTTTCGTGTGATTACGGGCAGTCTACTGCCCACACACCGATAGAGATCCACTTCCAAGGCAGAGTATTCCGCATCCAAGGATGCCGGGCAGCTGGCACAGCGGTACAAATAGGTCACCTGGACATTCTGCTCCACGGCTATGCGACAGGCAATCCCGGCCAGGGCGAAAATCCCAGGAAGATACAATTGGAGCAGCAATACAACCAAAAACTTCATGTTCCACGAGCAGACTAACCAGTGATATATCCTTTGGGTGACCACAACCTGTGGAGGATATCCCACGGGAGCCGTAATTCCCAATTAGGAAAAGCATTGCGTGAGCAGTTCATTAGTTGGCTAATATTTTTGGGGTAACTTGAAAAAAAGTTCTCAAAACTTGATTTCTACAAAATAAATATAAAAGGAATACAAATGAAGAAACTAAACGAAAGCTTTGCAATATATTGGATTTTTTTAATTTTATTTTCATTAAATTATGCATTTATAAAAAAACGCTTTTTTCTTTTGATTAGCAACTAAATACCTGAACAAAATTTTGGATTAATGTATACTTCTAATGATAAGGTGTTGTTTATTCTAAATCGGATGAATCATATTTTAAAGACTTTGCGAATGACGCAGCAATGTGGTCACCTTGAATAGACGAGACTTATATGTTCTCGAAGTCTGAATAATATAGGAATATATACTTTAAGAAAACATGAAAACATTAAACTTATTGTATAAACCTTTCAAATCTTAAAAAAAAGTGTGCCATGATTTTGGTTTCGGGTTTTCATAAATTATTATCACCCGTTTCGGTTAGGTTTCTTTTCCGATCTTTCGAGTAACCGGACAAAATCATAGACAAATTTCTAAATTTTCCAAATTTGTTAGTTTCTAATACAAAAGTTTTTTAACCATGGATATGGGTACGTCTTCAAATCAGCTTGTAAGTAATTCATTTTCTTCTTAGTCTTTCAAATTTATTTCCTTGCTTTTCTGCAGATCCTGACCACCTGTGAGATGTATCCGCGCAGAAGGAACACGGAGTTCTACAGATCTCCGGAACCGAGAGTCTCGTGCCAAAACCAACGGGCGGAACATCCGGGGCAGATGCTCAACGTGACTCCCGACGAGAATCGGGAGGCCGCACGAAGACTTCCACGCATTCAGCCGCCAAATAATTTGGATAGTGTTTATCTACGTAATGGGTACTTTTCGTAAAATAAATTTTGTAGATTCTGTGTAAGCTTTTTATGCTCTATATGTGGTATTAGTTGGAATATATTATATAAAGATATGTATAGGTAGTTATGATCTATACTAATGCGATCCTTTGCATTTGCATATAACATCATAATTTCCTGTCCTGTAATCATACATATTTTTATTTTGAAGGACATTTAAGAGCTGTATTACATAGATAGAATGAAATCTGAGGAAAGAAATGGGTCTGATTGATTGATATGTTCTCCATTGACCTGCGGGTCATCCGATGGTCCATTGTTCTTTGTTGTCCGGGATTTGTTGTCGCAGCAACATGATGCTCCCTCCGTGTTTTGCAATTCGGAATATTTTTAGCATTACTTGATAAAGAATCGATGCGGCGAACAAAGCAAACTTATCAAGGAGGCCGCCTGGTAACACCTCAATTGACAGGAGATCAGGTGGCCATGTAAACCTAATCACTATTTTAAATAGGTTAATCAAGGGGGCCCGTCATCCACCTGTTGATATGTGCGAAAAAGCACAATCATCAGTTTGAAATGGAAAAATGGGAAAAATGAAAGTCATTACACGGCGAGAAAATAGGTGAACCAATTGCCATTTTCAATGTCATGTGCTATGAACTTTTGAAGTTGACAATGCAAATGGAGTTGCCTATAAATAGTATCCATGTAATCGTGCTATTTTGGGCATTCCCTTTTAAAGACTCACCTATTTGGACAGCTGGAGAAGGTGTCTCTGGAGCGAGGAAATCTGAACTGGATCTTCCAGCTGCTGCAGCTAACCACCAGTTCCTAGTGGCTCACTCTTGAATTTAGATAATGATGTGGGATTGATCTTGGTATGGCCGCCCAATCGGCGGTCTTATCACCTGCAATTATGGATGCAGCATGGGCGCTAAGATTGAGAGCTCCGCGGGTCGTTCAGATCCGGCGATGGCGCGGATCAAGGCTACGGATGCGACCGGTCATTGGCCGGATTGCAATCTGCGTATCGCCGATCCGGGGGTATAAATACTGGCTACCGATCATTGCAGCGTTACGATTCGAATCGACTCGAGAAGATGAAGTCGTTCACGGTGATTGCGGTAGCTGCGGTGGCATTGCTGGCTACTCTCGGCCAGGCCAAGCACCTGGACTCCAAGGTGGCGGACAAGGACTTTCTGGTGAAGCAGCAGTTCATGTTCCACATCCTGCAGCACATCTACCAGGACGATGTGTTCACCACCCCATTCGGGGGCAGCTACGTGGAGTACAAGCCGTGGGAGCACGTGGCAGACTATGTGCACCCGGAGATGTTGGAGCACTTCTTCGAGCTGTGGCAGCACCAGCCCTTCACCGATGACATGGTGTGGTCGGTGATGTACGACAAGCACGAGGAGTATGTGGTGGGTCTGGTGCGTCTCTTCTACTTCGCCAAGAACTGGGAGACCTTCCAGCACGCCGTCTTCTGGGCCCGTCAGCACGTGAACAAGCAGTTGTTCGTGTACGCCGTGACCATTGCCAGTCTGTTCCGCGATGATATGCAGGGAGTCGTCCTGCCGGCCCACTACGAGATCCACCCATGGAGCTACTTCGATAGCCAGGCACTGGAATGGGCTGAGCACTACAAGATGCACGGCTTCCATCATGTCAAGCAGATGGACAACATCTACAACGTGGTGATCCGCACGAACTACTCGAACGTGCACGGCTCCCTGAACTACGATCACGATTTGGCCTACTACCTGGAGGATGTTGGCTTCAATGCCTTCTACTACTACTTCAACCTGGACTATCCGTTCTGGACGAAGGGCGGCGAGGAGCATGTCCTCAACAAGGATCGTCGCGGTGAGCTCTACCTGTACGTCCACTGGCAATTGCTGGCCCGTTGGTACCTGGAGCGTCTGTCCCACGATCTCGGCGAGGTGCCCGCATTCAACATGTATGTGCCGACCGAATCCGGCTATGCCAGCAACCTGCGCACCTACTACGGCGTGCCCCAATGGCACCGGGAGAACCACCACAGCTTCTACCACGAGCACAACTACGAGCACATCGAGCACGTGGAGATGTACACGCAGCGCGTGATGGACTGGATCCACAAGAACGAGAAGTTCGATGTGGAGACCATCAATGTGCTGGGCAACATCATCCAGGGCAATGCGGACAGCGTGGACAAGAAGTTCTACGGCAGTCTGGACAAGCTGTACCGCTTCATTGTGAACGAGGGCCACCACTACGGCCATGGTGACGAGAGCTTCCCCGGCCTGTTCATGCACTACGACACCTCCATGCGCGATCCCATCTTCTACGAGGTGTACAAGACCATTGTCAGCCACTACTGGCATCTGATGGAGACCTATCCGGAGTACCACAAGAAGGACTACACCTTCGAGGGTGTCCACATCGATGCCGTCCACATGCCCGAGAGCCTGACCACCTACTTCGAGCACTTCGACTCGGACATCAGCAATGCCGTCAACGTGGAGCCCGCCGTTGAGGGATCCACCGATCCGCTGTACACCTTCGGCAGGAACTCCCACTACAAGGGATCCAGCTATGTGATCAAGGCTCGCCAGCAGCGTCTCAACCACAAGCCCTTCGAGTTCACCCTGGACGTGACCTCGGACAAGGCTCAGGATGCCGTGGTCAAGGTCTTCATTGGACCCAAGTACGATGAGCACGGACACGAGATTCCACTGGAGCACAACTACCAGAACTTCTTCGAGCTGGAGCACTTCAAGGTGCATCTGGAGGCGGGCGTTAACCACATCAAGCGCGCCAGCGGTGACTTCTCTTTCTGGGTGAACGATCGCACCACCTACCTGGAGCTCTACCAGAAGCTGATGGACGCCACCAACAGCGACTACAAGTTCAAGCTCGACCAGTCGGAGGCCCATTGCGGCGTGCCCAACCGTATGATGCTGCCGCGCGGCAAGAAGGGCGGCCAGGTGTTCCAGTTCTTCTACATGGTCTACCCGTACCACCACCCCGAGGTTGCCCAGTTCACCGGCTACGATCCGGTGGTCAGCTGCGGTGTGGGACACGGTTCCCGCTACGTGGACGCCCTGCCCTTCGGTTTCCCCTTCAACAGGCCGGTGAAGCATGACTACTACTTCGATGTCCACAACTTCAAGTTCGTCGACGTGAAGATCTTCCATCGCGACGAGCACACCAATGTGGTCTAGATCCTGGACCCAACGAATACGAATCCCAAAACGAACCAACGATAATGGATAGATTATATATGTTTTCCTTGTTATAGCTTTGTCTGCATCCACTTACCCCATAGAGATCGTAATTTAACTCAGTTTTTCCCAGCTTGTCAGTCCACCTTGTGACCATCGAACAATAAACGTATTCAACACAGTCACCCTCTTTTCAATTATTTAAAATATATTTTTAGTTTTCTAGTTATTTTCTTCTACTTGCGAAGTATAAATAGAAGGAACAAAAAAATTTCCCTTTATTCATGTAGTTTTAAAGTCTACCGTCTTTAGTAAACGAACTTTTAAGTTAAACATTTTTTATTACGTTAGTTAAACAAGAACATACATAAAAAATTATGAGAATTTCTAAATTGCAATTAATTATGAAATATGTCAAGGTAACAAAAATATTCGCTTTACATAATATTTAACATCATATTTTCAATTTTTTTCCAGTTGTATCATTATTTTATAATATTTAATATTTAATTAATTCAAAATATTTATAAATAATTTAACTTTACATTTTTTCTCACTGTATTAAGGTGCATTCCAGGGATGCGTACAACCACCTGCAGTTTGCCCCGTGAACGGTAACTAGTTCGCTCATCTGCACCACTTGCTCGCATCCCTGGTCGGTAAAAAAAAACAGACACAAAGACTTGTTTTGTTGTTCTTCCCCAAAAATGAGCTCCTGGAAGGACAGTCTCACCAGCATCCCGGGCACGGTGGCGCAGTTGATTAACGAGAGCGCCAGCAACCTGTTGCACGCCTCATCCTCGCTGGGATCAACAGTTGGCCTTGGAGGCTCTGGCTCCACTGGATCTGGATCCGAGGGCGGAGGCTCCGAGGAAAGTGGCCCACAAAGTGCGGAGTACAGGGCGTTGCCCATTCCCGCGTCCTTGGTGCGCGAGCAATGGCGCCTGATCTTCACCAGCGATGCCAATATCCAGGATCTGCAGGCGGCCATAGCCCATTGCAGGGATCTCGTCCTGCTGAGCGAGGAACTCAGCGAGGAGCGTCGCTGGTTGGTGCGGCACCTGGTAGATCTGCGCTACTCACTGCAGGAGCTGGAGGAAGCCCAGGAGCAGCATTCCCTGTCCTCGGACATGGTCGTCATGAATGCCATACGTTCTGTGGTGGGTCATCATTTTGTGCCCCACCACCCGCATCATGGCAAACGGAATCGCCTGCAGGCAGCCGCCAAGAGGAACTACTGTGACCACTGCACCACCATTATCTGGAGCGTCGTGCAGAACTCGTACGTGTGCAGCGATTGCGGATTCCTGGTCCATCAGAAGTGCATCGATGGCGTGAAGAGGGTTTGTGCCCATGTACTGGTTTCAGAGCGGCAGCATCCCATTTCGGAGATATGTCCAGAAATCGGACTCGCCTCCCAGGGATACAAGTGCGCCGAGTGCGGAACGATGCTTAATATAAGTAAGTTAAGGCTGCTCTTTCGCTTCCAAATAATTAGACTCCTTCCTCGTAGAAAATACCTGGATTGAACCACGTCTATGCGACTACAGTGGATTATACTACTGCCCTCGCTGCAACTGGAACGACAGCAACTTCATACCAGCCCGCATTATCCACAATTGGGACTTTTCGCCACGCAGAGTGTCGCGCACAGCGCTTCAAGAGATTAGGTTGTTCCTAAACAAACCGCTCATCCGATTGGAGGAGGACAATCCCAAGCTGTTTGTGTTCGTAGAAAAATTGTGTGCGGTAAAGAAACTGCGGCAGAATCTGGTGCATATGCGCCACTATCTGGCTGCCTGCAAGATTGCCAGCGAGTTGAAGCTGGTGGATCAGCAACTGGGTGTCCGGCGACATCTGGCCCAGTCAAATGAGTTCTATTCCCTAAGTGATCTCAGCCAGGTGGAATCTGGAGCGCTCAGCGAATTCCTGCAAGGAGTTTTCAAGGCATTCAATGATCACATACGATCCTGCCCCATGTGTCTTGCCCAAGCGTACATCTGCGAGATTTGTAGCAACAACGAGGTGATCTTTCCCTTCGACGATGGCTGCATCAAATGTGATCAGTGCAATTCCATCTTTCACCGAGTTTGCCTCACGCGCAAAAATATGATTTGCCCCAAGTGCATTCGCATCCAAGAGCGGCGTCTTCAATTGGATCGCATGAAGAGCACCGAGGACGATGATGATGATGGAGTGGCCACCGATGATGAGGTGACTGCCGCGGAATAACTGATCAAATCAGAGTTCAATGTGCTGTGTTGGTTTTTAATATGTTATCATATGTACATAAAATGTAACTGTAAAATGTATAACTATATATCAACTTTTATTCTTAGATTTATTATAACTCTTCACTTATCCTTCTTTCCATATTTTTCCCGCTTGTGGAACTTTCTGGGATTTATGCCATATGCCTTTAATCGATCGTCGGTTATTCCACCATTGTTACTTTGCTTGTTTTTCGCCTTAAAGTTGTTAGTTTTCTTTGTTGGAAAGGGTGCACTTAGCTTTTCGTTTGATTTCTTAAAGGGATTGGGGCCGTTAGCGTTTCTCGGTCCCTTTTTGTTTCCACCTTGATTTTTATGAATTGGTGGCAGCTCCTGGCTCTGTTGGGATTTCAATTGTGGCTTATTGAAAGGGTTATTTCCATTTGGTTTTTCTGCGTTTGCAGGCGCATTCACCGCAGTTTTAAAAGGTTGGTTCGACTTTGTCTGTGCACTTTTGTTTGTTTGATTTTGGGGTTTTTGGAATCCATTTTGCATGTTTTTAGGCTCTTTTTTGTTATTTTTAAAGGCATTGTTGTTTTTCGTTTTCTCCGTGCTTTGTGGATTGTTTCTAATTTCCTGGTTTGCGTCATCTTTGCCCTTTTTAGATGGAGTATCGGCATTTTTCTTGGAACCTTCGGCCTGGACATCTTCTGTAGATCCTTCCGCTTCCTTTGGATCCTTGGAGACACTTTCCACTTTTGGAACCTTAGGGGCGCTGGCCGCTGCTGCGGCAGCCTTGCGTTTCAGGCGTTTCCTCTTGGATTTGGACACACCTTCCGTCGAGACTTGATCATTTTCGGCTGGAGCTGGCGCATCAGCAGCTGGTGTCACTGCTGGTTTCTCTTCTGCTGGCTGCTCCTCATCGTCAGAACTGCATGAGAGTCACGTTTTAATACACACCCGATCGAAATCAAAAGGCTATTTAAAGTTACCCTTCTCCATAAAGACTCTTGAATATCTTTCGCTTTAGATCTTCATTCTTGGCTTTCATTTTGTAGAGACGCTGCTCCTTTTTCTCTACATGTTCCGGTCTGTTTTGGACAGCCTTCTTCAAGCTAGCCCACTGGTTAAGCTCCTTGTTCTTGGCCAGCAAGATCTATTCAACAGAAAATATTAAATATCATTGTTCAATTTTAACCAAGGCAATTTAAAATGTACCTCTTCTATCGTCAAACCAAAATCGTTTGGTGTGGTTTCCACATATTTAAATCGACACGGCTGATCTCCGATTATGTCCTCGCAATCCATTTGGTAGTACTCATCGATGTACTCACTGTACGTCTTTTCGTCCTCCGGATTGAACGCAGGCTTTTCGGCCTGAATCATCTCCATAAAGCGATTTCGTCTACCCTTTCGTCCTTTGCGACCACGAGTGTTTTCGATGAGCTCTTGTTGAAGTTGCTCCTTGGCCTTGGATGGATCGTAGTCGCAATCCATGTTGAAGTCGTCGTCTTCGCAGTGTCCTTCATAATCCTCATCGCCCCCATTGGCGTGCTGTCTGGGATCGTAGTTATCCCAATCTTCCAGCACCAATTCATCGATGTCCGAGGGACATTCTGGTTTCTCCTCGCCTTCATCGACATTGTAGTACTCATCGTCGAAGAGCTCCTGCATTCGACGATCGTGGGCAGCCGGGTCAAAGTCCTCCTCGAGTTCTTCGTCCCGGAAACCGAGCTCATCGTTGCCCGTGACCGCTTTTAATTTGCGTATCTTTTCATCGATCTCCTTACGCTTCATTTCCTTGACCAGCTCCAACTCCTTCATCTTCTGCTGTTTCTCTTGATCCTTGCGCTCCTTGAGCTCCTTACGTTTTTCCTTCCTCTTGTCATCCGTGCGACGCAGGGATTGTTCGATGGTGCGGGGATAGCGCTTTATGAAGTCCGCATCTGGCTCCTCAAAGCGGAAATTGTACTTGTGCTCAAACTCTGCCTGCTTCTCAAGTTCCTTCTCATCCTCCGAGAGCGGAGCAGCTTCGCCCACGATCTCATCGTAGGTGGGAATGGCGGACTCATCCGTGTTTGCGTAGCCCTTGTTAAGGATGTAATCCCTGAGGAAACTCTCGCCCTGGGTCAGCTTGTTGCTGCTCCAGTACTGTTTTAGAGGCTCCAACTGCTTCTTGTCGGTTTCCTGAATCTCAGCTTGTTTTCCCGCCAGCCATTTGGCAAAGTCTGCCTCCTCGGCAGCTGTTTGCTCCTTGGTCTTGCTGCGTTTCTTGAATATACCTCCGAATTCCTCATCCTCACTGTCGTCTTCCTTGTTCATCACCTTCCGGAACTCGGCCTTCAGACGGCGCTCCTCCTCCACGGCGCTTGGTGATTGCGCACGTTGGAGTTCCTCGTGCTCTTTTTCCTGCTGCTCGTCATCCGAACTCTCGAACTTGCCATTATGCTCCAAAATTACTTTTCGTTCGTAGTCCTTCAATGTGACTGGCTTGGCTTTCTTCTTCTTTTTCGGAGACTCCCCATCCTTATCATCTTCATCGGCGGAGGACTCACTGAAGAATTTCGTACCCTTGTCGTAGATACGTGGATCTTTACTTTTCAGCGAGGACAGAGTCTTGAAGAAGTCCTGGTCAAATTTGGGGTCCACCTCGTCCTCCTCGGATGACGAGCTGTCACTGTCGAATTCCGATTCGGAAACATCCAAACCACGATCCTTATCTGAGAAATATTAAGTAATCTAATTAACAAATGGCAAATGATCGCAGTACCGGATTCTAAACTTACATTTTTGTAAGAGCTCTTTCTTGCGCAGGATGTTGTAGGTCTTGGCATAGTCCTTGTTGGTGGACAGCTGCAGATTCTCCCCATCGTCATCGGAACCCTCAAAAAGATTATTATTCATAGTTTTGTTTATTTTCCTGGATTGTTTTATAAACTCCACACGTGTTACAATAACAGTCAAATGTAAAATAACAGCCGCTGGTATCGCTAGAGGTGGAACATCTTATAACGAATTTTGAAAGTCTCAAAGTGATAGATAAATATAAAAATATGTTTAAATAAAAAAAAAATTACAAGAAAAGGAGTAAATAATTTCTTACAACAGAATCTGATGATATCCAGCATATTTTACTTAAATAATTAGCTGAATCCCTTATCTCGTGACACCTATCGATATTTTCTTCATAAAATTCTGATCTCTAACAGATTGTATTTTATTTACAATTGGCTGTTTTAATTCATTAATTAGGAGCTATTTGATTTAGTTACATTCCGAATAAATGGCAGAGACACCAGAATCCCAGGCGGCCCTGAGCACTTCCTCCTCCACACCTGCTGATAAGGATGGTTCTAAGAGTGAGAATCAAAGCCAACTTCATATATTTTGCAGTCGTTTTATCACAAAGACTTGCTTTCTTATCAGTTTGTATCCTTCTGAACGCCACTGGCAATGTGCCCATCATCAAGAAGCGAACTTGGACCGTGGATCCCAACAAGACGGTCAGCTGGATACAGAAGTTCATCCACAAGTTTCTGAAACTCGATGCCAGCGAGCAAATAGCAAGTAGTGAATGAAGTTCTGGAGAATCCTATCTTATTTATGATCTTAATTTTTAGTTCCTGTACGTTAATCAGACATTTGCACCTGCCCCGGATCAGATAATCAAGAACCTGTACGAGTGCCATGGAACCAATGGGAAACTGGTGCTCTACTACTGCAAGAATCAGGCGTGGGGCTAAATCGATACGCACATGACTTTGCTAAGTCTTAAGTATTTATTCGACTACTGTGTAATTTGTATATTATTAAATGTGAATAAGCTGATGTTGCGAAGTCGATTTCACACTTTATTTCCCACAAAACGGGAGCCTAACAATGGTATTTAAAGAATATTACAAGGGTTCTAGTCTCCGCGCAGAGCCTCCAGCTCGTCAGCAGCCTCTTTCGAAATCCTGTGGTATTTGGCCACCGATGGTCGGTAGTAGTAGGCCTGGTAATCGTTGCGCTCCGACATCTTGCGACGTACTTCGTCTTCAAGGAGCCTGAAAGGAAATATATTGGTTTAAAATGGGATATAACTTGGTTGTATCATTCGCCTACCGAATCTGGGCTTTTTCGTTCTCCTCGTAGAGATAGTGCAGGGATTTCTCGTAGTTTTGCTGCTCCGAGTTCAATATATAGCGGGAAATAAAGCGCGTGATGGGGTGCTAGAAAATAAAGAGATATATTGAAAATACAATCATGTCAAATTTAAGAAAGCGATAGTTCAGGCTTAGTATCTTAGCAGCGATCGGTTGCCGTTCCGAGCCCATCATACCTTCTCGTACTCCCAGTGCTTGGGCTCATAGCCCTCCGGAATCTCGGCAAGCTGCGCGGGTCCCACAAAGATGTTTGCGTAGAGAACCAATGCGGTGACTGGGATGACGCCGAGCATTACGTAAAAGTGTGTCAGATCCTTGAACTTGTCCCACTGGAAACGGGATGGCTTGATGATCATTTGGTGGTGTCCATGATCGCCTCCCATCCTGCGCAGCTGTTGCTGCAGGGCTAGAAATCCAGAGTATATGGTTGCGTAATGAGAAGTGTGTTTACGGCGGATATTTCCACGAAATGCTCACCATTCCGGCACGCGGGCTCCTGCAGGACAGCCCGGTAGCTGGCGAACTTCGCCGCCGGCGACAGCAAACGGCTCCAACCGACCATTTTTTAATAGTTTTGCGTAAATCTCACGATATTTTGGAACTGGTCGTGTCAAAGTTGCGAGCAGCACGGCAAGCGGTCACACTTTTCGCAGACCGTTTGTCTGTTTTGATATATCGATAACAGCAGAGATGGCAGAGTTAGGTGATTGTTGCTGCTCAAGCACTAAAAATGTTTAAAAAAATAAACAAATTGTTTATGTTAAGAAGATGTGGCGAACAATAGATTAAAATATTTCACAACGACTATTACGATCTAAATTTTTCTATATAATCCACTTTGTTATTCGTGGGAAGAAAACTATAAGCTTAAAATTAGACATTGCCAATATTTATCAGACTAGAAACTAGTCAATATAAAAATAGTTCTTAACGATATTTCGTGGTGCTTCGTGACACGAAAAAGTTTTTCTGGTGTTCGTTAGGTTTGTGCTTTCTTGCACCACTAATGGGCTCGCCAAACCTAAGTTTGCCATCACTAACCATCGACAAAAACAACGTCGTCTGGCAGTATAAAATTAGCGAAGATTTTTTTCCCGTACTGATAAAAGGTACTTTCCTGCTAAATCTGACTCAAAAACAGATTAAATACTTAACGGAAATGAGAAACGCAAGCGTGATTAAAACAAATTCATCATTGGTATAAAATGTGATGTTTTCTTGTGACAGAAGTTCGTAACATAGTATAACAAAAAAAGTAAATATCATTTAAGAAGGCTAGACACAAATGCGCAGTTTACTTGCAATTAATCGGTTATTGTTGCACAGAAATTGCGTTTTTTCCTACACGAAACTTGTGCAATTTTTATTCAACTCCTGCGTGTGTGTATGTGCAAACAGTGGCGGGACAAAGGAGCCTACTCCCTTTTACAGTGGTGGCCTAAAGGATTTGTCACCCTTTAAAACAGTGGTGGCAAAAAACAGGAGACGTTACAGTGGTGTTAGAAAGGATGTGTACTAATCTCAGTTTACACTTGAAAATTAATAATTTATTCCCCAGTTAAAAATCAAATCACGTATTTGAAGTAAAGTCATACAAGCTGTATGTACAGTGCACTCTCCCTAATGCGGACACCAATTTATAAATTCATAGTAATTCTTGTTAATCCCCAGTTTTTCGAGTGTAAAGAATTTCCGCTCCTTTATATACTCAAGTTATCACAAGAATTTATCGCGACAATAATATAACCATTTTTAGCGTTTCACTTAAAATTGTGACTTTTCTATGTGCTTTTGTGAAGCTTTTTGTCGAAATTGCGATAAGCAGCCTCTGTGTTTTTGTGTTATCTCTTCCAAAAACAATTCACTTTACTTGAAACCACAGTCGTGGCCACATTAAATGTCCCCACTGTATGTATGCATGTTTGAACATGAGAAATGGAGGCGGTGGGCGTCTTTCAGGGCCAAGTTAGCACTAAGACTTCGGGCAAAACCATTGATGTGAATGAATGTGAATCAGCAGTGCCATACAACCTGTACTATATCCAATACCAAGAAATAACCATCGAACAAGCAACCCAAACAACCAAAACAGCCAAGAAAACTACATAGCTGGCTAATGACGTCATCGATAGAGTACTGGTACAACTGCTGCTTTTGGCTAATTTATTCTCACATTTCAGCCGCATACATTCTACATGCCAATAATCGAGCCCAACGACTGACTGAGCCACGTCCTGCGTCATCGCGAGTATTCCAATCACATCGAATCCGCATCCACCTCCACCTCCACCGCCATGGACGCCCATTCGCGTTTCGCGCCGAGATTACCAGGTAAGTCCGCCGGCCCATCGGCCAAGTCATGCTTTTCGATTCGAATATATCTAGTTTTGATCTTTGGTTCTGTAACTGCTTAGCATTGCCAATGTCCAGTGATTTGCATTATTTGAGCGTTCAGAAATAGTTCCCAAATACTAACTACATACTCTAATTAAAGACTTCATTGTAAAACAATTCATACTTATCTGTTTGATTGTCTAAATATAAAGTAACTAATTGTGGGTACACCATATGGAAACCCATTTTCCCATCTTTCTCTTTTAACTTTGAGCCCACAATGAAGATTACAAAAACGGGCCTAAAAATATATGAAATGAGGCCAGGTTTTCTACAATACCTCACCTCCAATCTGTGTTTCAAGTTTTGGGAGTCATTTCTTTGCGCTGCTTTATTTCGTTGTTTTCATTGCCGTATCGTAGTTTCTTTGAGGGGGGAAGTGCCCTCGTTCGAGAACAAACAGTTAAAGCCAGCAATTACGACTAATTTTGTGCCCCGACCCCTTGTGCCTTGCCTAACCCCCAACCGCCGCCCGCTAACCAAGTTCTTTGTTTTTGGTATCAAGTTGCGCTAACCCTACTAACACCATTTCAAACTGCATTATCCAGCCTATGTGGGCAGCTCACCGTCTCCCTGTACATACATAACTTGCATTTTAAAACTATCCAATGTGGTTTGTTTGCTTGGTTTGTTGTGGATCCTATTTGTTAACTACTTTCCGCTAGCTGTGTTGTTGCCAATGTTTGTTGCCCGGTGTGGTTTGTGATCGTGTGTGTGTTTGCCCTAGCCCTTAATAGCCTTACTCTATAGTCTATAGTCTAATCGCCCTAGCTTAGAGTTTCCTAATCGTCTCTGTTCTGTTCTGTTCTGTAATCGTCTGCCAATTATATCGAAACCGTAAGACTGTTGATTATACAATCAGATGCCAATGTACTTAACAAATGAAATTTCTCTGATTCATGTCTATTCACTTACTCAAACTCAATCCGAACTAAACTTGTTGCCTCAGGCCGTCAAAATACTTAACTGAAAGCATTACTTGTAAGATTACGTTTTTGGAATACCAGTCCGCGCCAGGGAAACCTACGAGATTTATAAATGCCTTCCTCTCGCACCCCAAGGTCCCGCCATCAATCCGATCGTCGATAACTCGGACGAGCCCCAACCCAGCCTCTCCGATCTGCACGACTTCGAGCCGAAGTTAGAGTTTGATGATACCGAGCTGCTGGCTCCATCTCCGCTAGAAAGTAAGTTAAGGTCGCTAAGGAATCTACAAAATCATACTCAAACAAATTCTTTGATTTTTCCCAGAAGATGTTATGGTCGGTGATTTCGTTCTGGCCGAAGGTAAGTCACTGAATCTACTCCTCCCGGCCAATGAATAACGTTTCGCATTACGCCTAGATCCAGAACTTGAGCCCGAGGAAGATGTAAATCCGCTGGAGGACGACTTCGAGGACCAACTCAGGGAGCAGTCTGAAAACTTTCAGACTCCCAGAAACAAATGCGATTTCCTGGGAACCGATAAGCAGGGTCGCCACATCTTTGGCATTTATGCATCCCGCTTTCCCGAAAAATCCCAACTGGAAGGATTTGTGCGGTAGGATTCATATTCGAGATCATTTTTTTGGTCAAGCATCCAACCTATTTTCCATTTGTCTATCAGGGAAATCATCAAGGAGATCGAACCGTTTGTGGAGAACGACTACATCTTGGTTTATTTCCATCAAGGCCTCAAGGAGGACAACAAACCATCCGCACAGTTCCTGTGGAATTCGTACAAGGAGCTCGATCGCAACTTCCGCAAGAACCTGAAGACGCTGTATGTGGTTCATCCGACATGGTTCATACGGGTCATTTGGAACTTCTTTAGCCCCTTCATCAGCGACAAGTTCCGCAAGAAGCTAGTCTACATCTCCAGTTTGGACGAGCTGCGCCAGGCGCTCGGCCTGAACAAGCTGAAGCTGCCGGACAACATCTGCGACCTGGACGACAAACTGAACCCCAGCCGGAAGCCATCGACATCGCCGCCCAGCAGCAATATAAATGCATCCCGGCAGCAGCAGCACAAAATGGCGACGACGCATCAATTTGGTGTGCCCCTGAAATTCATTGTGATGAACAGTCCGTGCTTAAACTCCATTCCGCCAATTGTGCGCAAGTGCGTGGACTCGCTGTCCATAACGGGCGTGATCGATACGGAGGGAATATTCCGTCGATCGGGCAATCACTCGGAGATCATGGCGCTAAAGGAGCGCGTTAACCGCGGCGAGGATGTCGATCTGAAGAGTGTGAATGTCCACGTGATAGCCGGCCTGCTGAAGAGTTTCCTGCGCGATCTCGCCGAGCCGCTGCTCACCTTCGAGCTGTACGAGGATGTGACCCGTTTCCTAGACTGGCCCAAGGAAGAGCGTTCGAGGAACGTGACGCAACTGATACGCGAAAAACTGCCAGAGGAGAACTACGAACTGTTCAAGTACATTGTCGAGTTCCTGGTCAGGGTGATGGACTGCGAGGATCTCAACAAGATGACCTCCTCCAACCTGGCCATCGTGTTCGGTCCGAATTTCCTGTGGTCGCGCAGCACCAGCACCTCCCTGGAGGAGATCGCTCCCATCAATGCTTTCGTCGACTTTGTGCTGCAGAACCACAAGGACATCTACTTGATCGACGTCAATCAGCGCACAGTGTCCGTCGACTAACGACTGGCCCGGCCAGCAACAAGTCCGTAATTGTAAATTGTTTGATTTTAATGTTAGTCGTAAGTGAACCAATGGTTAGCTAAAGAGAGAGCACACAAAACGCAACAGAAACTAGAGAACCGAAGGCAATGTCGTGTATAAAGTGTACTTTACTCCTAAGTTGAATTTTAAACTGTGTGTATGTGTGTGGAACTGCTTGTAGCCCCAACTCCACGCCAACTCCCCAACCCCCCAAAATCACAATTATTTAAACCCAATAAGCGCTTAATACGATTGATTTACCAAAGAAATTTGCTCGTGTTCGCTACGCGACGAACAGGAGAGAAATTCTATATGAGATGTTATTATTATACTACGTATTAATTCAACGCACATTCCCCCATAAAGCGATTTTTATTGATATCAAAACACATCGGTCCAGTATGGAATATTAAATTTATCATTAAGGGTCACAAGGAGTCGGCTTAAATGTTGATGTTCTTCAGTTTGCGATTCAGATCGTTGAACTTAAGGATTTTACGCACAAAGAAGTCGCCATACCGATGTGAAACCTTGGTGTCGGCTATGTGAATCATGTCGTCGTCGATGTAGAAGTCCAACTAGAATATTAATGTATATTTTTATATGTACCATCAGAATCTTTCCATGTAAAACTCACCTCGGAGCCAGACTTGAATGTGCCCTCCAGGCCGCTGGGTCCCTTGCTCCACACCAGGTTGCGCATTTTGTGCTTGAAGCAAAGCAGGCGGATCAGCAGCTTCGACACGTCATCCTCGCTGGCGTTGGGATCGATGAAAGATGCCAGTTTGGTCAGCGGCAGGGTGGTGTACAGCTTCAGATACGAGCGCGTTGTGGGCAGATCCTTCTGTTGGCGCACCTCGTCCATGAAAACCAGCAACTGGTGTTCCATCGGGTCCTTGACGTAGTCGTCCATGGGTGCATCTACAGCTGGCGGGCAGGGGCTCACGAAACGTGGGCAGGCGAAGACAAAGAAGGACTTGAAGACCTCCAGATCACCGCACTGCATCTTAAACATGGCGTCGTGGTAGTTCTTTTCCCTGAGCACCTGCTGGATGGACTCGTCGATGCACTGGGGATGGAGCACCAGGCAGATGGCCAAAAGATGGTACATCTGCTCGGCCTGCTTGTTGATTTGATCGTTTTGGTATGAACGCGTGCTGTACAGCTGCTTGGTACGCTGGATGTACAGGAGGATATCAGAGAAAGTGCGAATGGCATCAGCATAGCGGCGCATCATCATGTAGGCGAAGCCCACATAGTACGACGTCGAGATTTGGCAGGCGGGGATGTGCGAGTAGGCGGACTTCTTGTGGATCTCAATGGGCTCCAACACCTTTATGGCCTGGTAGTAGTCACCCAGCAGCGAGTGAACGCGCAGCAGTCCGACGAGGGAGAAGTATCCCAGCATCTTGTAGAAGGACAGTTTGCCGAAGTCACCGGCCACGGTCTGGGGATCAACGCCCTGCGAGATGGCCTCCAGCTGCTTCTTGATGTTCGAGATGTCCACGAGGGAATGCAGAACGTTGAGGATGCAGAGAATGCTCCACTCGTTGCTGTGGTTCACGCACAGCTGCTGGATCTCATCCTGCGATTTCTCCGTAAGGCGGGCGCTGCAAAAACGGAAGGTTAATCAAGTCCCACAGGCTGCAGAAACAGCTACATACCGGTACTGCGCAAAGTTCTGGAACTGATACACGAACTCATCCACCAACTCCCACAGCCAGATGTCGGGCAGCTCCAGCATCACTGGGTTCTGGGCCGAGATGATCAGGTTGAAGAAGTCGCAGTAGTTGAAGAACGAGTTAATCCTCTGCTCCAACTTGGGTCCACCGGGGATGCGTGCGTGGATGTGGCGATAGTACAACTCCTTGTATAAGATCAGGAAGACCTTGTCGTTGTCCACGATAGCAGCCACCTCCTGCTCCTCGGGCCAAGCAGTCTTGTCGAAGTGGTGGTCGCTGATCTGCGGGAACGTGTTCTCGTACATGTTCTGGATGTCGTACAAGTTGCCCTCCTTGATCGCCTGGCAGAAGTTGATCAGGAAGTACTTGACGTTGTCCGGCATCCGGGCGGCGTAGTAGTTCCTCTCGTACTCCATGTCCAGTTGCGGGTCTCCGGTATGGGCGTAGTCATCGTAGTACTCCTGTAATATGGAAAAAACCCAATCAGTTTTTGGAAGCGGAATTTCAGGAAATATAGATCTACGACTCTCTGCATAAATGAGCTATTAAATAGTTAATCGCTTTAAGTGGATGGATTTGTGGATAGAATATTCATGTTCCTCCTTCTAAGGGTACACACAAATCAAAAAGGTAGAAAGCTATTAAGTGCACACCGATACCAATAATATACCACATGGCGCCGGAGCTTCAACCGGAATGCAGGATCCGTTTCCAAATAGCAAAGGAACTTGTCAAAGGGGTTGGCCACGGATTGCCAGTGGGTAATGGCCTATGATGATCTAAACACCAACTATGCCAAGTCGTAAAACGACTTAAAATCATCACAGTGAGTTTTGTATTTGTGCGAGGGCAACAAAAGATGGGTTATGTTGTCGGCGGAGTCCGGGGATTGGTTTCTCGAAAATGAATCATTGCTCGCTGGTTGCACTCACCGAATTGGTTGCGTATTCGTCTCCGCCGTACATTGTCGCTGTTTTATCCTTTCCGGGTTACACACAAAACGAAAAACCGATCAAATCCTTAGGAAATTGACAACACGCCAACAAATTTTTGGCGAAAAGAGGGCGAAACAGTGTGACCGACTATCGATAATGCTGCAGCCGAACTATCGATACTTTCAAGCCCCTATCAATTTGGTATTTTAAATAATTTTTTGTAAAATATGTATTTTAATTCGAATTTCTGGATAGATAAGACAACTAGATTCTGTTTTAAATATTTTAGAGTGGATTTGACTTATTTGCCATTACATTTTTAGTACTGTGCTTTTATGATTAATTTTGCAATGATATTACATAGCTCTAAAATTTGAAAATCGAATTAATATAAATGTAAACGGAAAGCTATTATTAGGCTCCAAATTTAATTTCATAGTAGCAGTTAAATTAAATAATTTGTAAATACTTGATATACTTAATCACACGATAGCTTAGCTCACGCGATAAGCTACCAGTTGGTGACTCCCTAGGTATCTAGCCACGTTTGAGTGATGGTCACTCTGGCAGCGAGGCATTCTGTTCGTGTGTCATCCGCGTTGCGATAATTATTTTCTTAATTCAAACGAAACTCATCCGAAGTGGGCGTGATCTGCTGGAGCCGTACACCCAGTGGATAAATTACATAAATTCAAAATCGATTTAAAGCGGATCGTAAAGTGCAGTCCAACGTTTTTAACACCGCGGACGCGTTGCCACAAATCATCAGCTTTTCACGGTGGTTTTTCCAGCGGAAAAGTGCATTTTGGTGTTAAACTTCTTCGGAAATCGAATATAGATGTGTTATTAAATCTACTAAGCGATAGTGTTTAATTAACCGCCTCCAAGATGAGGCCGCCCAGTAGCAATACGAAAGCAGCATTTTCCTCGCTTCAGTTTGGATTGTTATGCCTCCTATTGCTGGTCAATAATGGCATTAAATCGGTGCAAGCAGGTAAAAACCAGTGAATTCCATTGAAAAAACCATGAATTCAGATCCTTTCGGTTCGATTTTCCCAACAATATGTGACATAAAACGTCGATTGTTTGTAAGCCAACTTTTTGGGCGTGTTCCCCAAAGCTGAAGACTCGCTCTTCCATTTTCCTTTGGCCCGTTGTTCGCTTTTTAACTCGCTCTTTGCGATCGCGAGAGTTTCGGAGTGAACGGGAGAGCGCGGAGAGCGATCAAACGGTTGCTTACGAATAGCGGTGGCAAAACAAAAATGCCGCTTAACAACGCCCGTTTTTTACTCGTTCGTTTTGAGCAAAGACATTGGGGCTTTAGATTCTCGATTTCCGGACTTTTTATGAATCTTCCCGGGGGAGCAATGACCAAATTTGCCGGTTGCATCCCCAGTTGTGATTGCCTTTATTATCCGGCTTTTCAAATGCGCATGCGGCAAATAAGAAGCATCTGCTGATTGATGATGCTGTGTGAAACACGTGATTTTATCATTATCCTTCCATATGTCAACAGACTTAAGCGCTTTTCCCCACAAATTTCCACATATCTTGAAAAATAAACAATCTATCGATGATATGCAAACATTTTTATGACTAAAAATAAACAATGCCGCGCAATTAATTTGCCACTTTCACGCCTTGAAGCGTCGAAAGCAGACAGCCGACATATATCCTCCCAGACTTTGGTCGATTTCCATAATTTATTTCGGTTCTTATTGCCCCGAAAATAGCATCATTCGCACTTCGAGTTTCCCCCAGATGGACGGAAATGGCCTTTCAGACCTCGTCATATTTGTTTCATTTAGAACATTAGCCAGATTCTATGTATTTCGTTTTCCTTCTAATCACCATTGGGCAATTATGTAGCGAAAAAGTAGTTCAAACTGGTTATATACCTGTGTTATTTACCAGAAGATTGTCATGCGTGTTTCCTCGGTTTCCTTTCGAGCTTATCAGGTTGATTCTTACCACTCCACCCAACGCTCAAAGTCAGCTTAAAGTGCCCACGAACTCCGAATGACCTCGCAAGGGTTGTTTTCCCCCACTCCGCTAAGAAAATGCCAGTGTGCTGTTTGCCTAGGAGGAGCTACTGCTGCACCCATTGTAAACAATTCCTTGGGGGTTGCAGCAGACAGGGGCAATTGTCTGGATTTCCGACACGACCTGGCCCCCACATCCGCACGCTTTTGTCACGGATTCTAGGGGCCAAAAGACTCTCGTCAACGGAAAATATTATGATGCAAATATGAGACAAGAATCTGCCTCTTGGAACAGTAGAACCTGCTTATTAGGGAATATATCTAACTAGTGATAAATATTTTATTAATACATCGAGCTAGATACATGTTTAAGAGTAATATATTCCAAATAAAGCGACTTATTACATCTGGTTATATCCAATTTAATGCTGATTGTCTTAATTCATTGGAATTCCCTTCGGTCTTCATGTGAAATTTAAAGATTCAATTGTATAGGTTCTATTTATATGATATTTATTCATTACAAGCAAATTCAATCGATCTTGTACGACTTCATTTACCCAGAAAACAGAGAACTAAGAACTCTTAAATAAAATAGCAAATATTTACCCATCAGTCAATTTGTTTACTTCTTGCTGCCTTATAGATGTGGCATTCTTTATGGGCCCATAAAAAGGAGGCCAATGATTATGTCCCGGCTGAAGTACTTCAGCTTATTGGCCGCCATCCAAACAGATTCTTCATATCTCAATTTTAATTGCGCCCGTGACAGTTTGCGTTTCACTTTTTCGCCCAACAATGTACACTCGTACATATATGGGTCATGGAATTCCGGATATTTATAGATCGATATTGCACTCTTTCAGACGCCTTCACGGACTATTTCTCCGACTACGATTGCAACCAGCCGCTCATGGAAAGAGCCGTCCTCACGGCCACATCATCCTTGACGGAAAGAGGACCCGACAAAGCCCGACTAAACGGTGAGTAATATTGATTTTTAGTTGAAAGTTATTCGTTCGAAAGTTGAGTTGCCTTTCAGTTGTTCCATTAGCAATTATTATTTCGAAATGCTGCGCCAAAAATTCATAGGATAATATGTTTTTATTTTAATAGAATCATTTTAAGTACATATTTTTATAGATATACCGTTTATTAGATCGTTTTTTGTAAATGCCACATATAGTTATCCCATTTTTTTAATTTATTTCTCAATTTTTTAAATTGAAAATGGGAACAACCCGCATTTGGTGGAGCAGTATATTTGCAGTATATTTATAAGGCGTAATCGCTGGGGATTTTTACCCTCTCCACTTCTGGCCATACTGCATCACAATAGCGAATTAAAAACAACGCAAAGCGCAAGGCCCCGAAAACAATGATTATAAAAGCAATTAGATAGTTACAAAACGCATCGAAATGAGCAAACACATCTGCACCCGCTGGGCCTTTGACCTGGGCAGCTGGAGGCCCACACTACCTCAACTGAGCCAGGCGGTGGCCTCAATTCAACCGGAGGAACGAGCTCGGCTCATGAAGTTCCACTTCATCGATGACTTTCTGTCCTCGCTAATAGGCCGTCTTTTGATGCGAAAATATGTGAGCACGTGCAGCGGATTGCCGCCGCCCGAAGTGAAGTTCGCCCGGGATGTGAGGGGTAAACCCTACTGGGTGAAGGGGGAGGACTACGATGGGCCACCTCTGAGCTTCAATGTGTCCCATCAGGGAAGCCTGGTACTTCTGGCGGGCATTGCGGGAGAGATTAGTGATCCCGACTTTGGAATCGGCGCAGATGTCATGAAGATCGAGTACAGTGGTGGCAAGTCGCTGTCGGAATTCTTTCGCCTGATGAAGAGCAAGTTTTCGACCGAGGAATGGAGTTATATTGGAAGACCACACCATGATGAGCGGGAGCAGGTGAAGGCCTTCATGCGCCACTGGTGTCTCAAGGAGGCGTACGTCAAGGAGTTGGGTGTTGGCATCACTGTGGATCTGCAAAAGATCAGCTTTTCAGTGGACACTACTCGCAGTTTGGAGACGGAAGTTTCCCCTCTGATCGGTACCAGCCTGCGTTGCCACGACCAACCCATGGACAATTGGCATTTCGAGGAACATTTACTGCAGGAGGACTACTGTGCGGCCATTGCATTCCGGAATTGTGTGCCACAGGAGCATGGAAAGTTCAAGTTTCTTCAAGTTGAGGAACTGCTCGTGAAGAATGAAGATTCGGAACTGGAGGATGTGATCAGCTACTGCCATAAGGCTCTTCTTAAGCCCTACAAGCGATCATGATGTTTAAGAGATATAAGGAAACTAAGCCAAGCAAACGTAGCTTCTAAAAACATCGTTATCCCTAGAATAAACATGCATTTATATTTTCTCAATGGTTGTGTGCCCGATTTGGAATAGTTTGTAATCCTTGTGTTGTCATGTTGCGCAGCGCTCACACCCCAACAAAAAATCGTTTGTTTTCCTGGCACTGGATAAACAAACGCTACGAAACGAAGCCGGAAATATGCTTAAAAGGCCATAAACCGAAATTTAGGAACCCGTAAACGGGACGGGACTCAGACAGGGGCCAGACATTGGTTTTGGTTGAATTTATGCGCCAACAAGGATAACCATCCGCAAGGGTAGCACTGAATGGCTCGTTTATTTGTATTATTTTTGGCATTGCCGAAAGTTTTATCGATGGGAACACGATGGCTGGCTGATATGCACGTTGCCAACGGCGGACAAAGGCAACTTGAATGCGACTTATAAAAATATTGGGGAATGGATTGTGCGCTGAGAAATCTCTGCAGTCTGGACTTTCTCACACTATTTTGTCACACCTGCTTGCAATTTGGCGCGCTGAGCAATTAAAACAATGGCACACGACTGCAATTGTTTATGCTTAACCATTTGCGAACTCTCCCATTTTGTGTTGACACCACCAACTCAACCCTCGGGCTACCCAAATCCTTTTTCACATTTTTGGGCAGGGGTTGATCCTTGTGCTGAAGGACTTCGACCACTTGCAGCTGTCAATCGCAATCGCGCCTAAATTATGGTTTATTAATTGAAAACACCCCCTGCTGCAGATTTAGCGTAATTTTAAACCCCTTAGTTTTAGGCAATTATAGAGCGTAGAATTCCCATTTGTTGTATGCTACCCCCCACTTTAGGTTTATTTTATGTTGCCTTTGTTTTGGTTTAAATTGTATCATTTTTATTTTATTGCCCATCATCCCATGACCATTTGCGAACCCCAGCTGGCACCTCGTGGTCCGCGAAGAACTCGGACTTCGACCAGCGTCTGATTATTGACCTGGGCGTGGTGCGGAACGTGACGCACATCGCGCTGCAAGGACGACCACATAGCAATGAGTACGTCACCGAGTACACCATTAGCTATGGCATAACCGATCTAGAGTTTGCCGACTATAAAGAGCCGGGCGGCAATGTCAAGGTAAACAATTGATCTCCACATACAATTGGAAATGTGTTTCGCTAATCCTAGAGAGAATGGATCGCTTTTGGTGGTGGTTTATTGCACAGAAAAGAAACTAGTATGGATTTATATGTTTCCATTAAACACTTCCCGTTCATATTTCATATCGATGAGGATACATATTAATTTTTTTCTCTGTGAAAATCAATGGTGGTTGGGTGAACCCTGAATCTGCGAAAGCGGATTATCCTTACATAAATTCATTAACACTTTTGCTTGCTTTTGTGCTTGGTTCTTTTTTTTTATGATTTAATTCGTCCCGCATGCGTTTGTTACTCATTTGGCTAATGGTTCTGTAGATTACTTCTGTTACGAAACAACCACACACTTCTCCACACTCTGACACTGCGACTAACTAGATTGGTAAATGCACCTTGTGCAGGTAACGCTGCTTGGACACCGGTCGAGAATACCTATAACCACTTTCTAACACTCGACCTGGGGGATCCGCGCACGGTGCGCAAGATCGCCACCATGGGACGCATGCATACGGATGAGTTCGTGACGGAGTACATTGTCCAGTATTCGGATGATGGCGAGTTCTGGCGCTCCTACGTGAATCCCACGAGCGAGCCGCAGGTACTGTGACTAATCCTAGAACTAAGACTACACTTGAAACACAACTAATCCTGGCTTAAAGGATGGCGATGGATTAATGCTTCAGACTCTAGCTTAGCACTACTCTTTTTTGGTTTGTTGATTATTTTAATATTAATATATATGTATGGTATCCATCATAGATGTTCAAGGGCAACTCCGATGGCAACTCTATTCACTACAACGTCTTCGAGGTGCCCATTATTGCCCAATGGGTGAGGATCAATCCCACCAGGTGGCACGATCGTATTTCCATGCGTGTGGAGCTCTACGGCTGCGATTACAGTAAGTGTTGAATGGAGTCTTTGATATTGCTATGTTTCTAATCCCAAACCTTTTATTCCAGTCTCTGAAAACCTGTACTTTAATGGCACTGGCTTGGTGCGCTATGATCTGAGGCGGGAACCCATCACCTCCACCAAGGAGTCCATCCGCTTCCGCTTCAAGACGGCCTTTGCCAACGGAGTGATGATGTATTCGCGTGGCACACAAGGGGATTACTATGCCCTGCAGCTTAAGGACAACAAGATGGTGCTGAATTTGGATTTGGGATCGCGGGTGATGACCTCCTTATCGGTGGGCAGCCTGCTGGATGACAATGTGTGGCATGATGTTGTGATCTCAAGGAATCAAAGGGACATAATCTTCTCAGTGGATCGTGTCATCGTACGAGGACGCATTCAAGGGGAGTTCACGCGACTAAATCTTAATCGGGAGCTGTATCTAGGCGGTGTGCCCAACGTACAGGAGGGCTTGATTGTCCAACAGAATTTCTCCGGCTGCTTAGAAAACATCTACTTCAATTCGACCAACTTTATTCGAGTGATGAAAGACAGCACTGAGCTGGGAGAGGGATATCTCTTCACTAGGGTAAACACGATCTACGCGTGTCCTTCGCCTCCGATTTATCCGGTGACCTTCACTACCCGATCGTCGTTCGTCCGTTTAAAGGGTTATGAAAACTCCCAGCGTCTAAACGTCTCCTTCTATTTCCGCACTTACGAGGAAACTGGAGTAATGCTGCATCACGACTTCTATTCGGGAGGTTACCTAAAGGTCTTTTTGGACTTTGGAAAAGTAAAGATCGATCTAAAGGTCAAGGACAAAGCGCGAATTATTCTGGACAACTACGACGATCAGTTCAATGATGGCAAATGGCATTCGTTCGTTATATCCATCGAGAAGAATCGCTTGATTTTGAATATTGATCAGAGACCGATGACCACGACGAAGAGCCTGCAGGTTGCTACTGGAGCACAGTACTATATTGCTGGTGGAAAGGACAAAAATGGATTTGTCGGTTGCATGCGCTTAATTTCGGTGGATGGAAACTACAAATTACCGCAGGACTGGGTGAAGGGCGAGGAGGTTTGCTGTGGCGATGATGTCGTCGTCGATGCCTGCCAGATGATTGATCGCTGCAACCCGAATCCTTGCCAGCATAAGGGTCTTTGTCACCAAAACTCCAGGGAGTTCTTCTGTGATTGCGGACATACTGGCTATGCCGGAGCCGTTTGCCATACTTGTGAGTTCTCACATGTTTTCAGCTCGATCTTGTTTTTACATATTATTTGTATTTTCTTATTTAGCAAACAATCCATTGTCCTGTTTGGCTCTCAAGAATGTCCAGCATGTGCAGCAGCGTGTGAACTTGAATCTCGATGTGGATGGCAGTGGTCCGCTGGAACCTTTCCCAGTGACCTGCGAGTTCTACTGTAAGTAGATATCACTTGAATTGTATAGAACTCCTACGCTTCCTTGCTTATTCCTTAAATTGAAAGTTGAAAAATTACCATCAGTCAAATTATTATATCATCTATAATATGTCATACATATTATATGGTTTAAAACATGTGTAGGATACTCCTTAAAGTGTGTAATTTTATAAACTTATGACATTGATTGATGTTTTTGCAGCGGATGGACGCGTGATTACCACCCTCAGTCACAGTCAAGAGCACACCACAACAGTAGATGGTTTCCAGGAGCCTGGCTCCTTTGAGCAGTCCATCATGTACGATGCCAACCAACTGCAAATTGAAGCTCTGTTGAATCGCTCTCATAGCTGCTGGCAGCGCCTGAGCTACTCCTGCCGCTCCTCTCGACTCTTCAACTCGCCATGTGAGTAGTAATGCGATTCCTTGAGTTGATTCAGAGTTATAATGGAATTTTGTATCCAGCTGAGGCCGGAAATTTCCGTCCCTTCTCTTGGTGGATCTCTCGCCACAATCAACCGATGGACTATTGGGCTGGTGCTCTTCCTGGATCTCGTAAGTGCGAGTGTGGAATCCTGGGCAAGTGTCAAGATCCCACAAAGTGGTGCAACTGCGATTCGAATAGTCTGGAATGGATGGAGGATGGTGGTGATATCCGGGAGAAGGAGTACCTTCCCGTGCGAGCTGTGAAGTTTGGCGACACTGGAACGCCCTTGGACGAGAAAATGGGTCGCTATACTCTGGGACCGCTGCGCTGTGAGGGCGATGATCTGTTCAGTAATGTGGTGACCTTCCGCATTGCCGATGCTTCTATTAACTTACCACCATTCGATATGGGTCACTCCGGAGATATTTATCTGGAATTCCGCACCACACAAGAGAACTCTGTGATCTTCCATGCTACCGGACCTACAGATTACATTAAGCTAAGTCTCAATGGCGGCAACAAACTGCAATTCCAGTACCAGGCGGGAAGTGGTCCACTGGGCGTTAATGTGGGCACAAGCTATCACCTGAACGATAACAACTGGCACACGGTGAGTGTCGAGCGCAACAGGAAGGAGGCTCGTCTGGTGGTTGATGGTTCTATCAAGGCTGAGGTTCGAGAGCCGCCAGGTCCAGTGCGTGCCCTTCACTTAACTTCGGATCTGGTGATTGGCGCCACCACTGAGTACCGCGATGGTTACGTAGGATGCATTCGTGCACTGCTGCTGAACGGAAAGATGGTTGACTTGAAGGATTACTCCAAGCGTGGATTGTACGGCATCAGCACCGGTTGCGTGGGTCGCTGTGAATCAAATCCATGCCTAAACAATGGCACTTGTATCGAGCGATACGATGGCTACAGCTGCGATTGCCGTTGGAGCGCATTCAAAGGACCTATTTGCGCAGATGGTGGGTAATTGGATACTGCAGTAATTGCATCTTATTCAATTTGCATTTACTTATTGCAGAGATTGGTGTCAACCTACGCTCCAGTTCGATTATTCGCTACGAGTTCGAGGGTTCCTTCCGCTCCACAATTGCCGAGAATATTCGCGTCGGTTTCACCACCACCATTCCGAAGGGATTCCTGCTTGGCTTCTCTTCCAACCTGACTGGCGAATATTTAACTATTCAAATATCGAATTCTGGTAAATTGATTGGCATACACTTTTGAGTGTGAACCACTTCATATTCAACTCGTTTTCTTTCAGGCCACTTGCGTTGCGTATTTGATTTCGGTTTCGAGCGACAGGAAATCATATTCCCCAAAAAACATTTTGGCCTGGGTCAGTACCACGACATGCATTTCATGCGCAAGAATGGTGGATCCACAGTGGTTTTGAAGGTCGACAACTACGAGCCGGTCGAGTATAACTTTGATATCAAGGCCTCAGCGGATGCTCAATTCAACAATATCCAGTACATGTACATTGGCAAAAATGAATCTATGACAGATGGCTTCGTGGGTTGTGTGTCGCGAGTTCAATTCGATGATATTTATCCACTGAAGCTGATGTTCCAGCAGAATCCTCCCAAGAATGTCAAGTCTTTGGGCAGTAAGTAGTTGCTGTTAAATAATAGTTAGTAGTACAATCTAAACGTAATCGTATGTTACAGCTCAATTGACAGAAGACTTCTGCGGAGTGGAGCCAGTTACGCATCCGCCCATTGAAATCGAGACTAGGCCACCACCCTTGGTGGATGAGGAGAAGTTGCGCAAGGCATACAACGAAGTGGACTCTGTGCTGCTGGCATGTAAGTGAAACTATTATTTGCCACTTGAAACAAATTAGTAATCCAAAACTTAATTTCAGGTCTGCTTGTCATTCTCTTCCTGCTGCTGATCCTTATGTTCTTCCTTATCGGTCGCTATTTGCACCGACACAAAGGCGACTACCTGACGCACGAGGATCAGGGCGCCGATGGAGCTGACGATCCAGACGATGCTGTCCTGCACTCAACTACTGGCCATCAAGTCAGGAAGCGAACAGAGATCTTTATCTAAACCAAGGTCGCAAGAATATGCACATAAATCGTTTTTAAATCGCCTTAGACACGCAACAGCGACCACTCAGACACACCAAAAGATAAAAAAAATAGATGAGAACGAAGTGAAAATCAAACAGACACGGAAAAGGCTCACCCACGTATTACAGACATAAAATACTTTTCCACGCACTGCCAATTGTTTTGCGCAAGTGAATGCTAAGATTTGATTTATAATTGGTTGGCTACATTTTGCAATTATTATTTTTTTTTATTCTTTGGTCCTGTCTGACGGCATTAATGAAATTTCTTCTATCACAGAATACCGTCCATTTTTAGTTAATTTTATGAACTTTTTGTTTGCAAAATTAAGTTAAAAACTTATTTAAGGGAGCTGCCCGGGAGTAGCTCACCAAAAGCCGCCTATTTTATGTATTTCTATTGCGCGAGTATGTAAGAACGAACATTCCATTATTTTTAATATGTTTTCTCGCTTTACGTTTAATTTAAAAATGTCTTCTACTTTACACACAAAAGAACATGAAAATCATTTTGTGGCTAAACAAAATCGGCTACTTTAGTAACACAAAGCATTAAAAACAAATTGTATTTTTGGAAAATGCATTTTGAATGTCTTGACTTGAAATTTTCAAATATACATTAGCATGTGTATATAGATATATATAGCAATAAAAAAATATATATATAACTACAAAAAAGAGACAATGAAAAATTAAAATTTTTATCTTTCAATAAAAGAGAACTACAAATAATTGAAATTGGTTGTGTTGGACTCACCGTTTTTGGCGCTCTAAGGAAACTACTGAATATTCAGTCTCTTAAAGTTTATTCAATATAATTTTGTATACTAAAATATAAATATATATATGTGTATAAGTATAGGCTATTCCAAATATTAATATCTGCATGTTTTTGATTTCCTTGATGTCAAGTCAATCGTAACAATATAGTATAACGCTAATTTTGATTACTACGATTTTGGTTTTGTGTTATTTGTTATTCGTTTGTGGTTTATCTACTAGATGTACTGGAATATTTTGGTTTGTCACGATGAACATGTATAATATTGTTATTATCTAACAACAGTCTAAGTCACATGTAACTTGTTAAGGTAGTATAACACTGGGTGGGTCTCCACTTCCGCTCCACTTCCACTTCCACAATCCACTATCAATATTAAGTATCGGCATCGTTGTTCCATAACTAATCTACACATGTGTTCATGCCTGTAATAACTGTCTATCGTTGTGACTATGGGTGCTATACCCTTCTACTCGTAAGTTCCCGGGATGTCCAGGAATGGATTTCACTACATCGTACCTAAGTTCAACTATGGGTTAATAATGATAATGCACTTAACATCGGTATCGGTCAACGGTTCTAAATGGAAGATTACAGTTTGTTGTATTGATTATGTACCATCGTAGGTTGATAATTATGCTTATCGATATGGTCGTCGTCCGCTCAGTTTGTTTCAACAGAAAATAAAAACTATCACAAACGTTAAATGAAAATACGAAATTCTACAGGAATACAGGATATTCCACACTTACTGCTGTGGCAAGTGCCGCTATTGTCCACCCACAATCCGTTCAGTACCAAAAAGCAATCACCTTCAATTGTGCACATTTCCACTGGCCAGCATCCGGTAGCGATTCAGCAGCTGAACAGCCGCATCCTGCATGGGCACTACCTTTCCGTATCGTTCCTCGTAGACCTCCAGCATGATCCTTTCTCACAAAACCGTGCAGATGACAAAGAGCAGCGACACCAGGCACAGCATCATCACAATATCCCGATGGAGTTTCCGATCTCGGTGGAAGGGTCGCGTGGTATAGCACTCGCGACGTGCCTGTCGCAGCAGCCAAACTGGGACGAAGAGCTGGAGCAGATCAGGCACCATGAACCCAATGTCCCGTACTATCTGGTGGGCGTAACCCTCGCCGCGCACCACATTCATGAAGAACTGATCAAAGCTGCTGGCCAGGATGTGCAGCAGGGCGATGCCGACGATGCAGAAGACTTTCTTTGGCGTGACCACGTTGGTGGTGTTGGCCAGGTGCATCACTAGCACCGTTGAGAACAACTCGGTTACCTGGAAGAAATGGAGTATTAAAGATTGCAGCTTTAAGATGGGAAAGGATTTAGTTAGTTGATATTTCTGAACGATGATATAGATGTGCTTTAGCTATAATTATTACTCTGATTAAAGTAATTAGTTTAGGGCTTCTGGTAAATGAAAAAAAAAATAAATATAATTATATTTCTTCCCGAACTCGTGACTGTATAATTTTAGCGATTGGCCCTTTTTAATTTCGCACTTTTAGGGCAGCCCACTCATTAAAACTTTGGTCGGATGGATGGATTTGCTCTCGAAACTTATTACTCTGCCATACTTCTATTTCCATGAATATGGCCATGTAGACTTGGGCGGACTGGACTGGTGGGCGGTGGGCGGTGGGTGATGGGTGGTGCGGGAAAAGTGCGAAAATTGTGCGGGAAAGTGTTCGAATTTGAGCGCATATTGTGCAAGTTTTGAGCGCACTCGCGCAGGACGAACTTTCCCAATAAATTATGGATGGCCAGTTATGGCTTAGGGCACAAACATATGACGGCACGTAGTTGCGATATTTGACATTGACTTGTAAGTTGCAATCTGAACTGGTACACGTTGAAAAACTTTTCAAATATCTAATTAGCTTTTACTACCGGCCATCTGGTTCGGAAACATTTAGATACATTTTTAGAATATTTGTTTCAAAATTTATACCAGTACTATTCAAACACATAATGTGAAATACCTGAAGATATATCTTATTACTTGTATATAATTTTCCAGTTATGGACAACCGTTTTTTTCAGTGTTCTAGTCCTTCACTTACCGTGAAGAAGAGCTGGTGGTTCCACTGATTGTAGTAGTCATCGTTGTAGTAGTTGATGTACGCCCACCAGGCATAGTAATGCGAGAATATCGAGAGCAGGAAGAGCAGCAGCATGGAGTACCGCACGCGCTGCTGGAGGATCAGGGCGATTAGCCTCTTGATGCACTCGTACAGGGCAATCACGGCGAACACGGTCAGAATCCACATCTTGAAGCTGTTGGGCGTGGCATTGAAGTACATGTGCTTGTAGGCGGCCACGCCCGACTCGTAGGGTCCCTTGAAGACGGTGTCCCAGCAGGAGCAGGTGCAGAAGTGCCTGTCCACGTAGCGTGCGTAGTTCTCCCAGAAGTACCACAGTATGACGATGTGCGCTGGCGGGATGAGGGCCGGAGCCAGCGATCCGCAGGCGGTGGGCAGCCAGGTGATGTCGAACATCTTGCAAAAATACTACGTACTTTAAATGGCTAATGATATGTTGGTTCCCAAATCGTGTTTTTCCTCCTCAAAGTTGGCGAGTCATAGCGTTCTGGTTTAAAGGGATAAATTGCTAAGTGAATAATATAAATGTTTAATTGTTAAACTATATATTAACAAGTGCAGGTCAAAGCAAAATTAAGCAGAATTAGTGCATTTAAGTCATCTAAAATATTTCTACAAATATTTAAATATTTTAAGTGGTACTGACATTTTAGTAGGTTGTAAGGAATATACATTCAGAGTTTTTTCTATAGCTTGTGCTATAATTAATTACAATTATAAATCAGCTAATTATATCTATTGGTAAATCGAATTCACGGGGATTTCAATTTTGCAATGCATTGTTCGCGTATCAAATACTCAATTGACAGACATGGGATTTTACTTCAAGTCATTCAAAATCAACTTGAATTGCATTTAAGTATCTAATTGCCAATAATCGTATAATAATCGCGTATTAATTCACTATTGTTTAAATAACTTTAATAAACACCTATAGATGGTTAAGCAGTCAAGAAAATATTATAGTTCGCAAACAAAAACATCAAGTCCACTATTAAATGTCAGTTTTAACAAAGAAGAATGTGCTTTAAATTGATAATCTGCGAGAGAAGGAAGAATTCTTTGTATTTATTTGTAAATATTTCAATATTTCGCTTTTGGCCAGCGTGTTATTTCTGTTTTGCATAGTTATGAAAATAAACAAAAAAGGGGCGCCCAGCACGAAATATATGCCGCCCAGTGCATCGGTGTGCCTTTTTCAATTTTCCCCGAAATTTTCCCCGAGAAGGCCTGCCAGTTGCCACACACGGCTTTTCGCGGACTCGCATTCACAATTTGCATACAACTGCGATTGCGAATGCGAATACGAATGTGAGTGCGAATGTGAATGTGAATACGAAAGCGAGTGCAACTGCAGTCGAGTGACCGACTGAATGTCATCCTCGGCTACATTGGCGTGTCCAAAAATGATGCAATTATAAATTCATGTGCACCAGGAGCGGGGCAACCAGGCGGCCAAGGGACGCCAGCCTCTACGCACGCTGAATGGCATTCCAAGCGGTGGCACGGCTGCCAAAAAATCAAAAGGCAAAGCGAGCAGTCATTAGCACGGACACGATGAGCCAGCTCCTCAATGGGCAGCTGAATGGGATGCGGGAATGGGTGGAGAGTGGGCCATGGGTACATATAGTGGGCATGCCGCTGGGCAACTGCAATTGAGCCAGAAGAGATGGGTGCTAATGAATAAAATAGGGGCAGCTTATATATACGAAGTTTTAAATACCCCTTCAGTGAAATAGTTCCTATGGGAATGAAAACTTAAGAGGATTCTCTAAGATCAAGTGTAAAAATAATTAAGAATAAAGCGACTAAAAAAGGCATATCCTTAAGATACTTAAGATTTAAGTTCTTAATTTAATAAATTAAACTAATAATTTAATAAATGTATATTTTCTAAAGAAGCTTTATTATTTCTTTGGTTTCAACTGCTTTTATAGCTTTTTGCAAATGTACGAATGTTTAAGAATTTTTCAAATTCTCTAACTATAAAACACATATTAAATTGTATCTTTTTAGTTAATTATTTTTAGGACAGTCCTGAATGGTTTCAGTATTACAATAAGTTAAACAAAAATTTGTATAAATTAATAAAATTAAATTGAAACATAATCCTGCAACTAACAAACCTAATAAACCACCTGACTGCTGTTTCATGGCTAATACTTGTGAGTGAGATTAAGCCATAAGATTGCAAAATCTCTAGATGAGCTTATAAATAATATACCCCTTGTGCCTGTAGGGCACTCATAGCATAGGATAAGTAGACCTCGAGTGCACGGTGTTTCCTCCTCAACTTAATTAATACATATAGCAGCTGCCAGGGAAAAACTATTTCGATTTGTTTTGATTGCCGATGCTTTTCGGCTCCTGGCTTTCGCCTTTTGTTGCGCCACAAAAGCAGAAAACAATGCCAAATGGAAGCAACCATGCACGAATGACGTCACGCTGGAAATCAGTAGCATTTTATTGAAAACTTGACTGAGCATAGGAGTGGCACGCAGTGCAGCATACGAAATGAATTTCAAATGGAGAACGTTCCCTGTATCGTATAAACAATACCCAAAACTTTCAGCCAGCTGCTTCTGAATTTATGCGGGTCTTCCGCTCACAACTCCTGAAGTGACCAACAAAATGTGTCAGGAAAACAGTCTCTGAATAAAAGTGAATAAATGCGAATAAATGTGTGTGAGTGCGGCGAGTGTGCGGGGCAGACCCTTGATTTGTCAAAGGTATGAACTCATGCGGAAGGAGCCAACTTTCATTTCCTATTATATCAATTTTTGGCTAGGGACAAATCACAAAATTTAATGTATGCGGTGGCAAATAAATTGAGTATATGCACTAATTTTGAGGGAATTTTATTTATGTGAATCTGTTTGTTCAGATGTTACGTGTGCGTGTGTGCGTGTTTGCAAAGCCCTCGAAATTTATTTTATTATATGGAGGACTTTCACTCGGACTTTAATCGAATTCGGCGGGGGAATAAATTAGGGCAAGCTTTATATGCTGTCAATTTATGATTTATTTAAAGCATATTCTTGCCTTTTTAGGTACAAACTGAAGTAGGAAAAGTACTTGGAGGCAGCATAGAAGTTCTGAGCGATGTTCTCACTGCATATTAAAGAAGATTGAATCAAACACTTGCCATTCGGAACGAGCATTATCCGGGATAGTTGCCCCCTTTCAAATCGCGTGCACACATTCACAGTTATTTGAAAAGGCTGTGGGTGTGTAAACAACACCTTGGGCGGTGGAAACAACAAGCATTCCAACTGGAGAACCAGCGAAGTCGGTCTGAGTGACGCTAAAGCTGTCAACAGTCAGCGGCGCGTCGTCACTTGAGCCGCATTGTTGTACAAGTATTTTGTCGCACGGGCAACGCGTCGTATGAGTAATGTCTGGGTGCATGGATGGGTGGATGGGTGGGATATCCCCCACCCACTCTGCCAGGAGAGAGAGAGGCGTCTATGCAGTCGAGTGGCGTTCTTTGCATGCTCATTTGTGTCCCTTTCAATTGTCATTCGGGCTGCAGCTGTTGATGTTTTCGTTGTTGGCATTTGTTGGAGTACACCAGACACTTTGTCTGCCAGTCTCCAAGTTTGTGGTGGGGCGGGGGCGGGATGTTGGTGGTTCGTTTGTCATGGAGGTGGAAGTGAGGAAGCCCAAAACTTGAGAATACAGTTTGGAAGAGGCACACGACCCTAATAGCCGCTGCAATCGCCGGTGATAAACGAACCAGTGATGAGCATGCAAAGCAGTCGAATGTCGTAAACACGCAACACTCGAAATGGAATTGTTGGTATCTAGACGGATATATAAACACATAAACACGTGAGCACAGAGACATGAGCATTTTCATATTGTTTACATGGCGAGAAACAGAAATTTCAGATCAATAAAGTAGATATATGGCTTTGCGTACAAGTCATTGAACTAGAATTGCTTTCAAAATAGTTCAAGTTGAGCAACATAAATGTGATAACATCGAGAAAAAGTTATTCAAAAATAATCAAAATGGGCAAATGAATTCTAAATAATGAAATAAAGAAATAATATTAATATTAAAAAATAATATTAAAAAGATTGCATATTTTTTAGGTATTTATAGCGTTGTTAAAGCAGCATAACCTTCTTAAATAAATATTAAAAGCAAAAAGCTAAAAAACATAACTCTTAAACTTAATTTGAAACTGCATATTGTTTTTGGTACAATAAATCAATTTTGCAGTAGTTCTCATAAGAGTTAGTTTTGATCTGCTTTATTTTATCATATCCGACTGTAATTTTTTAATTTTTAGTTATAGCATGCTGATTTTTTCGCAGTGTATCTCCGCCTGCTAGTGTGCATGCCTTCAGGCTGCCTTGTAAACGATGTGGGTGGCTGGCTGGCTGTGCACTGAGATAAATCGCAAGAAGCAACATCGCCCGCCTGCAGTTTGTTTAGTCAATATTTATTTGGGCATCAGGCGAACACACACACACATGCTACGAATTAGTACGAATTACAAGGAATAGATGGAAATGCAATCGAACAAATACAGTGAAATACAGTGGCAAAACGGAAGTAGGGGCTCTTTCCGGTGTGAAAAAGTAGTGAAAAATCGAAATACAATTAGCCAAAGCGCTAGAATGTGTACATAAAAGCGAACCGAACCTAATGTTGAAAGTTCCTTGGGCTTGGTTCGCCGGGATGCTGGCACTCGTTATCCCTTTATTCCGCCGGCTTTTCCGACTTTTCCACACTTTCCCAGCCAGCAAGTGGAACACTTTCAGCGATATGTGTATACGTTTATCACACGATTGTTTAAACAATTCCCCGATTTAATGTTTTATTTGTGTGTGTGTGTTTTTCTTTTTGTTGTTTGGAAGAAAAGAAGGAAAACTTTGTTGAAACAACAACCGCGGGCAGGTCGTGAAAAACGCGACTGAAATTATTGTTATGCTGCGTGTGAAATTTTGCTCTTGTCTTTGCAGCCGGCGCCGGCGTCGTTGTCTGGCCAATGTTTCCCGACCAGAAAATAGGGGGAAAGCTCTCAGCTGACGAGAGTTTTCCGCAGGCCCCAGAGCTGCACGAATGTCGCGCACTGTAGCCGGCTGGCTCGCGCGCTCTCTCTCGTTCGCAGCTGCGCTCTCTCTCTCTCTTGGCCAAAAAGGTGCGCTGAAAATAGTGGGAAATGATGCGGCTTCTTCGTTCGTTGCACATTAAGTATACGCAACGTGGCCGCTCATTGCATTATCAGCTGCCAGCAAAAAAAATGGCAATGCACTCACGTGGATCGTCCATTCATACAAACCCAATATTTATTTACTTTTTATACTTACCATTTGGTCAGAACTACTTTCGTTCTTTTAACACCTGTTGGCATGGCTTAAAAAAGAGTTAAGGTTTTAAAGTTTTTGCACATTTATTTCGAGTTGCTTGGATTTTTAACATTTACCGCCATAACAAAAACCATAGGTACTGCATGTCAAACAATTACTGACTTAAACTAATTTGAATACAAGCTGCTTAAGTGAAACACGCACACACACACAATGCACACACAAAATTGATGTCAAAGTGCATTTTAAATATGCTAATTAAATGGTTTTTCCCCCGCTCTCTCTTTGTTTATCCCCACTCCGTGTCGTCTTAGTAAGTATTTTTCTGCAATTTCATTTTGAGCACAATTACAAATAGCAGGGTCCATTGTTCGTTCACGTAGTGAAGGAAATATACAAGTTTGTCGCAACAATGGCTTCAATTTGTGTTCTAGTAATTAAAATGCTGCCCGAGACTTATTCAACTGGGGCCACCATTGTTCTATGGCCCATTGTGGCCAGTTATCCCCGATATACATGTACATACATATGTATATAAAATGATACGGCTAAGTATCAAGAGTATAAATTCGTTATATATTTGGCTTACTAGCACTTTCGTGTTTTTCTTTTTTTTTGTTGTTCTTACATTTCTTACAGGTACAAGTACTCGTTGACTTTATCAAAGTCGTTTGCTTAGTTAGATTCTTTAGAGTAGACATTGTATACAATCTATGTAGTATACCTATAAGATACTAAGAGAACCATCGGATTAGACATCGAGACATAAACGCAATTAGCTTAAGTTGTCAATAACTTTTGAATGGGGGCCATCACAATGCTCCATTTCAGAAATACAAGATGTCCGCAGGCTGCTTTGCTTGTGAGTTATCCCAATATTAAACTACAATGCAAACAATCTGCACATCCAATACCACGGCTTGACCTTGGGTCCGAGTGACTTTCCCTGAAATTATGTCTAATCTGCCTATTGAATTTCCACCTCGGCCCCTAACCACGCCACCCACTATCTTTGTACTAATTTCGGCCCCGCCTCTCTAATAGGCCTGCTATCCTCCGATGTCTTATACATATGTGTGTATATATATCGACTAACTAATCCATTCCCTGCTCCGATCGCCTACTGCCCCTGTCTAAACATCACATAAGCTCATTAAATATGTTTACTATCACCACTGTGTCGTCGTTGTGCCTTGTCAATTTCCCACTGCTCGGCGGATTTCCCTGCTTCATTTCTATTTATTATTATTATTATTATTTTCATTTTCATTTCAATTGTAGGCCCATCAATGACAACGCATTCAGTCAGAGATGAACAATCCCATTGGCATATATCATTGCCGAGCGAAATTACTTTGCTGCCATTGCTGATTTCAGTTCGGTCTATTATTTCTACATACAAATTAGTTTAGTCCAACAATGAAACTTGAGTCGATCCATTCAATTTGCGATTATTAATAGCTTCCATTTTGATATGCCTTGCAGTGCAGTGCACAAACATTTTCAATTAACAGCGAACAGTTTAGTTTTTGAGATAGGAAAGGTTTTTTCTAAATTACCTGGGCAAAACAAAATTGAAATTTTCAATTGGAAGAAAATGGAAATCAAGCAGGCGAGTTTCAGCTTTTCCAAGCCAAGTTTTCAGTATCATCGTGATCATAAGTTTGACTCATTTTCAAATTATATAATATTATATCTGTACTAAACTTAAAACTAATTAAAAATGGTTATGTTAGTAGGTTCGTAACAGATTGACCGGATTTTCGTTCTCTTCACTGGCACAATCGTCATCCTTCAGAACTTACTCTGTTCCATGACGCTGCTAACCGAATTGTTGATCTCGGCCACCACGACGATCTCCTCGTTCTCCTCCGTCTCCTCGGGCACCATCATCAGATTGTTGTTCATTAGATAGTTCTCCATGCGATGATCACCCATTCCACCCTCACCGGTGGTGCTCGTCCTCAATCGGTGGGTGAACGACGATCGTGATCGGGTCATGTACGATGACCTGGTCGTGGAGACCCTGCGCAGCACTCCGCGTCCGTAGAAGAGCATTCGCACCTCGACACGAAACCGCGGATGGGTGGCCGCATACAGGTAGGGATCCACGCAGGCAGCTGTCTTGCAGAAGAGCGCGGGTATCATCGATCCCAGTGGCGTTATGTGCCTCTCCAGGCCGAAGACACCCATCATGGCAACGATGGCGTACGGTGACCAGGCCAGGAACCACAAACCAATGATGGCCGCCACAATGAAGGCCAACTTCTGCTCCGTCTTGGCCTTGTCCTTGTTCGATTGTATGCGACTCGCCGTGAAGACCACCTTCAGTATATAGAAGTAGGAGTACACAATGGAGGTCAGTGGGATGCAGTAGGCAGCCACAAAGAACAGTGCCATGAAAATGCGAGCTGGCGTCTCCTTGTTCAGATAATCGAAGCTGCAGGTGGTGAGGAAGCCCTCTGGCACATAGACAGATAGTCCTATGTCCAGGGCCGGCATCACGGCGAACAGGAAGCTGTAGCACCAGATCAGCAGGATGATCAGATAGGATCGCAGGCGGGAGCAGCGTCTCAGCGGCTGCAGTGGATGCACCACCACATTGTACCGATCCAGGGCGATGGCGGTGAGGGTACCGATGGCACAGGTGCCACTTAGGCCACCCACAAATCCATAGAGGCGACAGGCTGTGGAAAGTCAGTGGGATTTTTAATGAACCCCATTTTGTGGTTGCAAGGCAAACAAAAGGCTTGCTGAAATTTTAATAGCCTGTACATTCTGGAATATGTTTTTCATAAACCAAGATGTGTAGGCTACAAATTTAACATTTATTGTTTCATTTAAATTCTATTAATTGCTTTCGGTGAAAGAGAATCGCACAAATATGGTATTGAATTTCTGCAAGAAACAGCAGAAATCAGTCCAAGGAATTTTGGAGCCAATTTAATATTATTTATTATGTAGATTGCTTTTGTTGATAGATTTTTGATATTTTTGAATAAATTTTATTTATATAAATATTTAGTTAGTTATTTTCCCAAGTTTTTAGCTTACCAATGTCTCCTAAAGCTGGACCCTCTTTGATGTTATTGTATATGGCAATCGGGCATTTGATGAGCATCAGAAAGTCGCAGATGGCCAGATTCATTACCAGGATATTGGCAGGAGTCCGCAGAGATTTGCGGTTGGCAAACATAAAGATGACGAACGCATTGCCCACACATCCCACCACCGAAATCAGGCAATACAGGGCGGCCATAACCAGGAAGGTGCTCGACTTAGGTGGCTCGAACTGCAGCCAAAAGGGATTCACCTTGGCAATGTAGCTCAGGTCGTACTTGTCCCTGTAGTGAATGTAGCTGGGGTAATTACTGTAATTGCTGGGGAAATGGGAAAAGCGAATGTATCAATTTATCACTTGGTCACTTATTCAATTCAAATTTATTTCAATGAATTCGGAATTTTGTTAAGATGGCTCTAAGCTATGTTTATGAAAGTCATATGATATTTTCCTCCTTGCAGTAGTGTAACTTATGTTTAAATTTATGAATTAAATATTAAAACAATATAAATAAATAATTTTTATTAAATTTATTGTTTCAGAACTATTAAACATTGTATTGAATATTTTTAGAATTCTTTTTGCAACTTAATATGCCAAAATTCTTATAAATTTTGTACCCAAGCTGATGATCCTCCTCTTTTAGTTTATATACTTACTTTTAATCCATTTGTATTAAATGGATTGTATTGACTGTTCTAAGTAATCTGATTACTTTTACTACTTGCTAGTTACATATGTAGTGGAATTCCAAGCACATTACTTGAATGCATCTCCTGGAAAATGAAGCTCAGCTTATCGCGATGACTTGTTGAGCCCGCATTCATGAGCTTGATGGAATCTGTGTGTGTGTGTGTGTTGCCGTGGAAATGGAAAAGCCTAGGCACATGCATTCACCTTAGACCCGTGGAAACGCTGTCATTCACGTGCTTGTCGTGGTCCTTGCCCACATTCACAGCGGATGATTCGGTGGCCGAACTCCCAGCCGACGAGGTTGTGCTCCCAGTGGAATGGCCGTGGCTCGAGTTGGCCAACATCTCGGAGAGCGAGAGGGCACCGGTTAGCCAGAAGCTGCTGTCACCAGCATCCGTTGTCAGGTTGGGCAGGGTCGTCATGATGATGGCCTCCATGACTGACTTGGCCAAATATTTACGAGCTACTCCGAACAGGAGGTAGTGGTGGTACGTGCCCGCAAAGGATTACGCTTATTTACTTGCCAGCGCCTCGCATTTGGCCGCATTTGGCAAGGATTCCGTGTGTCGCCGCCACTGGGATGCCTTCAGATTCGGTTTCAGCGATGCGGATACCCTTGCTGCTGCTGCTGGAGGTGGAAGTGGTGGCGCTGATGCTGCTGGCGGTAGTGGTGCAATGTGGTGGCAGCGGTCACGATGCATTTTCCGTTTGCCAAATGCCAATGGGGTTAGCTGCAATTAGCTGTCCACCGGGTGACCCTAAAAGTGGGACAGATAAAAAGACAGTTGACTTAATCGATGCTCTTATTTAATTAAGCACCCACGGTTTGAGTTTGAGCGGTCTGCTTAAAATACATTTAGTCACCGTTGATGGGATGGGTTTTTTTTCAACCAGCTTAAATCTGAATTTTTTTAGAACTAAGTGATGCTATAAATGAAGAGCTATTTTTTGCGCAAATGCAGCAATTGATGAAAGCAGCGTGCAACCAATAAACTTGAGCCAAACTTTTTTTCCTTCATTTTTTCCGACCATCGAGGAAAATAACTCAGGTTGTGTGGGCATCGAAAGGGAAAGTTATTAAAAGCAGCGGGTAACCAATAACACTGTGTTAACTATTCGCTTAAAGTTTAACACAATGTCGAACTTAATACATATTTTGCCTGCTCGCTGCTGATTATTAAACTTTATAATGTATTTTGCAAACCAAACTCGGCTGAACCGCAACCTGAAATTAATTCAATTGGTGATAAATGTAGCAAGTGCGGCTGGCTGGGAATACTTTAAGTGTTTGGAATATTTCAATGCAGCGTGCATAAATTTGTAATTACTTACTTAACCAAGTTAAAGATACATATATGTATCTATAAAATAAAGTTCGATAAAGCTTCTTCTGCAACAAGGAAACTTATAGTTCTGTAAGCAACAGCTAATGGATTGAAACCTTGTGTGCATACTATACTTCTTCATTTTATATCAAGCTATAGTTTTTTTGTAAATTCTAGAATATATAGAAAGTTAGTGACATATACATTTCCTATATATTTCAGCATTATTATATGGACCAAATACAACCAGTGAAAACCAATTTTCAGTTCATGGAAGTGACGTAAAAGCGAATTTCATAAATACAGTCACCAAATCACGGGCTTCTCGCAAAAGCGCGAGAAAATGTAAAATTCCGATTCCTTTTAAATTATTGGAAATTCGATTCCCCCTTCCCATGTGAGTATGTTTAAAATTGCAGAATATTGGATTCCTTCATGTTGTCAAATGAGCTGTTGGAACTCAATATAAATCACGTCAAAGTCGCTGACTAGTTTGATTAAATATATTTTAAAAATACTTCTATAAATAAGTGTTATTTCCCCTTATTAAGGAATTTTCAATATCAAGAGTATACCAAGTGCGTTGGCCGAAGCTGACCATTTTAGCCATCATGATTTGTTAACAAATGGCAGCCAGACGCAAACCAAATCAAGTTTCCGAAAGCAATCGGTCTGCAAATTTAATTAACGCCGCAATGGAGGAAGACGCTCGGCGTAGATTACTTATTATGTAAATCTCTGCGAGAATGTATTTAATTAGGGAACTTAATTGCTTATTAAATAACTAGGAGGACGGCCACGTGAGCCCGCCGGGCTGGCAGAATTTGAAGATCTGCCGCAAGTGCCTTTCCACTGCGAAACTCAAACACCAACTTTTGCCCAAAGAAACCGAGCGTGAGCAGCACTTGGCCAAAGACAAATTCTTGGCCAAGAAACTAACTTTCTGGCAAACAGGAACAACAAGTGCAGCTGGAGCAAAACTTGAGCAGCTGGAAAGGAACTCAGTGCAAAAGGTGACCTATGGAGCTCTCTGCGAAATTTGCTTATTACATTTACAACTCGCGGAACTTCAAAAACAAAATAGTTTGGCGCTTTTGAAAACGGCGTAACTTGCCATTTAAATAGCACTAATTGGCCAATTGAAAATTGTCTTTTCACAAAAGGGTAGCACTACTCTTTGTTTTCACTTTCATTCCGACTGAATGCCAAACGAAATTTCGTTGAAAATCGAATAACAGGGACATTCGCAATTGAAGCCAGTCCTGGTTTTCCATTGGCAATAAATCATGCAAATAGGAAGTTGTTTCCCTTCCGGTACAAATTTGTCAGCTTTTTTTGGCTGCCAAAGAGCTTACAGCTTTTTTGAAATGGGCACAGGATGCCTTTCGAATGCTCGTTAAAAGTGCCAGGTTACCAAGATCTGAAAATGTATGTCCTTTATCAAGATGGAATCAACAAAGGCCAGGACATGAAACGTCAATTCGCATGGCATTAATCACGATTTAATAATAACACGCATTTTTGGTTGGTTACTGAATATCAAATTACTCGACTTATTTGATTATTTTCGCTTTTACTAAATGCCACAAGTTGCACAAATTTAATTAAACAATTGTTTTGGCGTTTGACAGGTGGCAAGCATGTATATTTATATAGTTATTATTATGCAGTTTTGTCACAGCCCTTTTAAATTCACAGTTTAAATTTATTAGTAAATTATTTTGTATATCCTGTATAATTTAATATAATATTAGTTTCTACCATTGCTTTATTGAATTATATAACTGCTTTCACCAAAAACCACAAGCTGCGCAATATTATTAAATTTCATGGCTCGACATAAAGAAATGTATATTTTTATTTATTTACGATTGGATAAATCTATCAAAAATGTTGAGTATTAAGGCACACATCTTGAATATTGCATCACTGCATCAGTTTTTTAGCTCAAGATAAATCCTCTTATCCGCTTTAGAGCCACTCATGAGTATTTTTGAATGAAGTACTCACTTTCAACACCGATGGATTGATTAAGTAAATGGGCAACCTGTTGAATGTCGAGATGTTTGTGTTGTTTTACTATATTTAGAAAGGTTCAATGGGTATAAACTTTCCAATGGCAAATACAATTTGGATATCAAACGCGTTTCTGCTTTTTGTAATATTCGAAATTAGCGTACCGTATGACATTCATACTATGCTTCTTAGAAACCGATTAGGCCAATTGAGTGTCATTCAGGATCTTCAAAGGACCCAGCTGAGCAGATAGAGAGAGGGAGGGATGAAGAGCTGTTAGCCTCTTGTTCGCCGTTCTTTGATGAAATGCGCAGGCAGGCGTGACTTGTTTGTGCCCATTCTACATTCATTCGATTAGGCCAGGTCCTCTTAACGGCCAACTACGAGTCGGGCCGACTTCTGCGATTCAAACACGCCATGCACACCACAATACAACCCATACTACACCCACTATCAGCCTCAAATGCGACAAGGCCACTCACTAGTGAGCACTACTAAACAAAAGCGGAACCCATCACTTAGACTCGTATTTTTACAAAGCGGATATGCGCGATTTTTTGCTCTTTTGCATTTTGGTTTTTTTTTTAGTTTTTTTGCTGGCTTCACAGATGCAGATGCCGCCACAATTTCATCCGCTCTCAAAATTTAATTACGAGTGGAAATGGCTTAAAGTGCTCAGTTCTGTTCTGTTTCGGTGTTATCCTGCGGCAATGGAAGCCGCGGGATGATTGCGCGGATACAATTATCCAGCCACTTGGCTGAAATGGCGGGAAAACGCTAACAACGGCTGCGAAAAAGAGCATGAAAACAATTTATTAAAATTAAGTTTCAATTTGAGCTGTTTTTTTTTTTTAATTTTGATTCACCGGAAGAAGCTGCCGCAATAATCATATTGCGAGTTTTTGCCATTTTTAGTGGGCCGAGCAACGGGAGTGTGCGGCATAATTCTAACGAAACATGCTTGGCAAATAGTTTATCATTTGGGTTAAATTAGTTTCTTTAGCCGCCGTTTTGCGAATTTTTATGTAATAAACTTCAGGCAAGCTTAAAACTTGCATAGCAAAGTGCACTTAATTAAATGTAAGCTATTTCATAAGATATTTTGGAATTGAAAGATCAGCATAGACGCTAAAATGGATGTAATATATGGGATTTACTAAGAGCTTATTAAGGTAATTGCATAGTTTAGCCAAGTTTAAAGACCTTAAGTTGAGGAAGATATCAAAATGGGTTACAAGTGGTTTCTTTAAAAAGAGTTTTTATTAAATAGAAACATTGCAAAGTCACGAAATCACGTTCATACACAATATTACCAATCGAAGTCACATTTTCTTCTAATCAAATTTTTCCGAGTTGGCTCAATCCTGCGACCCACGCAAGCAATCATCACATGTGTCCTGATCCCACCACTTTTGGCGTGTGTCCGGCATTCAAAGGATAACACCAGCTGATTTCGGAGCATGGAATACAAGTCGCTAAACCTGAGTAGGGAGCACATTTCCCAGCTGATATATACATATATATATACATTTTTTTGTTGTTGCCTGCCATGGGAGCCCATGACCCCCCTTGGGTGTATTGATTTATGCTCGCGCTAGTTTTCATTTCACAATTTTCACTTATGTATGGCAGTTTATTGCAGTCCTCATCTGCACTCAGCGCTTTCGTCCTGCCACGTCCTTAGCTTCCACACAACCCCCTCACCCCGCGGACCGCACGTGCTCGGCTGGTCTCGTTTTTCCACCAAATGTAAAGCCAGCAGCCCAAGGCTGTGACAAAACAGAAAGTTCCACCATGCCGCCATCATCAACAGGCTCTTAACGGCCTAAACATGCAGGAAACAAAAAGGGGGGAGCATTTGAAAAAAAAAAATCAGAAAAATCCCAAAGGACATTTTAATTTAGAGGGATTATGAAGCTCTGCGATTTATGATGGCTAAACAGCGACACCCGGTGATTGCTTTTCAAAAAAGAAACAAGAAATTGTATTCGTTTCCTTACAATCCTTTTTAACGGAAATCATACTCTAAAGCTATAAAAGCTCTTTGATATTTTATAACTTAATATTTTGACTTAAATATTTGACAGTGTAGGTGACAACATTTTAATGACCTGTCATTCTCGAAATTGAATTTATGATATCATCCAACGCGTCAGTTGGATAAACTCAAATTCGACGTTATTAAAGTCAAAATTTTATGTCATGTTATGTTCCATCAAAGTGATATAATACTTAAATAAAATAATTGAATGCATATCCTTCGATTGGTGGCACTTTTTTTGCTCAGTGCAGTGGCGATGAATGCTAATTCATGTAACTGAGATAGGGAGAGCACGTTGCAGAAACTGAGATCTGCGCCGCATTAGAGCATGTCAAGTATCCAATCTGGCCTGAATAAAGCCACGGCGCCTTTAAGCTGCGAATTCCCATTGTGACCAGGACGAAGACCGAGACCAAGATGAGCACTAACCGGAGAATGGTTCTCCATCAACCATCAGTCGGTGCAGTGGCCGGAATGTAGGCAAAAACTGTGAAGAGCACTCATCGTTTCATACGGTTATGTTGGCCGGGGAAATAAAATGGAATGGCTAGGATGAGCTGCATATCTCCAAGACATCCAAAGAGGCCATCTCGGAGGCCAAGCGCTCGAGAAGCGAGCCCCCAAGAAATGCGGCTGACTGGCTGTCCACTGGAGAAGGCCACTTCATGGGACTTACGTTTCGGGCAACCAAATGCGAGATGCCGGCTTCCATTTGTTTGGGAAAGTGCCTGTGTGGAACATAGCCACTCAGGTGTGTCGAGCCGAACAAAGAGTGAAGGAGATGGGGGCCCAAAGGAGCCAAAAAACGAATCCGTCGAAAGGACGCAGGATTGCCAGAAAGAGAGCAGCCCGTCCACTTGGTCACTAATTCCTAGGCATTCCACTTATTTTCCATTAGGCAAAAGCCGCTTATTGCCAGCTAAGGCCGCCCTCAAGTGTTTTGTTTGAATTTGTTCTGTGGCTTATAAAAATAAGGCCCTCTTCAGCAGACCTCAATCAAATTAACACATAATTATGCAGACAAATCTGCGCTTATCGCTTACAAACAATTACCAAGGCATAAGTATTATTTAATTGGTATATATTAGGTGACAGGGAATAAGCTTTAATAAAGGGATAAACCTTAATGCCTAAGAACATGAGAATGGTAATTTTGTTGAAATCTCTTTCAATGGAATTTCATAGAATTTTAATCATTTTAAGAGCAATCTAAATGCTTTTGATATTAAAACGGACAGGTTACAGTTCGTTGCACTGATTAAAATTTAGTGTTTGCTTTGCTTTGGATAGATCAAAATGTTGTAAATCGTTAACAGATGTATTAAAAGTAAATTTAGTTTTTAAATCGAATTAAACAAAACATAGTCGTTGAGTTGGCTGATTGATTCGAAAAGTTGGGACAAGAATAAACAATCGTTTTGTTGCCCAGTAAATAAAGTAAATAAAAGTAAATAAAATGCATCTTATTCCAAGTTAAATATAAATTTGCTGAAGGGCACAAACCGTTTACGGAAATATGGTAAAAAATATTTAAAAGCAGTGGCTCTGCTCACCTGCACTGCTGGTTATTGAGTTATTTTCTGTTTTCGTAAACTTGGAGGTCACTTTGCTGATTTTCCATTGTGCATTGCAACTATATTTTTTTTTTCACCAAACTGTGTCCTTTTCAAATCAAAATTTTTTATTTTTTTCCCGAAACACTTGAATTTTTTGTAAGAGCTGAGTCTTTACAAAGTTTACTTTTCAGTTTGTCATAGTTTGGTTCGGAAAGTTGGCCAGCACCAATTGCCAACTGGCGCCAACCGGACACAAAAGTTTAACTCAATTTCCGTCGATTACCCGGAAAATTTATATATGTATAGTACGTAAAAATGCAAGTGGCGTTTTAAGCCCTTCCTTTGACGACCTAGTGGCTTTGGTCAAGCAATTACTTGGTAACACGCGGCGTATACGCAATTTCTAATAAGACCGCCAAAGAGCTCGGGGATTTAAGGCATCCGCATCCGCATCCGTTACATCCCAGAGCTCGAAACTGACTGACTGAGGACTCGCGTACGACTGAGTTTCAGGACCCAGCAGCTGGTGTTTTTATCAATGAAAATTGTTGCTTGTCGGCATCCTTTTTCCGAGCCGAGGCTGCGAAAGAGAAAGCCAACGAGCGAGCAAAGAGCAGGTCCTTTTTCGGCCGCTCTTAGCCGTGTACTATGCGGTTGGCTATTCGGGACCCATCATAAGTTGGCTTTCCGGACTCATGTTTGCCAAGGCTATTCACATTTCATTACGGCCACTTGTGTGTTGTTCTTGAACTCGGCAGACGAAGAATCTCCCGAGATGCTAGTGGGTGTTCCTTGGTCTGCCGGCCATTCATTGGCTTCTCCGAGTTCGGGTGGTGCTGGCCACTGGACTTGGGTGGGTCAGGTGCTTGGGCCCCCGAGTGGGTGTGGCGGGTGTTCATTGATAAGTCCAATTGGTCTGCTGAGCATCACGTGTGCGTGTCCAAAGAACCGCAGCCCTATGGATAGGCGATATTATTTTAATATGACCGAATAGCAGTATGATGATGATGCGGTGGAACAGGAGCAGGAATTTAGGCCTGGCCATGGTAACATAATGGGTAACAGTTAGGCGTACTATTCTTACAACTTGTAAGAATTTTGATTAAAAATTATTATTAGCTCTTTATTATTATTTATATTTATAATATATGAGTTGTCATAGGCTATGAAGTAATTTAAAGGTCAAGTTTATTCGAAGTGAAATACCAACTAATTTAACATTTTGCCAGTTCACTCTTAGTTTTGGATTACCTCTTAAATTAACATTAACTTCCTTTAGGAAATTATCAGATATGTTATTTTAATACAGAATAACAGATACCATTTTTTTACCTATTACCGTTTTCCCACACATAAATCACAAATAATAATTACACAGTATTAATAAACTCATAAACACCTTGGTCTATGGTTTTTCGAGGAATTTTTGCGCTTGACTGCGGTACAAAATTGTCGAGTTCGAGCGGCGATGACAAACTGGTGGCATTTTTCTGGTTTTCTGGCCTGGCATCGTCATGAACTATTTGAGAGCAAACCCTGTAAATTGAGCAAAGCCAGCCGCAGTCGGTCGGCAGTTGCACTTTAATTAAAAATAAATACGATTTCCCCCCACCCAACTCCGTTCCATTGGCAGCCCCCTTCCCCTCCAACCCATCACTTGGCAAATGCCAACGAGTCCAAGTCTAATGATTATTGATGTGGGGCTACTGATGGCTTGACTGCTGTTTGCAGCCAGCTTTTTGACCCGTCCAACAAAAAGGTTGTGTTTTTTGCGTAGATTGACCTACGACGGACATGGCCACAATTACGGATAATGCTCCGGGTTTAGCTTTATAATTCTACCGATTTGTTAATTTGTGTACCTGCACCTTTTACGTGCTTTTTTGTGGCCTTAACTTGGCCAAAATGGGGATCTAAGTTCTGTCAATCAGCTATTTCAATACTCTTGGAAGCTTAAAAGTATTTAGGAGTCTTTAGCCAAAAATTCCTCAAAATCTTGGCTTTTATGCACTAAAATATTTAAAGCAAAAACTGTTTAAATGGTTGCCTTAAAGTAAAAATACAAAATGAAAACAACATTATGATTCTTATGTTGAAATGTGAATAAGAGCGGCAAGGACAGCCACTTTTTAGCTGCACGAATCGAATCCCTTTTAAAAATTCATACATACAGGATATTCTTCTTTTACGACTATGACCCCTTAAAAAATAAGATACCATTTGTGACATTCGTCCAAAGGGAGTTAAACAAAAACGCCTTTTGTCGCAGACATTTCCTCATACATAGAGCATGTGCACACCACTGAACTTTTGCCGGCTGACTTTCCGGTTTAGATATTAAAAGTTTTGCTTTGTGGCACTAAATTATACGACATTTACGCATTCGCCGCCGGCTGTTAGTACTCACAAATAAAAAATATACGTACAAACATATATTTTTCATAGCCTGCATTTCAAAGCTAAAAAAAAAGCACTTACTCTTTCTCTTTAATAATAATAAAAAAAAATAACCGAGCAGAGTAAATAGTGACTTGTACAAAAAATGGGAATACAAAAGAGTCTATTATAAACATGGGACATGCATAAGTGTAAGTGTTCTATGCGCAAGTTTTTCCAGATTTTAGACTGATTTTAGCTGCTTGTGGAAACAGACATTTATGTACATACATACATTTATGCACATATAAATAAATCACGGAGGTCGTTTTAATACACGCCTTACCTGATTTTTTTAACCCTCGTTTTGCCCAGATGAACGACAATGCAAAGTGCTTAACAGCCCAAGTTCAGGTGAAAAATTTCCATTGCCAAAGCCGAACTTTGCGGGATGAGTCAGTTCATAACTGGCCTAAAAAAGTTACCCAAAAAAGTGTAGAAAATAAGCAGCAACCATACTCTGTGCGTATTAATATTCTGTTGGATTATCTGCTTGCTACTTGTTTAATTAATTGTTTTATTTTTTATTGATCTATTCGCTTGCAATGCATTAATTAACTTGCAATTCTTGATTGTATTACACTTTTTTGCCTGCAATTAAATCCCTACTATTTTGCCATAACACAACTAATTGTTTAAACAAAGTTCCCTTTGAAGTTTTCACTAGAGACAAGTTAAATGAAATGACGCAAATAATATATGAATATGGTTAACATCGAAGACATATAAAGCATTGCTTTGTTCAGATCAACTATGACTGTTAAATCTGATTGACTAGGCTGGTTAGCCCACTGAATTAGCCGAGATATGTGCGCGTTTAGACAACCTATCAACAGCTCGAAAACCGGAAATATCCCACTCCGTTTGTTTTCCGACCCCAAATTAATGTAATGGCGTTGCGTTAATCTGTTTGCCAGTTTTAAAGGCAGTGGTCACAACTATTGATTCGTTTGAGGGATTCGATGGAAAAGCCATGGCTATCGATGTCGGGGGAAATGGTTACATTGTGGCAAGTGGAAAACAAACAGGCTGCACAATGCGATTAGCATGCAATAGTAATGCCATTTAATGTGCACGGTGCATTTGCGACATGTGATGCAAAGATAAACAGCAAAGCAATCAGCCTGAGTATCGCACAGATATGGAGATAAGCCCCCACAATTTCACCGTACATTCGTACATAAATATGTATGTATGTATGTTTGAACAATACTCTGAACTGTCGATCAATTGGAGCCCGAGGTTTTCGGGTTTGGTAACCCCCTCAAGTCAAGACCTAACTCTCCTCTTTTCGAGTGTTTTCGACTCGACTCGAACAATCGAAAATTGACTTTCCAGTCGCGTCTTTCGGTCTTCCCCGCCATGGATTACCATCTTTATCGCAGTCATCTAATTCGGCGGTTACTCATCAACAGTTAAGTCCGGCACGCACACCATTAGTCATTCGGCTATAAATTAATCGCCGGTTTCTTTTTTGGCCCTCGAATCGGGCATACCCTGTGATACCTTAGATTGCCCGGCATATAGAAGCTATCAAAGAGACACTATGACATAAGGTTGAACTAAACTAACGGAAACTTCAAAAGCTTACGGCGATAGTGTAGAAGTACACCCAAGGGTGACTCGCTAGGAACAGAAACTTAAAAATCCCCATAAAATATGATTATACTTTACTCTAAGCTATACGAATAAATTATTTTATTAAACAGTTTAATAGTTTAGTACCCCATAATTTGTTTAATGCCAGTAATAGCGCTTCTATTATTTTATAGCGCTAAAAAAAAACTTTATAGTTAAAGTGAAGCACTTAAGGGGCACTATTAATTGCCGTACTGTTAATTAAACAGTGTAGCCCATAAACAGTTTGTTATTGTAAGACTTGGATAGTAAAAACTCATTACTGGGGGATTTCTCCATTGGGATTTCACTCAAAACAATACCACCCATCGAAGAATCCAGTTGAGTGGAATATTTTCACAAGTAAGTCAAAGTAACCCAAATGCCGCGATTCAATGGCAAGGTTAGGGCAACCTAAAGTCATCCGGATGGTTAACCTTTTAAATTCCCATCGACACCGGAATGTGGCTGGCGTTTTGGTGGCTTGGTTTCCCTCGGCTTGGCTTGGCGCCCAAATAGGTCGCTTCTCCAGCTCTCGAGTGGATAGGAAAGTTCCGCCAACCACTGGGCTCCAACTCGATTGGCAGCTACGAAAATATACATAAAAAAAAAAAAAAGTGAAAAAAAAACGGAAAATAACACAGAAGCACCACAAACCCTCGACGAGGCTATATAAGTTGCGGTGTCGCCGATTCCCTAACCGCAGTTGTGTGACCGCGTTCGGCGGGTGAGCACGGATAGTAAGACAGTGACTCCGCTGTCATTTGGCCGGAAAAGCTAAAAACCGTTCGAAAGCCACTAGATTTGTGTGCCCCAGTGCCGCAAATAGTTATACAGTTCGTAAATTAGTCGCGACTGGTGACAGTGCCCAGTAATTCCCGATAAGGGCAAGTGTGTTCCGCGTGAAAAGTGAGTCCGCGGCAAAGTGAAACCATGAGGAGGTGTCACAACACCCCGTTCGCAATTGTCATTGCTCCGATCTTGATTTGTGGTGAGCTAAACTATACGCTATATAGTTTTATTTACATACATACATACATTACATTACAAAGGTGTAACCCGATAATGTGTAACTGTTGACAAAAGTGCGTTAATCAAGATACGGGGATTGCAATTAGGCTCTTTGTGTGCTATCATCTCTTGCGGCAAAGTGTTTACTCAGCTAAGTGCAGCAAATATTTAAACAATTGTCCAGGACTTTGTTGCACTACAAGGAAATTAAAACGCTCTTATTTGCCGTTTTATCAAGCGCCGTTTTAAGTGGAGGGTTTTTGTTTTATTTCTTCAACTTAACCTCCAGAGAAAACCAGCTACATTTATGTTAAGATATGTATCATAGTAACATGTTGGTTTAAAATAAAAAAGAAAAAATATTAAGGATTAAGGATAAACATTTAATAGTACCTAAAGAAGTATAGTTTCGTTTTAAATAGTTACAAATATTTTGTTCAGATACATATAAATAAAAACCATCTACTTAGATGGATATACTAGTTATATTAGGTTATACTACTACCTACAAGTTATACTAGTGATCATCATCATCATTACAAAGCAACTCGATTATCTTGGTTATAAATCTGTACAAAAATTTTTATTAAATCACAGTATGAAGCTTTTATGATGGTACTATATAGATATAGATCAAGATCCAGAGTAGTTCTGCAATGGGGATTGTATAGTTATTTATAGCTTACTACGAGCTGATCACGTGATTGATCTTCAACCTTCCACCTGCCATTCGGGTGTCTTGACCATTCGTCACCATTGTGTCCACGATGATCAGACCAGAATGAGACATGAACAGACCACATGATACCCATGTCGTTAGGCAATCAGAATGTCTAATAAAAGGGAACTTTTTGTTTGTTTTTTTGTGTATTTTTTTTTTAATTATCCTATTAAGATTCACTTTGCCTAACAACGGTGTGAGCTTAGTTGGGAATACTATACTAAACGCGCTGCTAATAGAATTTGTATCGTATTTAACTTAAATTTGGCAAAAATTAGGCAACTTGTTAATGAGAGATAATTTGGGATAGGTGTTCGTTCTGCTAAATTTGCTATCATTTTCGGTGGCCCACAAATTGGCCAATAATCGTTGGGTTATTGTATGAAAAATGCAGCAAATTAAAGATTTTATTTACAATTGACTGCTGCGCCCTTCTCTAGGCAAACTGAAATAAACTTTACACGCTTAATTGTTAACCGATTAATGCTAATTGAATGGCCAATTAGGGCTGTCTAGATTTTAGAACTGTCTGAACTGCTTGTCAACGAATAAAAAGTGTGCAAAATGTATAGGACACACAAATCGCATATTTATAGCTTTCGCTGTGACCAAAAATAGCTGATAGATTGCTTAAACAGGTATCGCTGATTACACACCCACTCGATGTCACGAAATGTCACCGACATTATCATTTAATTAGCACCTGGCTGGCTCGATTAACTGTCTCTGTTTGTTTGTCCCCATTGAAGAACTTAACATCTATATTTTGACGCACTTGCGAGGAGATGAATTTGCCATTTAAATCAGTAAATTGTATAATTTTTCAGCTTCTTTGGTCTTGGCCCAAGATTTTGGCTACGAGGGCAGACATGGACCCGAGCACTGGAGCGAGGATTACGCACGCTGCAGTGGAAAGCACCAGAGTCCCATAAACATCGACCAGGTCAGCGCCGTGGAGAAGAAGTTTCCCAGGCTGGAGTTCTTCAATTTCAAAGTGGTGCCCGACAATCTTCAAATGACGAACAATGGCCATACGGTGCTGGTGAAGATGAGCTACAACGAGGACGAGATCCCAAGTGTGCGCGGTGGTCCTTTGGCGGAGAAAACTCCGCTGGGCTACCAGTTCGAGCAGTTCCACTTTCACTGGGGCGAGAACGATACGATTGGCAGTGAGGATTTGATCAACAATCGTGCCTATCCCGCCGAGTTGCACGTGGTATTGCGGAATCTAGAGTATCCGGACTTTGCCAGCGCCCTGGACAAGGATCATGGCATCGCCGTGATGGCCTTCTTCTTTGAGGTGAGTGCTGAGTTGGGAGCTTAAGAAACTAGATACTAATATAGGAATCTATTCCATTAGGTGGGCGACAAATCAACTGGTGGCTACGAGGGCTTCACCAACTTGCTCTCGCAGATTGACCGCAAAGGCAAGAGCGTTAACATGACCAATCCACTGCCACTGGGCGAGTACATCTCGAGGTCCGTGGAAAGCTACTTTAGCTACACTGGTTCTCTGACCACACCACCTTGCAGCGAGGAGGTCACCTGGATTGACTTCACAACGCCCATTGACATTACGGAGAAGCAGGTAAATAAATATTTTGATGAACCTTAATGCTATATACTATATACTCCTACCTCACAGTTGAATGCCTTCCGTCTGCTGACCGCCAATGATGATCATCTGAAGAACAATTTCCGACCCATCCAGCCGCTGAACGATCGCACCTTGTACAAGAACTACATAGAAATTCCGATTCACAACATGGGCTCGATTCCACTAGTCAATGCGGAAAATGCGGCTGGCAAGTGGAGGGCACAAGCCGCAGCAGTGCTGTTGTCCCTCGTTGTCCTCGCTGCATTGTCAAGGACCTTCATTTTCCGGGGTTTTTAATTAGAGTTGTGCGGTGGTAAATCGAAGGTTAAATCGTTAAATGCCTACCTGGCGCTTAGGCGCCCAATTAAGCGCTGTAATTTACATTTTCCGCTCTTGTTCGCCGTCGCTGTTTGTTGTTCAAACACGAGTCCCGGTAATTTCCTTCGGCAAGGACTCAAGTGCCGTCAGGACATCCATTCATACCCACACACACACATATATTTATATATATATGGTATATGGGCAAACAAACAGGCGGACGGTGGGCGAAATTATTAAACCCCAAGTGGGCGGAGCTTCGGCTGGCACGGAACCCTTACTCATCAATTATGCAGCACCTCGCACAGCGACTGTCAACCGAATCGTACCCCGTATCCGTATCCGTACCCGTTCCCGCTCCCGTACCAGTATCCGTATCCGTATCCCCGTATTCCCCCATCCGTCCAAAGAGGCCCGCCAGTGCGAGGGGAGGGAACCCCCTGGTCGTCCTCGCTATTGCACATTGTGATTTTAAATGCTTGGCACAAGCAGAGCTTTTTATTCGTGTACCTTAGATTTAAGTTTTGTAAACATAAAACCGTAATAAATTTTATTGTTTAAATCATTTCTGCTTGCCTTGTGGAATATTCAACATCTCATTAAAGCGTTGTTTTAAAATGAGTGAACTCTTTTGGCAATGGGCGATAAATACTTTGTATTTATACAAGCAAATACAATAATTATTTAATATGTTTAAGTCGGGAAATAATTGAAGTATACTTTTTGGCCAGGCTTAGGAATATATTTCACCCTTAAAAATTTACCAAATATTTTTAGACAAAGTCCTGCTTTCACGGACTTCTTTACAAAGCAAGTTTGGTTTGATTACTTGTGTATTTGATTTAATTGTCGCATTATTCATAATAATCATATCAGTCTGCGAGAGTCTTGTGCCGGCTGATGACCTATTGACCCCACCTGTCAGCCGAAGACTAATGAATTATTGCAAGCATGTGCAGAAATCTATCAGCGAAATATCAACTTTTGTATTCAAGTCGAAGAGTTCGTCTGGCGAAAGTAGAAATGATTTATTCAAAATTACTGGATTCCATAGTAATACTGTGGGGCCTTCCTAAAGTAAACTACATTATAAACCATTAGATAGTGGAAAAAAACGGAATCTTGTAGGCAGCGGGCTCTATACTCTTTAAAACGGATTGTTTGTCATTCGGGTCCATTTGATGCCAAATAGCCTTGTCCTTTTGAACCTGCGAACTTTACGTATGATCCCTGCCTAATTATAGAATTATTTGTGGGTTTTTAATGAGCTTATCATGGTTGTTATTGAATGTGATCGATCTGCCTGATATAAGTGAAATTAGGTTTCAATTAAAAACAAGAGAGAGTACAATAGCAGAGTTTCTCGACTATCAGATACCTAGTTAGTGGCATAACGATGGAAATTGGCATGAAAAATAATAGATGGATCCTGATCAAGAGAATATATTTACTTTATTATAGAGTCAGAAACGCTTTTATTAAATCGTTACAAACATGCCAACAAATCTAGCATACCCTTTCACTCTACGTGTAATGGGTATAAGAACTTGGCTACAATGCAGTTCTATCTAGATGCGATGCAAAAATAGCAATACAATAAATAATATTTATTGACTTTCAACTCTCTCCGCCCGTGACTGCATTCGCCGGCACGTTTTTACTCAATTGATGACACCAGCATTGGCGTAAAATAAAAATATTATGAAACTTTTCCATTGCCGCCCAGCTTCCCCGATGTACAACATACATATTTCTGGGCGAAATGAAACGCTCCCCTAATAGGTGATAAGGTTTATTGACAGCGATCGTTACAAACTGACCTTTGATGGTGACGAACGGCGATACTGCGCCTCGGGAAACTTGGAACAAGCCCCTCCGGCCCAGATCAATATGGAACACCATACCCATCCCCATCCCCATCCTCCATCCCCATCCCCATCCCCGTCTAAGTTTAGTCGTGATCAGTCCGCCCCTTCGTGGGCAGTGTGAAATCTCAGCTTGTAGTTCGCACTTGAGGCGTGTGTGAGCCCGGATCGGATCAGATCGGATGGGATCGCATCGACGTCATGTAGACGACTGATAACTTTTCTTTAGGCAATCCCCCCCTTGATGGCACATTAAGCTTCAGCTTGATGACTGTGTACCCAGATTGCGGGGACTTGTTGCTACTTTTAGACGTTCGAATGATCGCTGGATGTGGAGCGTTGGCTTTTGGCTATGGATTAGTCCGCCTTCCTGACGGTTGTTCAAGGTTAGAGACCACATTCTATGGTAGGAATTTTTTTGTGGGTCTTAAGCCCCGAGACTTTTGATCCAGGGTGGCAAGCGAGATTGCTTGAACTTCAAGCATCCTCAAAAGTCATATTCAAAACAGCTGTACCAAAAAGGGGCAAGGAAAACATTACGTATAGTTAATACGAATTCTATTCCCCTGACTACAAATTTTTCCTAGAACAACTTATCTAACTAATTAGTCTAATGGATCCCTTGAACCAAATTCTAGAGTCTCACTTTCATTTAAGTGGATGGAAACCTTATTTAATATTAATTATTATGATTTTTTATTTATTCCCCGCTAATATTCTTATCATTTCCCACACTGCATTTCATGGGTCCTCGTGCAACGACCTTTACAATCAGACTCGTAACTCAATGCCGTGGCCTTGCACTTGATCCAGATGTAGGATGTGGAGCAGATTCATTGTGGTACTTTTTCATAGCCACCCTTTCGATGTTATCAGTCAAGTGCAGCTTCCAGTTTCATGAATTGATGGAGAAAAAAAATGTAATGCAGCTCCAGATAAGTTGGTTCGCCGTCGTGTAGGCGTCCCAGGCTCCTGATAAGGGGCAATAAAATCCAAGTGTTATATGGTAGTTAGATCATTTGAGCCCGGTTTCCGACCTAAAATTGATAGTGATTGGGAGAGGAATCGCTTGCGCCGCTTCCCGTGTTTTGAAAAATATGAAACATACTATAAATCATTTTCGAGTACACTTAGAATAGAAGAGAGTGTACTATATGGAATGCGATTGTGAATTTCCGATGGTCGGCGGACTATAAAAGTCGGCGATCTCTGCGTCCAGCGATTCATAAGTGTTTGCTTCGCTCAAGTGCGCGGTTACTACCCGAAAATATTTTTCAATTTCCAAGTTCCAAGTAAATCTTCAAAATGAGAATCCTTGCGGAGGTAACGATATTCGGGATCGACAAGTGTTTTGCCGTGGCTTATACGTTTGTGAATTTAATCCATAGAACCATGTCCACCTCTTGGATCCTTCGGAGCTGATGCGCCCAGAGCCCACATTCGCGGACAAGAATCCCTCCAAATTCCGGGACTACAGTGTGGACACCACCGATCCTCTAAAGGAACGCGTACGCCAGACTTATCGTCAGATGCATCTGAACCAGACTGTGGATTTCGTCAAGGGTGAGTTAGAAACAGTGTAAATTATATAGTCTATTATAAAGATCGTTTCAAGAAGGATTGATCCTATAAAATTCGTTAAATGACTTTTTTTAATTAGTGAATAAGTGTGAAAATAGAAAAAAAAGTGATTAGATTAGTCAAGGCTCTAAATTTGTTGTGAACAATGAAATGTTATTTTTAATTGGAAATCCATTTTTGTAAAAACTCAATCTTATTAGGTCGTCGTGAGCACTGGCTGAAGTTCAACACGATTAAGATGACTGTGCGCGAAGCTTTGGAGAAGCTGAACGATCTGGTGGACGAATCGGATCCCGACCTGGATCTGCCCAACATCATCCACGCATTCCAGGCCGCTGAGCGGGCACGTGCCGAATTTCCGGAGCACGACTGGCTGCATCTCACGGCGCTCATCCACGATCTGGGCAAGATCATGGCCTTCTACGGCGAGCCTCAGTGGGCGGTGGTGGGCGACACCTTCGCCGTGGGCTGCCGTTGGGGCGATAGCATTGTGTACCGGGACGAGAGCTTTGAGGGAAATCCCGATGGGGATAATCCCGCCTACAACACCGAACTGGGCATCTATCAGCCCAACTGCGGAGTGGACAACCTGCTGATGTCCTGGGGCCACGATGAGTACATGTATTCCGTGCTGAAGCACAACAAGACCAAGCTCCCCCATGTGGCGTGCAACATCATTCGGTTCCATTCGTTTTATCCCTGGCACAATGGCGGCGACTACAAGCACCTTGAGGCTCCCCAGGATGCGGAGACCAAGAAGTGGGTGCTGATCTTCAAGTGAGTTTATTTTAAACACTCATACATATATACCCAGTTACATAACAAATCCTTCTTGCAGTCGCTATGATTTGTACACCAAGAGCGAGGTGGTTCCGGATATTGAAGCCTTGTGGCCATACTACCAGACCTTGATCGACAAATACTTACCCGGAGTCTTGGAATTCTAAGCGTACTTATGTTCAAGTCATTTTTAGCTTTCTGAATGATTTTACTTTATATATAAGACAACATTTATATCTGTAATATAATATAATGTATATGCGCCATATATGTATATCACCATAAATATCCCCAAATAACGTGAAAAACAAAACACTTCTCTTGCTTTTTTTAACGAATTCAAAAAAATGAGTTTTCGAAAAGGACTGCATACTTTTTGGCAGGGAACTTTTTGAAGTACTAAGAATTGGAGTTAGTACTGGTAGTAACAAAATCGAAAATTATTCTAATAGTGCTTCTGATTAAACCATACCTTCCTCGCGTGGAAAACTCAGGGGTGTTTCTTGATGAATTAGGAGTTCACTTCTACACCTCCAATGCTCCACCTAGCGGCAGTTCGGAGCACTTCGAAAATATGCCTTGAAAGCTTGTTTACAATGCAATAAATATATATCTACTTAGACCGAATTTTAATGATTTTCCCTTTCCTAAAACTTACACAAACATATAACTAATACCTTACACTGAAACAAATGTTCAATTCACTATGTACTTATTTGTAGTTCTTATAAACCTTGTTATTAATTATTACCTACGAAAACAGGAAAGAAAATAAATATCTAAAAATTGAAATAATGATGTTTATACGGTCATGCTCTAATGGAAAGTGATTATAGGTACAGTAGGGCATTTAGCGAACACAATTACACCAGTCTTTTACTAGCAATAAATTTTCACCCATACCCCCTTTTTCACTAGAACTATCCTTTCCTGAATTTATATATTTAATTCTATTTTGTCGCGAGCACGCTCAATTGATTGATCTTTTTTAATAATGTTTGTAGCGGAAACGGTGTAGCTGTACAGGCAAGACCACCGCCCCCCACCTCCGACGAACTACAGCCGGATTCAAAAGCGTGCACCCGCAAGTGCATACCTTCCACCATTTTATTTCGATACACGTTTTGGTAATTCGAATTAGAATTTTTTAAATGGGCTAATTGTTATTCAAAAAACATACATTTAAACTTAGGACACATGTTCTGAAAGCGGAATAAGTACATATTTATTGCGAACCTTAAATCTTACTAATTAACGTGTTTATCTATAATCAAAAAGCCTACTCAATTATTAAATGGTTTCGTTTTAAAGTGCAGTATCAAATTCATCTGTATAAACATTCAAACAAAATTGCATGCACATAAAGTAATTAATCAAGTTGACTCGTAGCGATTGTGCAATAAAAGTCTAACCTGAAGTGGGATTGGCAACTGCTTGGGATGCATGTCGAAAATCTATATTAAGCCCAGTCAAATATTTTAAGCGTAAAGTAACAAACCTAATTTGTATACGGCTATCGTTTTAATTCGTACACGCCTATCAACTGGATGTTCACACTAGAGTTACTCCCATTTCCAAGCCGGGCATTAGAAAACTAATCTCATGGCGTGCCCAGATCTCAATTGAGACTGGTTGACTGGTTGTTCAGGTGGCCGGGTGGCGATAAGCCGATCGATGGAATAAAAGGGGCCGCAATTGCCGCATCCCAAGATAGTTGCGGTCTGAATTCGCCGGAGTGAGGAGCAACATGAACTACGTGGGACTTATCATTGTGCTGAGCTGCCTTTGGCTCGGCTCGAACGCGAGTGATCCGGATGACCCTCTGTTGGTGCAGCTGCCCCAGGGCAAGCTACGTGGTCGCGATAATGGAAGCTACTACAGCTACGAATCGATTCCCTACGCCGAACCGCCCATTGGCGATCTACGATTCGAGGCTCCAGAGCCGTACAAACAAAAGTGGTCGGATATCTTCGAGGCCACCAAAACGCCGGTGGCGTGCCTTCAGTGGGATCAGTTCACGCCTGGGGCCAACAAATTGGTGGGAGAGGAGGATTGCCTGACCGTCAGCATCTACAAGCCGAAGAATAGCAAGAGGAGTAGCTTTCCGGTGGTGGCCCACATTCATGGAGGCGCCTTCATGTTCGGTGCAGCATGGCAAAATGGACACGAGAACGTGATGCGTGAGGGTAAATTCATACTGGTGAAGATAAGCTATCGCCTGGGGCCATTGGGTTTTGCGAGCACCGGCGATAGGGATCTGCCCGGAAACTATGGACTGAAAGACCAACGGCTGGCTCTCAAATGGATTAAGCAGAATATAGCCAGTTTTGGTGGAGAACCGGAGAACATACTGTTGATTGGTCACTCCGCTGGAGGAGCTTCGGTCCATCTGCAGATGCTTCGTGAGGATTTCGGCCAGCTGGCCAAGGCGGCATTCTCGTTTAGCGGAAATGCTCTGGATCCATGGGTTGTCCAGAAGGGCGCAAGAGGACGAGCCTTTGAACTGGGACGCAACGTGGGATGTGAATCGTCTGAAGACTCGGCCAGCCTGAAGAAATGCCTTAAGTCCAAGCCAGCCAGTGAATTAGTCACCGCCGTCCGTAAATTCCTCATATTTTCCTACGTGCCCTTTGCTCCATTTAGTCCTGTGCTGGAGCCATCGGATGCTCCAGACGCCTTTCTCACCCAGGATCCCAGGGAGGTCATTAAGAGCGGAAAGTTCGGACAGGTTCCCTGGGCTGTTTCCTACGTCACAGAGGATGGTGGCTACAATGCCGCCCTGCTTTTAAAGGAACGGAAATCTGGAATAGCTATCGATGATCTGAACGATCGTTGGCTTGAGTTGGCACCATATTTCCTATTCTACCGGGACACGAAGACCAAGAAGGATATGGACGACTACTCGCGGAAGATTAAGGAGGACTATTTAGGCAATCAGAAATTTGACATCGAAAGCTATTCAGAATTGCAGCGGCTGTTCACGGATATTCTCTTCAAAAATAGCACGCAGGAATCATTGGATCTTCATCGCAAATATGGAAAAAGTCCTGCCTACGCGTATGTCTATGACAATCCGGCCGAAAAAGGAATCGCACAGGTCCTGGCCAACCGAACCGATTATGATTTTGGTAAGGAAATCGTACTTATTAATGAACTTAATTAACCATTAATTTTATAGGAACTGTGCATGGTGACGACTACTTTTTGATATTCGAAAATTTCGTTAGAGAAGTGGAAATGCGTCCAGATGAGGAGATAATTTCGAGAAATTTTATCAATATGCTGGCAGATTTTGCTTCGAGTGATAATGGCGTTCTAAAATATGGTGAATGCGCTTTCAAAAATAACGTAGGTAGTGAGAAATTCCAATTATTAGCTATTTATATTGATGGATGCCAGAATAGGCAGCATGTGGAATTTCCATAAGTTACATGAATAAAATCAAATATTTTTCGTTCTGTGTAATTTTTAATTATTTGCTTATTCCCAACTGGCTTGAAATATCATATATACAAAACGCGTTTGTCGCATTTTATTTTTGTTTTTGTTGTTTCTTTATAAAGAACAATAAACGTTTGTTTATCCGCAGTTTGATTAGTACTTTGTGGAGTTCCAGATCATGTGTATACTCACAGGGCTGTTGTGCCTGACTTTGCTGTGGATAGCAGCCGCAGAATCTGAAGCAGATCCATTGATTGTTGAGATTACAAATGGAAAAATCCGTGGCAAAGATAATGGACTGTATTACAGCTACGAGTCGATTCCCTATGCCGAGCCTCCAACTGGTGCCCTCCGTTTTGAAGCACCTCAGCCGTATAGTCATCATTGGACTGACGTTTTCAATGCCACGCAGTCTCCAGTTGCGTGCTTGCAGTGGAATCAGTTTAGAAACGAAAACAATAAGCTGATGGGTGATGAGGATTGCTTAACGGTAAGCATCTATAAGCCAAAGAAACCCAGTCGGAGCAGCTATCCTGTCGTAGTCCTCCTGCATGGAGGTGCTTTCATGTTCGGTAGTGGATCCATATATGGACACGACTACATTATGCGTGAGGGAACATTGCTTGTGGTGAAAATAAGCTATCGTATTGGACCACTGGGTTTTGCAAGTGCCGGTGATAGGGACTTGCCTGGAAACTATGGTCTAAAGGATCAACGTCTGGCTCTACAATGGATCAAGAAGAACATTGCTCACTTTGGTGGAATGCCAGATAATATAGTGCTCATTGGTCACTCTGCTGGTGGTGCTTCGGCTCACTTACAGCTGTTGCATGAGGATTTCAGACAGCTGGCCAAAGGAGCGATTTCGGTGAGCGGCAATGCTCTGGATCCTTGGATCATACAGCAGGGTGGACGACGACGTGCATTTGAACTGGGTCGGCTAGTCGGTTGTGGACACACAAATATCTCCGCAGAACTCAAGGACTGCTTGAAGTCTAAGCCGGCTAGCGATATAGTCTCTGCTGTCCGAAGCTTCCTTGTGTTTTCCTACGTGCCCTTCAGTGCTTTTGGACCTGTTGTGGAGCCGTCAGATGCACCAGACGCCTTTCTTACCCAGGAACCAAGAGAGTTGATTAAGAGCGGAAAGTTTGCCCAAGTCCCTTGGGCTGTGACGTACACCACTGAGGATGGGGGATACAACGCTGCCCAGCTGTTGGAAAGAAACAAAATAACTGGCGAGAGTTGGATTGACCTACTCAATGATCGATGGTTTGAATGGGCTCCATACTTGCTTTTCTATCGCGACTCCAAGAAAACCATTAAGGATATGGATGATCATTCATTTGATCTCAGGCAGCAGTATCTAGCAGAACGGCGATTCAGTGTGGAAAGTTATTGGGACGTGCAGCGAATGTTCACTGATGTTCTTTTCAAGAATAGCGTGCCACGTGCAATAGATCTTCACCGAAAGTATGGCAAAAGTCCGGTTTATTCCTTTGTCTACGATAATCCTACCGATTCCGGAGTGGGTCAATTGCTATCCAATCGCACGGACGTAAATTTTGGTGGGTACACACTTGCGTTTCAAATACTTAACGCTCTAGCTTTCTTATTATTAAAGGTACTGTCCACGGAGATGACTTTTTCTTGATTTTCAATACAGCTGCATTCCGAACCGGCATTCGTCCGGATGAAGAAGTTATTTCAAAAAAGTTTATAAGGATGCTGGAGGATTTCGCACTCAACGACAAGGGAACATTGACATTTGGAGGGTGTAATTTCCGAAATAATGTGAACAGCAAAGAATATCAAGTGCTGCGTATTTCACGAAACGCTTGTAAGAACGAGGAATATGCTCGATTTCCCTAAGGAATAAATGCATATAAAGGATTTACAAAATGTAAACAGTATAATAATGTAATTAAAGAACAAATTTATTAAACCTTTATGCCGCCTCAACTGTCAGAGGTTTTTCAATAAGTTCGTCTTCCTCCTCCAGGTCGTTTTCCTCGCCCTCTACATTGCCATACATATCAATCTTGCTGTCCAGGAAGCGGAAATCCTTGAGGATGTGCAACTTGTTGCTGAAACCAGCAATGGAAATGAATTTAATGGGCGATGTTTGCCAAACAGCAGAGTAGCAGGCAGTGTGCTCCACGGGAATATTGGCTTGCAGTACTCCATTTAGGGTGTAGGACTGCACATGATTGTGCTCGCCACCGATTAACACACAGTCGTCCACAAAGTCACATAGATGCACGCGTCCGGGGAAGTTAAAGACACATGTGCTTTCCAGGGAACGCAGGTGGAAAATTGATGCTTTGGGTCCACCACCGCAAAGCAGCCAATCCTCGTTGACAGCCACAGCTCCTATCCATTTGCCCCAATCCGGACGCAACAGATTTGGGTTCTTGTAAGGCTCCAGCATTGAAGTGTGCTGCTGCTGCTTGGTGCTCCACACTCGCACAGTGCCATCCTCGGCGCCAGAGAAGATCTGTCCTTTGGCATTGCCCACCACACTGTGCACGTAGTCTGTGTGTCCGCGGTACTCGCGCTGAATGCGTCCGTCCTCCAAACTCACTTGGTAGATCACTCCGTCGCCACAGCCAGCGAACAGGATGCTGTTTTCCGAGTCCAGCCACATGGAGTTCACATCGGGCACCTCGACGGCATCCACTTGAATGGGTATCTTTACTTCCCAGGAGCGTTTGGTGGCCAGGGATTCCTCCTCCTCGTTCCATTTCAATCCGTAAATAAGACCCACTGCACCCACTATCAGGAAATCGCGATGGAAGGCCAGGTAATTGATGTCCACATCGCTGCCCTGCGGGAAGATCTTTAGTTTGCCAGGTGGCTCCTCGGAACCCTTGTCCAGTTCTTTTATTCTTTAAAATAGAAACACAATTATTTAGGAAATTGCGCCAAATTAAGGATTCTCACCTGAGTACGAAAATGTCGCCAAAGAGATTGCCCGCAAATAGGTACTGATTAGAGTCGGATATAGCCTGTGCCAGGACATTATTGTAAGCCCGTTTCAGATCCTTTTGTTTCATATTTTTAGCTAATTTAATTAATTTAACCAAATTTTATCGTTTTGTTTACGCCGGCTCTGTAGAGTGACCGTTCCTGAGCAATATACCAAAACTAATATATTCTTCTTGAAAAATATACTTAAAAGTGCGTAAGTATATAACGTAGCATTCGCTTTACGTTCAATTACGTTAAACCGTTAGCCAACGTAACGTGAATTTGGAATTTACGAAATAACCTGTTTTCAATCATTCGAAATTCGTTTGATTTCGAGGAAATACAATTGAATACCAATTGTAATTGCAATTACCTGAACAAAATCGTTCGCCGGTGATTGCAATTTGATTTCCTCATAAAAAATATCATTCTCCATGTGTCTGCCACAAATTATCGTGTGTGTCAGGAGTAAGAGTGCTTACCGTAAATGTTTATTTACGATTAATCTCATTAATTGTAAGCTGGACAGCCTTATGCGGCCTAAAATCGGAATTTCTGCTTTAATCAGACATAAAGTTCGATGGCATTCAGCTAATTAAATATTTTTTTTGCATTGTCACAGTGAGAGCCGATGTTTAAGAAAGTCTGAGACCTTTCAGACAGGCGAAATACTAGTTACGTTGACTAATCGCCTAAAAATATGAATTTGTAAACCCACCGTGACGTTTAGTATTGACTTAACAAATTGGATTGAAGTGAATCATCAGATGATGGAAAAGTCTTCAATATGACGTCAATTTTTGGGGAGATCTTCAAAGTTGAAGAGCGTGCTCGTACCCATGTTTGCCTATAAACAAATGCTGATTGCCCACTTATGATGGGAAAACAATAATGGGCAGCTTCAAATTAAATGGCTATCAACATCAGGTTTCCGTTGTTTACCAATCAAACATAACATAATTTACCTGAGCTTTTATTTACCTTATAAATTCTACGATTCTATGGCTTCATCAAAAATTCCATGTTGATGATTAAGAAATACAATACAATCTAGATTAAAATTGACCTAGTCGATGTTATTTTATTGAAATTAAATGTTCCCCATTTAATAAAATACTCTTCCCCTATTAAATATTAAGATTAATACAGAAGTCACGTATCATCGTAATACAAATTCTAATGTGTGTTGTTGATACACATTTTTCAGCCTGTTGTTCTCGGCCGTTCTAATCGTTCTAATTTATATGCAAATACCTATGGCTTATTAATGTCGAGACAGTCGATTTAAAATTAATTATTTTGGCGCCACAGAGCTGTTCGAACTGTCGCAGCATAATTCACATAGTCGAAAAAAAAAAAATCAAAAAAATAACATCGAAAATTCCCCAATTCCCATTAAGGCCCAGAACTTTTGTGGAACTTCTCGTTGGGCGTTTGAAATGCGGTTTTCCGGCTTAATCAATTCCTTATCTTTGGCCAAAACATATCGAGTTTTTTTTTTAAACGTCTGTAGCTGCGCTTCATTTGGCAGCATATTAATGGCATGTAAATTTAATTTGACAACTTGACGTATTATGCCAATTCGAAACGAGATTCCAAGACGATTTGTTTTTTGACGACTTTCTTAGGTTTTTATTGGACCATTTGGATTGGCATTTCGCACGTGTTTTTTTTTTCTTTCTGGGAATTCCAGTGTGCTCGGAACCGCCAACAGATATATTTTCAAGTCTGGCTTACTGGCGCCAAAAAGTTTCTTTCAATTTGAGTAACGGCTGTCGAGCGATCAAGCGATCAAACGATCATCTTTCTTTCTTTTTTCACCCCGACTAATGATAAATGCCTTTGATGAATTTTAGCAAATTTTGTTTGCTACACAACAGCTTGTGATGTAGTCATGGGAGTTTGTTTTTGTGGCCCAGTATTTGGTTGTATTTTGGGAAATCCCCAAGAGCCATAAATTTCTTCTAAGCGGCTCTTTCTTCTTTCTATCTAGCTTATTTTTGTTTGCCATATCGCGGGGATTCTCTTGCCCCCTCTCCGCGAATTAAATTAGATCCAACCGGATCTAGTTTGTCCAAATCTCTCTGGGCCTCTGTTAGCTCGAGAAGATCGTTAGCCCTCGGGAGGAAATGGAATCGCGCCGGAGGGAGTGGAACTTTTACTGCCCGGCGAAAAGTGGTATGGCGACTACTGGTTCTACGCCGTTGCATATTAAAAGCTCATTCGGCGACGGGGTTTTATACATTAATTATTTTTTTTTTTTTGAAGAAAACGATACAAATGGTGTTAGCTGACGTCAACGGCCGATTTGATGTGCCCATTTCGATACGGCAGCCAGAGATGTTGGTCAATGCACTCGACATGCGCCCAATTAGACACCAGATCGATCCAAAATCGGCTTTCTACCTATGATATATCCACGATTCGGAATTCCGTCAAGGTCAGCTACTTTCTCGGGCAAGGTAAGCAACATTTGTGGCGCCAGCGATGAAAGCCGCTGAACTTTTTGGTAAAAACAACACCTTTTTCTTGATATTCCCGAGCATCAATTTACAACTCGGATTCCCGGTCGGGTAATTTAAATTTTAATTGTTCAATAAATCTTGCCGGTTCTTCGCGTAATTTATTCAAAGCATTATGAAGAAAAATGAAATATGCATTCGAGGGGCACTAAAAACTCAAAAGTGGCCCCAAAAAGCCAGAAAGTAAAGTTTTATTCGAACCTGTTCCATAAACTTTGACGATGTGCTGAAAACTAATTGGGAAGATTAGCCTGTCCATCAATAAAAGACACCTCCCAGAACGGGAAGCTATCCGTATATGACCTACACGTGCTGCTCTTGGCCTTCTGAAGGGATGATCCGAATCAAAATCGGGGAATATAACACCTCAAGTAGCAAGTGTTTTGCACCTTCATGTCCAATTAATTTTATTAGTGTTTGCGTATTTATAAACTTGAACTTGCCAATGAGTAATGCAAACATTACGATCGTGAGGATCCAAAAAATTCCCGACTTTAGAATGCTCTATAGAGTTATAAATTGGGCAAAGATGCATCTGAATCACTTGGCTATATGCACCTTAATACTTCAGATTAACAATTCATTGACGTACTAAAAAAAACAAAGCCATTCGCTGGTTGTTTTTACAATTCGGCTGCTAATCAAGTAAATAAAATTAAGGCGATCGCTAATCTCCGTTGTTTTCATTAACAGCCCAAAAATCACTGGCGCCAAGCAAATTAACTCCCATTTTTAAATGATTGTTTTTTTATTTTAGTAAGATTTTGGGAGTTTTTGCGCAGATCGTGAAGAAAACAGGAAAATGCTAAGAAAGCCTTAGAACAATAACAAAGATTGAGTCAGCATTGTTGTGATTTCGATGTGGAGCGTAATCTACATATTAATTTTGTTTATGATATAGAATCAACAAACTTGATTCATCACCGTTGTTCTCCCGAAATTTGGCCAAAAAGTTTCGCTTGGAATTAGCAACATTTTTTTGGACTTTGAGGCGTAGATGAATAACTTATTCGAGAGACGAACTTTATGGCGCCAACGAATCGAACTGAATCAGAAAATAAATATTTCGGAGTCCCCCGTTGTTTACGGATCACGAAAATGCCAATGGAGACGGAGATGGAGATGCGCAAAAGCAACTTTCATAAACGTCAAAAAATTCCATCTTTTCAGTTGAATGAAAACATTTTCAACTAAGCCGAAAGGAAAACGAAAAACGAGTCTTCTTCTAACGAGAATTCGATAATAGTTTATACATAATTAAATTCGTATTTGTCACCTGTTCTGTTCTCTGCCAACTGTGTCTTTAACTCTATTTTCTCTCTTTGCCAAAAATACTATGAAATTCGAGGAAATCTCTTTAGATTGCCGAAATAATTCATATTATTTTATTTCGGGAATAGATGCTATCAATTTAGCACAATTCCACTTCCGTTTCCCATTTAACATTTGAACTTTGCCTTTGGCTAGGCGCGCCAAAAATGAAAATCTGAGATTCGGGGAGTCTCCGCGTCCAGCGTTATAAACGAGATTTTACGACCAGCTGGCTGTCATAACAACAGGCTACTGGAGAAGCCTCTGCCGATCTGTCCAGTTCGGAGCGGCGGAGATAGCCGGCGAAATATGTAGATTTTTGCTGAGCGCGAGCGACGAGGTATAAAATATCACGGCTCCATCAGAATCGATTTAGATTGAAGCGAACATTCAAAGCGCGCAGAACTCAGAGAAACGCAAAAAACGTTATAACAAGAAAAAAAAAACCGAAAAGACTCAAAATTTCAAATTCGCAAAACGAGACTGATTCAGTGACAAGTGCAGTACAGACAATAAAATGATCCACAAGAGCATAGCCCAACTGCTGGGACTGGCAGTGATCATGTTAATGATGTGGAAGCCCACACCCACGGAAAGCTACGCCGTGGGACAATCGAAGTACGGGCGGATCGAGAAGTTCCCCTACCAGGTGATGCTCATCGGAAAGCAGCTGTGGCGCAAACGGATTCTGTGCGGCGGCACTCTGCTGGACAGGCGTTGGATCCTGACAGCTGGACACTGCACCATGGGCGTGACCCACTACGATGTGTATCTGGGCACCAAGAGCGTGGAGGATACGGAGCAGTCGGGCGGTCTGGTGTTGCGCTCCAACAAGTTCATCGTGCACGAGCGTTTCAATCCGGAGACGGCGGCCAATGACATTGCCCTGGTCAAGCTGCCGCAGGATGTGGGATTCACGCCGCGAATTCAGCCCGCCTCGCTGCCAAGCAGATATCGACATGACCAGTTCGCGGGCATGAGCGTGGTGGCCAGCGGCTGGGGCGCCATGGTGGAGATGACCAACTCGGACTCGATGCAGTACACCGAGCTGAAGGTGATCTCGAATGCGGAGTGCGCCCAGGAGTACGATGTGGTAACGGCGGGAGTGATCTGTGCCAAGGGCCTGAAGGATGAGACAGTGTGCACCGGTGACTCTGGCGGTCCACTCGTTCTCAAGGACACACAAATAGTGGTGGGCATAACCAGTTTCGGGCCAGCCGATGGTTGTGAGACCAATATACCCGGAGGATTCACCCGCGTCACGCACTATCTGGACTGGATCGAGAGCAAGATTGGTGGCCATGGCCAAGTACATCAGCAGTACCTGCGACCCCAGCAGCAACATCACCATTCCCATCAGTACAGTGATAACAATCTCATTTAGGATGCCTCATTTTGCGGGTGGAACATCCCAACAACCACTGACTGAAACCTTATAGCTTTATGTTTTTTAAAGGAATTCTCCAATCTTGTGATATCGTAGCTCTCATTGAAATCTGCACATTGTGCATAGCTTTAACTATTTAAACATCTATATTTATTTTAGTTGTAAGAGTGATAGCGGACTCGCAAACAAAAAGAAAGCAACAAATGTTGCAAAATCTAAAGAAATTGAATATGAAGAAATAAAAACAAAAATCACACATATAGTAGCACAAAAAAAAACTGAAACCTGATTCGGCTTTTCTGTCTGTTTAGTCATGCTGATTTTTGTGGAATTGGAATTCCCGCATTTCGTAGGGATCTCAGATCTCGGCCGATAAAAGTGATAATTTCTGAGCTGGGTTAACTGTTTCGTTTTCTATCCACATTGTTAGCTTGGGCTTTTCGGAATCCCGTTCCTCCCCAGAGATCTTTACATAATTTACGAACCCCATAATTGCTTATGGAGCATCTTCCGAAAACCACTTACTTTACATAATATTTCGCTGTTGACTTTACACTCGACTCGACTCGATCCGATCGTCGAGAACTCGAAGCCACTCCAGTTGGATGGGTAGCTCCACATCCACACGATGACGTCTGGTATTTAGTTCCGTGATAGATGGACGATTCTATTACGACCAGTTACCAGTTTCGAGATTGGAGAGTAGCCCCAAGATTTTCATTTGTTCGAATTGTGTCAGTTCTATTTTGCGTTCAAATCGAAGTTCGTGACGCACTCAAAAGAAGATTCCTTTCGATGGCAGATTTATCACAAATTGATATCATCTTATGGCCCAAAATACTTTTCTGATTTAACTGGGCTCAGCAAGAAATCCCCAACGGATATCTGATCAATTAATCCAATGACTCGATCTGATTTAAATTCGCTAGCAAAGTCATATAATTTATTATGACTGGAGCAGTGAATCGGGTGCAACTTGTTAATGTGTAGCAAAGATACATATATGCACAGAATTTGGAAAGTGCCTCTATAAAATGACTTCTTCGCCATTTAACATTTAACTCCTTATAGAGCAGCAATTAATCAGTATTCGTTCACCACGAAAATCCTCATGTAAATGAGATATTTGGCAAGGTATTTTAGATAAATTCGTTCTACTGGACTCCCACATTTAAATGCTGATAGCAAACTGGTTCAGTGAACAAAATGTAGTCTTGTAGTTTTCGATAATAAATCACGTGGCACTCACAACATTCAAGGCAATCGTTTTCGAATGTTTTCCATTCAAGCACACGCGCCCTTGGATCATTCAATTAGTTTATGAATAATTAGCTAAATTAAATCCCTAAATCGTGCCTAGTAGAGATTAGCATTTTATGGAATAGCTGGGAAAATGCAAACTATCAAATTGCAGTCATTGCTCAATTAATTATTAACTTTTTATGATGTGAAGGGTACTAAAGTTGATTCTAAACATTCCATTTATATGTGTAAATTTATTTAAAGCACTAGATCAATTATTGCTTGCCGCGAATTAAAGGATAATGCCATCAAGTATGAGTAACATAACATAGATTTAGACTAATTTATTTGGTGTTTCGCTTTCATTTGTGCTCAGCTCTGAGATTGTGTGATTCGCGCTAAAAAGTGCACTAGAAATGTTGACTTTGGTACCGGTTTCCTTCCTAATGGATTAGCATTCCTACTAGCACTGGGCGGCGGCGTTCTGCTGCTTCTTCTTCAGCACACAGTCAATGGCCTGGACGACTTCCAGAAAGATGTCGTCCACGTCACGCTCGGCATTGATCTGTGATTAAAACGAAAGAGTTGCTAATTATTTCCATATTGAAAATGCATATGCGATACTAACCGTAAGGGTCTTAGGCTCATACAGTTCCAAAATGGCATTGGTGTTCTGCTTGAAGGTCAGGAGGCGTGCCCTAATGGTCTTCTCGTTGTCATCGTCCCGTTTCACCGACGAGGCAGCGGCACGTGCCATGATGCGCTGCACCATCGTGTCCTCGGAGCACTCAAAGTACAGCGCCAGATCGGCGGGTGCAATGCGCGCCTCGAACTCAATGCCCTGGTTCTTCTGACGCGGATACCCATCGATGAGGAATCCCTTCGAGCTTCCCTTGGCCCGCGCGATGGCGTCGTTCAGCAGAGACAGCACCTCGTCGTTGGACACCAGGCCACCGCTGGCCATCACCGCCTGCAGCTGACGACCCTTGTCCGATCCAGAAGCCACCTAAAAGATTGAGGCATATTATAAATGGGTAATCACTTATTAAATGTAATGTTCTATTAATAATGAAACAATTGATATTCAAAGCTAATTTGAATTGAAAGTAACCTTATAGATTATTATTCTTTCAATACACAAACGTGTAATTATCTCAATAGTTTAAGTTCGCATCGCAATACTTCGGGTAATAACAATGAATGTTCCGATCCAAATATAATCATTTTCCAAAATCGCAATACACCCTTGCCATCTGCAAGCACTGGGTAGATAGCACCGACTATTCCAGTATTTCCGCCCAAATTACCTCATTGCGCAGCAAATCGCCGCTGCTCAGATGTGTGAATCCGTATTTTTCCACGATTTTGGCGCACTGAGTGCCCTTGCCGCACCCGGGTCCACCCAAGATCCAGATGATGGGTATATCAGCCTGTAAGGACAAGATTTGGGTTAGCAGGCACACAACACCGAGGCATAGGAACATCTACAATTAGCTGGTTTAGTGGTAACACGTACGCAAGCTTAGTTGGATTAAGGGGCATGGCATGGTTTCAAAAGAGGGATTTTTTTTCAATATTCTCGGATCGAAATTCGTTTGTTTTTTTGGTGAAGCGGCGGCCAGACAGTTAACATGCCATACATCAACTAATCCTAGTGAGTAGGATCTAGTGCCCATTTACTCGGATGGGCTACTTACGGCGGCACGTGCCCTACGGAGCTCCTCGGCTTTGAGCTTCTCCTCGGCCTCCTTCTTCATAACCCTTTGGTGACACATAAATAACTACACAATCGAGACAGTTGGTGAGGATAGTTAGATATCTCCGACTTATAGTGTTATTGAACTACATCCGAGATGTATTTGGCATAGGTTAATATGTAGTTTATTAGTAGTTTGGGCGCTTTGCCAGCAAAAAATAGTGTTCTTACTACGAAAATGGGAACTTATATATACGTAGGTTATACATATGACATTGATCTTGAACAGAATACCACCGCGTCACACATATCATTTCAATTTGGGGTAATTTGGGGCAATTGGCACCTCTGCTCCATTCACACAAATGGTATTGATAATGGCTTGATCTCATCAACAAAAATCTAGATTAGTGTAAACAATGCCATCGCTCCCGTTGTCGGCCCGTGACCATATAGATATATAGATAGATATAGCGTGTGTGCAGATCAGCTTTTGATATAGTATTTTGTATTCGGAAGGCCCCCGCCGATTTTCGCCTGTTCCGCATTGTCGCACCCGTCGAAAAATGGGTAAAAAAAAAAATTAAAATAGAATATAGAAAATGAATGAATTCGGATTCGGACAGCTTGATAATGCCCAGGTTGTTTGCTGGCTGCCACCTATAGATCTTTCTATTTTTCTCAGAGCATAAACGCGATGCTTTTCATTCTCGCAGTCGTTGTTTTTCACCGACTTTTCCTATGGCACATTTTTACGCATTTAAATTGTTGCGTGTGAGAATTTATGATTTTCAAGCTCATTTACGTAATATCTCTTCACATGTATATAGATCGTGTAGTTCAGTGACTTTTCAATGTCATTTCCAAGGATGCGCTGTGGTTAATAATTCAGAACTAACCTGTACAAGTGTCGAGGTTCCCAAATACTTAAAGGTAATTATAGAAAATTATAGCAGCGATGTCTCAAGTGCTTTCTGTTCAAATGAATCGAAGAAACTATCAAGCTAACTCACGTGGATTTTTGATATTTTTTTTTATTTTGATATATCTTTGAGGTTGCTTATTCAAATGTATATTGTTTAGTGATTTAGAACTAACCTTTCCATGTTAGTTATAACAATAATTTCCCAGCAAGAACTTCACACATGCTTTCCGTTCAAACGGAACTAAAAAACTATCCAGCAAACTTAGAGGAATTTTTATGGAACCCGCCTCTTGATTTTTTATATGGTGTTCTTTTTATTTTATTTTTTTTTGCTTTGTTTTCACAATTTAATAATGCGACGCGACCAAGACTAAAAAACCGGCATGACTGTCTAGTTCGAGTAGCGCCAATAAACACATTTAAACTGCTTTTTGGCGACGAGGCTGGGGACTTGCTAATGAATCAAGCCCCGCCAGAAATTCCTGTGTGCCGAGCAACTGGTCATAAATTTATTCAAATCGGGATTTTGACGTCAAAATTCGTTTGGTCGAGCTTGGAATGTGAAATTTCGGTTTTTATTTATTTTTTGTTTGTTTGTTTCTTTCAGTTGCTAATTTGTTTTGTTCGGGTAGGGAATTTCACAGATTCGTAATCGTTGGAATTAGGAGAGGCTCTATTTATACCAAAACAGTAAACATGGAACAGCTGACCGGGAGCTTCTCATTCTCATTCCTCATTCTCGGCTTCAAAAAAAAAAAGCTGAGTAAGCTTGTGGCCCCAAAGTTTCTTAATTGCAACGCTGGGCTGCAAGGTCAAGTGCAATGCAAGTGGCTCAAGGTCGATTGGACCGCTCTGAATCCTCCATTTAAAAGCCACTGCTTCACTTTCCCCGTTGGAGTGCAAGGCCGATTTTTAAATCAGAGTGAAACATTTGGGGTGTGTGTGGGGGTTACAAACAAATAAAAATAAATTGGGCATTAAGCAGAAACGAAAACACAAATCACAGCACCCGCGCACTGAAAACACTCACCATGATGATGATGATGTATACTAGATATACACGTCGCTGCTGCGGGCCTTTGGCTGAAGAAATCGCGAGATATTCGGTAGTTTGTTAGCCGGATGCCTTACTAGCCTTCCCCTAGCGCCACTTGGTCGGTCGATTCTCGCCCAGATTCTCGATTGCTCCGCCCGACGAATTTCCACCCACCCTCTGTGCTGCGTGAGTTGAGAGTGACTGAGTGAATGAAAAGGCTTTCGATTCCGATTTCTGATTCGTTTCGATTCGATCCGATTCGGCTAACGGTTTCACTGCGCACAGACACGCGAGCTTTCCGCACAAAGCTTTCCGAGTAACAGTGCTTTTGTTTTGGCCGTTGCGTTGACGAGTATAACCCGAAATGGTCAAAATTTGAATTTTTGAGGTGGTAGACATTAGACTCCAGACTACCAATTCTTATTGTCATGATCAAATTCAAATTTGATTTATTGTAATACGCAGGCTGTAATCCTTACTTATGTTCTCTTTTTCTATATTCATTTTAATTCAGTTTGGGTATGGCCAATTAGTAAGGTATCTAACTCTTTAACGAGCTATTTCCACTTTGTGATGACGTTTAAAGATGTTATCCATATTTAACTTGATTTCCTGAAACATTGTGTCCGGCTCTTGGCTAGCATCGATTTTCAAAACGGCCTGCGGATATCTTTCCAAAACCGCTTTAGAGCTTTCTATGTACATTGATAGACTTGGGCGTGGGGCGCGACTGGATGAACTGCGTGTACTTCCGGTTGCCTGATCCAAATCCAGCACAATAATTAAGTTCGGCGACCCGAAGCCATCCTCTAATATTTCAGCCTCCTCCAAATCGGCAGGGTATCTAAAAAAAAGGATGTATCTTTACGAATTTTGTGTGTCTAAATACTGGCCTGACTTACCCGTCAATGACGAAGCCTTTGAGCACTCCACGATGGCTCATCAATTGTTTTTCAATCAAGGGTACAATTTGTGGTAGGGGTATTGCAGTTCCCGCTGATAAGGATTTTTGAAATTTTTGGCCAGCCGGACTTTTTGTTTCTACCTGTCATTGGGTAGTTAGCACACAAGTAGTTAATAAACAAATGCTTATTTTCATTACCTCCATTTCGACCAATGCGATGGGGTCAATATGCTTGAAGCCATACTGCTCTTGAATTTTCTGCGCCTGAGTTCCTTTGCCGCTACCCGGACCGCCCATAATCCACACCATAGGAACCTCCTGTAACATATTTGCATTAGATTTATACTGTTGGGTATAACTAACAGCCTACCATAGCTGAACACAAATTGTTCAAAAACAATGCCTGAATATCAAAATAAATACATTTTTCGGCACGAATTTTGATATTTTGACAAGTTTTGCTTGCTCTTTTTGTTATTCTCGTGCCGGCATTCTTTATAAACAATGCCGCGTAAATAAAATAAACTTTTCGAGCTTTTAAAATACTAACACGTACAATTTATTGAGGTGGCACATCCGCAGTATGGGCAATCATCAACTAATATAGTACAGAAAGGCCTGTATCTGTTTGGATTCGCTTACGGATATGACGAGCAGTGGTGCGGTGAGAAGATTTTGATGTTTCATCTTGGAGATTTGGTCGTGGGTGGGAAACGCCACCTGCGTAGGAAGTATAACTACATTAAAGTTGGGCGCGTTGGGTGCACTTTTTTTGAAACCCTTGTTGTGCAGATGTAGATTAAAGATTATCTTCAAGGCGGAGGGAGTATCTAATTGGTCTTTGGTATAATCTTGGCTTTTAAGTTGCACCATATCGAATTTTTCAAAGATCTCTTCAAATTTGGCATATGAAAATTCGCATTTTAGTTGATCCACGAGACTTCGACCCGTTGTGGAGAACTTTTCTTTTTTACTTGCAGGTTCCTCAGTTGGTTTTTCTACAGCCATACGTTTTCGTTTTTCGAATTTCAAATCAATGGGATCTACAACAATATTAGGATCTTCTGCCTTTTGAGATATTATAGGTTCCTTCACATCTTCCATACGCTTTTCCGCGATAAGGTAAAAAGGTGAAGTTTTGATATGATGTGGTACTGGCTGATTTTCCACTTTTTCCTTCAGCAGTGCCCAAATACAATCTGCACTCGTAACTTCTTGGGGAATTTCCTGATGAGGCGCATGCTTTACGACTATATAGCCAGATCGGGATAAAGCCGAGTAAACTAGGTAGTTGGTGTACCTTTCGCTTTCCATCTCTTCCAAAAGGAGCACATAAGCTTGCTCGATTGAAACTACGAAACCACAGTACTCCAGTTGTAAGCGTCCCTGAAAAGTACATGTTCTAAATATCTTGATTGAATTTAAAGGGCGGGCTAATATCTTACAACTTCTAGTAGGAACATCGCTTCGTAGTACTCCAAGTAGAGTACTCCCTGCTCGCTGTATCCGAAATTTTCGAATTTCCCATCTTTGCGTTTGACTTCTGCCACTTGTTGCTCCTCGTGCCAAACGGCAAGAGCCCTTCCTCCGAGTCTTTCTATCCGAGGCACTGACAATTGAGCCCGCAAATACTCTAAAATGTTATAAGCATAATTATATGTATTGGTGTTAAATATTTATAACAAATTCTAACCCTGCGCTCGTTTAAGCTCCTCAACTTCCGCTGCAGTTCCCTCATTTTTAGTTCGTTTTAGACCTCCACTCGGAGGTTCGAATTCAGTGTGACGATGCGCAATGAGCTCCTGGGCACTGGAATTAATTGATTTTAAGCTAAGGTATTCATATCTCAGTCAGAAATTACCTTAAATAGCTAATTTTTGGATGAATTTCCACAAATTCCGAATCTTGTGTTTTGGTGTCCATGTCAATGTGACCAAGGCCGAACCATTTAAATATACCAGCATGTACAAGCTTACCAATTTGTTACCGATGAATCGATTACTTTTGGCGGGCTGTCATCGGTCTTGAATTTTACTTAACAAAAACCTATCAAGACACTTAACATTTTTAGAAACCAAAAGTTTTAAGTTTCGGTTTGCATCATTTTTATTCAATCCAACACGTAGATAACCTTTTTGCCCTTCTAATGCCGTAAATTTTAGACAATTCCCAAAAAAGCAATATACCAGTATTCTCTATTTATAAATCTTTATTCTTTGTATAATTGTAGTTTTGTTAGTTTCGCATAACATACGCTTAACATTTGTTGCCCTCTCATGCAATGGAGCTTGTCGAAATCTCGAACTCGTTTTAATTGATGTCATATAACATTTTACACCTTGAAAATACACTTATTGGTAGATTTATGAACATTTAATACACCACATTGTTGCTTTTAACTCTTATGCTGTTAACATTTTCTCATCGACTCGACAATTTCAACTTCACGTATATTGCAGGATATTTCTAGTTGGCTTTCTTTTCTTTGTTTCTTCGGTTTCTGGCTACACCGCAAATGTTTTTTAAACTCTGAACTGCGAAACGACCCCCTTTCGGTTTCTGCTGTTTGTAAAAACTTAAATACAAAAATTATACACTATAACTAACCGTACATTGTATATTGTTTATCATTATGTATATGTTACCTATAACTGATTTATATGTATGCGTCGTGTATTGTATAAACAGTTTCTCCATAGTATTGGTTGCTCCTTTAATTTGTCCTTTGTTAATGCCCTCGAATTGTTAACATTGTTCACCACATTTGTATTATACATATGCATACATAGATCCGTAAATGCTTTAGTTATTATCATCTACATATATGCATAGATATATTTCTCTTTCTGTTTCAAATGCGTAACGCTTTAAGGTAATATTTTTTATCTGCCTGCTGATAGGTCGTTTCATTATATTCCCCCTCTCCATCGAATCACCGCACCCCCGCCCCCCACCACACATAGTAAGTGGAAATGAAAATCGCTTCAGTTAAAAGTAGGGAAAACTTAACAATACTCTCCCCCTTGACATGAATATCTACACTTATGTACAGGACAAAGAGGACCGCTTAGACTATGGCCACGTTCGTGGTCACGGAGGTGGCATTCGGTTTGCCCGACTTCACCAGGCACGACTGTGAGTTGTTGCCCATGCTGGAGCCATCCAAGCTGTCCAGATCCAAGGCCGTGTCTATCATCGTGTTGTCGTGCAGCATTCTCAATCTCTCCGCCGACTTCACCTGCTCGGCTCCATCGCCCAGGGACTTTCTTTTCACATGACACGAAGCACTAACCGGATCGTCCAGGTCGAGATCGTCGCAGAGCAGAGTGGAGGACAGCACATTGTTGGCCTGCTCCTGCTGCTTGCGTTCGTCGATGATATTGGAGTACACATGCAGCGTGGAATCCGCTGGATCCGTATCATTGTCCACTGGCAGCACATTGCTGTACATGTTTTCCGTTTTTCCACTGATGGCAGCCGCCAATAGAGCTGCGCCCGCAGATTGCTTCCCGGAACTGCTAGCTCCTTCACCTCTGACATGGTTATCCGCCAACGAGGAGTTGACCAGTGCCGCCTCGAAGTCAGCATCGAAGAGATTGCTATAGCTTCCGCTGCGGTTGCGCATTTCCCTTGCCTTATTGGAGGCTATGGCCGCCACGGCTGCCACCACTTCGGGACTGCCCACGACCACAACATCAGGATCATCCAGCTCATCCTCGCTGCTGGCGGTGGCCAACTGATTCTCGTAGCTAACAGTGCCGCCATTGGATATCTGGCGCTGTTTGTGATGACGATGGCGGTACTGACGCGCCTGGGTGGCCGTTTGGTGGGTATAAGCCGGAATGTCCATTTGGGCCAGCGGTATCTCGTTGTCCACCAGCTGAGCTAGACTATTGGAATTACCTGCAAAACGAGACGGAAAAAAGGGGAGAAGGGCGCAACGAAAGCGCGTGATTAGTAATTGGTATTTAATTTCGTTCTATTGTATGTTTAATTAATGCACGTTATAATTGAAATGCTCATTACAACAAATTTGCCAACTAATTTAAAATTCGAATTTCAATTTGGAGCATTTGTATCTGGTGGTTTTATTGCTCTTTTGCTAGTGGTCGTTGATGGTTTGTTTAGGTTCGATATCGTTTAGCTGTGGCAAAATAAAACTATTTAAATATGCAAATAATCATAAATGCTGAAAAGGGCGCCAAATTAAAATCGTAATTCAATCAAATGCGGGCGAGGGGTTGTTTTGTGTGTTCAATCGAACTAATACACGTGTAATTGCAATCTGAGGAGGAACTGCCTCGGAACTGGGCGGAAATCAACTTAATTCGAAACTCATCAGTTGATAAGCTCCTAAAACCGAATAAACAACAATGATAACTGAAAATTGAATGACAAACGCCGCGTAGAGTATGCGCAAATAAAGACGAAAACTGGACGCTAATTAATGGATAATGGATTCAGTGGTTAAGTCGGTGCCAATTGAACAATTTAAAACATGCTTTCAAAATGTTGTGAGTGCAATTAGTAGCTAGCTTGCCAATAAATTACTGCTAAATACCATATTAAACTTTGACTTTTGGTGTGTTGTTTTGGATGGTTGTTTTATATTGAATGGTGATGACTTTCGGGTTAATGGTGGAAACAAATCATCGGCATGTGCAACATAAGATAATATCAAACGAATATTATGTAATTGAGCTATTTCGCAGCAGAAAATCAAACTCAAGGGTTAAGTATGCGATGGTGTAGCTAATTTCAAACGAAACTCTAAAGCTTTGATTAAATTTCGGTATTTGGTTATTTTTATTTCGGTACATACAACAATCAAATGTGTTTGCATTAGGAGAGAACTCACCCAATTAAGGCTTAAAATGCATTTTTACTCTAGTCTTAAGCGGCCCTCGACAACTTTCGCTCAATTGCAGTTTTTGTTTGGGTCATTAAATAGTTACAGACACAAATTTGTAAATATTGTTTGGTTTTTTTTTTTGTTAGTTAATCCCAGAGTCAAGTTGAAAGATACAGAAAGAGTTTGACATTAGTGTGCGATAAATCAGGAGGAGGGTTATAGCATTTCTTTTTTTGTGTGTCAAAACCAAAATCAGGGAGCCTAAAGGATAATGGATAATGGAAAATGTAGAGGAGCGGAGTATCTGAAGCCTTCATTTCGTGTCTATGTGTGTGTGGATGATGCGGCGGGGGCTACATATGCATATATGGTTCCAATAACCGTTCAGGATCGCAAGTAGGTCTCACGATCTTCCTGAAAGGATGCGATACGCTTCAACATCGGGATTAGTACTTATAGATAGTTATGGATCTGCTTTCGATCCACATTAAACATACGCTAGATACACGTTATTGCCCAACATTTAACCATACATATGTGTGTGTATATAAGTACATGTATAAATTTACGTTTTCATCAGTTAACACTCGCTTTCATATATATATATAATATATATAACTAGCTACAACTTCAATTATCTGGCTAATGCGCATTACACTTGCAATTAATTATAAAAGGAACCCATAATATTGTTAATGCTCAAGATTTAAAGCCTTGTAGGCGGCATTTGAGCCGCAATTATGTCTTTAAGCTGGCTTACATATATAACCTACGATTTTCACCTCCACAAAAGTCCAGCAATCTAGTGCCCGAAAAATGTTTGCCTTTCAACTATTACGAACTAGGTATAAATATTTGCAATTTCAATATTCGTTTTCATTTTCATATTTTCATTTCAATTTCAACATTTCGCACTGTTCGGTATTTTGTTTATTGCTAATTATTTGCAGCAGTCACTTGGCAATGTTCCAATATTCAAGATTAAGACATATTCGATATTTGATATTCAATTCGTTTGCAACAATTTCTCGTTTTCCACTATTAGTTTTAAAATTTTCGACGTTCCCTTAGCACTGATACATAGTTTATCAAATTCTTATTGAATTCCATTGTTTAGTTTACGTTTACAATTAATTTTAAATTTCATTGTAAAAATGAAAAAAGTCCTAACAAAATGTTGCTTCGATAAATGGCAGTTATTTTGGCTCATTAAGTTTTTGCTTTTATTTTCTTTTCGGTTTTAATTGTTTTTTGCTAATTTCACTAATTGCAAGTTAAAGTTTTCGTTCATAATCCATGTTCGGCTGAAACCTTACAAATTAATCGAGAATTCAACTGAAGGCCCAAGTGACTGCGATCATTTACAAAAATCTCACAAGGTTCCCAACAAAAAGCAAAATCATTAAGCACTTTACCAGGCGAACTTACACAAACATGCTTGGCTGGGGATGTTGGTTTACTAGTTTACTGGTTTACTGGTTTTTTGGATCTTTGGTTTTCTGGTTAGTAGGTTGTTTGGTTGCTTGGTTAGTTGGTTAGATGGTTAGTTGGTGTCTTCACTATTGGAGGTGGCGGCGCTGGGACGTAGACCAAGGTGGATACATACATACACGGGTGGCATTTAGCGGCCCCTGGCGCCGAGTCGCCCCTATTGCAAACGCATCTTGCAGCAGGAGGGATCCGACGCACCTAGCCTGGGAAGCAGGTGCTATATAAACGCAAAAGTTTCTATGAACCAAGTTTTTCGGGGGACTGGAACTGGAACTGGAGGTGGAACGTGGAGCGTGGGGAAGTCTACGGCAAGGGTTGGTGGTTTCAAACATTAAACACAAATCAAATACAAGTTCGACTTCTACAAAAGGGGGGCTAGTGCAAACACAAATGCAGATTCGAATACGAATACGGATACACGGATACAGATGCGGATTTTCAGGCTGCAAAAGGGTAGCAGTTACATTGCACTAACAACTATGCGCATCCTGGAAGCCAAGTGAGTCTCACAAATGTGCCACATTCAGACTGTGATAGATTCCCTCAAAGTTAAAATCAAGGCTGCAAACTTTTAAATTTATTCGCTTCGTTGCTTTGGCTCCGAGTTTTCAACACTCAGTTGAGCAAAATATTTGCTTGCAAATCGAAATCAAAGAAATCACATTGATAAATGGTAAATAGATGGTGAAAAAATTACCCGGTTATATGGTTTTAAACTTAAACTAACATTTCGTTTTGAATCTTATAGTGAAAATAAGCAAGTTATTCATTATAAAATAAGTTTCATGGATAAGTGAAAGCAGGCCGAATTAAAAATAAACCCGAACCGTTTCAAAATAGTTCGGTCAACAAATGGCTTGCAGCCTTGATTAAAAAATAAATGTATGTACATGGCAAACTATTCAAAAAACTTAATCAATGCCTAGTCAAGCCCTTATATTAAATCCTAAACGAAGTCCTAGTTATAGCCATAATCAGAAAGCTGCTCTCGCTCGAGTCTAAAGCTAAACAGAGTAGCCCCAAATAAGTGGGGCACATTCCGGAAAACTGGACCCGATGTGGCGCCTTAGCAAAAGCGTGGAAGCATTAGGAATCGGGCTGGCCAGGGCCCGGCCTTATGTACAGCGCCCAACAACCGATCGAGGAGGATGACCAGGAGACGGACCAGCCCACCGATGCGATGGACGTGACCGTGGCCCATGGCGGCGGAGCAGCGGACTGCTGCTGCGTACTATGACGAGTCACTGCCCGCCGCATCCTCGATGATCGAGTTGAGATCGATGTTGAACGAATACTCGTAGAGATTGGAGTAGCGGTCGCGCTCCTTCCACGGCGACCGGTGATTCATATAAAGATTTCGTTTACTAACACGAAAGATCTGGCTGTCCTTGATCGACTGATCGTCATCGCAGGGTTCACCGCCACCGCCAAAGTCGCACTCGCGAATCGTCAGCCGGTTGGTCGGCGACTTCAGTTCGAACATCACCTCCTGGTGCTTGTACGGTTTCCGCATCGGCAGCGGCTGATAGCCGGCTATATTAACCTTCTGCGAGTCCACCGACATGGTCGACTGGCGGCGCATTCCGCGTGCCGCCTTCGGGAACGGATAGTTCCTCATCAGATTGGAGTCGGTGCTGCGTTGCGGCGAATAGTATTTGAAGTCCGTGGGCGCCGGCGCTTGTGGCGCCGTAGTGTGTATGGTGGTCAAGGTGCTGTTGCTGGCGGAGATCGCTCCGCTGGCCTGCAGCTGCAGCGTCGACGGGCGTCGTGGCGCCAGCGGCGGTGGTGCCGTGGCCAACGACACGGACACCGAAGTGGGTGCGGTGGTGGTGGCGGAGGAGGAGGAACCACCCGTACCAGTGCCGGTACCGGCATGGGTGCCGCTGGCGCCGGATGCCACTGCCGCTGCTGCTGCTGCCACTGTGCCAATGGCTGTGGTCTGCTGGGCATGAACGTGGTGATGCAGCAGCGGGAGCGGCGAGTGGCGGACATCGTCGTACGACGGTGTCAGCGGCAGGTGCAGCGACCGCTTGAGGTTCAACCGGTAGGAGGAGGACGTGGCCGGCGAGCGCAGTAGCGAGGGCGAATTGGGACCCGGTCCTGGACCGCCCTCATGTTGCTGCAACTCGGCGGCCACCAGGTGCTGCTTCAGTTGCTTGTGTTTGTGTTTGCTGGCCTTGAACTGCTGCTGGGCACTGGCCGGCAGCAGGGTTTGCAGGGAGCAGCGCTGCTGGTGATGCTTGCGGGACTTACCGTTTTGGACCAGGTCGTAACTGGGCGGCGGATGATCGAAGCCGTTGCCATGGCCATTCCCATGGCCATTGATGGCACCTCCGTTGCCCTCCAGTGTCGAGGAGGAGGGATTGGACTGGTTATCGTGGTCGTATTCGTGGTGTGATTGTGTCGATTGTGGTGTATGATTCGAGTAGTAGTAGTAGTAGGTAGTAGTAGTAGATTACCAAAAAGAACATTGCATAGAACACAAAAAGAAAAAATTTGAATTACAGATCGTCAAAATGATGTGCACAAAAGAGTTCATCGTACGAGAGTTTTGATTTGATTGGATTTGATATATATGTATATATATATAAATATATAAAGGAGATCAAGCAAGCAGTGTGCTCAGACATTTAGATATTTTTAGATTTCGGTGGTGAAAGGGTGCTCTTGGATTGACTCAATGTGGCCGCTGGATTGGCCGCTTACCTCGTCGTAGAATCGGGGCTTCAGCTCCGCTCCACCAATGCTGATGCCGCCGCCGGCACCACCGATGCCACCACCACCCAAACCGCCCATCATGGGCTGCGAGGTGGTGACCATGTGCGAGGCACTCAGCACATCGCTCAGTGCGTGCCGCGGACTCGACTGGTGCTGCATCTGCTGGATGAACTCGTCGGTGGCGATGCCGCGTCTGTCGGTTAATCCAATTAGCATAATGCTCTGGAACTCTGCTCACTCTCCACTTACCTATCGATCAGCGAGGGCGTCATGGGTCCGCACAGGATGTGACAGCAGTTCAGGCAAATGTTGCCCCGCGAATAGGGATTTTGGGTGCGTGGACCGCCTTTGGAGGAGAAGGATCCCTTGAGCTGTCGAAGAGAGCAGATTTCAATTGTGTAAACAATTTAGTGTTTAATCAAAATGGTAAACATTTGAAAATTTTATACATTTCCTAGAAATCTTCCTAAGGAATTTGTGTACTTTCATAATTCCTAATCGTTTATTTTGGTAAGGGAAGCTTGTGCCTGATTTAATAGCCTATATATAATATATATGTTTCTGTGTACTTACATCCTCGTTGGTTGTCTGATCGCTAGTCGTCAGATAGGTATGGAAGCCGGCCAGGCCGATCACCGACCATATCGAGAAGAAGCAAATGAACACAACAATCACAGTGAAGGGCGCCGCCTTGATTACATTAAAGACCTCGTGCTCCTTCTTCATCACTGCCGTTGGTACAAACAAATCAAATATCAATCATATGGTATATGAATCGCTATTCCCATGTACTCACATAAAACTAAATGCGTCACAGAGCACGAGAATATAAATACAGCTAAAAATGCCAATGAGACTAGAAACAAGTAAAAGAACCGATAATTCCGCTTGCCCACGCAGTTTCCCACCTGCAAAGAGAGCATTAAAAATGGTTTGTAAACACACTACAGACGCCATAAAGTTGGTAAGATATCCTGGCAAACTTAATGAGGTTAATTGCATTTTCACGAGATGTGTGGCATTACCAAAATTACGACCGAGAAAATGCCTTAATTTCCAGCACCCATCCTCCTGGCCAACAACCCCTTTTTTTTGGAGCCGCGAACAGTGAACCAAATCCCCAGAAGGCTCGAGTCGACCTTCAAGCCGTCAAATGCGATTGTGTCCGTACTTTCTCTCCTCCGGGGGTTTAAATTACGCCGGAGCCCCAGTAAATGAAGTGGGGCGATGGCAAAGCCATGACAGCAACACTAACTGGCAGAGACTTTGAGTTCTACCAGACCGAGTAATTTACACCCTTTCAGTAAGTAGGGAATTATGATTTATTTTATGTGATTTTTTGAACTAGGAAATTTCGTTTCTTAGCATAGAAATCAAATTTAAATGAGCATTTCCTTAATACCAATTATAATATTTTAGAGAATGTCAAAAGTCCTTGTAAAAGTGTAAGAGTGACAGCCTAAGTCGAAATGAATGCTCAGCTTAGTGTAAATATTTAATGACTTAACTGACCTTCCTCAAGCCAAATGGTTTGCGGGTCAAAATAAATTGATTGTGAATTGCGAAAGCTAAAATCAAGGTGAAAGGAAAATTTTCAAATCAATATCATCGTGGGAAATTAAATACGAATACAAAGCAATCAATTAGGGAATCAAGCACTAAATGGTTTATCTTTTGGCTTAAAAATACAAGTGGTGTGCGAACAAAGCACTCAATTAGTGAGTATGAATATTTAAAAAGCCGAGGAGTATTGGAACTCTCAGTTGAATGTTAAGTACATTTATCCGTAAGGGTATGTGCGATGATTTGAGTCTCTCGGGGATGTGGCGACCCCATCCCAGAAAGTATGCTACAATACAAAAAAAAAAAAATAAAAAAAACAGAACCACAGAAATATGAGTGTGGCTACTTAAGTTAGTGTGTGCATGAGTGTGTGTTTGTGCAAGTGTGGTTTGTTTGCTTGGTCCTGTCCAAACACACACATACACACACAAACGCGGAGAGGGAGCCACATCTTGTTGCATCAGCGCGTCGCTGGCGGGTAAAAAAAAGGGGAGAAGCAAAGGATTCGCAGGGAGTCCGTCCGAGTGCGCTTTTTCTTTTTTTTAAACGTGACGTGCGCTCGGCTGAAATTATTTTTGCTAAAAAATTAGCAACCTCAGCGGTTGCCGTTGGAATTGGGTTAAAGTCAGAGACGACGAGAGGCTGTTGGTTTTGTGGCCCACTTTTCGCCAGAGCCTCTAATGCGGCTCTCGGCTCAATGTCAGTTGGCCAAAATGGGGGCCAGGATGGGGATGAGGATGACGCTGGAGAACGGGTGCTTTGGGGACAGCCAGACAGCCAGCAAGTAGGCGGTTTGCTGGGAAGTGATTAAAAATGCGCCACCGCTAACGAGGTGCCGGGTGTCCTTGTCAAGGACCCACTCGGCAAACGCACATTACCCAGCAGTGCCACCATCACTATCATCACTACTCACCCAGGGACAGTGGTGATCGAAGCGGTCCACGCAGTTGTCGCACAGGCTGCAGTGCGAGGCTCTCGGCGGCCGGAAGATCTTGCAGGTGAAGCAGTATTTCAGCTTGACCGTTTGTCCTTTGACCAGGACCTCCTTGGTCCTCGGCGGCGGTCGATATGTGGGACTGTTCAGCGAGTTTGGCACCTCTACTCACGTCGATTTGGGTTATCCACACATATTCCCGGATTCATCCAGAGCGACGCAGAGGAAATGCAGCATCAGCAACATCGACAATGTTGACATGCACAAGAAAAATGAAAAAAAAAAAAATTGGTGGAAAGGGCAAAAGTTTTCTCATTTTAAATATTTTATACAAAGGCAACAACAGCAACTCATTAGTGCAAAGGCAACGCAGCGTTCGCCTTTGATGATTTTTATGCGGAGCATATATATTTTCACATTTTTTTAGCGTTTTTTTCATTCTATGTCATGCCACGCTCATTACTTTTTACGTTCCTCCCATTTGCTCTCACACACACACACACAAGCTTAATGAAGTGAAAACAAATATATACGCAAGTGTTGCCTGTGTGTGTGTTTGAGTGGGCGAGTGTTTGGCAAGTAGTAGGGGTGGTAGGGGCGTGGCAGATGGAGAAGAAGGATATTCAGGCAACAGGCAACGACCTTGGCCACATTTCCTTTTGGATGGACGCGAGGACTTCGACTGCGATTGCCACTGCTGTTGCGATTGCTATTGCTATCGCGAGACTACGGGGCGGATGAGTAACGTACCAATTTGCTTTTCAATATAGGCGGCCTCATCGTTGGAGGCTCGCGGTATGACGCCCGGATCCGTGAAGGTTGTGCGCAGCAAGGAGCTCATCGTGAAGAAGTATAGTACCGCTCCCACAATCGGAATGGCCGGATTTATGCTGTCCGCCAGAAAGGGACAGCTGCAAGAAAGGACGAAGAGCAAAGAAATATATATCATTAATATAACGATGTTTCTGTCATTATGGTTTATGGCAACATCTTGATTTGAGCAGACTGTTTCGGCAAATGGAGTAATAAACTAGGGGCATGTCAATAAAATAAAATAGGTAAATTTGATAATAAACTAGGAATATTCAAATAATGACTAAAATATTATGAGCTTGCAAATAAAAGGTATATTACAGCAGCTTAACTCCTAAGAAGCTTCAATGACTATTATCGTTTACTTATATAATATAATTATAATTTAATGAGATTTTAGAGCCCTCTCTTGTTAGGAAGTCAAAAAGTAGCAACTCAGCTCTTTAAAATGCCTTCAATCTCTCTGATTGAACAAAGCATGACTAGAAAGAAAGCCTTTCAAAACTACTGATCCTTGGATTCTGTCTCAGCTGCAAGCACCCATTGAAATTTGATTTCGTGAATCTCCGACTTCCCTGGCATCCGGTGCATGCAGTGCATCCAAACGGCAAAATTGCAGGCAACGCTTGCCATTGGATTTACTGCCGCATTTGGTGGGCGACGAGTGTGGCATGCCCTGCTCAAAAATGCATGCAAATGTCCCCGGTGATTTGGCAATGCCCCAAATGTGTGGAAAGGCCCGAACAAATATGGCACCAAATTGGGGCGGACTATCTAACCCAGCGGGGATAGCTGCGATGCGAAGGACTAGCGGCTGGGGGATAGGACAATGTTCAGCTCGGCATTGTTACTTAATGCCCGATGCGTGCCAACGATTTGTGAATAGCAAAAGTCGCCGCATTCACCACTCGCAGGAGCAACTTTCACTCGCCATCAATTCACAGAGGACACAGAGTGCTCAGTGACAATTATGTGTGACAAGTCCCAGATGGACGTGGATGTAGTATGCCTCATTTTGGGAACAGTCAGCAGAGCACCAACCGAAAATAGTTAAATACATTTGTCATGACAACGCCGATTGCGCTCCAGGCGCCCAACCCCATACCCTACCAGCCATAAAAGTAAGGCTTAAATAGGAATGCATTCAAAAAATGCTTTTCTCGCATTCAACTGGCAAATCGCTGACAATGCCATAGAAAATAAAATAGAAAATGGGGAAATGCGAAGGAGGGCCCCTCCCTCATGCATTGTGTGCTACCTTTTAGCGATTTGCATTGCCGGGGAGCGTCGAACGAAACACAATTTGAGTTTGGCCCACACATCCCCCGGGCTGCCTACATGCAAAAAAAAAAAAAAAATAATAAATATATATATTTGGGATACATCTATCTATGACTGCAATCAAATTTTGTGTTCATTTAATTCAGGGACACATACATTTCCACGTGCAAATTAAAGCCTGAGGCACTATGCGTGTTTTGTAAATGTTTTGTTTCGGTTTAATTCTATTTAAAATCCGTTTTGGTATAAATAAACTATAAATGGTGAACTAAATAAAAGCTACAAAAATAGATTTAAATTGCATTAAATCAATATTTGTTTGAAAATAAGTTATAAAGTAAATATAAAAGGATTTAAACCTAAATTCATGAAGTTGTCTTTAGCTTTATCATGAGAAACTTAAGTAACTTCCTAAGAATTGAACAGCCTTCCTGTTTCTGATCAAATTTCCCGATTTTTTCGCGTGCATTCGTAGGATATGTGCGAGTATCTGCAGGAATATCTATGGGAGCACTCAAAGGCATTGCAGATATTGTAATGCCCATCCATACTGGGGCGCCTTCCACTCGACTGTGCGCTAATGTAAAGCAAGCAATGAAAATAAAATCGCGCTGCAGCCGCTTTTCAGCAGCGAATAAATTTGGAGCGCATAAATGGAGGAGCTGGAGGTGGTGGAGCTGTTGCAGCTGGAGATGTAGGCGGTGCATATATGTATATGGTTCCTAGGCATGGGAATTTCAATTTCTTTTGTGGGAAACACAGCACCTCCGCACATGTAATTCCTTTCTGCGCTGCTAAAATGATTTCGTGCAGAAAATGTTGAGCATAATTTCGTCTAATCGCAATGTCGAATGGCGAATGGTTTGCAACTTTAACGTTGCGTTCTATTTGTATTTGCACTACGTGTCGTATGCGTTATTTTGGCCAGTCTACGGAAAAATGAGGGTGGTTACGCCCATGTGCAACCAAATTGAATCTAGTTAAACGTTTGTGGCCTGTGGGTTTTCCAGATGCTCATGCCGTTTAGATATTTATTTAGTTGCTATACCGACCAAATTGATTGCACGTTTGAATTATTATTGAAGCAACGTGATAGCAGCAACCGAATACAATATTCTTGGAAAATTCTCGTTTATTTCACTGTGTTGTTCCACAAAAAAGCAAGTCCTTATTGCTCATATTTACTGCTTACTATGACAAATGAGAAAAGCAGCTTAAATAAGAGGGTACGCAGTGGTCGGTTTGGTCGAATCTAAATGAAATATTAATAATTCAGAAACTTTAGTTTTCAACCATTAAACACCGCCATCAGAGTTTAATAGCGGAAAAGTTTAGCAACAGGAAATAGAAATGTGTTCCGGACGAAAGAGTCTGAAATGAAAATTCAGTTTAAAACTGAACGGGGATAATTTTCCTGTGGTTTGCCAGTGGGTCGGACTAGTAGCATGAACATATTTGAATGCCGGACAACCATCGGATTGACAAATCAAAAGCTGAAACTATTCACCCACCCCCATTATGCAATCCACACGGATACCCGTAATTCAACGGATTCATCCCGGACGCAGATATCTAGCTGAAAAAGTAGCAGCTTGGATAGCCCATGTCCTTTGCCAGCTCAAGCATAACGCATACGCCACGTTGCACAGCAATAATTACAGACGGACAGCAGGGGGCAGAAAAAGAGTCGGGAATGAGAAACCGGATGAGAAACCCGTTGATACCGATGAAACCAGAGCAAGAGTCCAAAGTCAGAGACCATTAATGTGGGCGTAATTGGAAATCAAGCATGACCCGGTGGAATGGATGGTCGGTGGCATGGGGTATCGTCTATCCGTTGGCCCACCGGAAAGGGTTACTGGGCAATGCTTAATTAGCAACGTATACATTTTGCACACAATGCATCTGAAGGGAGGCCAACTGCTCACTGACACTCCTACTGGCACACTGAAAGGAAATCTAGTACTTTAAATTATATACTGATTAGTTATATATCAAGCGCCTACAAGTAACAAGATAAATTTGGGTATCTTATCATATTTCCTTTTATCGCTATTTTTATAAATGACTAAGTATAAGTATACATATTAATTTTTAAAGAATTAAGAACTTAATTACTTAAGATTGTATATTTTTTAATCGGTACCTAGTTCCAAATGCTTTAAACTAAACTGGCTTTAATGTAAAACTAGTGTATAGATACAGATTATACTTGAAAGAAAACATCAAGCACTAATATTTATACCATATACCATATCTACATTTTTTCCAGTGTATCAACTGACAAATGGCTGAAATGAGCACGGGGCGTATACTCACTCGAAGGCAAAGAAGAGCGCACTGGTGCCGGTAATCAGGATGCACGTCAAGTAGAAGACGCCTGTGTGCGGTGCGGACATTAGCAATCCATCGCAGTAGAATTTATTGCGTCCGGCAAACAGTTCCCATTTGCGTGTGACGCGCTGGTTTGGTGCCATGTTACTGCAACAACAGCAGCACAGCAGATTCATCGGGGCGGTCGTGGCGAATGGGGATTAAGTTTTGGATAGGATGGTGTTGCTATGCCAGGTCCTGCTCCTGCTGCTGCTGCTGGTTCCCCCGATTCTGTTACTTTTCCTTTGCTGACAACAATCGCTGACTGTGACAGTGACGCCTTTCCTGACTCTTCTGCCGCTCCTGCCGCTGCTGATGATGTGGGCCGGGTTGGGGATTTGGGTTTGGGGTTTCGGGATCCTGGGGAATGGTGGGTTATGCTCTGGCGACGACAGTTCAAACGGCTGCCGTTGACGAAATTATGCTGTTTTCCTGGCGTCCTGGCGACCGACGACGCCTCCCTTCGCTCCGCACCACCTCGTGTCACAGCGACGTGTTCATGTGTGGCTGTTGCAATGCCTGCGGCACGCAAAACCGACTTCCACAAGATGTCTCCTGCTGCTCCCGATCCTGTTGGCTGCTATCTCCTGTGAATTTCATGCACACCGCGCCGCTGCTTGAATTGTTCACTTAAAGTTTGATTTAGCTTTATTTTGTAGTTTGTAGTTTTTGTCGTTCGTTTGTTAGTTGCTATTTTGAAGGCGAATGTTCTCACGTGAATTTAATCAAAATGAATGCCTGGTCCGCTGCTGCCGCTACTGCTGTCCACCTCCAGTGGTATCCTGTAATGTTCCAAAAGCAATTTCGTCCACTTTGTTGCGTTGTCCACGGTCCGCGGCATCAGCCACATTGCGTTTCAGTTTCCTCCTTTTATTGCAGCGCACACTTTCGGGCCTCACGCCCACACGCCCACGTCCCGGCTTCAATTAAAGCAGGACGGCTGTCATTTCCCTGCAGCCGCCTTCGTTTGCCAGCGCTGCTGCCACTCCTCTTTTTCCACCCACCGGAAATGGGGTGGGGAGACCACGTTCCGTGCGCGCACACACACACACACACAGACTATATAGCAATTATTTGCTCGGCTTTGTTGATCCTGAATTCTGGATCCTTTTGGGTGGCCCGTCCGTGTCCTTTATGATTCAATTATTCGCTATTCGCTGCTGGCGCCACCAACAGTAGTTAAAATTGGCGTCGAATTGGTTTGGCTGGTTCTAGTCCTGTTTGAGCGGGTCAGTCCTGAAATGGTAACGAGAAGATGTAGAGAAACTTGTGAAAAGGAGTGAGCAACTGTGGAATTGCAAGCAAATATAATCATTAAGTTATTTTGATTAAGAACTTTTGTACGGGCGACGACAAGCGAAAAGGAGAAACTTCTCATCTCTTCCAGGGATTCCTTTATTCCCACTTTATTATCGAATTTTAATCGCATTTCCCGCGTACTGTAAGTTTGGCGAGTGCGTCCGCAATGGGCCAATTCATAAGATAAATTTTATCACTTTTTTATGCCAACACAATCGAGTTGTTATAACTTGCAGATAAATTTTCATTCCCAATTGTCCCACGGAAGTTTATGGCATTTAAGCCAAACAGTTGTGGTCACTAATTTATGACATTTTGGTTTGGAAGCTCCTCTTTTATCAGCACACAATTTAAATGACTGAGTAAGACTCTCAATTAAGTTCAATTAAATTGTGTTTTTACACATCTTAGCGGTTGTTATTGATTGAGTAATTTGACTAATTAATTCGAATTTAAATGGTAAATTGGTTTTTGTTTGTGTTGTATACAAATCAAGGATGTGCATTTGACATATAATTGATACTTAAACATCGAACATCGAAGATACCAATTTATTAGATTAGTTAATTCAAATTTAAGATTAAACTCTTGCCCATTCAGCAGCTTCTGCTTAAAAGCTTCCCCAATTCAAAACGATCTAGTTAAGCTCCTGCATCCTTGTTTTATTCCAGAGAGCTCAGTTAATTTGAAATGCGCAGCGAACATAAATCCAGATCGTTTATTATTTATGGCTTGGCATAAACCGACTAAAGGATTAAAGCGGCATGGATTATTAACAGCTGAAATGCGCTAATTTGCGGTTTTATGAGAGACGACTACTGTCGGCTAATTGGCGCTAATCAAGTTAAGCATACGCACTGTATGCCGCCCGGCGACAGCAAGTTGTTACTCCTCTGTGGCAACTGCGCTGCACGGTAACTTTATGTTCCTGTGTGTTTGTGTGTGTGTGTTGCAACATGGTTCTGGAACCCAGAACCCGTTATCTAAGGCAAACAGGCGCACTTTGTGCGGCAATAAACCCAGTAGCAACACAAACACAAGCACAGGCTCACAGGAGCCTCCCGAAAACGAGTGAATGGCTTTTGCATTTGCAATTTGCGTTAATTGGGCACACGCCGCCCCATTTAAAAGGGACTCAGGGTTCGCAGATGTTGCCTATTTCGGCTATTTCTCGGGCGGTGAAAATGTTTATGCAAATTGTGTTGCAATTATAGCGCGCCACCGAATGCTCTAATATATACTGACTGCGATTATTTGCATGCATTTCGCCAGGATGAAAGGAAATGGTATGGCATGGCATGGTAGGGGAATCTACCTCCCCCCTCACAATTAACATTAGCAGCAGCTGATGACATGCGCCAAGAAGTGCCAATTAAAGGCACACAAGCGTGTGTTCAATAAACTCATAAATTGCCTGAAATGACGCAAAGTGCCAGCAACAATGACAACAACAATGGCAAAAGAAAAAAAAACAATAACCATAAAGTAGCGACAGCAAAAACAAAACACAAGAGCCAACTTTGAAGTGTGCCACTCAGCGCAAATATGTAAATAAATGGCCACTTACGGCAATTCAATGGGTCGGCAAAAGAGTGAAAGTGAAAGAGTGTTTGGTAATTATATATATATACTATCAAAATGTGATCTGCAAACAAAAGAAAGCAAAGCAAAGCATGTGTTGGTATTTAATAAAATGCAGCGACTAACGCACATTCTATCACTTTTCTCAAATCGCTGAAATGTTCTATGTTTATGCTGAATTCATGAATACAGTATGTCAGAAAATTATAAAATGACTTCTATAAAATACCTGGAAAAATATAAAAAAGATTTCTATAAAATACTTGATTAATATTTGAATATTTTATTAGGCTTAAAAAAACAATTTATTTGGCCCATAACTTAGTATTTCAGTGGTTCTACAATAACATAAATTCTTGAACTTGTTCTTGAAATCCTTCCGCATAAACCCCACAACACTCGCACTCACTTGGCGGATGTGAGTGTGAGTGAGCGAGAGAGTGAACCAGAAATACCTAACCGACACTTGGCATTGTAATTGTAGGCTGCGGTTGCGTATACGTATTTTGTAATACATCAAACCCTTGAACATCAGTGCTCTTGACGCTGGCCCGCTTCACCCCCTTCACCCCTTCACCACGGCAATCGTAGCCACAACTGCCACTATCACGCCCACGCCACCCACTGAAACCACCCACTTCAGCCCACTCACCCACACTCTCACTATCGTTACTCATACGCATGCATGGCGAGCACACTTAACATTCAAGAGGGGGGCGGAGGGGGCGTGGCAAGTACTCCGCCAGCCATGCGTGCACGGCGGGACTACACCGATAAAAAACACTTGCCATTATTTTCGATTTTTGCAATTTTTGATATAGTAGATATATTATGTGATCATAGTAATATTTGTAGAATTGCAAATAAAAGATTTAGAAAAAGGTATGAAATTTGAGACATTATAATCGAATACTTAGGATCCATAATTGATTCCTTATCGAACCCAACTACAAAGTTATTATTAACAAAAATTAATTTTAAAATCAGTTAACTTTTGGTATTTACATATAATTTAAGTTTGAAATCATACCACTTCAATACTCCGAACTTTCGGATGAACTTTTTACAATGTGATTTTTTCTCTCAGTGCCGGCTTAAGTCGAGCCCCTGGCTGTCCCCCATGAAAGGCGGCTCAGTTCGACTCTACTCGACTGCGATCATTCATTTACGCAAACGCCCCGCTTGCATTCGCACTCGCCCACTCGTTCAGCAAACGAACAAACGAACAAACCAGCAAACACATTCTCATAGGCATGAGTGCCGGACTGCATATGAATAGTGAGTGTGAGTGTGTGTATTTGAAGTCGGTTTGGTTACTTTGGCTTACTCCAGAGGATGACGACGAGTCCAGATTAGGAAAATGCAGGACTGTAGGTGTGGATTAACATCAGGTGAATGAGTGCAGTTGTGTTATATTGGAACTAGAAATTTAAAAAATATACCAACGTATTTTACAACGACTATTAAGTTTTTAATATTTTCATATAGAGACCGCAAAGTTTTTTTCATAATTTCCTCAATTAGAATTTGATCAAAATCAATTGAGTAAATACCTGAACCAATTTTGATTTGTTTTATCATAAAAACGAATTTACTATTTTCCAATAATGCAACAAGCAGAAACGCCAATTTTGTAACTCATAACGCAGTTGTTTGTTTACTCCCGTGTTGACCTGGAAACTTTCAATTAAACATAATGTCACAACCATAATTTCCAACTCATATTCCAATTAGTTTTGATTTCAAAAGAGCGGCCAGCTGGGCAATAACAATCGCCGATGCTCGACAATGTCGTTCAACCTACTCTTTCAAATGTCAATACAATTTAATGGTTTTAAACAGTCGCCCAACTAATAGACCACATATATGGTTCTGTAGAGCATAAGGGAAACACAAACACACGCAAACACATTTTCTCGGCATTGCCGTTACAGCTACACGAACATTTCCTCAAACATCCGACATGGCGTCCATTTCCGTTACGGCAACAAAGCAACGCACGCACACACATGCAAGGCACAAGTGTGTGAGTGTGTCCTGTTTGCCTTAGCGTTTCCCTTTGCCGCTGTTCGTGTAATTGCTGCCGTCACATTTACAGTCGCCGACGCCGCCGAGGACGTCAAGTCGCCGTCTCTGTGACAGTCAAACCGAAAGTCGCCATCAACGATTGCTCCGCGATTCTCTGACATTTTATTACAGACACTCAGAGAAAAGAAGACCTTGATTTGGTATTTTGGTATTAATTGTTCGGTATTTTACATACCACATATTTCGTTGCATACTTTCTAACAGCTTTATACGTAATTTTAAAATTCTTGTTTAAGATCAAGATTTTTTTTTATTTCTTTAAACTGGTTTGATTAACACTTTTTAAATGTTGCTAATGTGTTAAGTAGGAAATGGAATTTTTAAAAATTCCTATGAAAATTGCAAACATATGTTTACTTTAGGTAAATATTTTAGTTGTGTGCACCCAGAGTAGCAAAACTATGGTCACCATTGTCATCATTGGAATGTGAGTTTTATACGTTGCTTGTGTCGGTAACTGTTGTTAATCTTTGCTCATTGTTTTGGTTTAATTTATAAACTCCTGTCCATTTGGCAGATGCCAACTTTTGTTTTGTTTTTTTATTTGCCATTCGCTGGGGCTTTTGTATATTTTTGTATGCTTTCGCTTCGTTGTTTGGTTTCCCTCTCTCAGTTTGTTCCTGTTTCAGTTTCTATTTCTATTTTCATTTCCATTTTTATTTGTATTTTTCTATTTTTGCTTCAGGTTGAGCTCTGTTTTGGGTTTGCTTTCATTTGGTTAGTGTGTGCAGAAACTGTTCAACTGTTCCTGCTGATGAACTGAGTCAGCATTTGATTTTTATTTGTGGAAAGTCGACTTGAATGCGACCACCGTCGTCCACTGCAGCGGGCAGTATTAATTGTCGTTTGCTTTGCCATTTGCCATGTTTGCACAGATGCAGTGCAGCAGTCCATGGGGCGATTATGATTTGCACAGTTTGAACTGAGCCACAACCTAGCCCAGTACGACAATTATTATGACAATCACTTATAAGTGTTGGCCAAAGTATTGTGCAATTGTTGCCCTACAAAACATCAGAGCAAACAATTTGCAAAGTGCTCAGAAATTGCTATATTTTGATCTAGTCTCATTTTTAAAGTTGTCTTTTATATAAGATTTCCCTATCTTGCAGCTGAAATATTCACAAAATGTAGTAATTCACCTCCAAATATACATTAGTTTTGTAGTTCTTAATAATCCAAATGATATATTGATCGTTAAAATGTGTCAGGCATATATAACAGATTGTTTATTTATTTTCAAATTTTTAAGTTTGTCCACCTTTAGAACTTTATATTTATTACCTACTTTTTAGAATACAAAGATTTCATTTTCATGATTGTAGTGCACAATTTGTTGTTTATAATCCGTAGAATATTATTGATCGCAACGAATAAAAAATACCTTATTCATGTGAATATAATGGGGCAGGTCCTGATTACAGATAACAGATTCTTTATGACCCCACCAATAGAAAGGAAAACAAGGCAGTTCCTTGAGGAAAACATATTTGCCACCCGCATTCAATTCACCGAAAAAACGCCCCAGTGAAACTGCTTATGATGTATAAATGCGAAACAGTTGCCCCGATAAGAAAACAGACCCCAAAACGATTTATATTATGTACAAATGTTTATTTTGACCGGGCCCTTTCCTTTTTGCCCAGCCTTATCTTTATCTATTCATTCCACGCCCATCGCGCACGACTTCCAGCATTTTCCTACATTTTTTTTTTTTAGGAGGGATTATTGCTTATTCGAAGCATTTATTTATCTTCGATTTCGCATCGCATCGATGTGCAAAAGTTCTGGTTATTGCCTCGCTTATGCTCGACTGCTCCTGGTGGAAATGAAATGGCCAAATGGCCAAATCCCGTGGGCTACTTTCGTGGTTGTGGTGGAAAATTTGAATTATGATCCAATTGAATTTCAATCGAAAATTAAATGAATTGCCAATGTCGCAGACACGCATACTTTGGGAAAGTAATCATGATGGGCGGCGGTTGTTCGTCATCATTGTTTATGGCCCCAAATTCGGTGTATAATCGAGAACTGTGCTTTTACATGGCGCACGACACACATGGCCCGAAAAAGTATGCTACCGAAAATTGCAAAAATCAAAATTGCAACACAGACAGCCTGTCTCGCTCTCCCTTCTCCACTGTCTCTCTCTCTTTCTCTGTGTGTGTGACACAAATTGAAGGGGACACGAAAAACTGCCAAACATTTCAATAAAGTTGCGCAGCGCCAACGGCGGCAGCGAAATCCATAAGATTGCCAAACGCAGATTGTTTAGAAATTTAGTTTTATGAGCGCCACGATGCACTCACTCACACAGACGCCGCTCTAAGGACTCGGAGACACGGATACGGACATGGGACACACGGACGCTGGGACTCACGGAATGACAGGAACATCTGTCCGACGGATTGCGCCACCAGCTGTGACCAACCAGGCGCTATTTGTCAAGAGTTCCCCATAGAAGTCGAGGCGATTGTTCGCCTGGCTGCTAGTTTGCTAGTTGGCCACTGCCGTATTGTCGGATTGCTGGATTGCCGGATTGTTGGATGGCCGGATTGCTACTGGCTACTGGTCTTTTCCCAACACACACAAAAGCCCAACCGTTGCGGAGGAGCATGTGCAGCGGACAGCGGCTTCTATTGTCCGGCAACTTGTTGTTGACAGCTTTTG